>NW_027328741.1:73458969-74129774 GCF_048564905.1 Vicugna pacos | reverse complement strand
AGAGAGGTTCAACATACACAAATCAATCAGTTTGATACACCATATTAAGAGAAGAAAAAGAAAATGACTTGGTCATCCCAATAAATCCATAACAATTATTTCACAAAATTCAATATTTATTAATTAATACAGCACAACAGCAACAACAATAACAACAACAGCAGAAACCTCTTACCAAAGAAGTATACAGGAAATAACTCTCAACATAACTAAAGCCATTAATTGCAGACCCACAGACAACATAATATGCAAAAGTGAAAAACTGAAAGCCAAATTAAAGAATAAAACAAGGATGCCCACTCTCACCATTTCTATTAAACACAGTATGGGATGTCCGAGAAACAGCAATCGTAGTAGAAGAAAATTTATTCAAGTTGGATTGAATGAAGTAAAACTGTTATTATTTTAGATGACACAATAGTCTATATAGAGAACGCTAAAAATTCTCCACACCAGAACAACTAAAACTAATAAAGACATTTAGCAAACTTCCATGATTCATGATTAATGTACAAAAACTATCACATTTCTTTAAACTAAAAATGAAATATTTCATAATTTTAAAAAATCCATATGAAATCAAATCAAAAAATGAAAAATATATGGAAAAACCAAGATAATAAATTCAATAGGAAACTGAAAAACAAATTTGAAGGTGATGCAAAGAAATGGAAAGAAATCTCAAGGTCTTAGTTTAGAGGAATTATATTGTTAAAATATATATACTACAAAAGATGTCTACAAATATAAAGTGATTCATATCGAAATACATGATATTTTCCACAGAAACAAAAAAAAGTCCAAAGATTTATAATGAACTGCAAAAGAACCAGAACTGCAAATGGAACAATGAGGAAAAAGGTCAAAGATGGATGCATAACCCACACCCCTCCCAGATCCCAGAATTTATTACAAAAATACAGTAATTAAAACAGCACAATACTGGAAAAAAACAAACATGTATATCACTGGAATATAACACAGATGCAGAAATAAAACCTCACACCTATGGTCAACTAAACTATGACAAAGGAAACAAAAACATACAATGCCTAAAACACAGTCTTCAGCAAGTTGTGTTGAGAAAACTAGACAGCTACATGTAAATCAATGGAATTAGAACACTCCCTCACACTGTACAAAAATAAAATCAAAATGTTTTAAATATCTGAATCTAATACATGAGACAATGAAACTCCTGGAAATTAACATAGGCAAAAAAAGAGATAAAATGTCATGAAAGTTTCTTATGTCACTCTCCAAAGCTGAAAACAGTAAAAGCAAAATAATCAAATAGGTCCTAATTAAATTTAAAAGCTTGTACACAGCAAAATATACTGAATGAAAAGATGAACTTCCAAATGGGAGAAAACATTAGGAAACAATGCAATCAACAAGAGGCTAATTTCTAAAATACACACATCGTTCATTCAACTCCATTTCAAAAATCTACAAACAACTCAGACAGAAAACGAGCAGAAAACAATTCCCAAAAGAAGACCCACCGATGACAAACAGGAATATAAAAACATGCTCACATAGCTAATCATTATACAAAGGCTAGGCAAAAATTAAATATTGTTTTTCTTCACACTAGTGAGAAGGGCTGTCATCCATATGTCTACAAATAATAAAGACTGTCTAGGTTGCATAGAAAAAGGGACTCTCCAACGCTGTTGGTGGGAATGAAAATTTGTGCAAACACTTTGGAAACAGTATGGAAGTTCTTTAAATAATAACAATAGACCTATCATATCACCCGGCAATCCCACTCCTGGGCATATAAAACATAAAACCAGAAAACAAAGAATCCAAGGGTAAAACATAAGAAGTACACTTGACTTAATTTGATTTTTCATATCTCTCATCTGGCAAGGGAAGCAGAAGAAATTAACAAAAGATGATTACATCAGTTTAAACAGATTTACACTGCAGAAGAAATGATCAATAAAATGAAAAGTCAGCCAACACAAAGGTAGAATATATTTGCAAGTGATATTTTCCAATCAAGTGTTAATATCCAATATATATGGTAAACTCATACGCCACAACAATAAAAAAACCCAAGCAATCCAATTGAAAAAATTGTCCATAGGAACTGAATAGATAGATCTGAATCAATTTTCTGTGGAAAACATGCAGTTGGCTTAATGACACATGAAAATATATTCAGAGTTATAAATTATTAGGAAAGTCATAACCCAAAAATGAGGCAAGACCTCACATTTGTCAGAAGGCTCTCATCAAAAAGAAAAGAAATAGATGTTGGTGAGATTGTGGAGAAAAAGGAACACCGTGGACACTGCTGATAGGAATGCAAAGTATTGATTCCATTGCATATGTACATCAAATTTTCTTCATCCATTTGTCTGTCAAGGGGTGTTAGGTTTGCAGGCCCCTGTCTAAAGGCTCTAGAGTATAAGCCCATGGGCTGAACTGATAAACAAGCTATGAGGAATGTCACATATCCAGGCTGGAGAAGAAATGGCCTACTCAATGTTTCCACTATGGATGGATGGATAGCCTATTCTCGGAAAGATCCTCAGAGGAGGACAATATAAGACAGGCACAGCCGGCTGGAGAAGAGATGGCCTACTTAATGAAGTTCCGTGATGAACTTTAAAGCCTTCCTTGATCATTTAACATCCTGTGCTTACTGCAGAAGCATGGGGGCGTAAAGAGCTTAAGATTATTAACATTGTTATAACTTAGATGATATGTGAGGCATTGTGCATGTCCTATATAAACCCTTTTTCTATGAATCAATAGACAGATAACTACTTCGCTTCTCTCCACACAGTGTTTGTGTGTATATGATATCGTGCCACTGACAAGGTTAATTTAATTTGTTGGGAGTATCTTAAAAGGATGTTGCATTACATACAATGTCCTTTCTGCACCTATTGAGATGATTATGTGAGTTTTATTTCTCATTCTATTAGTGTGGCATGTCACCTTTATTGATTTGAATATTTTGAAGTATCCTTAAACCCAGGGATAAATCCCTTTACTCATGTAAGTGTATGATACATCAAATGTGTTTTTTAATTCATTTTGCTTGTGTTTTGTTGAGTATTTTGGCACATATATTCATCAGGGATAATATTCTATATTTTGTATATAATGTCTTTTCTAGCATTGTTATGCAAATAATGCTGGCATCAGAAAACAAGTTTGGAGTCTTTCACCCCCTTCAAATTCTTGGAAGATTTGGGGAAGAATTGGTGAAAAATTGTCTACAAATATATGACAGAATTCACCAGTAAAGTCATCTTGTAAATTTTTTCTGATTTGGGATGTATGGATTACTGATTTACTCATACACACTTTTGTTCCATTTCACTTTATAATTTCTTCTTCATTCTGTATTGGAAGACATATGTTTCTGGGAACTTGTCATTAGTTCTTGGTCATTAAAATCATTGGCTAGTGGTAATTTCTTATGATGCTATGCTTCTCTACAACATCAGTGGTAATATTTTCTCTTTTACTTCTAATTTTATTTGAGTCTTAATTTTCTTAGCAAACCTAAACTTTTGTCCACTTTTTGTTAAAAAGAAACAGACTTAGGTATAAAATTTTCATCTTTTCAATTGTTTCTCTTATTATTTGCCTTAATCTCATTCATTCAATTTTCTTGTTTATTCTTTCTGTTTTATCCTAAATTCTTCATGTGTAAAATTAAGTAGTGTGAATCCTTTTATTTCTTTTATTATTAAATTTTATTTATTCATTTAGTATTAATTTATTTATTTGTTTATTTATTTGTTTACATAATAATTTATTTATCTTTGAAGGACTGCCATTTACAATGTGTCAATCTGTAGTGTAGAGCACAGTGTCCCCATAAACACATATATTTTTGTGCCTATTAAAGATTACTTCACGATACTTAACTTACTGCCCTGTGTCATAGAAGAGAAATTTTGAAAAAAATCTATTTTTATATATAGTGGATAACATTTATAAATCTACAGCTCCCAAATATATCCTCTCACAGCCCCTTTCCGCAGTAATCATAAAATTGTTTAGCATATCTGCGAGTGTGTTTCAGTTTTGAAGATGAAATCATAGTGCTCTCATCCAAATTTTTTTCTAAGGTTCCACATATGTCTTGTCATGTATTATTTTTCTTTCTCTTTCTGGCTAACTTCAATTAGAATGACACTTTATGGGGACATCAATTTGCTGCAAATGTCATTGTTTTATCATTTTTTATTGCACAATATTATTCCACTGTGTAAATATGACATAACTTCTGAATACTCTCATCTGCTTTTGGAAAATTACCTTGCTTCCATGTCATGGCTGTTGTATACAGCAGTGCTAAGAACATCAGGGTGCAGGTGTCTTTTTGAATTACCGTTCCCTTTGATATATACCCAGAAGTGGGATTGCTGGAATGTATATTGTCAATTTTTATTCTTTTGAGGAATACCCATCCTGTATTCCACAATGACTGCACCAAACTACATTCCTTCCAACAGTGTAGGAGGGTTCCCTTTCTCCACAGCTTCCCCAGCACTTATTGTCTGTAGACTTTTGAATGATGGCCATTGTGACTATTGTGAGGTGATACTTCATTATAATTTTGAATTGCCCTTCTCTGATAATGATAGTAAGAAATTATTTTTTTTCATATTGCTATGTGGCATTTCTATGTCTCTATTTGAGAATTGCTTGTTTAGGGCTTCTGCCCATTTTCAGATTGGGTTTCTTTTTTTTTAGGTTTTATGAAGTTTTTATATTTTAGAAATTAAGACTTTGTCAGTTGCATCACTTCTAAATATTTTCTTTAATAATGTAGTTTGTCATTTTGCTTTGTTTATGGTTCCCTTTCTCTGAAAAAGCTTTTAAGTTTAATTAGGTCCCATTTATTAATTTTGCTCTTACATCCATTACCTGGGTAGTCAGTTCTAGGGGATCATTGATGAGATTTACCTCAAAGAGTTTTGCGTATGTTTTCTTCTAGGAGATTTATTTTGTCTTGCCTTACATTTAAATCTTCAAGCCATTTTGAGTTTATTCTTGTGTATGGAGTGAAGAAGAGTTCTACTCCATTGCTCTGCATGCTGCTATCCAGTTTTCCCAACACCAGTTGGTGAAGAGATCCTCTTTTCTCTGTCATATTCCCGGCTACTCTGTCAAAGGTTAATAGAACATAGGCCTGTAGATTTATTCCTAGGCCCTCTATTCTGTTCCATTGGTCAATATGCCTGTATCTGTACCAATATCATGTCATTTTGATTATTCTAACCATGCAATAGTTTATGGAGACATGGTGGTTTATTCCTCCAGCCTCTTTCTTTTTCTTTAATATTGCTTTGGGAATTATGTATCTTTTATGAATCTATGTATATCTTAGGATCATTTGTTTTAGTCCTAAAAAGAAATGTTTTGCATAATTTGATAGGAAATCACATTTAGTCTGTGGATTGCCTTGGGCAGTATGGCCATTTTATCAATATTGTTTCTTCCATTACAAGATCATTGGATATCTTTCCAATTCTTGATATCTTTTTTGATTTCCTCAATGTTTTCTTGTTCTCCATGTATAAGCCATTCACCTCTTTGATCAGATTTATTCTTAAGCATTTTATAGTTTTGGGTGCAGTTATAGAAGCGGTTGCTTCTATACTTTGTTTTCCTGTTGACTCAATGTTAGTGTAAAGAAATGCAATTGGTTTTTGTACATTACTATGGGTACCTTGCCCAGTTCTTTTTTCAGCCTAAGCAAATTTTTGTGAAGCTTTTACACTTTTCTATATATAGTGTCATGTCTGCATATCGTGACAATTTTACCTCTTCTTTTACAGTCTGAAAATTTACTTCTTTTTCTTGCCTGATCGTTGTGGCTAGGACTTCCAAGACTATATTGAATTGAAATTGTGAGAATGGGCAACCTTGACTTATCTCAGGTTTTTGTGGGAAGGGTTTCAGTTTTTCACCACTGAGTATTTTGCTGGCTATATGTTTGTCATTAATAGCTTTCATAATGTTGAGATATGGTCCCTCTATTCCCACTGTGATAAGAACTTTTATTGCAAAAAGGGGTTAAATTTTATCAAATACTTTCTCTGCATCTACTGAGATGATCATGTAGTTTTTTGTCCTCTCTGTTGTTGATATGGTGTATAACAATTGATTGATTGATTTGTATATGTTAAACCATCCTTGTTTTCCTGGGGTGAACGTAACTTGACCATGGTGAGTGATCTTTTTTTACATGCTGTTGGATTCTGTTTGTTAATAGTTTCTTAAGGACATTTACATCTAGGTTTATCAATGATATTGGCCTAAAATTTTCTCTTGGGGAAGTGTCTTTGTCTGGTTTTGATACCATGTTGATGGCCTTATGGTGTGAGTTTGGGAGTACTCTCTACATATCAATCTTTTGGAAGAGATTGAGGAAGACTGGTATGGATTTTTCTTTGTATGTTTGGTCAAATTCCACAGTGAAGTTATTTGGGTCTGAATTTTGTTTTCAGAGGTTTTTTTTTATTTATAATGCCATTCCATTTCTGGTGATCTGTCTGTTCAAATGGTCAATTTCTTCTCGATGCAATAATGGTTGGCTAATGTTCCCAGAAACTTCTCCATGTCTTCTTGGTTATTCAGTTTGTTTCCATGCAGTTTTTCATGGTATTCCCTTATGATATTATGCAAATTTATTGTACTCTTTGTAGTTTCTCCATTTTCATTTCTTATGTTATTTGTGTTCTTTGTCTTTTCTTGTTGGTGAGCCTGTCCAGAGTTTTGTCAATGTTGTTTACTATTTCAAAAAAGAGTTTGAATGATTTTTTTCTGTTTTTTAAATTGTATTTCAATTCTTTCTTCCTTGATCTTTCTTATTTCCCTCTTTCTGCTGACTTTTGGTTTGTTTACTCTTCTTTTCATGATTAGTTTACATAGAACTTTAGATTATTTATTTGAAATTGCTCTTCTACTTTGAGGAGGGATTTGTCACTCTGAACTTCCCTCTTAAGCCTGCTTTAACTGTATTTCATAGACTTTGAGTAGTGTTTTGTCATATTTCTCAAGATTATTTTAATTTCTTCTTTTACGTCTTCACCTCCCCCCCTTATTTTAATACCATGTTGTTTAATCTACACACTGTCATTTTTTCTCCCTGTTTTTCTGTGATTGATTACTAGTTTCATGGTATTATACTCAGAAAAGATGCTTGAAATTATTTTTATCTTCTTAAAATTGTTGAGGCTTCTTCTGTGACTGAGTACATAATCTTTCCTAGAAAACGTTAAATGTGCACTGGAAAAGAATTTATATTCTGTTTTGGGGAGAAGTACTGTTTTGAAAATATCAACCAACATCAATTATTTTTTCGTAACATTTAGTATCTTTGTTCCCTTGTTAACTTTCTTTATGAAAGCCCAGTCTAATAATGGTAATGGGGAGTCATATTCTACTTCTGTGTTTGTGTTCCCATCGATTTCTCCATTTTTATCTATTAGTATTTGCTTTATGTATTAAGGTGCTCCTATATTGAGTGCATATATCTTAATGAGTGTAAAACCTTCATTTTGTATTCCTTCTTTAATCATTATATCATGTCCCTGTTTATCTTTCTCTATGGCCTTTGGTGTAAAGTCTATTTTGTGTGAAGTCAGTACAGCTAGTCCTGCTTTCTTGTCATGTCCATTTGCATGGAATATATTTTTCCATCTTCTGAATTTCAATTGATATGTGTTCCTCTTTCTAAAGTGGGTCTCTTGTATGCTTCATAATGTAGGGTCTTGTTATATTATCCCACCTTACAATATATATCTTTTGATTGAACCACTTAGTGTATTAACATTTGTAACAATTATTCGGAGACTGGTGTTTATTTCCATTTTGAAGTTCATTTTCCAGTTGATTTGGTATTTCCTTTTTGTTCATTTCTTTTTCTTTTTGTGGCTTGGTAAGTTTTCTTTTATTATCTTGGTTTCTTTTTGGCTTTGTGACTTCATTGTAAGCTGTTGATTTATGGTTACCATGTTTTGCATGTATATTGACCTGTTACTATATATTTGTTTATTTTAACTGATAGGAATACAAACTCTATCCCATTCTACAGAGAACAGAAACAAGAAGAAAATACTCTGTATTGTCCTGTTTCACTTTCTGACCCTTAAAAATTTTCATGTCCTGTTTTACAACATCATGTTTAATCTGTTGTAAGTCATTGCAGGTATTGCCTTTCTAATTATGCCTTTCTCCCTTCTGTAGTATCCTGCTTCTTTTTTTTTTTTAGGGTAAACCTTTCATTATTTCTTTTTCTGTTGCAAAATTCTTTAAGTATTTGATTTTGTGGAAGTTATTTATCTCTACTTCTATTCTAAAGGATAGCCTTGCTTGATAAATTGTCTTAGATTACAGCTTTCTTTCATTCAGGAATTTGAATATATCTTGTCACTGCCTTCTGTCACATGTATTTGCGTAGGAAACGTGTTTACAAATAAATATATATAATTATATATATATATATATGTATATATGTAAAGAATACCTAGAAATGAAGTTAACAAATACGGAGAAAACTTTTACTTTAAAAAATAGAAAACATTGATGAAGGAAATTAAAACTGATCCAAAGAAATGAAAAGATCTCTTATGTTAATGATGTGAAACAATGTGGTTGAAACAACCATACTACACAAAGCAATCTACATTTCATGTGATTCATGTCAAAACACCCATGAGATTTTCCATTTAATAGAACAGATAATTTCAAAATTTGTATGTATTCACAAAGAACATGAGTTGCAAAAATAATCTTGAAAAAAGTGTATTAAATCTAATGGTGAAAATTTCTATGATGTCAAACAGCCCTACAAACTTTAGTAATTTAAACAACATGATATTGGCTCAAAAACAGACGCCAATCAATAGAAGAGAGTAGAGCAACCAGATATAATCCCTCACACGTCTGATCAATTAACCCATGAAAAACGAAGCAAGTGTATAAAGAAAGTGTATAAAAGAAAAGACATTCTCCTCAATAAGTAGTGCTGGGGTGATTGAACATGTAAAAGATAGATTAGAATAGCTCCTCACATTTTATACAATCCATAAGCACAGAATATCTTTCTAATTATTTTGTTTACTTATATTTCTTGCCCCTGCAATTTATTGATCTATGTTTATTTCTTTTATTTCACTTATCAAATGTATTCCTATTTTATTCTTTTTTGTATAAATATATACACAATTGTTTTCCTAATTTCCCTTTCTGATAATGTGTTGTTACTATATAAAAATGCAAAGGATATTTGTATATTGATTTTGTATTTTGCAAGTTTACTAAGTTTGTTCATTATTTCTAACAGTCACTGGAGGAGTATATGGACTTTTCCATCAATGTATAATTATGTCAACTCTAAAAATTTTACTGCTTTTTTGTAAGTTGGATACCTTTTATATTTTGTATTGACTGGTTGTTCTGGCTAGGACTTCTTGTAGTGTAATTTAGGACAAGTGAGAATGAGCTACTTTTTCTTATTACTGGACCAGAGGAAAACCTACCTGTACGTTTACATTGAACTTAAAGATAGTCATGGGTTTTTCATAAATGGCTTTTATTATGTTTAGTTACATTCTATCTAAAGTGAATTTGTTTAGAATATTTTTATAAAAAATTAAGATCAGATCTGTCAATAATTTTCCTACATAATTTGAGATTTTTATTTTTGAATTCTCTGTATTTTAAGGGATGGTATGACATATATTGATTTGCATACATTAAATAATATTGATGAATCAGGACTAAATGCAACTTAACTATAGTTTCTAATACTTATATTATGCACAATTTCATGTTGCTAATGTTGATTTAGAATGGAATATACACATACTGAAGGAAAAATTTACATTGTGGCTTGAGTTTACATTTATTTATTTAAAATTTTATCTCTCATTTTGAATTTGGCTTATCCTTAATGGAATTTATTTCTAAATACAGAATATAACTTTTGGTAGAACTTGATTTACTACAGTTAACTGATACAAAATATAGCTATTGTTTACATTTAGTGAACCAATCACTTGCCTCAAAATGCTGTATTTTGATAACAATGCCAACTGTTTCAGGACTGAGAAACATAATGCTTCCTAGAATGCATAACGTGGTCTTTTTCACCCCAACCAACATATACTGTTATATCTTTGTTTTTTGATTGTTTGTTTGCCCCTTAATGGAGTCAATGCTTATAGAACCCAGGATCTTGTGCATAAGTGTATTTATCAACATCATTTTGGAACACATAACAGAAGCCACAAGAGTATTGATTATAAAGATGGCAAGAAAATTTATTTCTTCTAAGGACTGAAAAACCTCTGAGTCAAAGAATGTCAAAAATAAAAATTTTTAAATACACAATAAGATTGGCTCTTTTGTAATTTTAAAGTAGGATATTAAATTACAATTGTTTTAATTATAGCACTGAATTAGATTTTAAAACAAAAATTCCCCACTTTGGGATTTCTTAAATTTGATTGATTATATTAATCTAATTTTATTTCAGAAATAATTACTATTTATTTATAAACATACCAGATAAACTGATATTTATTCTGCCCATGTTTTGAACATAGAGCTACTTATTGTAAAGTACACAGATAAATACCTACTTCCATTTCCAAATCAAATTATGTTTCACTTTAATTACAAATTATAATAAAATAGTTATACATTCTCTGAACAGGTTTTACACAAATTTCACTTTAAATTCCAAAACTTAAAATTTATTTTATATATTTTTGCCATTATTTATACTCTGTTCACAAATCAGGTATAAATTTCTGTATAACAGAATGGAGATTGGTTTTATATCACAGACACCAAAATTAAATTATTTAAAAAGATTTTGTGGGGATAATATTTGCAGATAACACTATAAAAATAAGCATCCTATATATTTCAATTTAACTGGATGAATGAAAAGTAAACACTGGCTGAATGTTACACTTGAGTTTCTAGGAGACCAGTCATTTTGTGATGTCACAGCTTCTCAGGGTGAGAAACATTGTGACGGCCTAGCTGTTTATCTGTGCAGGCCTGCCAAAGCAGCATTTGAAGCTGCAGTGCTCAAAATTATGCAGATTAGAAAAGTGGCTGTAGAAAAAGTTATTTGAAATGGCACATATTTCTTCACAAATTCAAGATGTGTCTCGTAAAGATGGACCAACTGGTTCAGGAAACACTGGTAGATCTCTATTGTGTGATCAAACATTCTCTGGGGACTTGGACTTGAGGTCTATGATTGCAGAAATTGCTTTTCAGACTTTGTCTGAAGAATCCTTGATAAAAAGACCATGTTACACACTTTGTGTCTCTGAACCAGATGAAGATAATGATTTTTGCTCTCTGACATTTCTAATAAAACCCTCAAAAATGGCTGGGAGTGACCAATTTAAATCCATCTGGTGGGATGATAATGGAACTTCCATAGTGATTGACGAAGATGTCTTTAAGAAGGAAGTTTTGGGAAAAAATGCCTTTTTTATATTTGAAACTGGAAGTATGAAAAGTTTACTTAGACTGCTTAATCTTTATGGGTTTAGTAAAGTGCAGCAGAATTTTCAAAGATCTGCCTGTCTAGCTGACTTTCTGGCAAAAGAAAAGTAGTCTCTGTTTTAAGCAACATATTCAGTAATTTTAGTTACCACATGTTAACTTATATATAGAAGTTTATTTTATATAACAATTTATGGTAATATAAATGTAAAGCTAGATTTTGATAATTGTATAAAACTCCAAATTTAAATCCTTTATTTTTTCTAAAAAAAGAGGACAGTGCCATAAGTATTCAAGATTATAAGAAACTTTGCTTGCAATTATGAATCTTACCAGAAATCTAAATAAATGTATTAAAGCTGCTTTTGAAAATTGGCATTCACAATTACTGCAAATGCTAACTTCTTAAATTTGATGTCTATACTTTTAAAATGTGAATTTCCTAATAAGGAATATCAAAATATCGTCAGCTGTGCATAGTAAACATGAAATCAGAGGTTTTATACATTACGCTTATTGTAGTCTTGTATTTTGGTTTAAAATATTACTAAAACCTTTCTCCTTTGGTTTTAGCTGCAGTTCTATCAAAATCCAAATTTTAAATGAGGCTTTCTCCCAATTTTTGTGAGAATAAAAAGAAGAGTTGCGATTACAAATGCCTCTCTGGTATCTTCATTGGTTGAAGATTTCAAAAAGAAGCACTTTAAAGGAGGGGGTAATGTGGATAATTATAATTCTGTTTTTGTGGCTGACACTAGTGACGAAAGGGCATTTTTACATTCTGCAAATTTAAACATGCCTCTAATAAGAATGCCCTGAACTAGCCACATAATTGGTGATACCACTACCCTGATCAGAGATGATATTTCTCCTCCATCATCAATTTCATTTAGACCACCAGAACAAATTGCAGTGTATCAACGTGCTCTTTTAAATTGGTTGACCACTGTCCACGGGCACTCTCAAAGCAGCTACACTGAAGCAAATGGTCTTGTTGTGAACTTCATTACAACTACAACTTCTATTTCCAGGACAGCATATTGTCTCCCATACAGAGCAATTATTTTGGATTGATGGTGGAACCTTCTAATTTTCCAAATAGATATCACAACATATCTGCCAATGAAGGTCGTTTTTCTAAACTTCAACTAGGGAGCAACGCACGGTTTCCCATGCCAGTGAGAGCTGATACATCAGCCACCTCTCTTTCAAGGCCAACTCATCAGCCATCTTCAGTTTATAAACGTCATCCTAATTACAACTTATCTGCCAGAGGTCTACCATATTATGTAGAATAAAAAAGATTAAAATTGATGTTGGCAAATGTCGACAAATATCTGCAATTTTCTTATTTGAAAAATTAACATAGTTGTGTACCTTTATTTTATTTATTTTCTTTTTAAATAGACTTAAGAGTTAAACGGGAGACAAAGATACCACTTAAAAAAAGATATTTGATTGATATGATCATTTGATGGAAAATAATGGGAGTAAATTTTAGTGCTTTCTTGTAAGAAAGAAGAGAAAATGGAAGAATTTGGAAAAACACAAAAACATGGAGAGAGGGAAAAGTACTAAATTGTGTCTGGTTCATCGTGGAAAGTATTAAAAGTGTTAAGTTAGGATAGGTTGCAACAGGAGATAAATGCAGGAACCGGCCCAGGGATCATTGTCTTTATTATGTCATCCCTGGAGTCATAAAGGTCACATGATGTAGTCTCAGATGGCACATTCAGCATGTGGTAGAATTTAAGAAGTAATTTTATCTATGGTCTTCTTTGTGCTGTTATCAAAGCATTTTAATTGGTGCTTTCATTTCCTGCCCTCAAGAGTCTACACTATATTTTCTAGTCAATAATTTATGTTGCATTTATCTTCCAGCGAAAGACAAGCTTACGTCCTCAGGGTGGCATTTAATATCTTTCTAAATCTAAGCACACAAGCTCAAGTTAGTTTAGTCATTTCTTTATAAATCTGGCATCTGATTACCTTGGCATATCTTTAAGTTTCACTGTATCTGGAGATATATCCAGGCAAATGATTGTCAACTATATTAGCTGCAAACTCACCACTTTTGCTCCAGCTCATCCTTGGATTTTGGGTGTCCTCGTATTACCTACTTAGACTTTCCGAGTCTCAGCACAGAAACCACCTTTTCCAGATGTTTCCTGTCTATCCCCCTTTCCTTGTCTAACTTGGATACCAGCACAGTAAGCACAGCACATGCCACAGGATGCATTTTAATATTTAGTCAATGAGAAATACATGTTGACTTTAAGCAAAATCTACTTTCCTGAAACAACAAAACTTTCATGGTTTTCAAACTATTTCATTACGGTCTTTACTCTTCACCACAAACTAGCTCTTTTCATAGACTAAGGACTAGTCACTCAAGACAGTAAGTGGAGGTAGGTACAAGATACTGGTATTATTTTCTTCTTAATTCATGCCTCCAGAGGCCTAAAGCATTCCATTCTCATTTGCTGGATTTTTTCCTGTCTCTTCATCACCCACCCACCCCAAAATAGCTGATTCTCTTCCCCATACCAATAACTATACTGCCTTTAATTTACTTCTTAGAATTAGAGCTTTCTCCAGAAGAGAAAGTGTCATTGCAAACATTTAATATATGTTTATACACACCACATAATTTGTGCCCCTTCTAACCTTCACAATGGAAGTATCTAAGAGGTACTAGCCCCTTGGTTATGGTGGTGGTATTCAGTAACCAAATTGCAATCTATAATGTGTGGACTAGAAGGAGGTGTGGGTGGTAGAATAAAAAATGTGTCCGAATGCAAGAACACCAAATTTCTGCAGATATTATGAAATATAAAATATTCATGGAAGGCTTTGACAATTTCCCATTAATCTAAAATAATAGGTAAAGCATTTTCAGAGTGTGAAATGCCCTGAAATGCTGGAAAATTTGTGGGCAACATCAGGGAACCTAAGACTTCTGCTCACAATCATGCAGCCAGTGTCAGCTGATAAGACTGGAATGGCAAATTTGAGTCCTTAATATGTGTCACCAATTGTGAAGAAAGCCTTTTGTAATCTGGAGAGAGGCAAATTGGCCAGGGTAAATTCTAGCAACATCCCACCAATATGACCTTTACCAAGAGAAGAAAGGAGCCCACTTGCAGCAGGAGAACTCTGTCTGGAGAGCAGTGGTTGTTCCTACAACAGAAACATCAAGATTTTAAGTTTGTCAGCTCATCTCTGATGGTGGCTATGTTGTTGCTTACATTAGCAGTCTCGGGTTCAGATGGGCTGGTTCAGCAGCTAGTTTCCATCTCTCATATCAGAGAATGGGTCTTACCGTGAACATCTTAACAAGGTTCTATACTGATAAGTCACAAGCTACAGTTTACTTTCAAAATTAAAAATCCTAAAGAAGAATATTGTTTGTTTGTCCATCTGTAGTTTTCTAACTGGGAGAAGCTAGACTATTGACTAAAGTACAAAAGTTGGCTGTTGCATAGAAAACTATTCTCTGAGCTCTGCCCACTGAATTCCTCCCATTAAATACTACAAATCTGTCTACCACTGTGTGTTTGTGTGAAGATGGATTGTTAGGCAGTAACTAAGTTTTTCTTATTTGAGTCATCAGTGAATTATTCCCCTGCATCTGGCAGATTCTCTGTGAATTAAGAGATTTATTGAGCCACCAGATTTTCTTCAGATCAGGGAGAGGTAGATTATATTTCTCCCACAATACTAATTGTTACCTGTTCATTGAATCCCGAGCTGATGCTAGGGACAAGCCACTGAACCCTGGAATTGGACTGAGGCATATACATTCCCCATTCCCCATTCCCCAGACCCCAGTGCAGGACTGTCACCTTTTTAGTTTAAGCTTATGTCTAAGTATTTTTGCTTTTAATTCTCATTGTTGACACACTTATTTTGGCTTTGAACACCCGTTGACTAATTTATAGAGACTGAACCACTGACTTATTCCCGTTCACCTAGAAATTGCAATAACCTTCCTTTCCTTGGACTACCTGGAATAGAGTGAGCATAGTCATCATTTTGAAAGCAGTCCTCAGTCCTAATAATGCAGAACCTTTACACTTCTTTGCCCAGGACTTGAGCAAGAATGTTTGTTTTGGATCTCAGGGATTATCCTCACATCCCCTAATGCAAACATGAGAAAACACCACATCTTTATCCAAAATCAAGCTTTTGTCAGTTTTGCATTCCCATTGCAAAACAGTTAACAATTGTAGGAGTTCTGAGATTTTACCATGCTGAGATTTTTAGCAACCCAGCATGTTCATTTCCTACAGATGCTGTCGGGGAGATGAGACCACCGTTCAGAGACAGTGAACTTTATCACTCACAGCAAGAGCAGCCAGTTTTAAATTTGTATCCATTCCCTAATCTCAGATGAATACACACAGTGAAATTTTGATGCCTACAGAAGCAGTGGGCTGTTTACATGAAGAAAGTTTAACGCATGTTAAAACACTAATTTTATTTTTATCTTTATATATAATTTATTAGAATCACTTATTTATTTGTGTCTTTACCTAGGATAAGTATACCAGGACTCAAGTTTACTTGCTGCAAAAACAATCATGAGAAATGACATGGGAAAAAATGACCATTGAATTTTCATTTTTCCTTTTGCTTTTATTGAGGTTTAATTGGCATAAAACATTGTGTAAATTTTGGTGCACAGGATAGTGATTTGATTTACACGTATCATGAATAACTATCTTGGCAACTTTAGGGAGAATTCATTATCTCTTTTAGATACAATTTTAAAGAAATACAATTTGTCTTTTTGTTGTGATGTGAAAACTTATGGTCTACTCTCTTATCAACATTCATATAGAACATAAAGCATTATTAATTATAATTTTCATGTTACTATGGGGCATCCCTAAAACACGTTTATTTTACAGCTGGAGATTTGTAGCTTTCGAGTGTATTAATCAAATTCTCACTTACCAACGCCTGCCTCTGTTAACTACAAATCTATTTTTTCTATAAGTATGTTTCTTTGTTTTTGAAGTGTACTTTAATCTATAACACTGTCTTAGTTTCTCTTACACAATATACAGTTTACTATTTTTAATACATTTCCAACTGATCACCAGAATATATCTAGTTAGTATATGTTGCTATTTAAACATATTACATTCTTATTGACTACTCCCCATACAGTAAATTTCTTGTCCCTGACTCATTTTATTTGCAACTGGAAAATTTTCTCTCTTCATTATCCTCAACTTTTTCTTTTCCTCACCCCATTTCCCTCTTTCTTGTGAAAAACCTGTTTCTTTCTATATCTATATTTGCTTTTCAGTGTTGTTATGTTCATTTGTTTTAAATTCGAATTATAAGTAAAATCATTCAAGAATTGTCATTCAATTTCTGAGATATTTCACTTAGCCTATTACCTTCTTGGTCTACCCATTTGCTGCAAATGACAAGAACTTATTCTTTTTAGAGCTGAGTAATAACCCATTGTATTTTTATGTGGGTGTGTGCATATATATATATATATATATATATATATATATATAATGCCTATATATAGTGTGTGTATATATATACATAAATATAGATGAATCTGTAGTTAAGCTGTGTAGATATATATAGTATAAACACACATCTTATTTATTCATCATCTATTGATGTGCAATTAATTTGCTTCTATATCCTGTCTATTGTGAATAATGCTGCAATGAATATATGGTTGAATATATCTTTTCTAATTAGTGCTTTTATTTTCTGGAAATATGTATCCAGTTATGGAAATGTTGGATAATATTTCATTTTTAATTTTTAGATCAAGCTCCATGTGTTTTTCCACAGTGGCAGCACATATTTACATTCACTCCAGCAGTGCATCAGGATCGTTTTTCTTACATCCTCACCAATAGTTAAGTTTGTTATCTTTTTGATAATAGTCGTTCTGACAGGAGTGACATAAAATCTCACTGTGTTTTGGACTTGCATTTTTCTGATGTTTAGTGATGTTGATGGGGTTCATATGCTTGTTGGTTACATTTACCCCACTGTAAATTCATGTTTTGTAATGGGCTAAATGACCATAACAGTCTGATTTCATTTTCATGCATTCTTTGTTTTCCATTATTCTGTTTGTTCTGTGCACTACCATATTCTTTTCATTACTGTTTCTTGTATTATAGTTTAAAATCAGGGACAGTGATACATCCTTTTTTCTTTGTCAAAGTTGTTAGTGTTTTTATTTGTTTTCCTTTCTTTCTTTTTTTTTTAGTGATTTCAACTATTTTGTGTTTATATGTAAATCTTAGAATTATTTTTTGTAAGTGTCTGAAAATGCCCTTGCTGGTTTGATAGGCACTGAGTTTAACTGATGTATTTTCTTGGCTTGTTCTGTCATTTAAACAATATTTTTTCCTAATCTATGAACACAGTATATCCTTTCATGTGTTTGCATTATCTTCAATTTCTTTTATAAATATATTATAGTTTTCTGAGTACAGGTATTTTACCTCCTTGGTTGTATACATTTCTCAATTTTTTTTTGTAATGCAACTTTTAATGAGACAGTTCCCCCAATTTCTCTATCTGTTAGCTTCTTGTTAGTGTGTAGAAATGCAAGATTTCTGTATGTTAATTTTACATTCTGAAATTTTACCAAATGCATTGATAAACCCCAGTAGTTTTGTGGTGTCTCCTTTAGGATTTCTGTTTAAAGTATTTCATCTACAAACAGATTCTTTTACTCCTTTTATGAAATAGCTATATTGTATTTACTTTTATTTTGTAGAGCTTTGGGTAGAATTTCCAATACTATACTGAATAACAGTGGTAAGAGTGAGCATTCTTGTCTTCTTCCTGCTCTTACAGGAGATGCTTTCAGTTTTTAATCAGTGAGTGTCATATTAACTGAGTTCTTGTCATATATGACCTTAACTGTGTTGAGGTATGTTTCCTCATGCCCACTTTGAGGAGAAATATAAGCATAAATAGATGCTGAATTTATCAATACATTTTATGACTCTTTTGAGGTGACCATATAATATTTATTTTTCAATTTGTTAGTTGGGTGTATCATATCGATTAATTTGTGGATTATGTGTCACTTTTGCATCCCTGGAATAAAAGAGACTTAAACATACTGTATAATCCTCTTAATGTATTGTTTGCTTTGCTAAAATTTTAGTGATGATTTTTGCATCTATGCTTATCAGTAGTATTTAACCTGTAATTTTATGAGGTATTTGTTCCAGTTTCAGTAGTAGTGTGATACAGAAATTTGGGGTAAGAAGCCTTCCTTCCTCTGCAAATTTTTGGAATTCTCTGAGAAGTATAGGTGATAGCTCTTCTCTAAATGTTTGGCAGAAGCTGTCTAGTCTTGGAATTTTGTTTCTTAGGAGATTTTATATAATTACTTATTCAATTTCATTAGTGAAAATCTGTTAATATTTCTATTTCTCATTCCATCCTGGAATTTTGGTCTTTCTAAGAAATTGTCCATTTCTTCAAGGGATTGCATTTTTATGTCATATAATTTGTTGTATCATCTTATGATGCTTTGTGTTACTTTGATATAAGCTGTAACTTCTCATTTATTTTGGAGCTTTTTTATCTGTACTCCCTTTTTTGCTCATGAGTCTCATTAAATTTTATCAGTTATATTTATCTTTCAAAAGCCATTATGTAGTTTGTTTAGATGTTTCTATTTTTAATCTTTATTTTATTTACTTATGTTCCTACCTTTCTGCTGTCTTTTCTTCTACTAACAAGTTCATTTAATATTTTGCTACATCATTGTTTGTAAGATTATATTATAAGAGAGAGATGTTTCTTATTTGCATAAGTGGGATTATTTTGTTATAAGCATCCCTATTAATACTGCTTTTGCTATATCACATGGACTTTGTTTTTGTTGTCATATTTCTTTATGTATTTTATCTTTGATTTATGCAGCAATCCATTTGTTGTTTAATATTGTATGATTTATCCTCCACATTTTACAATTTTTCTCAGGTTTTTCCTTTTAGTAAACTTCAGTTTTCATAGAAGCTGTATGTGTCTTCATAAAGCAAGGAGAAAAATAATAAAATTTATACAAAATTCTGAATGACCCAAATTTTCTAAAGTTATCTTTGAAAAATGAACAAAGCTGTGTGTATTATCCTCCCTGGCTTTAGAACATACTACAAAGCTACAGTAATCAAAACATCAAAATATATCACTAAAAGAGTCACATAGATCAATGGAACAAAATAAATAGTCCTAAAATAAACCTACACACATATGGTCAATTAGTCTATAATGAAGGATGTAAGAGTATACAATGGAAAAAGGCAGTCTCTTCAACAATTAGTTGTGGGAAAAATGGACAGTACATGTAAAATGAAGATGTAAGAACACTTTCTTCCATAGTATACAAAATAAGATAGATATTGATTAATTTCCTAAAGATAAAACCTGAAACTGTAAAATTTCTGACCAAGAACAGGAGCAGAACTGCCTTTGAGAGAAATCATAGCAATATTTATTTTTGATCTATTTCCTAAGTAAAAAAAAAAAAGGAAAACTAACCATAACAGTTTTAAATTTTACTGAGGAAAAATTAGGTGTATTATGTGATACAGGGATTCCACTTCTTGTATAAATGTGAAGTGCAAAACCTTTTGCAGAGCAAAGGAAACCTTCAGGAAGACTTATGACAAAACACAGAATTGAAGGAAGAGTTTCAGACAATGAAACCAACAAGGTGTTAATATCCATCTTATATATAAAGCACATTAGAGTAAATATTTAAAAACAAAGACCCCCACTTAAAAACAGTTGAAGGATCTTCATGGAAACTTTTCAAAAACAGACATGTGTATGATTTTCATGCACAGAAAAAGAAACATAACGTTGCTATTCATTAGGAAAACATAAATAAAAACCAGAATGAAATTTAATCTCACAGCAACCAAAATTGCTATTAAAAAAAGTCTTCAAATGACAAACATTAATAAGAATGTTGATAAAAGGGAACCCAGGTACACTATTGGTGGAAATATAAATTGATGCATCCACTATTATAAAAGAGTGGACAGTGTGAAGAAAACTAGAAATAGAAACATTATATTTTGCAGCAATTCCATTTTTTGATATAAATATGGAAAAAATGAAAACATAAACTTTAAAGGATATATTACCCCGAATGTTCTTAACATCATCATTTATAATAGCCAAGGAGAGAAGCACAATTCAACTGCCCATCAACAGATGATTGTCTGAAGTAGATGTGAGATATAGGTAACATAATAAATACTTAGTAATTGTCATATCAAAAAATAAAATTCTGCTATTTGGAACAATGTGACTGGACCCAGAATGTGTTGCACATAGGAAAATAAGTCATACAGAGAAAAACTCTCTACATTACCACTTACATGAGGAAACTAAAGATACAAGAGAAATAATCTTAAAAAAACAGAAACAGAATCACATATATATGTGTAGTGTACCAAGTAGTGGTTTCCATTGGGGACAAGGAAGAAGGATGAGGAAGACAGAAATATGCAAGCTACTAGTTATATATTAGTGAAGCAACAGGGCTATATTTACCGCACAGAGAAATATTTTAATAATTTAAATGATCTTAAGAGACTATAGGCATATATTATACTAAAATGTGCATGCATGTGGGAAAAACATTGAAGTAAAGAACCCAGGATAAACAAAATATTTTGTAGTACTCTGATAAAAAGGGAAGTGATTTATTCACTTTCTTTACTGTTTTATAATGTCCTTATTAGAATTTAAGCTTTTAAATGAAAAATTATAGACTTTGAATAAAGTGGCATAAGTTTAAACTATTTCTGTCTCTCCCCTTAAATCTACAGTCAGTGAAATGATCACATCTCAACAAAAATTACTACAACACAAAACAATACTCCAGAACATATGTGTCCATCTGAAGTTTGGTGGGCTAAAACACAAAAATTCGGCTGAAATGAGGGAAGAGCAGAGTTGGTGCCTGCCACCAAGGTCCACTTACTAGGGTATCTGAGCCCACAGTTTCAGTGTAACATGTAGAAACAGGGTCTCAGTGGTTCACACAGCTTCAGCCTCCAACTGTACCAGTATTCATGGTCACAGTTAACTTGGAGGGAGCCGAAATGCAGACAGAATTTCCATCCTTTAGACACTCAGAGATTCATGACACTCTCCTTACTCCCCATTCACAGTGGTAGAGACAATGTACCTTGAAACATTGGACATGGCAAAGGCAATTGCCTGATTCCAACTACCCACCTGTTTTACACCATTCCTCAATGTGTGCACTGATTCATAAGGGATATAAGATAAAAGGAAGGGTTCACAGGCCCAGTGACAACAGTGGCATTAACTAACAGAGTTGTCTTAGAAGTGACAATGTAAGCAATCTTTTATCCAGACAATTGCGACTTGAATGTGCCATTTTGAAATATTATCAGAGGTAGCTCAGGTAAGTAAAACCAAAAATTGTGTAATATTACAAACTACCAAAAACAAAAGCAAGGACTCCAAATTCCAATCTGATTTTGCTGTCAGCAGAGCAATAATTCACCAGGATCATGACCAATCACAGTAAAATTATAGGGCATGCACACACACAGATACAAACACACGGACACCGACACAGACACAGACACACTTGCACAGGCACATGCACACACACATGCACACACACACACACCGAATGCAACCCTGCAGCAAACAAACTTAAAGTCATGGAATATTGCCATATAACTAATACAGAATCCAAAGAGCTGTCATAAAGAAACTCAATACAAAAAACAAAACTCAGATAGCAGTTTAGTGAGCTCAGGAATAAAATAAATCTTGATAAGGTGTACATTACCTAAGAGACTGAATCTATAAAACAAATAAACATTATTGGAAGACCAGATGAACTTAATAAATGAGATGAACAATGCAACAGAAAGCACTGTAAGAAGACTGTCTTTGTGGAAGAGAGATAAGCAAACTCACCAATACAATACTAGGAATGATAGGAGAGGGCAAAGATACAAGATAGTAAAAAGTGAGGAAATTCTACAATAGCCATCAGACTTCTTCAGGAAGTGCACATTAGAGTGAAATCCTGGAGGGAGAAGAAAGTTAGTAGGCAGCTGATGGTTTGTTTAAAGTAGTATTAGTTGATAACTTCCAGAACATGGATAAGTAACTGATATACAAGTCCGTGAGCCAACAAAACACCAATAACTTTAAGACAAAGACATCTCCTTCAAGAGACATCATATGATAATTGGCAAGTCAATTACAGAGTAAAATTTTAAAGGCAGCCAAAGAAAGTTATGATAATCTACAAAGGAACCCCCATTAGGCTATCAGCATATTGCTGAGAAGAAAACAGATGCCAAGGGTAATTAAAATGACATTTTCAAACTACTGAAATAAGAAATCTCTCACCCAAGAATACTCTACATTGCACATTTATCACTTAAATATAAAGTGAAAATAAAGGTTTACCAGAAAAACTAACCTGACTGAGATGTAAAAAACAAAACCGAGGCACCTGAAAAGAGGTGCAGAAAAGAGGTATTCTAAGAAAAATAAAATGGCAAATATACGCAAAACATTGAGCATAATACTAAGCAGAGACCACGAGGAATTTGAAACTGTTTATTTGGGTACGTTTTTAAATGCTACTATTCTATATGAATTAAAGAGAGAAATACAGGAAATCAGTTGCAATAAATATAGATACATATATCTGGTAACATGTTCACAAAAGAAATAGAAATAATTTGAGTCAGTAATAATAAAAGGAAAAGAGTAAAAAATACAATATTAAAGGAAGATGCTATCATCAGAAAAAGGACTAAATTATACATGAGATGTTTTATTTTTAATTAGAGTTGATGAACTATAATATGTAGATTCAGATGTACAACATAGTGATTCCAATCCCTTTGTTGATTATATTTCATTATAATTTATTACAATAATTGTAACATACAATGATTATAAGTTATTGTGTGTAATTCCCTGATCTATACAGATCATCTTTGTTGCTTATCTCCTTTATGTATACTAATTTTTGTCTGTCAGTGTCCTACCATTTAATTGTCTATCCCTTCCACTTTGATAAACACAAATTTTTTCCCATATTTTTCAGTCTGCTTCAGTCTTCCTTATCTAAACTCTATATCTCTCTACCATTTCTCTATCAATCTATCTATCTATCTATCTATCTATCATCTATCTATGTATCTATATATCTATCTATCTATCTGTCTGTCGGTCTGTCTACCTATCTATCTATTTATCTATCTATCTATCATGTATCTAAGTATCTATCCTTCTATGTATCTATTTATCACTCATCTATCAATAGATAGCTACAGATAGATGTACACTGATATTTGTTATTCTTTAGATTCCACTTATAGATTACATTATATACTTATGTCTTTGTCTAAGTTACTTCACTAAGCACAATATTTACCAGGTCCATTCATGATGCTGAAATAGCAATGTGTTATACTTTTTCATGGCTGAGAAATATTCCATTGCATATTTATAGAAACATTATATCTTTGTAAGTCCATAGTCTACTGTGGACTCTTGGAATGCTTCCCTGTCTTGCATATTATAAACAGTGCTGTTGTGAACATTGGTTCTTCTCAATTTAGGGATTTTCCCCAGATTTTTCCTAGGGGAGTTATTACTGCTTCATTTGGTAATTCTGTTTTAGGATTTAAACAAATCTGAATACTCTTTTCCATAGAAGTTGTACCAATTTACATTCCTACCAAGAGTATACAAGAGATTTGTTTCCTCAACATCATCTCCAACACTTTCTATTTGTAGAACTTTTGATAATAGCCATGTGACCAGTGTGAAGTGATACCTCATTGTGGTTTTGAACTGAAATTAACTAAAAATTAGTAATGAACATTTTTATCACTTGCATGTTACTCATCTGCATGTTTCCATTGGAAAAATATTAACTCAGGTACTCTGCTCATTTTTTGATTGGGTTTTTGTTTTTCACGTTGAGTTGTGTAACCTAAATCCATGTTACATCTATTAACCTACATCTATTAACCCCTGGTCACTTGCATTGTTTGCATATATGTTCTCCAATTACACAGGCAGTGTTTTCATTTCATTCAAAGTGTCGTTAGCTGTGCAGAAGTTTTCAAGTTTATTTAGGTCCCACTTGCTTATTTTTGCTTTTATTTCTTTTGCCTTAGGACACTGATATAATAAAATATTCCTATGATATATATCCAATAGGATATCACCTATATCCCCTTCTAGCAGTGTTATAGTAACAGGTCTTACATTTAGGTCCTTAATACACTTGGAGTTTATTTTATATATGATGTCAGGGAATGCCCTCATTTCATTCTTTTACATGTAGATGTCCAGCTTTCCCAACACCATCCGTTGATGAGACTGTCTTTTCTCCATTGTGTACTCTTGCCTCTTTTATCATTGATTCATTGCTCATAGGTGTGTGGAATTATTTCTAGGCTGTCTATCTGATTTTATTGATTATATCTCTGTGCAAATGCCATGCTGTATTTATCACTGTAGCTTTGTTGTATAGTAAGGAATCTGGGAGGATTATACCTCCAGATTTGTTGTTTTTTCTCAAGATCATTTGGACAATTTTTAATGGTTTCATGTAAAACTTAGAGTTATTTATTTTCTGGTTCTGTGGGAAATACTACATCTTCATAACAGGAATTTCACTAAATATGTAGTTTTCTATGTGTAGTACGGCAATGTTAACAATGTTAACTCCTTCAATCCAAGAGCACAAGACATCTTTCCAATTTTTTGAATCATTTTTAAATTCTTTGTCAATGTTCTTTTAATTTTCAGTGTGTAGATCTTTCATATATATGGTTACATTTATTCCAATGTATTCGGGGGGAAGGGATTTTAAGTAATATTGTTTTCAATGTCCATTTTAGGGTATCTCATGATTAATGTGTAGAAATGCAAGAGACTACTTTACATTAATCTTGCACCCTGCTCCCTTGTTGAAATTATTTATTGTTCATATTAATCTGTGTGGAGCCCTTAGGACTCTATGTAGATTGTTATGTCATCAGTACTGGTGACAATTTTGCCTCTTTCTCTCCAATTTGCATTTCTTTTACTTATTTTTCTTTCCTTTTCCTTTCTTCTTTTACTATGGAACAGAAGTTCTGAGAGTAGAAATCCTTGTCATGTTCCCGAATTTACCCAGAAGTCTTTCTGCTTTTCCCAAAAGTATTATAAATTTTTATAAATGGCCTTTAGTATGTTGAGAGATTTTCCTATTGTATTCTCTTTCATGAGAGTTCTGATTATGAATGTATGTTGAATTTTGTGT
Source organism: Vicugna pacos (assembly GCF_048564905.1). Lineage (NCBI taxonomy): Eukaryota > Metazoa > Chordata > Mammalia > Artiodactyla > Camelidae > Vicugna > Vicugna pacos. Next base: position 74,103,910 of record NW_027328741.1, on the reverse strand, counting down.
AATGCTTTTTCTGTGTGTATTGAAATTGTCCTGTTAATTTAGTCCTTCCATTATTAAAAATGTGTCTTGCTGATTGACATGTGTATGTTGAGCCATCCCTGTGACTCTGGAAGGAATCAAATTCATCATCGTGTATAATACTTTCTATGAATTGCTGGATTAATTTGTTGAAGTTTTTTGAGGATTTTTAATGTATATTCATCAAGGATATTGGTTTACATTTTCTTTTTTCTTTTTTTTTGGTAGTGTCTTTGACAGGTTATGTTATCATGCTATTGGTGGCCTCATAGAATAACTTTGGGAATGTTCCTTCTTCCTACATTTTTTGAAATAGATGAGAGGAAAGAGTTTTTAGTGAAGGCACCCAGGCATTTTGTTCAAGCGGTGTTTTTAACATTATAGATTTTATTTAACTTATACAGATTGCTCTTTTCAAGTTTTCAGTTTGCTCTTTATTCATTGTTGACAGGCTGTACATTTCAAGAAATTTGTCCATTTATTTAAGGTCATCCAGTTTTTGTCACGTAACTGCTCAGAGTGCTTTCAAAATCTTTGTTTGCATTTCTGTGCTATCAGATATTATTTCTTCTGTTTCATTTCTTATTTTGCATGGTTCCACTCTGTATTTCTTGATAAGCCTGGCTAAATGATTATCAATTTGTTAATACTTTTAAGAAAAAAGCTGTTGATTTTATGAATTTTAGTTTATATGTTAATTTTTATTTTATTTATTTTCAACCTAATCATTAAAGATTTCTCATTCTACTCACTTTGGGTTTTGTTTGTTCATATGTCTAGTTATTTTTGGTGGCATGTTTGTCCTTTGTGTGAGGGTTTCCTTTTTCCTTGTAGAAGGCCAACTTGTTCTAAACTTCCCTCTTAGATTTGCATTTGCTGCATCCCATACATTTTATGAAGCTGTGTTTTCATTGTAATTTGACTGCAGGTATGATTTTATTACTTCTTTGATTTAATCATTGACCTTATTTTATGTTATATTTTAAAGGATGTGGTTTAATCTCATGTTTGTGCTTTTCCTGTTCTTCTTTCTACAGTTGATGCATAGTTTCATAATATTGTGTATGGAAAAATACATGCTGTAAATATGTATTTGCTTAAAATTCCTGAGGCTCATTTCATGACATAATATGTGGTTAATTCCTAAGATAACATCCTGTGCACACTTGAGAAATTTATGTGTTCCCCTTTTCTGATGCAGTGTACAATATCTCAGGTTCAAATGATATAATTTGCCACTAAGACCTCTGTTTCCTTACAGATATTCTTTCTGGATGATATGGCCATCAGACTAGTGAGGTGTTAAACTCATCTACTATTATTATTTTATAATGAATTAATTCCTTCATGTCTACTAATATTTCTTTTTATACTTAGGATCTACATTGTTGGGTCCATATATAATTCAATGAGTGTAAAGCTCTATTTTTATATTGATCTCTTCTTATTTATATAATCTCATATTTATCTTTCATTGTGGCCCTTATTTTAAAACATATTTTGTATGAGTTGTGCATTGCAATCTGCACTTTCTTGTCATTTCCATGGAATATCTTTTCCATCTTTTTACTGGTTGTTTTTATCTTCCACCATAAAGTGAGACTTTTTGTGGGGGAATGCAAGATGGTGGAGCCGAAGGATCCTTGTAGCTCACCCTTTCCCACAAATGCACCAAGACTCACATCCACAGATCCACTCAGCTAACCAGAGAACCTGCAAGACTCTGATACAACATTGTCCTCTTCAAAAGATAAAGATGCAAAAAATCTGGTAGGAGAAAATGAAGAAAGAAAGAAGAAAAGGCAAAACAGATTGGGACAAGTCCCACAGTGAGGGAGCAGCAAAGAAGGACTGGCACTCATTCACTGGGTCTCCCCACTCCAACTGATAGGTGGGCAGGATGGAGGGGGAGCCTCCAAGGATTAGACCTCTACAGAGTATAAGTTGACTGACAGTACTAAGTTAAACAGGCACAGAGAATCCTTGTGACACCCACCCCAATATGAATCCAGGCAGCTGGTGGAAGGGCCATGCTGCCCGAGCTGGGTGGAAAATGGGAATGGCGGTACTGGGGCACCCTGGGGGAATGGAGGGGACTGTGTGCCATTCCTGTGGGTGCACAGGGCAGAACACCTTGGGCCCTCCATTTAACAACAGAGCAGACGTGCCCTGGGAGGGGAAAGGTGTATTCCCCATCTCTGAAAATCCACAAAAGTTTCTAGGACAAGAGCGCTTGGGCTTAGACACAGCCACCATGCCCTCTGGTGTTTTGCACCCAGGCAGCAGTGAGAGCAAAACCTGCATTCACTCCTAAGGACTTAGACTCAAGTGCCAGATGGGGACTTGTCTACAGCCTGAGGCAGATAAGATCATTCCATCCTATTTCCTCAGAGAACTTGCTCCACTGAGACAAACAAGGAGATGGGTTTTGGCCCAGACCAGTGACAGGGCACAGTGCAGTAGAGAGACCGGCACCCTCAGGGGGCTGGTGGCCCCACCTTTTGGGATGGAATGCAGCCCTTGACCATGTGGCTGGGAGATGGTCTGATGCCCAATCCTGCCTTGTCATTCTGAAACATCTGGCTGAGGCATTAGTCAGGTCAGTTACAAGCCAGTACTTAGTAAAGAGAGCTTCACTGGAACAAGTGTTGGTAGAAGGAGTGATCTGCTTGCCGACAGGCCCTGGGATCAGCACAGATAAGGGCTCCAATGGAGGACCTCTGGAAAAAGCAAGCTGAGCTTCCAAAACAGGATGAATACAGAAAGACTTCACTTTAAAATTACACAGTCTGCAGGAGGACACTGACCACCCCCTAGTTTTAATCTGATTTTACCTTTTCCATTTTCTATTACTCTCTTAATTTTTACTTCTTAGGCAATTATATATACCCCCATTTAAATCCCATTTAAATTTTTAAAAACATTTTTATTATTATTATTTTTCTAAACTCTGCTTCAACTTGCTCTATTATGCATTATACAATGTCTTCAAACATTTATTTCCCCTTCTTTAAAATTCTTTGTCTCCCTCACTCTTTTTTGTCTTTTCTAGTTGTATTAATAATTAGGCATTAGGTAGATAAACTCATTTAGTACCACAGTAGGTAACTGATACTCCATAAATCACAGTCCCAGAGAGGTAGGAACAAAAAGAAGAAGCAGAGAAACCATTCCCAATAAAAAGAACAGGAGAAATCCCCTGAAAGAATGATCACAGAAATAGATATCGATAGCCTACTAGATCAAGATTTCAAAAGAGGATTGATCAAATTACTGAAGGAAATAAAAGATAGTGTTTAGAGATATAAAATATGATAAAAATGAAATGGAAGCTATAAAGAAGATCCTAGTAAAATAGGTAAAACCATTGACTGAGATGAGAAATGATCTAAAGGTGTCACAAAGCTGGATACGTAATGCAGAGGAATGAATTAGTGACCTAGAAGACAGGAAAATGGAAAGCACCCAATCAGAAGAGTTACAAGAGAAACTATGAGAGACAAAAGAAAAAGCATAAGAGACATATGAGATAACAGAAAGCATGCCAAACTGTGCAGGATAGAATTCCCAGAAGGGGATGAATGATCAAAGGCGATTGCAAAGGTTTTTGTAGAAATCATGACTGAGAACTTCCCAAACTTAAAGAAGGAATCAGATATCCAAGTACAGGAAGCTCAGAGTGTCCCAAACAGGAAGAACTCAAATAAACCCACACCTAGACATATAATTAAGACAGCCAGAATCAAGGATAAAGAAATGATCCTAAAGGCAGCAAGAGATTAGCAAAGAGTGAGTTACAAGGGAATTACAATAAGGCTCACAGCTGATTTCACAACACAAATGCTAAAGGACAGAAGGGAGTGGAAAGATATATTCAAAGTCCTGAATGAAAAAATGATATAAACTAGGAAACTTTAACCAGCTAGGCTATCCTTTATGGAAGAAGGAGACATAAAGAATTTCACAGACAAAAATATCTACAAGAGTCTAGCAATACTAGACCCATGCTAAAAGGAATATTGAAAGATCTACTCTAAAAAGAAAATCAGCAGGATGCTACAAATATGTGAAACTCATAGCTGGAAAAGTGATAACTCATGAACTACAAGTAAAATAAATGCAAAATTTTAAACAACACATACAAATCATTGAGAGTGAGAAAGGGAGGCAGGAAAAGAGAAAAATTTTTTTTTGTTCTTTCCTTTTAAAATATTTTGTTCTCAGTAGGATGGTATTGAGATCATATTATTATCAGTTTAATAAAATCAGTTATAGTAATGGTCTAATAGACTTATATAAAAGGGTAAAAACAAGGCAAAAATTTATTCCTGGAGTCACTAAAACTAAATAAATTTCATGATAATACAAAGGAAAATGACCAAACCAAAACAGGAAGATGAAACAACCAAAGCAGAAATACAAAATCAGCATCAAAGAAAAGGTCAAAATGGCAATAAACACAAACATATCATCAATTATTTTAAATGTTAATGGAATAAATGCTGCTGTCAAAGTCATTGAGTGATAGGCTGGATAATAAGGCAAGAATCTTCAATATGCTGAATACAAGAGACCCACTTCAGGGAGAAGGGAACATATAGATTGAGAGTGACAGGATGGAAATGGGTATTCCATACAAATGGAAAAGCCAAAAAAGCAGGTGTTGCAGTACTGACTTCAGAGTAAACAGTTTTTAAAGCAAAGGCCATAAAGAATGATAAATAAGGACATTTTATAATGATTGAAGGAGTGATACAAGATGAGGATAGCACACTCATTATTACATATGCACCAAATAGAGGGCTACCAAAGTATATAAAATAATTACTAACAGATATAAAGGGGAATAGTGATGGGGAACTAATAACTGTTGGAGATTTCAACACTGCATTTACATCACTGGACTTATCATCGATACAGAAAAAAAATAGGCAATAGAGAATTTAAATAATACAATAGAAATATTACACTTGGTGGATATATTCACAGCATTGCACCCCCCACAAAATAGTATATACATTCCTTTCAAGTGCACATGGGACATTTTCCAGGATTCATGATATACTTGGGCACAAAAGAAACCTCAGCAATTTTAAGAAGACAGAAATTACCTCAAGCATATTTACTCACCACAATGACATGAAGCTAGAAATCAACAACAGAGAAACAAAGGAGAACAAAATGAGAACATGGGGATTAAACAAAATGTCATAAAAAAACAAATAGGTCAAAGAAGAAATCAAAGCTGAAATGAAAAAGTACTTTGAGACAAAAGAATATTAAAGAAAAAACACACTAAACTTATGGGACACAGCAAAAGCAGTATTGAGAGGGGAGTTTAGTGATACAGGCCTTCCTCAAATAAGAAGACATATCACAAATAAACAATTTAACCCCTCAGGAGAATGAACTAGAAAAAGAAGAACAAAATCCCCAAAAGGCATCAGAAGGAAGGAAATCATAAATATCGGGGAGGAAATGGATAAAATAGAGTTTAAAAAGACCATAGGAAAAATTCAAACAATCCAAAGGCTGGTTTTTCAAAAAAGTAAGTAAAATCGACAAACCTCTGGCCAAACTCAAAAAGAAGAATACAGAGACAGCACAAATTAGCAAAATAACGTAGGAGAATTGAGAAATTACTACTAATAAAATAGAAATACAGAATATCATACGAGAATATTATGAAATGTATGTGGAAACAAACTGGATAACCTAGAGTAGATGGACAAGTTTCTGGAAACATACTGTCCACCAAGACTGAATTAAGAAGAAACTGACCCCTTGAACAAACAGAGCATGAGAAATGAAATCAAAATTGCAATATAAAACCTCCCTACAAATAACAGTCTAGGACCGGATGGCTTCACAGTGGATTTCTACCAAACATGCAGAGAAGAACTCATACCAGTAATTCTCAAACTCTTTCAGAAGATTGAAAAGGGAGGAATACTCCCAAAGTCATTCTATGGATCCACAATCACCCTGATACCACAACCAGGAAAAGACACTACCAAACAAGTGAAATATAAGCCAATATCACTGATGAACACAGATGCCAAAATTCTCACCTAAATATTAGCAAGTAGAATCCAACAACACAGAGAAAAGATTATACATCATGACCAATTGGGGATCATGCCAGGGACAAAGGAGTAGTTCAACATATGCAAATCAATCAATGTAATACAGCACATCAACAAGAGAAAGGAAAAAAACACCATGATCTTCTCAATAGATGCAGGAAAATCATTTGATAAAATTCAACACACACAATAAATAGTCTCACCAAAGTGGGAATAGAGGCAACATATCTCAGCATCATGAATGCTATAGATTACAATCCTACAGCCAGCATAGTACTCAATGGTGAGAAAGTTAAAACCTTCCCACTAAAATCTGGGACAAGTCAAGGATGCACACTATCACCACTCCTACTCAACATAGTCTTGGAAGTCCTAGCCACAGCAATCAAACAAGAGAAAGAAATAAAAGCAATGCAAATTGGAAAGGAAGATATAAAAGTCTCACGATATGCAGATAATGTTATTATATATAGAAAACCCTACAAGATCCAGACAAACACTCCCACAGCTGATCAAAGAATTCAACAATGCAGCAGGTTACAAGATTAAGGTTCAAAAATCAGTGGCAGTTTTTACACTAAAGATTCAGATAATACTGTAGAGCTAAAGTCAACATGACAGCACTGTACTGGTAGGAAAAGATACATATATTCCAATGGAAAAGAATAGAGAGCTCAGAAATGAACCCACAAACTTTTGGTCAATTAATCTTCAACAAAGGAGGCAAGGAAATAAAATGGAATAGAGACAGGAACTTCAGGAACTGGTGTTGGGAAAACTGGACAGCATCATGTAAATCAAAGAAGCTAGAACACTCCCAATGAAGCTAGAACACCATACACAAAAATAAACTCAGAATGGATCAAAGACTTATACATAAGAGAAGATACAATAAACCTCCTAGAGGGAAATATAGGCAAAACAGTATCTGACATATGTCTCGTAAATTTTCTCATAGAAAAATTAAAAGCAAGAATAAACAAATGAGACCTAATGAAACTTACAAGCTTCTGCACAGTAAAGAAACCGGAAGTAAAACAAAAAGACAACCTACGGAATGGGACAAAATTTGAATATGAAACCGACGAAGGCTTGATCTCCAGAGTATATAAGCAGCTCATCCAACTGAATAAGAAAAAATAAGCTACACAATGCAGAAATGGGCAGAAGACCTAAACAAGCAATTCTCCAAGGAAGACATACAAATTATCAAGAGGCACATCAGAAAGTGCTCAATATCACTGATTATCAGAGAAATGCAAATCAAAACTGCAATGAGGTATCAACTCACACCAGACAGAATAGCCATCATTCAAAAATCCACAAATGACAAATGCTGGAGAGGCTGTGGAGAAAAGGGAACCGTCCTTCACTGCTGGGGGCAATGCAGTTTGGTGCAGCCACTGTGGAAAACAGGATGGAGATTCCTCAATAAGCCTTGGAATAGACTTACCATATGACCGAGGAATCCCGCTCCTGGCCATAAATCATGAAGGAACTCTACTTTAGGATGACACCTGCACCCCAATATTCATAGCCAGCACTATTTACAATAGCCAAGACATGGAAACAGCCTAAATGTCCATCGACAGTTGACTGGATAAAGAAGAGGTCATATATTTTTACAATGGAGTACTGGTCAGCCATATAAACCAACAACATAATGCCATTTTCAGCAACATGGATGCTCCTGGAGAAAATAAGTCTAAGAGAAGTAAGCCAGAAAGAGGAAGAAAAATACCATAAGAGATTGCTCATATATTGAATCCAAAACAAAACAAAACAAAACAAGAAAACTCAAATAGAAAACAGAAATAGACTCACAGACATAGAATACAAAGTTTTGGTGGCCTAGTTGGCAGGGGGTGGGAATAGATAGACTGGGAGTTATTTGTTGTAGAATAGATAAACAGGATTGAATTATATAGCACAGGGAAATATATAAAAGATCTTACGGCCACCCACAGAGGAAAAAATGGGACAACAAATGTATATATGTTCATTGCAACTGCAAAATTGTGCTGTACGCTGGAATTGGAGACAACTTTGTAAAATGACTGTAAATCAATAAAAAAACTTAAAAACAGAAAAAAACATGATCCTAAATATTACAGGTGTAAATATAAAATAGAGAGAAAAATAAAACTATGCATAAGAGCAGTAAAATCAAAGATTTTTTATTTTTTTAAGATAAGCAAAATCAAAAAACCTCTAGCCAGGTGCATCATGAAGAAAAGAGAGATGATCCAAAGAAATAAAGGAAGATAAAAAAGAAAAGAAATAACAACTATTCCCACAGATATACAAAAAGAAGGATCATTTGTCAACAACATGCCAATAAACTGGACAACTTAGAAGAAATAGACAAGTGTCTAGAAAGAGACAGAGATAAGGAGAATCAAGTAATTTGAACAAACTATTTACTAGAAGAAAGATAGAATCTGCATTTTAAAAAATCTTTAAATAGAAGTGCAGATTTAAACAACTCCCATGGAGAACTGTACAAAAATACAAAGCAGAACTTATACTCTTCAAACTATTCAAAAATACTGAAGATGTGGGAAACTACAAAATTCTATGTAACTTTCATCACCCTGATAGCAAAGTCAGCAAACAAAGTAGAGGCAAAGGGAACTTCAAGCCAGTAAATTTGATAGATTTAGAAGCAAAAATTCTACAAAATATTATTAGCAAACTATATTCAGCAATACCTAAAATGAATCATACACCATGGTCAACTTGGATTCATTGCAGGGTCACAAGAGATTTTCAACATACACAAATCAATCTGTTTGATACACCACATTAACAAAAGGAAAAGAGAAAATGATGTGGTCATCTCAATAAATCCATAAAAAGTATTTCACAAAATTCAACATTTGTTCATTAAAACAGTAACAACAGCAACAACAACAAAAACAACAACAACAGAAACAAAAACAGAAACTTTTAACATGAGTAGGATTCAGGAAATATATCTCAACATAACTACAGTCATTAATTACAATCCCACAGACAACATAATATGCAAGAATGAAAAACTGAAAGCCAAATCGAGGAATAAGACAAGGATGCCCAATCTCACCAGTTCTATTAAACACAGTATGGGAAGTCCTAGCAACAGCAGTCGGACAAGAAAAAAATTTATTCAAGTTGAAATGAATGAAGTAAAACTGTTATTATTTTAGATGACATGATAATATATATAGAGATCCCTAAAGATTCTCCAAACCAAAACAACTAAATCTAATAAAGAGATTTAGCAAAGTAGCATGATTCATGATTAATATACAAAAACTGTCACATTTCTTTACACTAACAATGAAATATTCCAATTTTAAAAAATCCATATGAAATCAGATCATAAAATGAAAACTCTATGGAAAATCCAAGATAATAAAATCTATAGGGCACTGATAAAAAATTTGAAGATGATTCAAAGAAATGGAAAGAAATCTCAAAGTCTTAGATTAGAGGAAATAATAATGTTAACATATACATACTACAATATGTCTACAGATATAATGTGATTCAGATCGAACTATATGATATTTTCCACAGAAGTATAAACAGTCCTATGGTTTGTATGGAACTGCAAAAGAACCAGAACTGCAAAAGAAAGAATGAGGAAAAAGAACAAATTTGGAGGCATAACCCATAACCCTCCAAGATCTCTGACTATATTACAAAAATACAGTAATCAAAACAGCACAATATTGGATAACAAACAAACATCTACATCAATGGAACAGAACACAGAGGCAGAAATATAACATCACACCTATGGTCAACTAAACTATGACAAAGGAAACAAAAATAAACAATGCCTTAAAGACAGTCTTCAGCAAGTGATGTTGAGAAAGCTAGACAGCTACATGTAAATCAATGAAATTAGAACACTCCCTCACACTGTATAAAGATAAACTCAAAATGTTTTAAATATCTGAATCTAATACATGACAGAATAAAACTCCTGGAAACTAACATAGGCAAAACAAGACAAAAATTGTAGCAAAATTTTCTCATCTCACAATCCCAAGCTGAAAACAATAAAGGCAAACTAAACAAATAGGTCCTAATTAAACTTAAAAGCTTCTACACAGCAAAATAAATAGAATGAAAGTTGAAGTTCCAAATGGAAGAAAACATTAGGAAACAATGCAATCAAAAATTGGCTAATTTTTAAAATATTCAAACCGTTCATTCAACTCCATTTCAAAAATCTACAAACATCTCAGCCAGAAAATGAGCAGAAGACAATTCTCTAAAAGACACAAAGATGAAAAACAGGAACATAAAAATATGCACACATTGCTAATCATTATACAAAGGGAAGACAAAAATAAAATAATGTTATACGTCACACTAGTGAGAAGGGCTGTCATTCAAATATCTACAAATAATAAATACTGGGGAGTTTGTGGAGAAAAAGGTACTCTCCAACGCTGCTGGTGGGAATGAAAATTTGTGCAACCACTTTGGAAACAGTATGGAAGTTCCTATAAATAATAAAAATAGACCTATCTTATGACCCAGCAATCCCCCTCCTGGACATATAAAATATAAATCTGAAAACAAAGAATCCTAGGGTAAAACGTTAGAAGTACACTCTGACATTGGACTTAATTTGATTCTACATATGTCTCCTCTGGCAAGGGAAGTAGAAGCAAAACTAACAAAATATGATTGTATCACTCTAAACAGATTTACACTGCAGAAGAAATGATCAATAAAATGAAAAGTCAACCAACACAATGGGAGAATATATTTTCAAGTGATATTTTCCAATCAAGTGTTAATATCCAAAATATATGGCAAACTCTTACCCCAAACAAAAACAAACAGACCTAAGAATCCAAATAAAAAAAAAAGTCCCTAAGGAACTGAATAGATAGATCTGAATCAATTAGCTGTAGAAAACATACAGTTGGCTAAATGACACATGAAAATATGTTCAGAGTTATAAATTATTAGGAAAGTCATAAACCAAAAATGAGACAAGACCTCACAATTGTCAGAAAGCTCTCAACAAAAAGATAATATATATATGTTGGTGAAATTGTGGAGAAAAAGGAACACCATGCACACTGTTGATAGGAATGCAAAATATTGATTCCATTGCATATATACATCAAATTTGCATCAGCCATTTTTCTGTCAAGGGATGTCGAATTTGTAGGCCCCTGTCTGAAGGCTGTAGAGAATAAGCCCATGGGCTGAACTGATAAACAATCTTTGAGGAATTCACATATCTAAGCTGGATAAGAAATGGCCTACACAATATATCCAGTATGGATGACTGGATAGCCAATGCTGGGTAAGATCCTCAGAGGAGGACAACCTGACAAGCAAAGCCGGCTGGATAAGAGTTGGCCTACTTAATGAAGTTCCATGATGAACTTTAAAACAATCCTTGATCATTTACCATCCTGCGCTTACTGCAGGAGCATGGGGACATAAATAGCTTAAGATTATTATCATTGTTATAACTTAGATGATATGTGAGTCATTGTGCAAGTCCTATATAAACCCTTCTTCTAAGAATCAATAAACAGAGAAATGCTTCACTTCTCTCCACACAGTGTTTGTGTGTAAATGATATCGTGCCAGTGACAAGGTTAATTTAATTTGTTAGGAGTACCGTAAAAGGATGTTGCATTGTATACAATACTCTTTCTGCATCTTTTGAGACAATTGTGAGTTTTATTTCTCATTCTATTAGTGTGGCATGTCACCTTTATTGATTTGAATATTTTGAAGTATTGTTAAACCAAGGGATAAACCCCTTTACTTATGTATGTGTATGATACATTAAATGTGTTGTTGAATTCATTTTGCTTGTTTTTTGTTGAGAATTTTGGCACATATGTTCATCAGGGATAATATTGTATATATTACATCTAATGTCCTTTGTAGCATTTTAGTGCAAATAAAGCTCGCATCATAAAACATGTTTGGAATCTTTCACACCCTTCAAATTCTGGGAAGATTTGGGGAAGAATTGGTGAAAATTTGATTTCAAATATATGACAGAATTCACCAGTAAATTAGTCTTGTAAATTTTTTCTGGTTTGGGAAGTTTGGATTATTGATTTACTCAAACACACTTTTGCTCTATTTTACTATCTAATTTCTTCTTGATTCAGGATTGGAAGACATATGTTTCTGGGAATTTGTCTTTTGTTCTATGTCATTCAAATCGTTGACTAGTGGTAATTTCTTATGATGCTTTGCATCTCTACAACATCAGTGGTAATAACTTCTCTTTAATTTCTAATTTTATTTGAGTCTTTATTTTCTTAACCAACTTAAAATTTGTCCAGTTTATGTTGAAAAGAATCAGACTTAGGTATTTTCTTTTTCATCTTTTCAGTTGTTTCTGTTGTTATTTGCCTTACTCCCATTCATTCAATTCTCTTCTTTATCCTTTCTGATGTTTTCTAGATTCTTGTGTTGTAAAGTTAAGTATTGTGTAGATTTGTATTTCATTTATTATTATATATTTTTTATTTAGTTATTATTTATTTATTTATTTATTTATTTACATATTTTTTCATTTATTTATCATTGAATTACTGCCATTTACAATGTGTCAATCTGTGGTGTATCACACAGTGTCCCGTACACGCATATTATTGAGTGCCTATTAAACTTTACCTCACGATATTTAACTTATTGCCCTGTGTCTTACAAGAGAAAATTGGAAAAATCTATTTTTATATATAGTGGATAACATTTATAAATCTACAGCTCCCAAATATATCCTCTCACAGCCCCTTTACACAGTAATCAAAAAATTGTTTAGTAGATCTGCAAGTGTGTTTCAGTTTTGTAGATGAAATCATAGTGTTCTCATCCAAATAGTTTCTAAGATTCCACATATGTCATGTCTTGTATTATTTTTCTTTCTCTTTCTGTCTAACTTCAATTAGAATGACACTTTTTGGGAATATCCATTTTGCTGCAAATGTCATTGTTTTATCATTTTTCATGGCAGAATATTATTCCATTGTATAAATATGACATAATTTCTGAATACTGTCATTTGTTTTTGGGAATTATGTTGTTTCCATGCCGTGGCTGTTGTTTATAGCACTGTGAAGAACATTGCGGTGCAGGTATCTTTTTGAATTAGGGTTCCCTTTGATATAAACCCAGAAGTGGAATTGCTAGATCATATATTAAGTCTATTTTCATTCTTTTGAGGAATCCCCATCCTGGTTTCCACAATGACTGCACCAAACTACATTCCTTCCAAAAGTGTAGGAGGGTTCACTTTCTCCACAGCTACCCCAGCATTTAATGTTTGTGGACTTTTGAATGATGGCCATTGTGACTATTGTGAGGTGATACTTCATTATAGTTTTGAATAACCCTTCTCTGATAATGATAGTGAGCAATTTTCTTTTTCATATTTGTATGTGGCATTTGTGTGTCTCTATTGGAGAATGGCTTTTTTAGGGCTTCTGCCCATTTTCAGATTGGGTTTCTTTTTTTTTTATTACTATTAGGATGTATGAAGTCTTTATATTTTAGAAATTAAGACTTTGTCAGTTGCATCACTTCTAAATATTTTCTTTAATCCTGTTGTTTGTCATTTTGCATTGTTTATGGTTCCCTTTGCTGTGCAAAAGCTTATAAGTTTAATTAGGTCCCATTTATTAATTTTGCTCTTACATCCATTACATAGGTAGATTCTTCAAGGAGATCATTGCTGAGATTTATCTCAGAGTGTTTTGCCTATGTTTTCTTCCAGGAGATTAACTGTGTCTTGCCTTTCATTTAAGTCTTCAAGCCATTTTCAGTTTATTCTTGTGTATGGAGTGGTGGAGTGTTCTAACTCCATTGCTCTGCATGCTGCTATCCAGTTTTCCCAACGCCAGTTGGTGAAGGGATCGTCTTTCTTTGTCATATTCCTTTCTACTCTGTCAAAGATTAATTGAACATAAGCCTGTAGATTTATTCCTAGGCCCTCGATTCTGTTCCATTGGTCCATATGCCTATTTCTGTACCAATATCATGTCATTTTGATTATTGTAAATCTGCAATACTCTATGGAGACCTGGTGGTTTATTCTTCCAGCCTCTTTCTTTTTCTTTAATATTGCTTTGGAAATTATGGATCATTTATGACTCTATGTAAATCTTAGCATCATTTGTTTCAGTCCTTAAAAGAAATATTTTGCATAATTTGATAGGAAATCAAATTAAGTCTGTGGATTGCCTTGGGCATTGTGACCATTTTAACCATACTGTTTATTCCATTACAAGACCATTGGGTATCTTTTCAATTCTTCAAATGTTTTTTGATTTCCTCAATCAATGTTTTCTAGTTCTCCATGTATAACTCATTCACCTCTCTGGTCATATTTATTCTTAACATTTTATTATTTTCATTGCAGTTATTAAAGCGGTTGTTTCTACAGTTTGTTTTCCTGTTGATTCAATGATAGTGTAAAGAAATGCAATTGGTATTTGTACCTTACTCTGGGTACATTGCCCAGTTCATTTTTTAGCCTAAGTAATTTTTTGTGAAGCTTTTATATTTTTCTATATATAGTGTCATGTGTGCATATTGTGAAAATTTACCTCTTCTTTTCCAGTCTGAACATTTAATTTCTTTTTCTTGCCTGATTGTTGTGGCTAGGAATTCCAAGACAATATTGAATTGAAATTGTGAGAATGGGCAACCTTGTCTTGTCTAAGGATTTTGTGGGAAGGTTTCAGTTTTTCACAATTGAGTATTTTGCTGGCTATATATTTGTCATAATTAGATTTTATTATGTTGAGATATGGTCCCTCTATTCCCACTGTGATAAGAACTTTTATTGCAAATAGGTGTTAAATTTTATCAAATGCTTTCTCTGCATCTACTGAGATGATCATGTTGTTTTTTGTCCTCTCTGTTGTGGATAAGGTCTATCACAATTGATTGATTGATTTACGTATGATAAACCATCCTTTTGTTCCTGGGATGAACCTAACATGACTATGGTGTATAATCTTTTTTTACATGCTGTTGGATTCTGTTTGTAATAATTTCTTAAGGACATTTACATTTATGTTTATCAATGATATTTGCCTATAGATTTCCCTTGGAGTAATGTCTTTGTCTGGTTTTGGTATCAGATAGAAGTTGGCCTTACAGTGTGAGTTTGGGTGTACTATCTCTATATCAATCTTTTGGAAGAGTTTGAGGAGGACTGATATGTATTATTCTTTGTATGTTTCATCAAATTCTGAAGTGAAGCTATTTGGGCCTGAATTTGTATGCAGAGATTTTTATTTTATTGATAATTCTAATCAATTTCCGGTGATCGGTCTGTTCAAATGGTTAATTCTTGATGCAATATAGGTGGGCTGAATATTTCCAAAAACTTCTCCATTATTACCTGGTTATCCAGTTTGTTTCCATACATTTGCTCATGGTATTCACTTATGATATTATGCAAATTTGTTGTACACGTTTAAGTTTCTCCATTTACATTACTTATGTTAATTGTGTTCCCTCTCTTTTCTTGTTGGTGAGTCTGTTCAGAGTTTAGTCAAATTTGTTTGCTATGTTAACAAAGAGTTTGATTGATTTTTTCTATTTTTTAATCTGTATTTCAATTCTTTCTTCCTTGATCTTTCTTAGTCCCCACTTTCTGCTGACTTTTGGCTTTTTTACTAATCTTTACATGATTAGTTTACATAGAACGTAAGATTATTTATTTGTAATTGCTTTTCTAAATTGAAGAGGGCCGTGTCATTTTGAACTTCCCTATTAAGCCGGATTTAACTGTATTCCATAGACTTTGTGTAGTGCTTTGTCATATTTGTAAACATATTTTATAATTTCTTCTTTTACTTCATCACAATCCTCCCTTGGTATAGAATCACATTTTCTAATCTACATGCTTTCATATTTTCTCACTGTTATTCGGTGATTAAATTCAAGTTTCATGGTATTATACTCAGAAAAGTTGCTTAAAATAATTTTTAATTTCTTAAATTAGTAGAGGCTTCCTCATTGCCTGAGTAGATAATCATTCTTAGAAAATGTTCCATGTGCACAGGAAAAGAATGTATATTCTCTTTCGGAGAGAAGTACTGCTACATACATAACCTGGGCTGGGATTATGGTTTGGTTTCAGGCACAGGTTGCGCAACAGCTTTGGGGTTGCCTTCGTGCACATGGGCAACAAGGATGAGAGGACAAGGAATAGTGGTCCA
Source organism: Vicugna pacos (assembly GCF_048564905.1). Lineage (NCBI taxonomy): Eukaryota > Metazoa > Chordata > Mammalia > Artiodactyla > Camelidae > Vicugna > Vicugna pacos. The sequence continues at coordinate 74,087,592 of NW_027328741.1, read as the reverse complement.
AGTCCACAGCATGAGAACAGGAAGCATTTCCTTCAGCACTATCTCCCAAAAGCAGATGCTACATTTTGGATGGCACCGGCAAGGTACGCCACCGAGGACACCAAGGTTGGTCTGCAGGATCATTCCAGCAGGCCCTGATGTATGATATCCATAGATATGTTTCCACTGGTGTTTCTGTAGACAGAGAAGCTCTTAGAAGAACTGGATCCATTGGGACATACCCATGGCACAAGAAAGCACAAACGCACTCGTAGTTTGCAGTTTTGGAAACACTCCAAAATGAAATAGAGCCGAATGCAGACCTGAGAACCTTTAGAAGCTTCAATTCCACCAGAGTAAGTGTCCTGTGCACTTTCAGAATTGGGAGATAAGTGTAATCAAAATGAGGTTATGCTAATCGAAATAGTAAGGGGTGTTCATCACAACAAAGGCAACACCAGCAAGTGGAGATAGACCAGACAACACACAAAGGAAAAGGACATGGCATCAATGTCTAGGAGAAATTGTCCTCACAGAAATCCCATAGAATTTTGTAGAGACAAGAGTCTAAAGTTTTCACATAACAAAGCCAAAGAATTCTACATTAGATACCTGATATTACCTGACCAGTAGAGGCGAAGAAGTATAGTAAAAGAAACAGGAAGTACCATTTTCAGTTCCAAAGAGATTGAAGGACCAAAAGATAAGCTTTCAAACAACAACACTTCAAAACGCTAACAGAGCAAGTATTGAAAACAGATGTGAGGGAAACACTGAAGAACAACAGTGTCTCACAATCACAAAAGGCAGAATACCAACAAAAGGGGAAGAGAAAGCCTAAAGATGAGCCAAATAATATCACAAAACTAAATGGACGAGATATTATCATAGCAAAAATACAGTAAAAAGCAGACTAGATAATGCAGAGGGACACGTGAATTTCTGTGAATACAGGGGAACAGAAATCTCTCGGGCAGAAGCAGACATAGGAAAGCAAGTGCAAACCTATGAAAACATTGCTGTTGAATCCTGGGTTAAGACAGGGCATAAAAGTCTAGAATTCATAAGAGTCCCAGATGGAAAAGCAAGAGAAAAAGAAACAAAAAAGTCTGAAATGTTATCTGTAGAACAATCAGACTGAAACTTGCTGAAAGCCAAGAGAGAATCATCTATGCAAATTCAGGAAGTGCACAGCGTTCAAAGGAGGTGGAATCCCAATAGACTTACCAGGAGCTGTATGATTCAATACAAGAAAGTTCATAAGCATCACAGTGATTTAAAATGCGCCTCAAGGAAAGCAATATAGTCAAAAGAGAACCACCAGAGTGGTTTCAGCTGATATCTCCACAGCAATATTGCAGGACAGGGAGGAGTGCCAGGACAAAGACCATATCCTGAATGGCAAAATGCTGCCATCTAGGGTAGACTATGACTCATGACTACTATTTCTAATAACGGCAGAGCTAGAGAATTTCACACACCTGCAAATCTTAAAAGAAATCAGCAGTTCAAAACTTATTTTAAATAAAGTTTGAGAATTCTCTACTGAATAGAAAAGCAGCAAGATGAAATTGAAAGAAGAAAACCATTATTGGAAATGCAAGAAGAGCATGAGTGGAAAAGAAGAAACAAGAAGAAGGCAAGGAGGACATCAAAAGCCTAAAGAAGGGAGAGGGAAGCAGGAAATCATAGGTGATTTTAAGCACTATCGCAAGTGAGTCAGCTGATATGACTATCTATTTGAAGCGAACGGATAGATGCATGGCCTGAAGTGTTTGCAAAACAAACGAGAAGCAGACCAACAAAGATTCAAACCAACAAACAAGCACAAAAAGGGTACGGTTGGCAGACATATACCAAGGGAACCATGATTATTCACAAGAAAATACAAAAGATGAAGTCAAGGATCATTCAGCACGCATCGACCTAATATCGCGGCTTGCATGTATCAGCACACTTGTATTCGGAAATCAGAGGCGTGCATTTATATTCGTAAATATTGATTCATAAGAGCATATCGTGACCTAAAATAAATGCCGCTTTGGAATCCAATGGATTACAAGTCCGTGATAAAGACTTGCATGTCTTCCAACAGGATGAATAAATGCCATATTTTACCCGACGTAGAGAAGAAATGGCATAAGCCAATAACAAATATAGGAAGCTCTGCAAAAGTGTACTAACAGCAAAAGAGACAGACAGTAAAGTGCACATTGGGGATTGTATCATTCCTAGGAATTTCAGCCCCCTTGAAACAAAGGGATAGATGTCCCGTGAATGCGGGTGTTTCAGCAGAAATCAACCGACGGCTATGTATTGCGGGTGTGCCCATATTACAGGAACAATAGTTTCCCTTAGTGGGTCTCTGTGTACTGTGAACTGTTAGAAAGTTTAAAGACGTGTGAAACATTCAACTGAAAATGGACACACTTCCCTCCGTTGCTACAGTGCATACAGATCTGAACAAAAGGAAAGAGGGAAGAACAAAGGCCCATGGGACGCTAGTGGGTAGAATCACATTTACCTTAGGAACCTCTCGTCGGATGCAGCCCCTCCCCCAACACTGACAAGATGCAGCAGCCATTGGGGATGGCAGTTAGCGGTTGGATTCCAGGTGGAATGTTGGTGTGTACCGCGAGGCTTGTTGTGGCTGGTGGATCCTAGGTAACCGGGCAGAGTTCTGTGGGTGGATCAGTGCGATGGAGGGGCTGCCGCCCTCTGTGGAGCTTGGCTTAGGTCTTTGGTCCGGGAAGCTGTGTCAGTTCGAGATACTGCTGCTGCCCAAAGACCTGAGTTCACGGGTCAGTTTCCAGAACCTGAAAGGGCAGACAGTGGAAGATCTGCCTGTCTTCAGCTTACTGGAGAGGCTCCGAGGTCCTTTCAGACTTGCCCAGTCCTGTTGCAGTCGACTTTATGGGAGACATGAAGAGAAGCTGGCCGAAAATATGGCTGCACGGATTGAGGAGAGATGCGAACACATTGATGAGAGATGTTCTGCTACAATAGAGAATACTGGCCTGGAGACAGCTGTAGAGGATAGCAGGCTCGAAAGACATTCATGAGACATATTGAACCTCGGTGATACTAGCAGAAACATACGGAGGGCCACCATGGACTGGAGGAAGTTCCTCAATTCTCTGCTCCAAGAACGGGTCCAAGATCCCTGACGTCTAAAGAGAAGAGATGGCAGAGATGATAAAAACGCTCATGTTCTTGAAAGAGGTCAGATAATCCACACGACCCAAGGGGCAATTCCAATCCATTCAGATCAAAGTGCACCAAGCCCAGGTAAGCCTTTTCCCAGGTTTGGGCCTAGCTATCAAGCACTTGCTCTTCCCTCCCCTCCACTCAGGCATCCATTTTGAGGGATCAGTACCTGAGCTGCAATGAAGCCAGTAAGAGAAGAGCAAGCCCCTCCTAGAATCAGAGTTCCTCTAGCTTCATCCTCTGTGAACAACAGGGAACCCCATAAAGGTCAAATACTCTCGTATGAAATAGATAGGAATTGAATACTTTGCTCCCACAAAGAAACGATGGCCTTCCGCTAGATTCAGCAAATGCTGGGTTTATGTCTTCTCTGGGATGAAGGGAGTGTGGTAAGTGAGGGGAATTCTTGACTGAACTTGAATATGTATTAGGCCTCCGTTTTTCAAGACAGTCTAGGTAAATATTAGAAGTCAGATAGTGAACTGAACAGTAAAAGTCGCCAATGACATGAAAGACACAGCTTATGTGGACCGTCTTTCAATTGAGTCAAGCCCCCGGGGGCAATCTATCATGGGGGTGCAGACTTGGTTGCATTCAAGTGCTTTACCCAACATGATCGGATGATTAAGCGTTCTCATCACTGATAGAAGAACACCTGGTTCTCAGTAGCCTAGCAGAGCTGCAGCAGGGTTCTCATAGCTATAATGCCTCTAGATTCTTTGGATTCAAAGCTAAATGTATATATTTAGTTCGTTTTCTCTTGTATTTTCCTTGAGAGGGATGTTACACCTTGAAATGCCAACATTGACCAGTAGGTGTCATCGGGAGTAAAGGGCACCACATGCACAAGTGAATCCAAGCTTGGGGGTTATTTCATGTTTCCATTAGTTATTTCATGGTTCCTGTTGGTTTCGGAGGCTTCCACAGTAAAGAGTTGACATGACCCCTTTAACAGTTCGGACTGCTAGTTTGCATTCTATCTGTCTATGTTTTCCTTAGAGCTGACAAAATGTTACCGAAATTGACAAGTCTGGCTTTTAGGTCGATTTAGTATGTTTCAGAAACTAACTTCATTTTCGTATAACTCCCAAAACATTTATATCAATTCTATTAAATTTTTAAAGACTGCAAATGAGAGATCAACACAATGACACAACTGAAGTCTTCGGACAATCCCTCCCACCACGGCTGTATAGAAACAAAGAGATAAAAAAAAATCACATTTCTGTGAAATGTATCTGGAAAGTGTTGATTCATCGATGCCCAGTTGACAGAGAAGCAGTGCAACCTGCGCTCACTCGCTCCCATGAACAAAGCAATGGAAACATCCACTCACCCAGCCCTTGGCACAGGACACTTGCCGAAGAGAGGTCTGTTACTTCCAAAGACAGGATGAGGCCTCAGAACACCTGGAAGCAGGAGAAGGAAAAGCAGGGAATGGATACCAGTGCATGGTCTGAGCCCTGTTGATGGAGCAGTAAAGGTGAAACTCTCTTTAACTTGGACGCACACTCTCAAGCGGACAGGAGACATGGGATTGAAGGTGATGCGCTGGGTGTTAGAAGAGTGCACAGCAGATGCTTGGCTGACAGAACTCAAAGAATCCAGTGCAAAATATCCCCACAGTTGATTCTGAGACCAAGCTCCGAGCTGCCAAATTTGAGGTAGCAGAGGCAGCGTTCAGGAAGGGATAGGGCTCCGGATGATGGCACACGCTGAGTCTCAGGGATCTGGAGTGCGTTGTGGGATGTGGTGGGTCCTATCAAGAGAGCAAACCGACCTGTGGCCCCAATGAGCAAGCAACCACCCTGGCGCGCGCAGTTGAAATTATCGATATGTCCCATGGCCACACCCAGTGCATCTGCAGGACCAGAGACCAATTTGGCATTTTGCCAATAGAGCATGTGTGGGGCTGAATCAGAGATATTGTGCATCAGGTCTGAGGGATCCAGTGGGCCTTGGGTTTGAATTCACAATGAAAAGCCTTAGGATCTGCTACATTCATAACCTGGGCTGTGATTATGGTTTGGTTTGAGGCACAGGATGTGCAACAGCTCTGTGGTTGCCTTCGTGCACCTGTGCCACAAGGATGAGAGGACAAGGAAGTGTGGTCCAAGACCACAGCGTGAGAAGAGGAAGGATATCCTTCAGTTTATCTCTCAAAAGCGGATGCTACGTTTTGGATGGCACCGGCACGGTTCGGCAGCGAGGACACCAAGTTCGGGCTGCGGGATCATTCCAGCAGGCCCTGATGTGTGACATCCATAGATATGCTTCCACTGGTGTTTCTGTAGACAGAGAAGCTCTTGGAAGATCTGGTTTCAGTGGCACATTCCCGTGGCACTACAAAGCACAAGCGCACTCACACTCTGCTCTTCTGGAAACACTCCAAAATAACATAGAGTAGAATGCAGATCTGAGAAACTTTAGAAGCTCCATTTCCACCAGAGGAAGTGTCCTGTGCTCTTTCAGATTTGTGAGATAAGCGTAATCAAAATGAGGTTATCCTAATCGAAATAGTATGGGGGGTTCATCACAACAAAGGCAACACCAGCAATTGGAGATAGACCAGACAAAACACACAGGAAAAGGACATGGCATCAATGTCTAGGAAAATTTGTCCTCACAGAAATCCCATGCAATTGTGTAGAGCCAAGAGTCTAAAGTTTTCACTTAACCAAGCCCTAGAAGTCTACATTAGATACCTGAAATTACCTGACCAGTAGAGGTGAAGAAATACAGTAAAAGGAAAAGGAAGTACCATTTTCAGTTCCAAAGAGATTGAAGGCACTAAAGATAAGCTTTCAGACAACTAGACTGCAAAACGCTCTCCAGAGCAAGTATTGAAAATGGAGGTGAGGGAAACACTGAAGAACAACAGTGTCTCAGAATCACAAAAGGCAGAATACCAGAAAAGGGGAAGAGAAAGCATAAAGGCGAGCCAAATAATATCAGAAATCTCAGTGGATGAGAAAATATCAGGGCTAACATTCCGTCCTAAGCAGACTAGATATTGCAGAGGGACGCGTGAATGACTTTGAAGACAGGGGAACACAAATCCCTCGGTCAGAAGCACACATAGGAAAGCAAGTGCCAACCAATGAAAACATTGCTGTTGAATCCTGGTTGAAGACAAGGCATGAAAGACTAAAATTCGCAAGAGTCCCAGATGGAAAAGCAAGAGATAAAGAAACAAACAATGTTTGAAAAGTGATGTGTAGAAAAATCAGACTGAAACTTGCTGAAAGCCAAGATAGAATCATCTAGGCGAATTCAGGAAGTACACAGCGTCCAAAAGAGGTGGAATCCCAATAGACTTAGCAGCAGCTGTATGATCCAAATCAACAAAGTTCATGAGCATCCCAGTGATTTAAAATGCGCCTGGAGGAAAGCAACAGAGTCACAAGGGAACCTCCAGAGGGGTTTCAGCTGCTATCTCAGCAGCAATATTGCAGGACAGGGAGGAGTGCCAGGACATAGACCATAGCTTGAATGGCAAAATGCTGCCATCTAGGGTAGCCTATGCCACATGACCACCATTTCTAATAACAGCAGAGCTAGAGAATGCCACAGACCTGCAAATCTTAAACGAATTCAGCAGTTCGAAACTTATCCTAAAAGAAAGGTTGAGAATTCTCCTCTGAAGGGATAAGCAGCAAGATGAAATGGAAAGAAGAAAACCCTTATTGGAAATGCAAGAAGAGCATGAGTGGAAAAGAAGAAACAAGAAGAAGGCAAGGAGGACATCAAAACCCTAAAGATGGGAGAGGGAAGCAGGAAATCATAGGGGATTGGAAGCACTATCTTAAGGGAGTCAGCTTATATGACTCTCTGTTGGAAGCAAACGGAGAGATGCATGGCCTGACGTGTTTGCGAAACAAACGAGAAGCAGACCAAGAAAGAATCAAACAAACAAACAACACAAAAAGGGTAGGGTAACATGAATATTCAAAAGAAATTACTCAAGGTGATGTCAAGGATCATTCAGTACGCATCGACCCAGTATCGCGGCTTGAATGTACTCAGCACACCTGTATTCGGAAATCAGAGGCGTGCATTTATATTCGTAAATATTGATTCATAGGAGCATATCGTGACCTAACCCAAATGCCGATTTGGAATCCAATGGATTCCTAGTCCGTGATATAGACCTGCAAGTTTTCCAACAGGTGAATGAATGCCATATTTTACACTACGTCGAGAAGAAATGGCACAAGCCTATAACAAGGAAAAGTAGCTCCGCAAAAGTGTACTAAGATCAAAAGAGACAGGCAGTAAAGTGCACATTGGGGATTGTATCATTCCTAGGAATTTCAGCCCCCTTGAAACAAATTATAGATGTCCCGTGAATGCGGGTGTTTCAGCAGAAATCAACCGACGGCTATGTATTGCGGGTGTGCCCATATTACAGGAACAATAGTTTCCCTTAGTGGGTCTCTGTGTACTGGGAACTGTTAGAAAGTTTAAAGACGTGTGAAACATTCAACTGAAAATGGACACACTTCCCTCCGTTGCTACAGTGCATACAGATCTGAACAAAAGGAAAGAGGGAAGAACAAAGGCCCATGGGACGCTAGTGGGTAGAATCACATTTACCTTAGGAACCTCTCGTCGGATGCAGCCCCTCCCCCAACACTGACAAGATGCAGCAGCCACTGGGGATGGCAGTTAGCGGTTGGATTCCAGGTGGAATGTTGGTGTGTACCGCGAGGCTTGTTGTGGCTGGTGGATCCTAGGTAACCGGGCAGAGTTCTGTGGGTGGATCAGTGCGATGGAGGGGCTGCCGCCCTCTGTGGAGCTTGGCTTAGGTCTTTGGTCCGGGAAGCTGTGTCAGTTCGAGATACTGCTGCTGCCCAAAGACCTGAGTTCACGGGTCAGTTTCCAGAACGTGAAAGGGCAGACAGTGGAAGATCTGCCTGTCTTCAGCTTACTGGAGAGGCTCCGAGGTCCTTTCAGACTTGCCCAGTCCTGTTGAAGTCGACTTTATGGGAGACACGAAGAGAAGCTGGCCGAAAATATGGCTGCACGGATTGAGGAGAGATGCGAACACATTGATGAGAGATGTTCTGCTACAATAGAGAATACTGGCCTGGAGACAGCTGTAGAGGATAGCAGGCTCGAAAGGCATTCATGAGACATATTGAACCTCGCTGATACTAGCAGAAACCTACGGAGGGCCACCGTGGACTGGAGGAAGTTCCTCAATTCTCTGCTCCAAGAACGGGTCCAAGATCCCTGACGTCTAAAGAGAAGAGATGGCAGAGATGATAAAAACGCTCATGTTCTTGAAAGAGGTCAGATAATCCACACGACCCAAGGGGCAATTCCAAGCCATTCAGATCAAAGTGCACCAAGCCCAGGTAAGCCTTTTCCCAGGTTTGGGCCTAGCTATCAAGCACTTGCTCTTCCCTCCCCTCCACTCAGGCATCCATTTTGAGGGATCAGTCCCTGAGCTGCAATGAAGCCAGTAAGAGAAGAGCAAGCCCCTCCTAGAATCAGAGTTCCTCTAGCTTCATCCTCTGTGAACAACAGGGAACCCCATAAAGGTCAAATACTCTCGTATGAAATAGATAGGAATTGAATACTTAGCTCCCACAAAGAAACGATGGCCTTCCGCTAGATTCAGCAAATGCTGGGTTTATGTCTTCTCTGGGGTGAAGGGAGTGTGGTAAGTGAGGGGAATCCTTGACTGAACTTGAATATGTATTAGGCCTCCGTTTTTCAAGACAGTCTAGGTAAATATTAGAAGTCAGATAGTGAACTGAACTGTAAAAGTCGACAATGACATGAAAGACACAGCTTATGTGGACCGTCTTTCAATTGAGTCAAGCCCCCGGGGGCAATCTATCATGGGGGTGCAGACTTGGTTGCATTCAAGTGCTTTACCCAACATGATCGGATGATTAAGCGTTCTCATCACTGATAGAAGATCACCTGGTTCTCAGTAGCCTAGCAGAGCTGCAGCAGGGTTTTCATAGCTATAATGCCTCTAGGTTCTTTGGATTCAAAGCGAAATGTATAGATTTAGTTCGTTTTCTCTTGTATTTTCCTTCAGAGGGATGTTACACCTTGAAATGCCAACATTGACCAGTAGGTGTCATCGGGAGTAAAGGGCACCACATGCACAAGTGAATCCAAGCTTGGGGGTTATTTCATGTTTCCATTAGTTATTTCAAGGGTCCTGTTGGTTTCGGAGGCTTCCACAGTAAAGAGTTGACATGACCCCTTTAACAGTTCGGACTGCTAGTTTGCATTCTATCTGTCTATGTTTTCCTTAGAGCTGACAAAATGTTACCGAAATTGACAAGTCTGGCTTCTAGGTCGATTTAGGATGTTTCAGAAACTAAGATCATTTTCGTATAACTCCCAAAACATTTATATAAATTCTATTAAATTTTTAAAGACTGCAAATGAGAGATCAACACAATGTCAAAACTGGAGTCTTCGGACAATCCCTCCCACCACGGCTGTATAGAAACAAAGAGATAAAAAAAAATCACATTTCTGTGAAATGTATCTGGAAAGTGTTGATTCATCGATGCCCAGTTGACAGAGAATCAGTGCAACCTGCGCTCACTCGCTCCCATGAACACAGCAATGGAAACATCCACTCACCCAGCCCTTGGCACAGGACACTTGCCGAAGAGAGGTCTGTTACTTCCAAAGACAGGATGAGGTCTCAGAACACCTGGAAGCAGGAGAAGGAAAAGCAGGGAATGGATACCAGTGCATGGTCTGAGCCCTGTTGATGGAGCAGTAAAGGTGAAACTCTCTTTAACTTGGACGCACACTCTCAAGCGGACAGGAGACATGGGATTGAAGGTGATGCGCTGAGTGTTAGAAGAGTGCACAGCAGATGCTTGGCTGACAGAACTCAAAGAATCCAGTGCAAAATATCCCCACAGTTGATTCTGAGACCGAGATCCGTGCTGCCAAATTTGAGGTAGCAGAGGCAGCGTTCAGGGAGGGATAGGGCTCCGGATGATGGCACACGCTGAGTCTCAGGGATCTGGAGTGCATTGTGGGATGTGGTGGGTCCTATCAAGAGAGCAAACCGACCTGTGGCCCCAATGAGCAAGCAACCACCCTGGCGCGCGCAGTTGAAATTATCGATATGTCCCATGGCCACACCCAGTGCATCTGCAGGACCAGAGACCAATTTGGCATTTTGCCAATAGAGCATATGTGGGGCTGAATCAGAGATATTGTGCATCAGGTCTGAGGGATCCAGTGGGCCTTGGGTTTGAATTCAGAATGAAAAGCCTTAGGATCTGCTACATTCATAACCTGGGCTGTGATTATGGTTTGGTTTGAGGCACAGGATGTGCAACAGCTCTGTGGTTGCCTTCGTGCACCTGTGCCACAAGGATGAGAGGACAAGGAAGTGTGGTCCAAGACCACAGCTTGAGAAGAGGAAGGATTTCCTTCAGTTTATCTCTCAAAAGCGGATGCTACATTTTGGATGGCACCGGCACGGTTTGGCAGCGAGGACACCAAGTTCGGGCTGCGGGATCATTCCAGCAGGCCCTGATGTGTGACATCCATAGATATGCTTCCACTGGTGTTTCTGTAGACAGAGAAGCTCTTGGAAGATCTGGTTTCAGTGGCACATTCCCGTGGCACTACAAAGCACAAGCGCACTCACACTCTGCTCTTCTGGAAACACTCCAAAATAACATAGAGTAGAATGCAGATCTGAGAAACTTTAGAAGCTCCATTTCCACCAGAGGAAGTGTCCTGTGCTCTTTCAGATTTGTGAGATAAGCGTAATCAAAATGAGGTTATCCTAATCGAAATAGTATGGGGGGTTCATCACAACAAAGGCAACACCAGCAATTGGAGATAGACCAGACAACACACACAGGAACAGGACATGGCATCAATGTCTAGGAAAATTTGTCCTCACAGAAATCCCATGCAATTGTGTAGAGCCAAGAGTCTAAAGTTTTCACTTAACCAAGCCCTAGAAGTCTACATTAGATACCTGAAATTACCTGACCAGTAGAGATGAAGAAATACAGTAAAAGGAAAAGGAAGTACCATTTTCAGTTCCAAAGAGATTGAAGGCACTAAAGATAAGCTTTCAGACAACTAGACTGCAAAACGCTCTCCAGAGCAAGTATTGAAAATGGAGGTGAGGGAAACACTGAAGAACAACAGTGTCTCAGAATCACAAAAGGCAGAATACCAGAAAAGGGGAAGAGAAAGCATAAAGGCGAGCCAAATAATATCAGAAATCTCAGTGGATGAGAAAATATCAGGGCTAACATTCCGTCCTAAGCAGACTAGATATTGCAGAGGGACGCGTGAATGACTTTGAAGACAGGGGAACACAAATCCCTCGGTCAGAAGCACACATAGGAAAGCAAGTGCCAACCAATGAAAACATTGCTGTTGAATCCTGGTTGAAGACAAGGCATGAAAGACTAAAATTCGCAAGAGTCCCAGATGGAAAAGCAAGAGATAAAGAAACAAACAATGTTTGAAAAGTGATGTGTAGAAAAATCAGACTGAAACTTGCTGAAAGCCAAGATAGAATCATCTAGGCGAATTCAGGAAGTACACAGCGTCCAAAAGAGGTGGAATCCCAATAGACTTAGCAGCAGCTGTATGATCCAAATCAACAAAGTTCATGAGCATCCCAGTGATTTAAAATGCGCCTGGAGGAAAGCAACAGAGTCACAAGGGAACCTCCAGAGGGGTTTCAGCTGCTATCTCAGCAGCAATATTGCAGGACAGGGAGGAGTGCCAGGACATAGACCATAGCTTGAATGGCAAAATGCTGCCATCTAGGGTAGCCTATGCCACATGACCACCATTTCTAATAACAGCAGAGCTAGAGAATGCCACAGACCTGCAAATCTTAAACGAATTCAGCAGTTCGAAACTTATCCTAAAAGAAAGGTTGAGAATTCTCCTCTGAAGGGATAAGCAGCAAGATGAAATGGAAAGAAGAAAACCCTTATTGGAAATGCAAGAAGAGCATGAGTGGAAAAGAAGAAACAAGAAGAAGGCAAGGAGGACATCAAAACCCTAAAGATGGGAGAGGGAAGCAGGAAATCATAGGGGATTGGAAGCACTATCTTAAGGGAGTCAGCTTATATGACTCTCTGTTGGAAGCAAACGGAGAGATGCATGGCCTGACGTGTTTGCGAAACAAACGAGAAGCAGACCAAGAAAGAATCAAACAAACAAACAACACAAAAAGGGTAGGGTAACATGAATATTCAAAAGAAATTACTCAAGGTGATGTCAAGGATCATTCAGTACGCATCGACCCAGTATCGCGGCTTGAATGTACTCAGCACACCTGTATTCGGAAATCAGAGGCGTGCATTTATATTCGTAAATATTGATTCATAGGAGCATATCGTGACCTAACCCAAATGCCGATTTGGAATCCAATGGATTCCTAGTCCGTGATATAGACCTGCAAGTCTTCCAACAGGATGAATGAATGCCATATTCTACACAACGTCGAGAAGAAATGGCACAAGCCTATAACAAGGAAAAGTAGCTCCGCAAAAGTGTACTAAGATCAAAAGAGACAGGCAGTAAAGTGCACATTGGGGATTGTATCATTCCTAGGAATTTCAGCCCCCTTGAAACAAATTATAGATGTCCCGTGAATGCGGGTGTTTCAGCAGAAATCAACCGACGGCTATGTATTGCGGGTGTGCCCATATTACAGGAACAATAGTTTCCCTTAGTGGGTCTCTGTGTACTGGGAACTGTTAGAAAGTTTAAAGACGTGTGAAACATTCAACTGAAAATGGACACACTTCCCTCCGTTGCTACAGTGCATACAGATCTGAACAAAAGGAAAGAGGGAAGAACAAAGGCCCATGGGACGCTACTGGGTAGAATCACATTTACCTTAGGAACCTCTCGTCGGATGCAGCCCCTCCCCCAACACTGACAAGATGCAGCAGCCACTGGGGATGGCAGTTAGCGGTTGGATTCCAGGTGGAATGTTGGTGTGTACCGCGAGGCTTGTTGTGGCTGGTGGATCCTAGGTAACCGGGCAGAGTTCTGTGGGTGGATCAGTGCGATGGAGGGGCTGCCGCCCTCTGTGGAGCTTGGCTTAGGTCTTTGGTCCGGGAAGCTGTGTCAGTTCGAGATACTGCTGCTGCCCAAAGACCTGAGTTCACGGGTCAGTTTCCAGAACCTGAAAGGGCAGACAGTGGAAGATCTGCCTGTCTTCAGCTTACTGGAGAGGCTCCGAGGTCCTTTCAGACTTGCCCAGTCCTGTTGAAGTCGACTTTATGGGAGACACGAAGAGAAGCTGGCCGAAAATATGGCTGCACGGATTGAGGAGAGATGCGAACACATTGATGAGAGATGTTCTGCTACAATAGAGAATACTGGCCTGGAGACAGCTGTAGAGGATAGCAGGCTCGAAAGGCATTCATGAGACATATTGAACCTCGCTGATACTAGCAGAAACCTACGGAGGGCCACCGTGGACTGGAGGAAGTTCCTCAATTCTCTGCTCCAAGAACGGGTCCAAGATCCCTGACGTCTAAAGAGAAGAGATGGCAGAGATGATAAAAACGCTCATGTTCTTGAAAGAGGTCAGATAATCCACACGAACCAAGGGGCAATTCCAAGCCATTCAGATCAAAGTGCACCAAGCCCAGGTAAGCCTTTTCCCAGGTTTGGGCCTAGCTATCAAGCACTTGCTCTTCCCTCCCCTCCACTCAGGCATCCATTTTGAGGGATCAGTCCCTGAGCTGCAATGAAGCCAGTAAGAGAAGAGCAAGCCCCTCCTAGAATCAGAGTTCCCCTAGCTTCATCCTCTGTGAACAACAGGGAACCCCATAAAGGTCAAATACTCTCGTATGAAATAGATAGGAATTGAATACTTAGCTCCCACAAAGAAACGATGGCCTTCCGCTAGATTCAGCAAATGCTGGGTTTATGTCTTCTCTGGGGTGAAGGGAGTGTGGTAAGTGAGGGGAATCCTTGACTGAACTTGAATATGTATTAGGCCTCCGTTTTTCAAGACAGTCTAGGTAAATATTAGAAGTCAGATAGTGAACTGAACTGTAAAAGTCGACAATGACATGAAAGACACAGCTTATGTGGACCGTCTTTCAATTGAGTCAAGCCCCCGGGGGCAATCTATCATGGGGGTGCAGACTTGGTTGCATTCAAGTGCTTTACCCAACATGATCGGATGATTAAGCGTTCTCATCACTGATAGAAGATCACCTGGTTCTCAGTAGCCTAGCAGAGCTGCAGCAGGGTTTTCATAGCTATAATGCCTCTAGGTTCTTTGGATTCAAAGCGAAATGTATAGATTTAGTTCGTTTTCTCTTGTATTTTCCTTCAGAGGGATGTTACACCTTGAAATGCCAACATTGACCAGTAGGTGTCATCGGGAGTAAAGGGCACCACATGCACAAGTGAATCCAAGCTTGGGGGTTATTTCATGTTTCCATTAGTTATTTCAAGGGTCCTGTTGGTTTCGGAGGCTTCCACAGTAAAGAGTTGACATGACCCCTTTAACAGTTCGGACTGCTAGTTTGCATTCTATCTGTCTATGTTTTCCTTAGAGCTGACAAAATGTTACCGAAATTGACAAGTCTGGCTTCTAGGTCGATTTAGGATGTTTCAGAAACTAAGATCATTTTCGTATAACTCCCAAAACATTTATATAAATTCTATTAAATTTTTAAAGACTGCAAATGAGAGATCAACACAATGTCAAAACTGGAGTCTTCGGACAATCCCTCCCACCACGGCTGTATAGAAACAAAGAGATAAAAAAAAATCACATTTCTGTGAAATGTATCTGGAAAGTGTTGATTCATCGATGCCCAGTTGACAGAGAATCAGTGCAACCTGCGCTCACTCGCTCCCATGAACACAGCAATGGAAACATCCACTCACCCAGCCCTTGGCACAGGACACTTGCCGAAGAGAGGTCTGTTACTTCCAAAGACAGGATGAGGCCTCAGAACACCTGGAAGCAGGAGAAGGAAAAGCAGGGAATGGATACCAGTGCATGGTCTGAGCCCTGTTGATGGAGCAGTAAAGGTGAAACTCTCTTTAACTTGGACGCACACTCTCAAGCGGACAGGAGACATGGGATTGAAGGTGATGCGCTGAGTGTTAGAAGAGTGCACAGCAGATGCTTGGCTGACAGAACTCAAAGAATCCAGTGCAAAATATCCCCACAGTTGATTCTGAGACCGAGATCCGAGCTGCCAAATTTGAGGTAGCAGAGGCAGCGTTCAGGGAGGGATAGGGCTCCGGATGATGGCACACGCTGAGTCTCAGGGATCTGGAGTGCGTTGTGGGATGTGGTGGGTCCTATCAAGAGAGCAAACCGACCTGTGGCCCCAATGAGCAAGCAACCACCCTGGCGCGCGCAGTTGAAATTATCGATATGTCCCATGGCCACACCCAGTGCATCTGCAGGACCAGAGACCAATTTGGCATTTTGCCAATAGAGCATATGTGGGGCTGAATCAGAGATATTGTGCATCGGGTCTGAGGGATCCAGGGGGCCTTGGGATTGGATTCAGAATGAAAAGCCTTAGGATCTGCTACATTCATAACCTGGGCTGTGATTATGGTTTGGTTTGAGGCACAGGATGTGCAACAGCTCTGTGGTTGCCTTCGTGAACCCGTGCAACAAGGATGAGAGGACAAGGAACTGTGGTCCAAGACCACAGCGTGAGAAGAGGAAGGATTTCCTTCAGTTTATCTCTCAAAAGCGGTTGCTAAAATTTGGATGCCACCGGCACGTTTCGGCAGCGAGGACACCAAGTTCGGGCTGCGGGATCATTCCAGCAGGCCCTGATGTGTGACATCCATAGATATGCTTCCACTGGTGTTTCTGTAGACAGAGAAGCTCTTGGAAGAACTGGTTTCAGTGGGACATTCCCGTGGCACTACAAAGCACAAGCGCACTCACACTCTGCTCTTCTGGAAACACTCCAAAATAACATAGAGTAGAATGCAGAGCTTAGAAGCTTTAGAAGCTCCATTTCCACCAGAGGAAGTGTCCTGTGCTCTTTCAGATTTGTGAGATAAGCGTAATCAAAATGAGGTTATCCTAATCGAAATAGTATGGGGGGTTCATCACAACAAAGGCAACACCAGCAATTGGAGATAGACCAGACAACACACACAGGAACAGGACATGGCATCAATGTCTAGGAAAATTTGTCCTCACAGAAATCCCATGCAATTGTGCAGAGCCAAGAGTCCAAATTTTTCACTTAACCAAGCCCTAGAAGTCTACATTACATACCTGAAATTACCTGACCAGTAGAGATGAAGAAATACAGTAAAAGGAAAAGGAAGTACCATTTTCAGTTCCCAAGAGATTGAAGGCCCTAAAGATAAGCTTTCAGACAACTAGACTGCAAAACGCTCTCCAGAGCAAGTATTGAAAATGGAGGTGAGGGAAACACTGAAGAACAACAGTGTCTCAGAATCACAAAAGGCAGAATACCAGAAAAGGGGAAGAGAAAGCCTAAAGACGAGACAAATAATCTCAGAAAACTCAGTGGATGAGAAAATATCAGGACTAACATTCCGTCCTAAGCAGACGAGATATTGCAGAGGGACGCGTGAATGACTTTGAAGACAGGGGAACAGAAATCCCTCGGTCAGAAGCACACATAGGAAAGCAAGTGCAAACCAATGAAAACATTGCTGTTGAATCCTGGTTGAAGACAAGGCATGAAAGACTAAAATTCGCAAGAGTCCCAGATGGAAAAGCAAGAGATAAAGAAACAAACAATGTTTGAAAAGTGATGTGTAGAAAAATCAGACTGAAACTTGCTGAAAGCCAAGATAGAATCATCTAGGCGAATTCAGGAAGTACACAGCGTCCAAAAGAGGTGGAATCCCAATAGACTTAGCAGCAGCTGTATGATCCAAATCAACAAAGTTCATGAGCATCCCAGTGATTTAAAATGCGCCTGGAGGAAAGCAACAGAGTCACAAGGGAACCTCCAGAGGGGTTTCAGCTGCTATCTCAGCAGCAATATTGCAGGACAGGGAGGAGTGCCAGGACATAGACCATAGCTTGAATGGCAAAATGCTGCCATCTAGGGTAGCCTATGCCACATGACCACCATTTCTAATAACAGCAGAGCTAGAGAATGCCACAGACCTGCAAATCTTAAACGAATTCAGCAGTTCGAAACTTATCCTAAAAGAAAGGTTGAGAATTCTCCTCTGAAGGGATAAGCAGCAAGATGAAATGGAAAGAAGAAAACCCTTATTGGAAATGCAAGAAGAGCATGAGTGGAAAAGAAGAAACAAGAAGAAGGCAAGGAGGACATCAAAACCCTAAAGATGGGAGAGGGAAGCAGGAAATCATAGGGGATTGGAAGCACTATCTTAAGGGAGTCAGCTTATATGACTCTCTGTTGGAAGCAAACGGAGAGATGCATGGCCTGACGTGTTTGCGAAACAAACGAGAAGCAGACCAAGAAAGAATCAAACAAACAAACAACACAAAAAGGGTAGGGTAACATGAATATTCAAAAGAAATTACTCAAGGTGATGTCAAGGATCATTCAGTACGCATCGACCCAGTATCGCGGCTTGAATGTACTCAGCACACCTGTATTCGGAAATCAGAGGCGTGCATTTATATTCGTAAATATTGATTCATAGGAGCATATCGTGACCTAACCCAAATGCCGATTTGGAATCCAATGGATTCCTAGTCCGTGATATAGACCTGCAAGTCTTCCAACAGGATGAATGAATGCCATATTCTACACAACGTCGAGAAGAAATGGCACAAGCCTATAACAAGGAAAAGTAGCTCCGCAAAAGTGTACTAAGATCAAAAGAGACAGGCAGTAAAGTGCACATTGGGGATTGTATCATTCCTAGGAATTTCAGCCCCCTTGAAACAAATTATAGATGTCCCGTGAATGCGGGTGTTTCAGCAGAAATCAACCGACGGCTATGTATTGCGGGTGTGCCCATATTACAGGAACAATAGTTTCCCTTAGTGGGTCTCTGTGTACTGGGAACTGTTAGAAAGTTTAAAGACGTGTGAAACATTCAACTGAAAATGGACACACTTCCCTCCGTTGCTACAGTGCATACAGATCTGAACAAAAGGAAAGAGGGAAGAACAAAGGCCCATGGGACGCTACTGGGTAGAATCACATTTACCTTAGGAACCTCTCGTCGGATGCAGCCCCTCCCCCAACACTGACAAGATGCAGCAGCCACTGGGGATGGCAGTTAGCGGTTGGATTCCAGGTGGAATGTTGGTGTGTACCGCGAGGCTTGTTGTGGCTGGTGGATCCTAGGTAACCGGGCAGAGTTCTGTGGGTGGATCAGTGCGATGGAGGGGCTGCCGCCCTCTGTGGAGCTTGGCTTAGGTCTTTGGTCCGGGAAGCTGTGTCAGTTCGAGATACTGCTGCTGCCCAAAGACCTGAGTTCACGGGTCAGTTTCCAGAACCTGAAAGGGCAGACAGTGGAAGATCTGCCTGTCTTCAGCTTACTGGAGAGGCTCCGAGGTCCTTTCAGACTTGCCCAGTCCTGTTGAAGTCGACTTTATGGGAGACACGAAGAGAAGCTGGCCGAAAATATGGCTGCACGGATTGAGGAGAGATGCGAACACATTGATGAGAGATGTTCTGCTACAATAGAGAATACTGGCCTGGAGACAGCTGTAGAGGATAGCAGGCTCGAAAGGCATTCATGAGACATATTGAACCTCGCTGATACTAGCAGAAACCTACGGAGGGCCACCGTGGACTGGAGGAAGTTCCTCAATTCTCTGCTCCAAGAACGGGTCCAAGATCCCTGACGTCTAAAGAGAAGAGATGGCAGAGATGATAAAAACGCTCATGTTCTTGAAAGAGGTCAGATAATCCACACGAACCAAGGGGCAATTCCAAGCCATTCAGATCAAAGTGCACCAAGCCCAGGTAAGCCTTTTCCCAGGTTTGGGCCTAGCTATCAAGCACTTGCTCTTCCCTCCCCTCCACTCAGGCATCCATTTTGAGGGATCAGTCCCTGAGCTGCAATGAAGCCAGTAAGAGAAGAGCAAGCCCCTCCTAGAATCAGAGTTCCCCTAGCTTCATCCTCTGTGAACAACAGGGAACCCCATAAAGGTCAAATACTCTCGTATGAAATAGATAGGAATTGAATACTTAGCTCCCACAAAGAAACGATGGCCTTCCGCTAGATTCAGCAAATGCTGGGTTTATGTCTTCTCTGGGGTGAAGGGAGTGTGGTAAGTGAGGGGAATCCTTGACTGAACTTGAATATGTATTAGGCCTCCGTTTTTCAAGACAGTCTAGGTAAATATTAGAAGTCAGATAGTGAACTGAACTGTAAAAGTCGACAATGACATGAAAGACACAGCTTATGTGGACCGTCTTTCAATTGAGTCAAGCCCCCGGGGGCAATCTATCATGGGGGTGCAGACTTGGTTGCATTCAAGTGCTTTACCCAACATGATCGGATGATTAAGCGTTCTCATCACTGATAGAAGATCACCTGGTTCTCAGTAGCCTAGCAGAGCTGCAGCAGGGTTTTCATAGCTATAATGCCTCTAGGTTCTTTGGATTCAAAGCGAAATGTATAGATTTAGTTCGTTTTCTCTTGTATTTTCCTTCAGAGGGATGTTACACCTTGAAATGCCAACATTGACCAGTAGGTGTCATCGGGAGTAAAGGGCACCACATGCACAAGTGAATCCAAGCTTGGGGGTTATTTCATGTTTCCATTAGTTATTTCAAGGGTCCTGTTGGTTTCGGAGGCTTCCACAGTAAAGAGTTGACATGACCCCTTTAACAGTTCGGACTGCTAGTTTGCATTCTATCTGTCTATGTTTTCCTTAGAGCTGACAAAATGTTACCGAAATTGACAAGTCTGGCTTCTAGGTCGATTTAGGATGTTTCAGAAACTAAGATCATTTTCGTATAACTCCCAAAACATTTATATAAATTCTATTAAATTTTTAAAGACTGCAAATGAGAGATCAACACAATGTCAAAACTGGAGTCTTCGGACAATCCCTCCCACCACGGCTGTATAGAAACAAAGAGATAAAAAAAAATCACATTTCTGTGAAATGTATCTGGAAAGTGTTGATTCATCGATGCCCAGTTGACAGAGAATCAGTGCAACCTGCGCTCACTCGCTCCCATGAACACAGCAATGGAAACATCCACTCACCCAGCCCTTGGCACAGGACACTTGCCGAAGAGAGGTCTGTTACTTCCAAAGACAGGATGAGGCCTCAGAACACCTGGAAGCAGGAGAAGGAAAAGCAGGGAATGGATACCAGTGCATGGTCTGAGCCCTGTTGATGGAGCAGTAAAGGTGAAACTCTCTTTAACTTGGACGCACACTCTCAAGCGGACAGGAGACATGGGATTGAAGGTGATGCGCTGAGTGTTAGAAGAGTGCACAGCAGATGCTTGGCTGACAGAACTCAAAGAATCCAGTGCAAAATATCCCCACAGTTGATTCTGAGACCGAGATCCGAGCTGCCAAATTTGAGGTAGCAGAGGCAGCGTTCAGGGAGGGATAGGGCTCCGGATGATGGCACACGCTGAGTCTCAGGGATCTGGAGTGCGTTGTGGGATGTGGTGGGTCCTATCAAGAGAGCAAACCGACCTGTGGCCCCAATGAGCAAGCAACCACCCTGGCGCGCGCAGTTGAAATTATCGATATGTCCCATGGCCACACCCAGTGCATCTGCAGGACCAGAGACCAATTTGGCATTTTGCCAATAGAGCATATGTGGGGCTGAATCAGAGATATTGTGCATCGGGTCTGAGGGATCCAGGGGGCCTTGGGATTGGATTCAGAATGAAAAGCCTTAGGATCTGCTACATTCATAACCTGGGCTGTGATTATGGTTTGGTTTGAGGCACAGGATGTGCAACAGCTCTGTGGTTGCCTTCGTGAACCCGTGCAACAAGGATGAGAGGACAAGGAACTGTGGTCCAAGACCACAGCGTGAGAAGAGGAAGGATTTCCTTCAGTTTATCTCTCAAAAGCGGTTGCTAAAATTTGGATGCCACCGGCACGTTTCGGCAGCGAGGACACCAAGTTCGGGCTGCGGGATCATTCCAGCAGGCCCTGATGTGTGACATCCATAGATATGCTTCCACTGGTGTTTCTGTAGACAGAGAAGCTCTTGGAAGAACTGGTTTCAGTGGGACATTCCCGTGGCACTACAAAGCACAAGCGCACTCACACTCTGCTCTTCTGGAAACACTCCAAAATAACATAGAGTAGAATGCAGAGCTTAGAAGCTTTAGAAGCTCCATTTCCACCAGAGGAAGTGTCCTGTGCTCTTTCAGATTTGTGAGATAAGCGTAATCAAAATGAGGTTATCCTAATCGAAATAGTATGGGGGGTTCATCACAACAAAGGCAACACCAGCAATTGGAGATAGACCAGACAACACACACAGGAACAGGACATGGCATCAATGTCTAGGAAAATTTGTCCTCACAGAAATCCCATGCAATTGTGCAGAGCCAAGAGTCCAAATTTTTCACTTAACCAAGCCCTAGAAGTCTACATTACATACCTGAAATTACCTGACCAGTAGAGATGAAGAAATACAGTAAAAGGAAAAGGAAGTACCATTTTCAGTTCCCAAGAGATTGAAGGCCCTAAAGATAAGCTTTCAGACAACTAGACTGCAAAACGCTCTCCAGAGCAAGTATTGAAAATGGAGGTGAGGGAAACACTGAAGAACAACAGTGTCTCAGAATCACAAAAGGCAGAATACCAGAAAAGGGGAAGAGAAAGCCTAAAGACGAGACAAATAATCTCAGAAAACTCAGTGGATGAGAAAATATCAGGACTAACATTCCGTCCTAAGCAGACGAGATATTGCAGAGGGACGCGTGAATGACTTTGAAGACAGGGGAACAGAAATCCCTCGGTCAGAAGCACACATAGGAAAGCAAGTGCAAACCAATGAAAACATTGCTGTTGAATCCTGGTTGAAGACAAGGCATGAAAGACTAAAATTCGCAAGAGTCCCAGATGGAAAAGCAAGAGATAAAGAAACAAACAATGTTTGAAAAGTGATGTGTAGAAAAATCAGACTGAAACTTGCTGAAAGCCAAGATAGAATCATCTAGGCGAATTCAGGAAGTACACAGCGTCCAAAAGAGGTGGAATCCCAATAGACTTAGCAGCAGCTGTATGATCCAAATCAACAAAGTTCATGAGCATCCCAGTGATTTAAAATGCGCCTGGAGGAAAGCAACAGAGTCACAAGGGAACCTCCAGAGGGGTTTCAGCTGCTATCTCAGCAGCAATATTGCAGGACAGGGAGGAGTGCCAGGACATAGACCATAGCTTGAATGGCAAAATGCTGCCATCTAGGGTAGCCTATGCCACATGACCACCATTTCTAATAACAGCAGAGCTAGAGAATGCCACAGACCTGCAAATCTTAAACGAATTCAGCAGTTCGAAACTTATCCTAAAAGAAAGGTTGAGAATTCTCCTCTGAAGGGATAAGCAGCAAGATGAAATGGAAAGAAGAAAACCCTTATTGGAAATGCAAGAAGAGCATGAGTGGAAAAGAAGAAACAAGAAGAAGGCAAGGAGGACATCAAAACCCTAAAGATGGGAGAGGGAAGCAGGAAATCATAGGGGATTGGAAGCACTATCTTAAGGGAGTCAGCTTATATGACTCTCTGTTGGAAGCAAACGGAGAGATGCATGGCCTGACGTGTTTGCGAAACAAACGAGAAGCAGACCAAGAAAGAATCAAACAAACAAACAACACAAAAAGGGTAGGGTAACATGAATATTCAAAAGAAATTACTCAAGGTGATGTCAAGGATCATTCAGTACGCATCGACCCAGTATCGCGGCTTGAATGTACTCAGCACACCTGTATTCGGAAATCAGAGGCGTGCATTTATATTCGTAAATATTGATTCATAGGAGCATATCGTGACCTAACCCAAATGCCGATTTGGAATCCAATGGATTCCTAGTCCGTGATATAGACCTGCAAGTCTTCCAACAGGATGAATGAATGCCATATTCTACACAACGTCGAGAAGAAATGGCACAAGCCTATAACAAGGAAAAGTAGCTCCGCAAAAGTGTACTAAGATCAAAAGAGACAGGCAGTAAAGTGCACATTGGGGATTGTATCATTCCTAGGAATTTCAGCCCCCTTGAAACAAATTATAGATGTCCCGTGAATGCGGGTGTTTCAGCAGAAATCAACCGACGGCTATGTATTGCGGGTGTGCCCATATTACAGGAACAATAGTTTCCCTTAGTGGGTCTCTGTGTACTGGGAACTGTTAGAAAGTTTAAAGACGTGTGAAACATTCAACTGAAAATGGACACACTTCCCTCCGTTGCTACAGTGCATACAGATCTGAACAAAAGGAAAGAGGGAAGAACAAAGGCCCATGGGACGCTACTGGGTAGAATCACATTTACCTTAGGAACCTCTCGTCGGATGCAGCCCCTCCCCCAACACTGACAAGATGCAGCAGCCACTGGGGATGGCAGTTAGCGGTTGGATTCCAGGTGGAATGTTGGTGTGTACCGCGAGGCTTGTTGTGGCTGGTGGATCCTAGGTAACCGGGCAGAGTTCTGTGGGTGGATCAGTGCGATGGAGGGGCTGCCGCCCTCTGTGGAGCTTGGCTTAGGTCTTTGGTCCGGGAAGCTGTGTCAGTTCGAGATACTGCTGCTGCCCAAAGACCTGAGTTCACGGGTCAGTTTCCAGAACCTGAAAGGGCAGACAGTGGAAGATCTGCCTGTCTTCAGCTTACTGGAGAGGCTCCGAGGTCCTTTCAGACTTGCCCAGTCCTGTTGAAGTCGACTTTATGGGAGACACGAAGAGAAGCTGGCCGAAAATATGGCTGCACGGATTGAGGAGAGATGCGAACACATTGATGAGAGATGTTCTGCTACAATAGAGAATACTGGCCTGGAGACAGCTGTAGAGGATAGCAGGCTCGAAAGGCATTCATGAGACATATTGAACCTCGCTGATACTAGCAGAAACCTACGGAGGGCCACCGTGGACTGGAGGAAGTTCCTCAATTCTCTGCTCCAAGAACGGGTCCAAGATCCCTGACGTCTAAAGAGAAGAGATGGCAGAGATGATAAAAACGCTCATGTTCTTGAAAGAGGTCAGATAATCCACACGAACCAAGGGGCAATTCCAAGCCATTCAGATCAAAGTGCACCAAGCCCAGGTAAGCCTTTTCCCAGGTTTGGGCCTAGCTATCAAGCACTTGCTCTTCCCTCCCCTCCACTCAGGCATCCATTTTGAGGGATCAGTCCCTGAGCTGCAATGAAGCCAGTAAGAGAAGAGCAAGCCCCTCCTAGAATCAGAGTTCCCCTAGCTTCATCCTCTGTGAACAACAGGGAACCCCATAAAGGTCAAATACTCTCGTATGAAATAGATAGGAATTGAATACTTAGCTCCCACAAAGAAACGATGGCCTTCCGCTAGATTCAGCAAATGCTGGGTTTATGTCTTCTCTGGGGTGAAGGGAGTGTGGTAAGTGAGGGGAATCCTTGACTGAACTTGAATATGTATTAGGCCTCCGTTTTTCAAGACAGTCTAGGTAAATATTAGAAGTCAGATAGTGAACTGAACTGTAAAAGTCGACAATGACATGAAAGACACAGCTTATGTGGACCGTCTTTCAATTGAGTCAAGCCCCCGGGGGCAATCTATCATGGGGGTGCAGACTTGGTTGCATTCAAGTGCTTTACCCAACATGATCGGATGATTAAGCGTTCTCATCACTGATAGAAGATCACCTGGTTCTCAGTAGCCTAGCAGAGCTGCAGCAGGGTTTTCATAGCTATAATGCCTCTAGGTTCTTTGGATTCAAAGCGAAATGTATAGATTTAGTTCGTTTTCTCTTGTATTTTCCTTCAGAGGGATGTTACACCTTGAAATGCCAACATTGACCAGTAGGTGTCATCGGGAGTAAAGGGCACCACATGCACAAGTGAATCCAAGCTTGGGGGTTATTTCATGTTTCCATTAGTTATTTCAAGGGTCCTGTTGGTTTCGGAGGCTTCCACAGTAAAGAGTTGACATGACCCCTTTAACAGTTCGGACTGCTAGTTTGCATTCTATCTGTCTATGTTTTCCTTAGAGCTGACAAAATGTTACCGAAATTGACAAGTCTGGCTTCTAGGTCGATTTAGGATGTTTCAGAAACTAAGATCATTTTCGTATAACTCCCAAAACATTTATATAAATTCTATTAAATTTTTAAAGACTGCAAATGAGAGATCAACACAATGTCAAAACTGGAGTCTTCGGACAATCCCTCCCACCACGGCTGTATAGAAACAAAGAGATAAAAAAAAATCACATTTCTGTGAAATGTATCTGGAAAGTGTTGATTCATCGATGCCCAGTTGACAGAGAATCAGTGCAACCTGCGCTCACTCGCTCCCATGAACACAGCAATGGAAACATCCACTCACCCAGCCCTTGGCACAGGACACTTGCCGAAGAGAGGTCTGTTACTTCCAAAGACAGGATGAGGCCTCAGAACACCTGGAAGCAGGAGAAGGAAAAGCAGGGAATGGATACCAGTGCATGGTCTGAGCCCTGTTGATGGAGCAGTAAAGGTGAAACTCTCTTTAACTTGGACGCACACTCTCAAGCGGACAGGAGACATGGGATTGAAGGTGATGCGCTGAGTGTTAGAAGAGTGCACAGCAGATGCTTGGCTGACAGAACTCAAAGAATCCAGTGCAAAATATCCCCACAGTTGATTCTGAGACCGAGATCCGAGCTGCCAAATTTGAGGTAGCAGAGGCAGCGTTCAGGGAGGGATAGGGCTCCGGATGATGGCACACGCTGAGTCTCAGGGATCTGGAGTGCGTTGTGGGATGTGGTGGGTCCTATCAAGAGAGCAAACCGACCTGTGGCCCCAATGAGCAAGCAACCACCCTGGCGCGCGCAGTTGAAATTATCGATATGTCCCATGGCCACACCCAGTGCATCTGCAGGACCAGAGACCAATTTGGCATTTTGCCAATAGAGCATATGTGGGGCTGAATCAGAGATATTGTGCATCGGGTCTGAGGGATCCAGGGGGCCTTGGGATTGGATTCAGAATGAAAAGCCTTAGGATCTGCTACATTCATAACCTGGGCTGTGATTATGGTTTGGTTTGAGGCACAGGATGTGCAACAGCTCTGTGGTTGCCTTCGTGAACCCGTGCAACAAGGATGAGAGGACAAGGAACTGTGGTCCAAGACCACAGCGTGAGAAGAGGAAGGATTTCCTTCAGTTTATCTCTCAAAAGCGGTTGCTAAAATTTGGATGCCACCGGCACGTTTCGGCAGCGAGGACACCAAGTTCGGGCTGCGGGATCATTCCAGCAGGCCCTGATGTGTGACATCCATAGATATGCTTCCACTGGTGTTTCTGTAGACAGAGAAGCTCTTGGAAGAACTGGTTTCAGTGGGACATTCCCGTGGCACTACAAAGCACAAGCGCACTCACACTCTGCTCTTCTGGAAACACTCCAAAATAACATAGAGTAGAATGCAGAGCTTAGAAGCTTTAGAAGCTCCATTTCCACCAGAGGAAGTGTCCTGTGCTCTTTCAGATTTGTGAGATAAGCGTAATCAAAATGAGGTTATCCTAATCGAAATAGTATGGGGGGTTCATCACAACAAAGGCAACACCAGCAATTGGAGATAGACCAGACAACACACACAGGAACAGGACATGGCATCAATGTCTAGGAAAATTTGTCCTCACAGAAATCCCATGCAATTGTGCAGAGCCAAGAGTCCAAATTTTTCACTTAACCAAGCCCTAGAAGTCTACATTACATACCTGAAATTACCTGACCAGTAGAGATGAAGAAATACAGTAAAAGGAAAAGGAAGTACCATTTTCAGTTCCCAAGAGATTGAAGGCCCTAAAGATAAGCTTTCAGACAACTAGACTGCAAAACGCTCTCCAGAGCAAGTATTGAAAATGGAGGTGAGGGAAACACTGAAGAACAACAGTGTCTCAGAATCACAAAAGGCAGAATACCAGAAAAGGGGAAGAGAAAGCCTAAAGACGAGACAAATAATCTCAGAAAACTCAGTGGATGAGAAAATATCAGGACTAACATTCCGTCCTAAGCAGACGAGATATTGCAGAGGGACGCGTGAATGACTTTGAAGACAGGGGAACAGAAATCCCTCGGTCAGAAGCACACATAGGAAAGCAAGTGCAAACCAATGAAAACATTGCTGTTGAATCCTGGTTGAAGACAAGGCATGAAAGACTAAAATTCGCAAGAGTCCCAGATGGAAAAGCAAGAGATAAAGAAACAAACAATGTTTGAAAAGTTCTGTGTAGAAAAATCAGACTGAAACTTGCTGAAAGCCAAGATAGAATCATCTAGGCGAATTCAGGAAGTACACAGCGTCCAAAAGAGGTGGAATCCCAATAGACTTAGCAGCAGCTGTATGATCCAAATCAACAAAGTTCATGAGCATCCCAGTGATTTAAAATGCGCCTGGAGGAAAGCAACATAGTCACAAGAGAACCTCCAGAGGGGTTTCAGCTGCTATCTCAGCAGCAATATTGCAGGACAGGGAGGAGTGCCAGGACATAGACCATAGCTTGAATGGCAAAATGCTGCCATCTAGGGTAGCCTATGCCACATGACCACCATTTCTAATAACAGCAGAGCTAGAGAATGCCACAGACCTGCAAATCTTAAAAGAATTCAGCAGTTCAAAACTTATCCTAAAAGAAAGGTTGAGAATTCTCCCCTGAAGGGATAAGCAGCAAGACGAAATGGAAAGAAGAAAACCCTTATTGGAAATGCAAGAAGAGCATGAGTGGAAAAGAAGAAACAAGAAGAAGGCAAGGAGGACATCAAAACCCTAAAGATGGGAGAGAGAAGCAGGAAATCATAGGGGATTGGAAGCACTATCTTAAGGGAGTCAGCTTATATGACTCTCTGTTGGAAGCAAACGGAGAGATGCATGGCCTGACGTGTTTGCAAAGCAAACGAGAAGCAGACCAAGAAAGAATCAAACAAACAAACAACACAAAAAGGGTAGGGTAACATGAATATTCAAAAGAAATTACTCAAGGTGATGTCAAGGATCATTCAGTACGCATCGACCCAGTATCGCGGCTTGAATGTACTCAGCACACCTGTATTCGGAAATCAGAGGCGTGCATTTATATTCGTAAATATTGATTCATATGAGCATATCGTGACCTAACCCAAATGCCGATTTGGAATCCAATGGATTCCTAGTCCGTGATATAGACTTGCAAGTCTTCCAACAGGATGAATGAATGCCATATTCTACACTACGTCGAGAAGAAATGGCACAAGCCTATAACAAGGAAAAGTAGCTCCGCAAAAGTGTACTAAGATCAAAAGAGACAGGCAGTAAAGTGCACATTGGGGATTGTATCATTCCTAGGAATTTCAGCCCCCTTGAAACAAATGGATAGATGTCCCGTGGATGCGGGTGTTTCAGCAGAAATCAACCGACGGCTATGTATTGCGGGTGTGCCCATATTACAGGAACAATAGTTTCCCTTAGTGGGTCTCTGTGTACTGTGAACTGTTAGAAAGTTTAAAGACGTGTGAAACATTCAACTGAAAATGGACACACTTCCCTCCGTTGCTACAGTGCATACAGATCTGAACAAAAGGAAAGAGGGAAGAACAAAGGCCCATGGGACGCTAGTGGGTAGAATCACATTTACCTTAGGAACCTCTCGTCGGATGCAGCCCCTCCCCCAACACTGACAAGATGCAGCAGCCATTGGGGATGGCAGTTAGCGGTTGGATTCCAGGTGGAATGTTGGTGTGTACCGCGAGGCTTGTTGTGGCTGGTGGATCGTAGGTAACCGGGCAGAGTTCTGTGGGTGGATCAGTGCGATGGAGGGGCTGCCGCCCTCTGTGGAGCTTGGCTTAGGTCTTTGGTCCGGGAAGCTGTGTCAGTTCGAGATACTGCTGCTGCCCAAAGACCTGAGTTCACGGGTCAGTTTCCAGAACCTGAAAGGGCAGACAGTGGAAGATCTGCCTGTCTTCAGCTTACTGGAGAGGCTCCGAGGTCCTTTCAGAGTTGCCCAGTCCTGTTGAAGTCGACTTTATGGGAGACACGAAGAGAAGCTGGCCGAAAATGTGGCTGCACGGATTGAGGAGAGATGCGAACACATTGATGAGAGATGTTCTGCTACAATAGAGAATACTGGCCTGGAGACAGCTGTAGAGGATAGCAGGCTCGAAAGGCATTCATGAGACATATTGAACTTCGCTGAAACTAGCAGAAACATACGGAGGGCCACCGTGGACTGGAGGAAGTTCCTCAATTCTCTGCTCCAAGAACGGGTCCAAGATCCCTGACGTCTACAGAGAAGAGATGGCAGAGATGATAAAAACGCTCATGTTCTTGAAAGAGGTCAGATAATCCACACGACCCAAGGGGCAATTCCAAGCCATTCAGATCAAAGTGCACCAAGCCCAGGTAAGCCTTTTCCCAGGTTTGGGCCTAGCTATCAAGCACTTGCTCTTCCCTCCCCTCCACTCAGGCATCCATTTTGAGGGATCAGTACCTGAGCTGCAATGAAGCCAGTAAGAGTAGAGCAAGCCCCTCCTAGAATCAGAGTTCCTCTAGCTTCATCCTCTGTGAACAACAGGGAACCCCATAAAGGTCAAATACTCTCGTATGAAATAGATAGGAATTGAATACTTAGCTCCCACAAAGAAACGATGGCCTTCCGCTAGATTCAGCAAATGCTGGGATTATGTCTTCTCTGGGGTGAAGGGAGTGTGGTAAGTGAGGGGAATCTTTGACTGAACTTGAATCTGTATTAGGCCTCCGTTTTTCAAGACAGTCTAGGTAAATATTAGAAGTCAGATAGTGAACGGAATTGTAAAAGTCGCCAAAGACATGAAAGACACAGCTTATGTGGACCGTCTTTCAATTGAGTCAAGCCCCCGGGGGCAATCTATCATGGGGGTGCAGACTTGGTTGCATTCATGTGCTTTACCCGACATGATCGGATGATTAAGCGTTCTCATCACTGATAGAAGAACACCTGGTT
This sequence comes from Vicugna pacos, assembly GCF_048564905.1. Classification (NCBI taxonomy): domain Eukaryota; kingdom Metazoa; phylum Chordata; class Mammalia; order Artiodactyla; family Camelidae; genus Vicugna; species Vicugna pacos. Next base: position 74,057,345 of record NW_027328741.1, on the reverse strand, counting down.
CTCAGTAGCCTAGCATAGCTGCAGCAGGGTTCTCATAGCTATAATGCCTCTAGGTTCTTTGGATTCAAAGCTAAATGTATATATTTAGTTCGTTTCCTCTTGTATTTTCCTTGAGAGGGATGTTACACCTTGAAATGCCAACATTGACCAGTAGGTGTCATCGGGAGTAAAGGGCACCACATGCACAAGGGAATCCAAGCTTGGGGGTTATTTCATGTTTCCATTAGTTATTTCATGGTTCCTGTTGATTTCTGAGTCTTCAACAGTAAAGAGCTGACATGACCCCTTTAACAGTTCGGACTGCTAGTTTGCATTCTATCTGTCTATGTTTTCCTTAGAGCTGACCAAATGTTACCGAAATTGACAAGTCTGGCTTCTAGGTCGATTTAGTATGTTTCAGAAACTAACTTCATTTTCGTATATCTCCCAAAACATTTATATCAATTCTATTAAATTTTTAAAGACTGCAAATGAGATATCAACACAATGTCAAAACTGGAGTCTTCGGACAATCCCTCCCACCACGGCTGTATAGAAACAAAGAGATAAAAAAAAATCACATTTCTGTGAAATGTATCTGGAAAGTGTTGATTCATCGATGCCCAGTTGACAGAGAAGCAGTGCAACCTGCGCTCACTCGCTCCCATGGACACAGCAATGGAAACATCCACTCACCCAGCCCTTGGCACAGGACACTTGCCGAAGAGAGGTCTGTTACTTCCAAAGACAGGATGAGGCCTCAGAACACCTGGAAGCAGGAGAAGGAAAAGCAGGGAATGGATACCAGTGCATGGTCTGAGCCCTGTTGATGGAGCAGTAAAGGTGAAACTCTCTTTAACTTGGACGCACACTCTCAAGCGGACAGGAGACATGGGATTGAAGGTGATGCGCTGAGTGTTAGAAGAGTGCACAGCAGATGCTTGGCTGACAGAACTCAAAGAATCCAGTGCAAAATATCCCCACAGTTGATTCTGAGACCAAGCTCCGAGCTGCCAAATTTGAGGTAGCAGAGGCAGCGTTCAGGGAGGGATAGGGCTACGGATGGTGGCACACGCTGAGTCTCAGGGATCTGGAGTGCGTTGTGGGATGTGGTGGGTCCTATCAAGAGAGCAAACCGACCTGTGGCCCCAATGAGCAAGCAACCACCCTGGCGCGCGCAGTTGAAATTAGCGATATGTCCCATGGCCACACCCAGTGCATCTGCAGGACCAGAGACCAATTTGGCCTTTTGGCAATAGAGCATATGTGGGGCTGAATCAGAGATATTGTGCATCGGGTCTGAGGGATCCAGGGGGCCTTGGGTTTGAATTCAGAATGAAAAGCCTTAGGATCTGCTACATTCATAACCTGGGCTGTGATTATGGTTTGGTTTGAGGCACAGGAAGTGCAACAGCTCTGTGGTTGCCTTCGTGCACCCGTGCCACAAGGATGAGAGGACAAGGAAGTGTGGTCCAAGACCACAGCGTGAGAAGAGGAAGGATTTCCTTCAGTTTATCTCTCAAAAGCGGATGCTACATTTTGGATGGCACCGGCACGGTTCGGCAGCGAGGACACCAAGTTCGGGCTGCGGGATCATTCCAGCAGGCCCTGATGTGTGACATCCATAGATATGCTTCCACTGGTGTTTCTGTAGACAGAGAAGCTCTTGGAAGACCTGGTTTCAGTGGGACATTCCCGTGGCACTACAAAGCACAAGCGCACTCACACTCTGCTCTTCTGGAAACACTCCAAAATAACATAGAGTAGAATGCAGAGCTGAGAACCTTTAGAAACTCCATTTCCACCGAAGAAGTGTCCTGTGCTCTTTCAGACTTGTGAGATAAGCGTAATCAAAATGAGGTTATCCTAATCGAAATAGTATGGGGGGTTCATCACAACAAAGGCAACACCAGTAATTGGAGATAGACCAGACAACACACACAGGTACAGGACATGGCATCAATGTCTAGGAAAATTTGTCCTCACAGAAATCCCATGCAATTGTGTAGAGACAAGTGTCTAAAGATTTCACTTAACCAAGCCCTAGAAGTCTACATTAGATACCTGAAATTACCTGACCAGTAGAGATGAAGAAATACAGTAAAAGGAAAAGGAAGTACCATTTTCAGTTCCAAAGAGATTGAAGGCCCTAAAGATAAGCTTTCAGACAACTAGACTGCAAAACGCTCTCCAGAGCAAGTATTGAAAATGGAGGTGAGGGAAACACTGAAGAACAACAGTGTCTCAGAATCACAAAAGGCAGAATACCAGAAAAGGGGAAGAGAAAGCCTAAAGACGAGCCAAATAATCTCAGAAAACTCAGTGGATGAGAAAATATCAGGGCTAACATTCCGTCCTAAGCAGACGAGATATTGCAGAGGGACGCGTGAATGACTTTGAAGACAGGGGAACAGATATCCCTCGGTCACAAGCACACATAGGAAAGCAAGTGCAAACCAATGAAAACATTGCTGTTGAATCCTGGTTGAAGACAAGGCATGAAAGACTAAAATTCGAAAGAGTCCCAGATGGAAAAGCAAGAGATAAAGAAACAAACAATGTTTGAAAAGTTCTGTGTAGAAAAATCAGACTGAAACTTGCTGAAAGCCAAGATAGAATCATCTAGGCGAATTCAGGAAGTACACAGCGTCCAAAAGAGGTGGAATCCCAATAGACTTAGCAGCAGCTGTATGATCCAAATCAACAAAGTTCATGAGCATCCCAGTGATTTAAAATGCGCCTGGAGGAAAGCAACATAGTCACAAGAGAACCTCCAGAGGGGTTTCAGCTGCTATCTCAGCAGCAATATTGCAGGACAGGGAGGAGTGCCAGGACATAGACCATAGCTTGAATGGCAAAATGCTGCCATCTAGGGTAGCCTATGCCACATGACCACCATTTCTAATAACAGCAGAGCTAGAGAATGCCACAGACCTGCAAATCTTAAAAGAATTCAGCAGTTCGAAACTTATCCTATAAGAAAGGTTGAGAATTCTCCCCTGAAGGGATAAGCAGCAAGATGAAATGGAAAGAAGAAAACCCTTATTGGAAATGCAAGAAGAGCATGAGTGGAAAAGAAGAAACAAGAAGAAGGCAAGGAGGACATCAAAACCCTAAAGATGGGAGAGGGAAGCAGGAAATCATAGGGGATTGGAAGCACTATCTTAAGGGAGTCAGCTTATATGACTCTCTGTTGGAAGCAAACGGAGAGATGCATGGCCTGACGTGTTTGCAAAGCAAACGAGAAGCAGACCAAGAAAGAATCAAACAAACAAACAACACAAAAAGGGTAGGGTAACATGAATATTCAAAAGAAATTACTCAAGGTGATGTCAAGGATCATTCAGTACGCATCGACCCAGTATCGCGGCTTGAATGTACTCAGCACACCTGTATTCGGAAATCAGAGGCGTGCATTTATATTCGTAAATATTGATTCATATGAGCATATCGTGACCTAACCCAAATGCCGATTTGGAATCCAATGGATTCCTAGTCCGTGATATAGACTTGCAAGTCTTCCAACAGGATGAATGAATGCCATATTCTACACTACGTCGAGAAGAAATGGCACAAGCCTATAACAAGGAAAAGTAGCTCCGCAAAAGTGTACTAAGATCAAAAGAGACAGGCAGTAAAGTGCACATTGGGGATTGTATCATTCCTAGGAATTTCAGCCCCCTTGAAACAAATGGATAGATGTCCCGTGAATGCGGGTGTTTCAGCAGAAATCAACCGACGGCTATGTATTGCGGGTGTGCCCATATTACAGGAACAATAGTTTCCCTTAGTGGGTCTCTGTGTACTGTGAACTGTTAGAAAGTTTAAAGACGTGTGAAACATTCAACTGAAAATGGACACACTTCCCTCCGTTGCTACAGTGCATACAGATCTGAACAAAAGGAAAGAGGGAAGAACAAAGGCCCATGGGACGCTAGTGGGTAGAATCACATTTACCTTAGGAACCTCTCGTCGGATGCAGCCCCTCCCCCAACAATGACAAGATGCAGCAGCCATTGGGGATAGCAGGTAGCGGTTGGATTCCAGGTGGAATGTTGGTGTGTACCGCGAGGCTTGTTGTGGCTGGTGGATCCTAGGTAACCGGGCAGAGTTCTGTGGGTGGATCAGTGCGATGGAGGGGCTGCCGCCCTCTGTGGAGCTTGGCTTAGGTCTTTGGTCCGGGAAGCTGTGTCAGTTCGAGATACTGCTGCTGCCCAAACACCTGAGTTCACAGGTCAGTTTCCAGAACCTGAAAGGGCAGACAGTGGAAGATCTGCCTGTCTTCAGCTTACTGGAGAGGCTCCGAGGTCCTTTCAGACTTGCCCAGTCCTGTTGAAGTCGACTTTATGGGAGACACGAAGAGAAGCTGGCCGAAAATATGGCTGCACGGATTGAGGAGAGATGCGAACACATTGATGAGAGATGTCCTGCTACAATAGAGAATACTGGCCTGGAGACAGCTGTAGAGGATAGCAGGCTCGAAAGGCATTCATGAGACATATTGAACCTCGCTGATACTAGCAGAAACCTATGGAGGGACACCGTGGACTGGAGGAAGTTCCTCAATTCTCTGCTCCAAGGAGGGGTCCAAGATCCCTGACGTCTAAAGAGAAGAGATGGCAGAGATGATAAAAACGCTCATGTTCCTGAAAGAGGTCAGATAATCCACACGACCCAAGGGGCAATTCCAATCCATTCAGATCAAAGTGCACCAAGCCCAGGTAAGCCTTTTCCCAGGTTTGGGCCTAGCTATCAAGCACTTGCTCTTCCCTCCCCTCCACTCAGGCATCCATTTTGAGGGATCAGTCCCTGAGCTGCAATGAAGCCAGTAAGAGAAGAGCAAGCCCCTCCTAGAATCAGAGTTCCTCTAGCTTCATCCTCTGTGAACAACAGGGAACCCCATAAAGGTCAAATACTCTCGTATGAAATAGATAGGAATTGAATACTTAGCTCCCACAAAGAAACGATGGCCTTCCGCTAGATTCAGCAAATGCTGGGATTATGTCTTCTCTGGGGTGAAGGGAGTGTGGTAAGTGAGGGGAATCCTTGACTGAACTTGAATATGTATTAGGCCTCCGTTTTTCAAGACAGTCTAGGTAAATATTAGAAGTCAGATAGTGAACTGAACTGTAAAAGTCGACAATGACATGAAAGACACAGCTTATGTGGACCGTCTTTCAATTGAGTCAAGCCCCCGGGGGCAATCTATCATGGGGGTGCAGACTTGGTTGCATTCAAGTGCTTTACCCAACATGATCGGATGATTAAGCGTTCTCATCACTGATAGAAGAACACCTGGTTCTCAGTAGCCTAGCAGAGCTGCAGCAGGGTTCTCATAGCTATAATGCCTCTAGGTTCTTTGGATTCAAAACGAAATGTATATATTTAGTTCGTTTTCTCTTGTATTTTCCTTCAGAGGGATGTTGCACCTTGAAATGACAACATTGACCAGTAGGTGTCATCGGGAGTAAAGGGCACCACATGCATAAGTGAATCCAAGCTTGGGGGTTATTTCATGTTTCCATTAGTTATTTCATGGGTCCTGTTGGTTTCGGAGGCTTCCACAGTAAAGAGTTGTCATGACCCCTTTAACAGTTCGGACTGCTAGTTTGCATTCTATCTGTCTATGTTTTCCTTAGAGCTGACAAAATGTTACCGAAATGGACAAGTCTGGCTTCTAGGTCGATTTAGCATGTTTCAGAAACTAACTTCATTTTCGTATAACTCCCAAAACATTTATATAAATTCTATTAAATTTTTAAAGACTGCAAATGAGAGATCAACACAATGTCACACCTGGAGTCTTCGGACAATCCCTCCCACCACGGCTGTATAGAAACAAAGAGATAAAAAAAAATCACATTTCTGTGAAATGTATCTGGAAAGTGTTGATTCATCGATGCCCAGTTGACAGAGAATCAGTGCAACCTGCGCTCACTCGCTCCCATGAACACAGCAATGGAAACATCCACTCACCCAGCCCTTGGCACAGGACACTTGCCGAAGAGAGGTCTGTTACTTCCAAAGACAGGATGAGGCCTCAGAACACCTGGAAGCAGGAGAAGGAAAAGCAGGGAATGGATACCAGTGCATGGTCTGAGCCCTGTTGATGGAGCAGTAAAGGTGAAACTCTCTTTAACTTGGACGCACACTCTCAAGCGGACAGGAGACATGGGATTGAAGGTGATGCGCTGAGTGTTAGAAGAGTGCACAGCAGATGCTTGGCTGACAGAACTCAAAGAATCCAGTGCAAAATATCCCCACAGTTGATTCTGAGACCGAGATCCGAGCTGCCAAATTTGAGGTAGCAGAGGCAGCGTTCAGGGAGGGATAGGGCTCCGGATAATGGCACACGCTGAGTCTCAGGGATCTGGAGTGCGTTGTGGGATGTGGTGGGTCCTATCAAGAGAGCAAACCGACCTGTGGCCCCAATGAGCAAGCAACCACCCTGGCGCGTGCAGTTGAAATTATCGATATGTCCCATGGCCACACCCAGTGCATCTGCAGGACCAGAGACCAATTTGGCATTTTGCCAATAGAGCATATGTGGGGCTGAATCAGAGATATTGTGCATCGGGTCTGAGGGATCCAGGGGGCCTTGGGTTTGGATTCAGAATGAAAAGCCTTAGGATCTGCTACATTCATAACCTGGGCTGTGATTATGGTTTGGTTTGAGGCACAGGATGTGCAACAGCTCTGTGGTTGCCTTCGTGAACCCGTGCAACAAGGATGAGAGGACAAGGAACTGTGGTCCAAGACCACAGCGTGAGAAGAGGAAGGATTTCCTTCAGTTTATCTCTCAAAAGCGGTTGCTACAATTTGGATGCCACCGGCACGTTTCGGCAGCGAGGACAACAAGTTCGGGCTGCGGGATCATTCCAGCAGGCCCTGATGTGTGACATCCATAGATATGCTTCCACTGGTGTTTCTGTAGACAGAGAAGCTCTTGGAAGAACTGGTTTCAGTGGGACATTCCCGTGGCACTACAAAGCACAAGCGCACTCACACTCTGCTCTTCTGGAAACACTCCAAAATAACATAGAGTAGAATGCAGAGCTGAGAACCTTTAGAAGCTCCATTTCCACCAGAGGAAGTGTCCTGTGCTCTTTCAGATTTGTGAGATAAGCGTAATCAAAATGAGGTTATCCTAATCGAAATAGTATGGGGGGTTCATCACAACAAAGGCAACACCAGCAATTGGAGATAGACCAGACAACACACACAGGAACAGGACATGGCATCAATGTCTAGGAAAATTTGTCCTCACAGAAATCCCATGCAATTGTGCAGAGCCAAGAGTCCAAATTTTTCACTTAACCAAGCCCTAGAAGTCTACATTACATACCTGAAATTACCTGACCAGTAGAGATGAAGAAATACAGTAAAAGGAAAAGGAAGTACCATTTTCAGTTCCCAAGAGATTGAAGGCCCTAAAGATAAGCTTTCAGACAACTAGACTGCAAAACGCTCTCCAGAGCAAGTATTGAAAATGGAGGTGAGGGAAACACTGAAGAACAACAGTGTCTCAGAATCACAAAAGGCAGAATACCAGAAAAGGGGAAGAGAAAGCCTAAAGACGAGCCAAATAATCTCAGAAAACTCAGTGGATGAGAAAATATCAGGGCTAACATTCCGTCCTAAGCAGACGAGATATTGCAGAGGGACGCGTGAATGACTTTGAAGACAGGGGAACAGAAATCCCTCGGTCAGAAGCACACATAGGAAAGCAAGTGCAAACCAATGAAAACATTGCTGTTGAATCGTGGTTGAAGACAAGGCATGAAAGACTACAATTCGAAAGAGTCCCAGATGGAAAAGCAAGAGATAAAGAAACAAACAATGTTTGAAAAGTGATGTGTAGAAAAATCAGACTGAAACTTGCTGAAAGCCAAGATAGAATCATCTAGGCGAATTCAGGAAGTACACAGCGTCCAAAAGAGGTGGAATCCCAATAGACTTAGCAGCAGCTGTATGATCCAAATCAACAAAGTTCATGAGCATCCCAGTGATTTAAACTGCGCCTGGAGGAAAGCAACATAGTCACAAGAGAACCTCCAGAGGGGTTTCAGCTGCTATCTCAGCAGCAATATTGCAGGACAGGGAGGAGTGCCAGGACATAGACCATAGCTTGAATGGCAAAATGCTGCCATCTAGGGTAGCCTATGCCACATGACCACCATTTCTAATAACAGCAGAGCTAGAGAATGCCACAGACCTGCAAATCTTAAAAGAATTCAGCAGTTCGAAACTTATCCTAAAAGAAAGGTTGAGAATTCTCCCCTGAAGGGATAAGCAGCAAGATGAAATGGAAAGAAGAAAACACTTATTGGAAATGCAAGAAGAGCATGAGTGGAAAAGAAGAAACAAGAAGAAGGCAAGGAGGACATCAAAACCCTAAAGATGGGAGAGGGAAGCAGGAAATCATAGGGGATTGGAAGCACTCTCTTAAGGGAGTCAGCTTATATGACTCTCTGTTGGAAGCAAACGGAGAGATGCATGGCCTGACGTGTTTGCGAAACAAACGAGAAGCAGACCAAGAAAGAATCAAACAAACAAACAACACAAAAAGGGTAGGGTAACATGAATATTCAAAAGAAATTACTCAAGGTGATGTCAAGGATCATTCAGTACGCATCGACCCAGTATCGCGGCTTGAATGTACTCAGCACACCTGTATTTGGAAATCAGAGGCGTGCATTTATATTCGTAAATATTGATTCATAGGAGCATATCGTGACCTAACCCAAATGCCGATTTGGAATCCAATGGATTCCTAGTCCGTGATATAGACCTGCAAGTCTTCCAACAGGATGAATGAATGCCATATTCTACACAACGTCGAGAAGAAATGGCACAAGCCTATAACAAGGAAAAGTAGCTCCACAAAAGTGTACTAAGATCAAAAGAGACAGGCAGTAAAGTGCACATTGGGGATTGTATCATTCCTAGGAATTTCAGCCCCCTTGAAACAAATTATAGATGTCCCGTGAATGCGGGTGTTTCAGCAGAAATCAACCGACGGCTATGTATTGCGGGTGTGCCCATATTACAGGAAAAATAGTTTCCCTTAGTGGGTCTCTGTGTACTGGGAACTGTTAGAAAGTTTAAAGACGTGTGAAACATTCAACTGAAAATGGACACACTTCCCTCCGTTGCTACAGTGCATACAGATCTGAACAAAAGGAAAGAGGGAAGAACAAAGGCCCATGGGACGCTAGTGGGTAGAATCACATTTACCTTAGGAACCTCTCGTCGGATGCAGCCCCTCCCCCAACACTGACAAGATGCAGCAGCCACTGGGGATGGCAGTTAGCGGTTGGATTCCAGGTGGAATGTTGGTGTGTACCGCGAGGCTTGTTGTGGCTGGTGGATCCTAGGTAACCGGGCAGAGTTCTGTGGGTGGATCAGTGCGATGGAGGGGCTGCCGCCCTCTGTGGAGCTTGGCTTAGGTCTTTGGTCCGGGAAGCTGTGTCAGTTCGAGATACTGCTGCTGCCCAAAGACCTGAGTTCACGGGTCAGTTTCCAGAACGTGAAAGGGCAGACAGTGGAAGATCTGCCTGTCTTCAGCTTACTGGAGAGGCTCCGAGGTCCTTTCAGACTTGCCCAGTCCTGTTGAAGTCGACTTTATGGGAGACACGAAGAGAAGCTGGCCGAAAATATGGCTGCACGGATTGAGGAGAGATGCGAACACATTGATGAGAGATGTTCTGCTACAATAGAGAATACTGGCCTGGAGACAGCTGTAGAGGATAGCAGGCTCGAAAGGCATTCATGAGACATATTGAACCTCGCTGATACTAGCAGAAACCTACGGAGGGCCACCGTGGACTGGAGGAAGTTCCTCAATTCTCTGCTCCAAGAACGGGTCCAAGATCCCTGACGTCTAAAGAGAAGAGATGGCAGAGATGATAAAAACGCTCATGTTCTTGAAAGAGGTCAGATAATCCACACGACCCAAGGGGCAATTCCAAGCCATTCAGATCAAAGTGCACCAAGCCCAGGTAAGCCTTTTCCCAGGTTTGGGCCTAGCTATCAAGCACTTGCTCTTCCCTCCCCTCCACTCAGGCATCCATTTTGAGGGATCAGTCCCTGAGCTGCAATGAAGCCAGTAAGAGAAGAGCAAGCCCCTCCTAGAATCAGAGTTCCTCTAGCTTCATCCTCTGTGAACAACAGGGAACCCCATAAAGGTCAAATACTCTCGTATGAAATAGATAGGAATTGAATACTTAGCTCCCACAAAGAAACGATGGCCTTCCACTAGATTCAGCAAATGCTGGCTTTATGTCTTCTCTGGGGTGAAGGGAGTGTGGTAAGTGAGGGGAATCCTTGACTGAACTTGAATATGTATTAGGCCTCCGTTTTTCAAGACAGTCTAGGTAAATATTAGAAGTCAGATAGTGAACTGAACTGTAAAAGTCGACAATGACATGAAAGACACAGCTTATGTGGACCGTCTTTCAATTGAGTCAAGCCCCCGGGGGCAATCTATCATGGGGGTGCAGACTTGGTTGCATTCAAGTGCTTTACCCAACATGATCGGATGATTAAGCGTTCTCATCACTGATAGAAGATCACCTGGTTCTCAGTAGCCTAGCAGAGCTGCAGCAGGGTTTTCATAGCTATAATGCCTCTAGGTTCTTTGGATTCAATGCGAAATGTATAGATTTAGTTCGTTTTCTCTTGTATTTTGATTCAGAGGGATGTTACACCTTGAAATGCCAACATTGACCAGTAGGTGTCATCGGGAGTAAAGGGCACCACATGCACAAGTGAATCCAAGCTTGGGGGTTATTTCATGTTTCCATTAGTTATTTCAAGGGTCCTGTTGGTTTCGGAGGCTTCCACAGTAAAGAGTTGACATGACCCCTTTAACAGTTCGGACTGCTAGTTTGCATTCTATCTGTCTATGTTTTCCTTAGAGCTGACAAAATGTTACCGAAATTGACAAGTCTGGCTTCTAGGTCGATTTAGGATGTTTCAGAAACTAAGATCATTTTCGTATAACTCCCAAAACATTTATATAAATTCTATTAAATTTTTAAAGACTGCAAATGAGAGATCAACACAATGTCAAAACTGGAGTCTTCGGACAATCCCTCCCACCACGGCTGTATAGAAACAAAGAGATAAAAAAAAATCACATTTCTGTGAAATGTATCTGGAAAGTGTTGATTCATCGATGCCCAGTTGACAGAGAATCAGTGCAACCTGCGCTCACTCGCTCCCATGAACACAGCAATGGAAACATCCACTCACCCAGCCCTTGGCACAGGACACTTGCCGAAGAGAGGTCTGTTACTTCCAAAGACAGGATGAGGCCTCAGAACACCTGGAAGCAGGAGAAGGAAAAGCAGGGAATGGATACCAGTGCATGGTCTGAGCCCTGTTGATGGAGCAGTAAAGGTGAAACTCTCTTTAACTTGGACGCACACTCTCAAGCGGACAGGAGACATGGGATTGAAGGTGATGCGCTGAGTGTTAGAAGAGTGCACAGCAGATGCTTGGCTGACAGAACTCAAAGAATCCAGTGCAAAATATCCCCACAGTTGATTCTGAGACCGAGATCCGAGCTGCCAAATTTGAGGTAGCAGAGGCAGCGTTCAGGGAGGGATAGGGCTCCGGATGATGGCACACGCTGAGTCTCAGGGATCTGGAGTGCGTTGTGGGATGTGGTGGGTCCTATCAAGAGAGCAAACCGACCTGTGGCCCCAATGAGCAAGCAACCACCCTGGCGCGCGCAGTTGAAATTATCGATATGTCCCATGGCCACACCCAGTGCATCTGCAGGACCAGAGACCAATTTGGCATTTTGCCAATAGAGCATATGTGGGGCTGAATCAGAGATATTGTGCATCGGGTCTGAGGGATCCAGTGGGCCTTGGGTTTGAATTCAGAATGAAAAGCCTTAGGATCTGCTACATTCATAACCTGGGCTGTGATTATGGTTTGGTTTGAGGCACAGGATGTGCAACAGCTCTGTGGTTGCCTTCGTGCACCTGTGCCACAAGGATGAGAGGACAAGGAAGTGTGGTCCAAGACCACAGCTTGAGAAGAGGAAGGATTTCCTTCAGTTTATCTCTCAAAAGCGGATGCTACATTTTGGATGGCACCGGCACGGTTTGGCAGCGAGGACACCAAGTTCGGGCTGCGGGATCATTCCAGCAGGCCCTGATGTGTGACATCCATAGATATGCTTCCACTGGTGTTTCTGTAGACAGAGAAGCTCTTGGAAGATCTGGTTTCAGTGGCACATTCCCGTGGCACTACAAAGCACAAGCGCACTCACACTCTGCTCTTCTGGAAACACTCCAAAATAACATAGAGTAGAATGCAGATCTGAGAAACTTTAGAAGCTCCATTTCCACCAGAGGAAGTGTCCTGTGCTCTTTCAGATTTGTGAGATAAGCGTAATCAAAATGAGGTTATCCTAATCGAAATAGTATGGGGTGTTCATCACAACAAAGGCAACACCAGCAATTGGAGATAGACCAGACAACACACACAGGAACAGGACATGGCATCAATGTCTAGGAAAATTTGTCCTCACAGAAATCCCATGCAATTGTGTAGAGCCAAGAGTCTAAAGTTTTCACTTAACCAAGCCCTAGAAGTCTACATTAGATACCTGAAATTACCTGACCAGTAGAGATGAAGAAATACAGTAAAAGGAAAAGGAAGTACCATTTTCAGTTCCAAAGAGATTGAAGGCCCTAAAGATAAGCTTTCAGACAACTAGACTGCAAAACGCTCTCCAGAGCAAGTATTGAAAATGGAGGTGAGGGAAACACTGAAGAACAACAGTGTCTCAGAATCACAAAAGGCAGAATACCAGAAAAGGGGAAGAGAAAGCATAAAGGCGAGCCAAATAATATCAGAAATCTCAGTGGATGAGAAAATATCAGGGCTAACATTCCGTCCTAAGCAGACTAGATATTGCAGAGGGACGCGTGAATGACTTTGAAGACAGGGGAACACAAATACCTCGGTCAGAAGCACACATAGGAAAGCAAGTGCAAACCAATGAAAACATTGCTGTTGAATCCTGGTTGAAGACAAGGCATGAAAGACTAAAATTCGCAAGAGTCCCAGATGGAAAAGCAAGAGATAAAGAAACAAACAATGTTTGAAAAGTGATGTGTAGAAAAATCAGACTGAAACTTGCTGAAAGCCAAGATAGAATCATCTAGGCGAATTCAGGAAGTACACAGCGTCCAAAAGAGGTGGAATCCCAATAGACTTAGCAGCAGCTGTATGATCCAAATCAACAAAGTTCATGAGCATCCCAGTGATTTAAAATGCGCCTGGAGGAAAGCAACATAGTCACAAGAGAACCTCCAGAGGGGTTTCAGCTGCTATCTCAGCAGCAATATTGCAGGACAGGGAGGAGTGCCAGGACATAGACCATAGCTTGAATGGCAAAATGCTGCCATCTAGGGTAGCCTATGCCACATGACCACCATTTCTAATAACAGCAGAGCTAGAGAATGCCACAGACCTGCAAATCTTAAACGAATTCAGCAGTTCGAAACTTATCCTAAAAGAAAGGTTGAGAATTCTCCTCTGAAGGGATAAGCAGCAAGATGAAATGGAAAGAAGAAAACCCTTATTGGAAATGCAAGAAGAGCATGAGTGGAAAAGAAGAAACAAGAAGAAGGCAAGGAGGACATCAAAACCCTAAAGATGGGAGAGGGAAGCAGGAAATCATAGGGGATTGGAAGCACTATCTTAAGGGAGTCAGCTTATATGACTCTCTGTTGGAAGCAAACGGAGAGATGCATGGCCTGACGTGTTTGCGAAACAAACGAGAAGCAGACCAAGAAAGAATCAAACAAACAAACAACACAAAAAGGGTAGGGTAACATGAATATTCAAAAGAAATTACTCAAGGTGATGTCAAGGATCATTCAGTACGCATCGACCCAGTATCGCGGCTTGAATGTACTCAGCACACCTGTATTCGGAAATCAGAGGCGTGCATTTATATTCGTAAATATTGATTCATAGGAGCATATCGTGACCTAACCCAAATGCCGATTTGGAATCCAATGGATTCCTAGTCCGTGATATAGACCTGCAAGTCTTCCAACAGGATGAATGAATGCCATATTCTACACAACGTCGAGAAGAAATGGCACAAGCCTATAACAAGGAAAAGTAGCTCCGCAAAAGTGTACTAAGATCAAAAGAGACAGGCAGTAAAGTGCACATTGGGGATTGTATCATTCCTAGGAATTTCAGCCCCCTTGAAACAAATTATAGATGTCCCGTGAATGCGGGTGTTTCAGCAGAAATCAACCGACGGCTATGTATTGCGGGTGTGCCCATATTACAGGAACAATAGTTTCCCTTAGTGGGTCTCTGTGTACTGGGAACTGTTAGAAAGTTTAAAGACGTGTGAAACATTCAACTGAAAATGGACACACTTCCCTCCGTTGCTACAGTGCATACAGATCTGAACAAAAGGAAAGAGGGAAGAACAAAGGCCCATGGGACGCTAGTGGGTAGAATCACATTTACCTTAGGAACCTCTCGTCGGATGCAGCCCCTCCCCCAACACTGACAAGATGCAGCAGCCACTGGGGATGGCAGTTAGCGGTTGGATTCCAGGTGGAATGTTGGTGTGTACCGCGAGGCTTGTTGTGGCTGGTGGATCCTAGGTAACCGGGCAGAGTTCTGTGGGTGGATCAGTGCGATGGAGGGGCTGCCGCCCTCTGTGGAGCTTGGCTTAGGTCTTTGGTCCGGGAAGCTGTGTCAGTTCGAGATACTGCTGCTGCCCAAAGACCTGAGTTCACGGGTCAGTTTCCAGAACGTGAAAGGGCAGACAGTGGAAGATCTGCCTGTCTTCAGCTTACTGGAGAGGCTCCGAGGTCCTTTCAGACTTGCCCAGTCCTGTTGAAGTCGACTTTATGGGAGACACGAAGAGAAGCTGGCCGAAAATATGGCTGCACGGATTGAGGAGAGATGCGAACACATTGATGAGAGATGTTCTGCTACAATAGAGAATACTGGCCTGGAGACAGCTGTAGAGGATAGCAGGCTCGAAAGACATTCATGAGACATATTGAACCTCGCTGATACTAGCAGAAACCTACGGAGGGCCACCGTGGACTGGAGGAAGTTCCTCAATTCTCTGCTCCAAGAACGGGTCCAAGATCCCTGACGTCTAAAGAGAAGAGATGGCAGAGATGATAAAAACGCTCATGTTCTTGAAAGAGGTCAGATAATCCACACGACCCAAGGGGCAATTCCAAGCCATTCAGATCAAAGTGCACCAAGCCCAGGTAAGCCTTTTCCCAGGTTTGGGCCTAGCTATCAAGCACTTGCTCTTCCCTCCCCTCCACTCAGGCATCCATTTTGAGGGATCAGTCCCTGAGCTGCAATGAAGCCAGTAAGAGAAGAGCAAGCCCCTCCTAGAATCAGAGTTCCTCTAGCTTCATCCTCTGTGAACAACAGGGAACCCCATAAAGGTCAAATACTCTCGTATGAAATAGATAGGAATTGAATACTTAGCTCCCACAAAGAAACGATGGCCTTCCGCTAGATTCAGCAAATGCTGGGTTTATGTCTTCTCTGGGGTGAAGGGAGTGTGGTAAGTGAGGGGAATCCTTGACTGAACTTGAATATGTATTAGGCCTCCGTTTTTCAAGACAGTCTAGGTAAATATTAGAAGTCAGATAGTGAACTGAACTGTAAAAGTCGACAATGACATGAAAGACACAGCTTATGTGGACCGTCTTTCAATTGAGTCAAGCCCCCGGGGGCAATCTATCATGGGGGTGCAGACTTGGTTGCATTCAAGTGCTTTACCCAACATGATCGGATGATTAAGCGTTCTCATCACTGATAGAAGATCACCTGGTTCTCAGTAGCCTAGCAGAGCTGCAGCAGGGTTTTCATAGCTATAATGCCTCTAGGTTCTTTGGATTCAAAGCGAAATGTATAGATTTAGTTCGTTTTCTCTTGTATTTTCCTTCAGAGGGATGTTACACCTTGAAATGCCAACATTGACCAGTAGGTGTCATCGGGAGTAAAGGGCACCACATGCACAAGTGAATCCAAGCTTGGGGGTTATTTCATGTTTCCATTAGTTATTTCAAGGGTCCTGTTGGTTTCGGAGGCTTCCACAGTAAAGAGTTGACATGACCCCTTTAACAGTTCGGACTGCTAGTTTGCATTCTATCTGTCTATGTTTTCCTTAGAGCTGACAAAATGTTACCGAAATTGACAAGTCTGGCTTCTAGGTCGATTTAGGATGTTTCAGAAACTAAGATCATTTTCGTATAACTCCCAAAACATTTATATAAATTCTATTAAATTTTTAAAGACTGCAAATGAGAGATCAACACAATGTCAAAACTGGAGTCTTCGGACAATCCCTCCCACCACGGCTGTATAGAAACAAAGAGATAAAAAAAAATCACATTTCTGTGAAATGTATCTGGAAAGTGTTGATTCATCGATGCCCAGTTGACAGAGAATCAGTGCAACCTGCGCTCACTCGCTCCCATGAACACAGCAATGGAAACATCCACTCACCCAGCCCTTGGCACAGGACACTTGCCGAAGAGAGGTCTGTTACTTCCAAAGACAGGATGAGGCCTCAGAACACCTGGAAGCAGGAGAAGGAAAAGCAGGGAATGGATACCAGTGCATGGTCTGAGCCCTGTTGATGGAGCAGTAAAGGTGAAACTCTCTTTAACTTGGACGCACACTCTCAAGCGGACAGGAGACATGGGATTGAAGGTGATGCGCTGAGTGTTAGAAGAGTGCACAGCAGATGCTTGGCTGACAGAACTCAAAGAATCCAGTGCAAAATATCCCCACAGTTGATTCTGAGACCGAGATCCGAGCTGCCAAATTTGAGGTAGCAGAGGCAGCGTTCAGGGAGGGATAGGGCTCCGGATGATGGCACACGCTGAGTCTCAGGGATCTGGAGTGCGTTGTGGGATGTGGTGGGTCCTATCAAGAGAGCAAACCGACCTGTGGCCCCAATGAGCAAGCAACCACCCTGGCGCGCGCAGTTGAAATTATCGATATGTCCCATGGCCACACCCAGTGCATCTGCAGGACCAGAGACCAATTTGGCATTTTGCCAATAGAGCATATGTGGGGCTGAATCAGAGATATTGTGCATCGGGTCTGAGGGATCCAGTGGGCCTTGGGTTTGAATTCAGAATGAAAAGCCTTAGGATCTGCTACATTCATAACCTGGGCTGTGATTATGGTTTGGTTTGAGGCACAGGATGTGCAACAGCTCTGTGGTTGCCTTCGTGCACCTGTGCCACAAGGATGAGAGGACAAGGAAGTGTGGTCCAAGACCACAGCTTGAGAAGAGGAAGGATTTCCTTCAGTTTATCTCTCAAAAGCGGATGCTACATTTTGGATGGCACCAGCACGGTTTGGCAGCGAGGACACCAAGTTCGGGCTGCGGGATCATTCCAGCAGGCCCTGATGTGTGACATCCATAGATATGCTTCCACTGGTGTTTCTGTAGACAGAGAAGCTCTTGGAAGATCTGGTTTCAGTGGCACATTCCCGTGGCACTACAAAGCACAAGCGCACTCACACTCTGCTCTTCTGGAAACACTCCAAAATAACATAGAGTAGAATGCAGATCTGAGAAACTTTAGAAGCTCCATTTCCACCAGAGGAAGTGTCCTGTGCTCTTTCAGATTTGTGAGATAAGCGTAATCAAAATGAGGTTATCCTAATCGAAATAGTATGGGGTGTTCATCACAACAAAGGCAACACCAGCAATTGGAGATAGACCAGACAACACACACAGGAACAGGACATGGCATCAATGTCTAGGAAAATTTGTCCTCACAGAAATCCCATGCAATTGTGTAGAGCCAAGAGTCTAAAATTTTCACTTAACCAAGCCCTAGAAGTCTACATTAGATACCTGAAATTACCTGACCAGTAGAGATGAAGAAATACAGTAAAAGGAAAAGGAAGTACCATTTTCAGTTCCAAAGAGATTGAAGGCACTAAAGATAAGCTTTCAGACAACTAGACTGCAAAACGCTCTCCAGAGCAAGTATTGAAAATGGAGGTGAGGGAAACACTGAAGAACAACAGTGTCTCAGAATCACAAAAGGCAGAATACCAGAAAAGGGGAAGAGAAAGCATAAAGGCGAGCCAAATAATATCAGAAATCTCAGTGGATGAGAAAATATCAGGGCTAACATTCCGTCCTAAGCAGACTAGATATTGCAGAGGGACGCGTAAATGACTTTGAAGACAGGGGAACACAAATCCCTCGGTCAGAAGCACACATAGGAAAGCAAGTGCAAACCAATGAAAACATTGCTGTTGAATCCTGGTTGAAGACAAGGCATGAAAGACTAAAATTCGCAAGAGTCCCAGATGGAAAAGCAAGAGATAAAGAAACAAACAATGTTTGAAAAGTGATGTGTAGAAAAATCAGACTGAAACTTGCTGAAAGCCAAGATAGAATCATCTAGGCGAATTCAGGAAGTACACAGCGTCCAAAAGAGGTGGAATCCCAATAGACTTAGCAGCAGCTGTATGATCCAAATCAACAAAGTTCATGAGCATCCCAGTGATTTAAAATGCGCCTGGAGGAAAGCAACAGAGTCACAAGGGAACCTCCAGAGGGGTTTCAGCTGCTATCTCAGCAGCAATATTGCAGGACAGGGAGGAGTGCCAGGACATAGACCATAGCTTGAATGGCAAAATGCTGCCATCTAGGGTAGCCTATGCCACATGACCACCATTTCTAATAACAGCAGAGCTAGAGAATGCCACAGACCTGCAAATCTTAAACGAATTCAGCAGTTCGAAACTTATCCTAAAAGAAAGGTTGAGAATTCTCCTCTGAAGGGATAAGCAGCAAGATGAAATGGAAAGAAGAAAACCCTTATTGGAAATGCAAGAAGAGCATGAGTGGAAAAGAAGAAACAAGAAGAAGGCAAGGAGGACATCAAAACCCTAAAGATGGGAGAGGGAAGCAGGAAATCATAGGGGATTGGAAGCACTATCTTAAGGGAGTCAGCTTATATGACTCTCTGTTGGAAGCAAACGGAGAGATGCATGGCCTGACGTGTTTGCGAAACAAACGAGAAGCAGACCAAGAAAGAATCAAACAAACAAACAACACAAAAAGGGTAGGGTAACATGAATATTCAAAAGAAATTACTCAAGGTGATGTCAAGGATCATTCAGTACGCATCGACCCAGTATCGCGGCTTGAATGTACTCAGCACACCTGTATTCGGAAATCAGAGGCGTGCATTTATATTCGTAAATATTGATTCATAGGAGCATATCGTGACCTAACCCAAATGCCGATTTGGAATCCAATGGATTCCTAGTCCGTGATATAGACCTGCAAGTCTTCCAACAGGATGAATGAATGCCATATTCTACACAACGTCGAGAAGAAATGGCACAAGCCTATAACAAGGAAAAGTAGCTCCGCAAAAGTGTACTAAGATCAAAAGAGACAGGCAGTAAAGTGCACATTGGGGATTGTATCATTCCTAGGAATTTCAGCCCCCTTGAAACAAATTATAGATGTCCCGTGAATGCGGGTGTTTCAGCAGAAATCAACCGACGGCTATGTATTGCGGGTGTGCCCATATTACAGGAACAATAGTTTCCCTTAGTGGGTCTCTGTGTACTGGGAACTGTTAGAAAGTTTAAAGACGTGTGAAACATTCAACTGAAAATGGACACACTTCCCTCCGTTGCTACAGTGCATACAGATCTGAACAAAAGGAAAGAGGGAAGAACAAAGGCCCATGGGACGCTAGTGGGTAGAATCACATTTACCTTAGGAACCTCTCGTCGGATGCAGCCCCTCCCCCAACACTGACAAGATGCAGCAGCCACTGGGGATGGCAGTTAGCGGTTGGATTCCAGGTGGAATGTTGGTGTGTACCGCGAGGCTTGTTGTGGCTGGTGGATCCTAGGTAACCGGGCAGAGTTCTGTGGGTGGATCAGTGCGATGGAGGGGCTGCCGCCCTCTGTGGAGCTTGGCTTAGGTCTTTGGTCCGGGAAGCTGTGTCAGTTCGAGATACTGCTGCTGCCCAAAGACCTGAGTTCACGGGTCAGTTTCCAGAACGTGAAAGGGCAGACAGTGGAAGATCTGCCTGTCTTCAGCTTACTGGAGAGGCTCCGAGGTCCTTTCAGACTTGCCCAGTCCTGTTGAAGTCGACTTTATGGGAGACACGAAGAGAAGCTGGCCGAAAATATGGCTGCACGGATTGAGGAGAGATGCGAACACATTGATGAGAGATGTTCTGCTACAATAGAGAATACTGGCCTGGAGACAGCTGTAGAGGATAGCAGGCTCGAAAGACATTCATGAGACATATTGAACCTCGCTGATACTAGCAGAAACCTACGGAGGGCCACCGTGGACTGGAGGAAGTTCCTCAATTCTCTGCTCCAAGAACGGGTCCAAGATCCCTGACGTCTAAAGAGAAGAGATGGCAGAGATGATAAAAACGCTCATGTTCTTGAAAGAGGTCAGATAATCCACACGACCCAAGGGGCAATTCCAAGCCATTCAGATCAAAGTGCACCAAGCCCAGGTAAGCCTTTTCCCAGGTTTGGGCCTAGCTATCAAGCACTTGCTCTTCCCTCCCCTCCACTCAGGCATCCATTTTGAGGGATCAGTCCCTGAGCTGCAATGAAGCCAGTAAGAGAAGAGCAAGCCCCTCCTAGAATCAGAGTTCCTCTAGCTTCATCCTCTGTGAACAACAGGGAACCCCATAAAGGTCAAATACTCTCGTATGAAATAGATAGGAATTGAATACTTAGCTCCCACAAAGAAACGATGGCCTTCCGCTAGATTCAGCAAATGCTGGGTTTATGTCTTCTCTGGGGTGAAGGGAGTGTGGTAAGTGAGGGGAATCCTTGACTGAACTTGAATATGTATTAGGCCTCCGTTTTTCAAGACAGTCTAGGTAAATATTAGAAGTCAGATAGTGAACTGAACTGTAAAAGTCGACAATGACATGAAAGACACAGCTTATGTGGACCGTCTTTCAATTGAGTCAAGCCCCCGGGGGCAATCTATCATGGGGGTGCAGACTTGGTTGCATTCAAGTGCTTTACCCAACATGATCGGATGATTAAGCGTTCTCATCACTGATAGAAGATCACCTGGTTCTCAGTAGCCTAGCAGAGCTGCAGCAGGGTTTTCATAGCTATAATGCCTCTAGGTTCTTTGGATTCAAAGCGAAATGTATAGATTTAGTTCGTTTTCTCTTGTATTTTCCTTCAGAGGGATGTTACACCTTGAAATGCCAACATTGACCAGTAGGTGTCATCGGGAGTAAAGGGCACCACATGCACAAGTGAATCCAAGCTTGGGGGTTATTTCATGTTTCCATTAGTTATTTCAAGGGTCCTGTTGGTTTCGGAGGCTTCCACAGTAAAGAGTTGACATGACCCCTTTAACAGTTCGGACTGCTAGTTTGCATTCTATCTGTCTATGTTTTCCTTAGAGCTGACAAAATGTTACCGAAATTGACAAGTCTGGCTTCTAGGTCGATTTAGGATGTTTCAGAAACTAAGATCATTTTCGTATAACTCCCAAAACATTTATATAAATTCTATTAAATTTTTAAAGACTGCAAATGAGAGATCAACACAATGTCAAAACTGGAGTCTTCGGACAATCCCTCCCACCACGGCTGTATAGAAACAAAGAGATAAAAAAAAATCACATTTCTGTGAAATGTATCTGGAAAGTGTTGATTCATCGATGCCCAGTTGACAGAGAATCAGTGCAACCTGCGCTCACTCGCTCCCATGAACACAGCAATGGAAACATCCACTCACCCAGCCCTTGGCACAGGACACTTGCCGAAGAGAGGTCTGTTACTTCCAAAGACAGGATGAGGCCTCAGAACACCTGGAAGCAGGAGAAGGAAAAGCAGGGAATGGATACCAGTGCATGGTCTGAGCCCTGTTGATGGAGCAGTAAAGGTGAAACTCTCTTTAACTTGGACGCACACTCTCAAGCGGACAGGAGACATGGGATTGAAGGTGATGCGCTGAGTGTTAGAAGAGTGCACAGCAGATGCTTGGCTGACAGAACTCAAAGAATCCAGTGCAAAATATCCCCACAGTTGATTCTGAGACCGAGATCCGAGCTGCCAAATTTGAGGTAGCAGAGGCAGCGTTCAGGGAGGGATAGGGCTCCGGATGATGGCACACGCTGAGTCTCAGGGATCTGGAGTGCGTTGTGGGATGTGGTGGGTCCTATCAAGAGAGCAAACCGACCTGTGGCCCCAATGAGCAAGCAACCACCCTGGCGCGCGCAGTTGAAATTATCGATATGTCCCATGGCCACACCCAGTGCATCTGCAGGACCAGAGACCAATTTGGCATTTTGCCAATAGAGCATATGTGGGGCTGAATCAGAGATATTGTGCATCGGGTCTGAGGGATCCAGTGGGCCTTGGGTTTGAATTCAGAATGAAAAGCCTTAGGATCTGCTACATTCATAACCTGGGCTGTGATTATGGTTTGGTTTGAGGCACAGGATGTGCAACAGCTCTGTGGTTGCCTTCGTGCACCTGTGCCACAAGGATGAGAGGACAAGGAAGTGTGGTCCAAGACCACAGCTTGAGAAGAGGAAGGATTTCCTTCAGTTTATCTCTCAAAAGCGGATGCTACATTTTGGATGGCACCGGCACGGTTTGGCAGCGAGGACACCAAGTTCGGGCTGCGGGATCATTCCAGCAGGCCCTGATGTGTGACATCCATAGATATGCTTCCACTGGTGTTTCTGTAGACAGAGAAGCTCTTGGAAGATCTGGTTTCAGTGGCACATTCCCGTGGCACTACAAAGCACAAGCGCACTCACACTCTGCTCTTCTGGAAACACTCCAAAATAACATAGAGTAGAATGCAGATCTGAGAAACTTTAGAAGCTCCATTTCCACCAGAGGAAGTGTCCTGTGCTCTTTCAGATTTGTGAGATAAGCGTAATCAAAATGAGGTTATCCTAATCGAAATAGTATGGGGGGTTCATCACAACAAAGGCAACACCAGCAATTGGAGATAGACCAGACAACACACACAGGAACAGGACATGGCATCAATGTCTAGGAAAATTTGTCCTCACAGAAATCCCATGCAATTGTGTAGAGCCAAGAGTCTAAAGTTTTCACTTAACCAAGCCCTAGAAGTCTACATTAGATACCTGAAATTACCTGACCAGTAGAGATGAAGAAATACAGTAAAAGGAAAAGGAAGTACCATTTTCAGTTCCAAAGAGATTGAAGGCACTAAAGATAAGCTTTCAGACAACTAGACTGCAAAACGCTCTCCAGAGCAAGTATTGAAAATGGAGGTGAGGGAAACACTGAAGAACAACAGTGTCTCAGAATCACAAAAGGCAGAATACCAGAAAAGGGGAAGAGAAAGCATAAAGGCGAGCCAAATAATATCAGAAATCTCAGTGGATGAGAAAATATCAGGGCTAACATTCCGTCCTAAGCAGACTAGATATTGCAGAGGGACGCGTGAATGACTTTGAAGACAGGGGAACACAAATCCCTCGGTCAGAAGCACACATAGGAAAGCAAGTGCAAACCAATGAAAACATTGCTGTTGAATCCTGGTTGAAGACAAGGCATGAAAGACTAAAATTCGCAAGAGTCCCAGATGGAAAAGCAAGAGATAAAGAAACAAACAATGTTTGAAAAGTGATGTGTAGAAAAATCAGACTGAAACTTGCTGAAAGCCAAGATAGAATCATCTAGGCGAATTCAGGAAGTACACAGCGTCCAAAAGAGGTGGAATCCCAATAGACTTAGCAGCAGCTGTATGATCCAAATCAACAAAGTTCATGAGCATCCCAGTGATTTAAAATGCGCCTGGAGGAAAGCAACAGAGTCACAAGGGAACCTCCAGAGGGGTTTCAGCTGCTATCTCAGCAGCAATATTGCAGGACAGGGAGGAGTGCCAGGACATAGACCATAGCTTGAATGGCAAAATGCTGCCATCTAGGGTAGCCTATGCCACATGACCACCATTTCTAATAACAGCAGAGCTAGAGAATGCCACAGACCTGCAAATCTTAAACGAATTCAGCAGTTCGAAACTTATCCTAAAAGAAAGGTTGAGAATTCTCCTCTGAAGGGATAAGCAGCAAGATGAAATGGAAAGAAGAAAACCCTTATTGGAAATGCAAGAAGAGCATGAGTGGAAAAGAAGAAACAAGAAGAAGGCAAGGAGGACATCAAAACCCTAAAGATGGGAGAGGGAAGCAGGAAATCATAGGGGATTGGAAGCACTATCTTAAGGGAGTCAGCTTATATGACTCTCTGTTGGAAGCAAACGGAGAGATGCATGGCCTGACGTGTTTGCGAAACAAACGAGAAGCAGACCAAGAAAGAATCAAACAAACAAACAACACAAAAAGGGTAGGGTAACATGAATATTCAAAAGAAATTACTCAAGGTGATGTCAAGGATCATTCAGTACGCATCGACCCAGTATCGCGGCTTGAATGTACTCAGCACACCTGTATTCGGAAATCAGAGGCGTGCATTTATATTCGTAAATATTGATTCATAGGAGCATATCGTGACCTAACCCAAATGCCGATTTGGAATCCAATGGATTCCTAGTCCGTGATATAGACCTGCAAGTCTTCCAACAGGATGAATGAATGCCATATTCTACACAACGTCGAGAAGAAATGGCACAAGCCTATAACAAGGAAAAGTAGCTCCGCAAAAGTGTACTAAGATCAAAAGAGACAGGCAGTAAAGTGCACATTGGGGATTGTATCATTCCTAGGAATTTCAGCCCCCTTGAAACAAATGGATAGATGTCCCGTGAATGCGGGTGTTTCAGCAGAAATCAACCGACGGCTATGTATTGCGGGTGTGCCCATATTACAGGAACAATAGTTTCCCTTAGTGGGTCTCTGTGTACTGGGAACTGTTAGAAAGTTTAAAGACGTGTGAAACATTCAACTGAAAATGGACACACTTCCCTCCGTTGCTACAGTGCATACAGATCTGAACAAAAGGAAAGAGGGAAGAACAAAGGCCCATGGGACGCTAGTGGGTAGAATCACATTTACCTTAGGAACCTCTCGTCGGATGCAGCCCCTCCCCCAACACTGACAAGATGCAGCAGCCACTGGGGATGGCAGTTAGCGGTTGGATTCCAGGTGGAATGTTGGTGTGTACCGCGAGGCTTGTTGTGGCTGGTGGATCCTAGGTAACCGGGCAGAGTTCTGTGG
The DNA here is from genome assembly GCF_048564905.1 of Vicugna pacos. NCBI lineage: Eukaryota > Metazoa > Chordata > Mammalia > Artiodactyla > Camelidae > Vicugna > Vicugna pacos. The sequence continues at coordinate 74,032,126 of NW_027328741.1, read as the reverse complement.
GTGGATCAGTGCGATGGAGGGGCTGCCGCCCTCTGTGGAGCTTGGCTTAGGTCTTTGGTCCGGGAAGCTGTGTCAGTTCGAGATACTGCTGCTGCCCAAAGACCTGAGTTCACGGGTCAGTTTCCAGAACGTGAAAGGGCAGACAGTGGAAGATCTGCCTGTCTTCAGCTTACTGGAGAGGCTCCGAGGTCCTTTCAGACTTGCCCAGTCCTGTTGAAGTCGACTTTATGGGAGACACGAAGAGAAGCTGGCCGAAAATATGGCTGCACGGATTGAGGAGAGATGCGAACACATTGATGAGAGATGTTCTGCTACAATAGAGAATACTGGCCTGGAGACAGCTGTAGAGGATAGCAGGCTCGAAAGGCATTCATGAGACATATTGAACCTCGCTGATACTAGCAGAAACCTACGGAGGGCCACCGTGGACTGGAGGAAGTTCCTCAATTCTCTGCTCCAAGAACGGGTCCAAGATCCCTGACGTCTAAAGAGAAGAGATGGCAGAGATGATAAAAACGCTCATGTTCTTGAAAGAGGTCAGATAATCCACACGACCCAAGGGGCAATTCCAAGCCATTCAGATCAAAGTGCACCAAGCCCAGGTAAGCCTTTTCCCAGGTTTGGGCCTAGCTATCAAGCACTTGCTCTTCCCTCCCCTCCACTCAGGCATCCATTTTGAGGGATCAGTCCCTGAGCTGCAATGAAGCCAGTAAGAGAAGAGCAAGCCCCTCCTAGAATCAGAGTTCCTCTAGCTTCATCCTCTGTGAACAACAGGGAACCCCATAAAGGTCAAATACTCTCGTATGAAATAGATAGGAATTGAATACTTAGCTCCCACAAAGAAACGATGGCCTTCCGCTAGATTCAGCAAATGCTGGGTTTATGTCTTCTCTGGGGTGAAGGGAGTGTGGTAAGTGAGGGGAATCCTTGACTGAACTTGAATATGTATTAGGCCTCCGTTTTTCAAGACAGTCTAGGTAAATATTAGAAGTCAGATAGTGAACTGAACTGTAAAAGTCGACAATGACATGAAAGACACAGCTTATGTGGACCGTCTTTCAATTGAGTCAAGCCCCCGGGGGCAATCTATCATGGGGGTGCAGACTTGGTTGCATTCAAGTGCTTTACCCAACATGATCGGATGATTAAGCGTTCTCATCACTGATAGAAGATCACCTGGTTCTCAGTAGCCTAGCAGAGCTGCAGCAGGGTTTTCATAGCTATAATGCCTCTAGGTTCTTTGGATTCAAAGCGAAATGTATAGATTTAGTTCGTTTTCTCTTGTATTTTCCTTCAGAGGGATGTTACACCTTGAAATGCCAACATTGACCAGTAGGTGTCATCGGGAGTAAAGGGCACCACATGCACAAGTGAATCCAAGCTTGGGGGTTATTTCATGTTTCCATTAGTTATTTCAAGGGTCCTGTTGGTTTCGGAGGCTTCCACAGTAAAGAGTTGACATGACCCCTTTAACAGTTCGGACTGCTAGTTTGCATTCTATCTGTCTATGTTTTCCTTAGAGCTGACAAAATGTTACCGAAATTGACAAGTCTGGCTTCTAGGTCGATTTAGGATGTTTCAGAAACTAAGATCATTTTCGTATAACTCCCAAAACATTTATATAAATTCTATTAAATTTTTAAAGACTGCAAATGAGAGATCAACACAATGTCAAAACTGGAGTCTTCGGACAATCCCTCCCACCACGGCTGTATAGAAACAAAGAGATAAAAAAAATCACATTTCTGTGAAATGTATCTGGAAAGTGTTGATTCATCGATGCCCAGTTGACAGAGAATCAGTGCAACCTGCGCTCACTCGCTCCCATGAACACAGCAATGGAAACATCCACTCACCCAGCCCTTGGCACAGGACACTTGCCGAAGAGAGGTCTGTTACTTCCAAAGACAGGATGAGGCCTCAGAACACCTGGAAGCAGGAGAAGGAAAAGCAGGGAATGGATACCAGTGCATGGTCTGAGCCCTGTTGATGGAGCAGTAAAGGTGAAACTCTCTTTAACTTGGACGCACACTCTCAAGCGGACAGGAGACATGGGATTGAAGGTGATGCGCTGAGTGTTAGAAGAGTGCACAGCAGATGCTTGGCTGACAGAACTCAAAGAATCCAGTGCAAAATATCCCCACAGTTGATTCTGAGACCGAGATCCGAGCTGCCAAATTTGAGGTAGCAGAGGCAGCGTTCAGGGAGGGATAGGGCTCCGGATGATGGCACACGCTGAGTCTCAGGGATCTGGAGTGCGTTGTGGGATGTGGTGGGTCCTATCAAGAGAGCAAACCGACCTGTGGCCCCAATGAGCAAGCAACCACCCTGGCGCGCGCAGTTGAAATTATCGATATGTCCCATGGCCACACCCAGTGCATCTGCAGGACCAGAGACCAATTTGGCATTTTGCCAATAGAGCATGTGTGGGGCTGAATCAGAGATATTGTGCATCGGGTCTGAGGGATCCAGGGGGCCTTGGGTTTGAATTCAGAATGAAAAGCCTTAGGATCTGCTACATTCATAACCTGGGCTGTGATTATGGTTTGGTTTGAGGCACAGGATGTGCAACAGCTCTGTGGTTGCCTTTGTGCACCCGTGCCACAAGGATGAGAGGACAAGGAAGTGTGGTCCAAGACCACAGCGTGAGAAGAGGAAGGATTTCCTTCAGTTTATCTCTCAAAAGTGGATGCTACATTTTGGATGGCACCGGCACGGTTCGGCAGCGAGGACACCAAGTTCGGGCTGCGGGATCATTCCAGCAGGCCCTGATGTGTGACATCCATAGATATGCTTCCACTGGTGTTTCTGTAGACAGAGAAGCTCTTGGAAGAACTGGTTTCAGTGGGACATTCCCGTGGCACTACAAAGCACAAGCGCACTCACACTCTGCTCTTCTGGAAACACTCCAAAATAACATAGAGTAGAATGCAGAGCTGAGAACCTTTAGAAGCTCCATTTCCACCAGAGGAAGTGTCCTGTGCTCTTTCAGATTTGTGAGATAAGCGTAATCAAAATGAGGTTATCCTAATCGAAATAGTATGGGGTTTTCATCACAACAAGGTAACACCAGCAATTGGAGATAGACCAGACAACACACACAGGAACAGGACATGGCATCAATGTCTAGGAAAATTTGTCCTCACAGAAATCCCATGCAATTGTGTAGAGCCAAGAGTCTAAAGTTTTCACTTAACCAAGCCCTAGAAGTCTACATTAGATACCTGAAATTACCTGACCAGTAGAGATGAAGAAATACAGTAAAAGGAAAAGGAAGTACCATTTTCAGTTCCCAAGAGATTGAAGGCCCTAAAGATAAGCTTTCAGACAACTAGACTGCAAAACGCTCTCCAGAGCAAGTATTGAAAATGGAGGTGAGGGAAACACTGAAGAACAACAGTGTCTCAGAATCACAAAAGGCAGAATACCAGAAAAGGGGAAGAGAAAGCCTAAAAACGAGCCAAATAATATCGGAAAACACAGTGGATGAGAAAATATCAGGGCTAACATTCCGTCCTAAGCAGACTAGATATTGCAGAGGGATGCGTGAATGACTTTGAAGACAGGGGAACACAAATCCCTCGGTCAGAAGCACACATAGGAAAGCAAGTGCAAACCAATGAAAACATTGCTGTTGAATCCTGGTTGAAGACAAGGCATGAAAGACTAAAATTCGCAAGAGTCCTTGATGGAAAAGCAATAGATAAAGAAACAAACAATGTTTGAAAAGTTATGTGTAGAAAAATCAGACTGAAACTTGCTGAAAGCCAAGATAGAATCATCTAGGCGAATTCAGGAAGTATACAGCGTCCAAAAGAGGTGGAATCCCAATAGACTTAGCAGCAGCTGTATGATCCAAATCAACAAAGTTCATGAGCATCCCAGTGATTTAAAATGCACCTGGAGGAAAGCAACAGAGTCACAAGGGAACCTCCAGAGGGGTTTCAGCTGCTATCTCAGCAGCAATATTGCAGGACAGGGAGGAGTGCCAGGACATAGACCATAGCTTGAATGGCAAAATGCTGCCATCTAGGGTAGCCTAAGCCACATGACCACCATTTCTAATAACAGCAGAGCTAGAGAATGCCACAGACCTGCAAATCTTAAACGAATTCAGCAGTTCGAAACTTATCCTAAAATAAAGGTTGAGAATTCTCCCCTGAAGGGATAAGCAGCAAGATGAAATGGAAAGAAGAAAACCCTTATTGGAAATGCAAGAAGAGCATGAGTGGAAAAGAAGAAACAAGAAGAAGGCAAGGAGGACATCAAAACCCTAAAGATGGGAGAGGGAAGCAGGAAATCATAGGGGATTGGAAGCACTATCTTAAGGGAGTCAGCTTATATGACTCTCTGTTGGAAGCAAACGGAGAGATGCATGGCCTGACGTGTTTGCGAAACAAACGAGAAGCAGACCAAGAAAGAATCAAACAAACAAACAACACAAAAAGGGTAGGGTAACATGAATATTCAAAAGAAATTACTCAAGGTGATGTCAAGGATCATTCAGTACGCATCGACCCAGTATCGCGGCTTGAATGTACTCAGCACACCTGTATTCGGAAATCAGAGGCGTGCATTTATATTCGTAAATATTGATTCATAGGAGCATATCGTGACCTAACCCAAATGCCGATTTGGAATCCAATGGATTCCTAGTCCGTGATATAGACTTGCAAGTCTTCCAACAGGATGAATGAATGCCATCTTCTACACTACGTCGAGAAGAAATGGCACAAGCCTATAACAAGGAAAAGTAGCTCCGCAAAAGTGTACTAAGATCAAAAGAGACAGGCAGTAAAGTGCACATTGGGGATTGTATCATTCCTAGGAATTTCAGCCCCCTTGAAACAAATGGATAGATATCCCGTGAATGCGGGTGTTTCAGCAGAAATCAACCGACGGCTATGTATTGCGGGTGTGCCCATATTACAGGAACAATAGTTTCCCTTAGTGGGTCTCTGTGTACTGTGAACTGTTAGAAAGTTTAAAGACGTGTGAAATATTCAACTGAAAATGGACACACTTCCCTCCGTTGCTACAGTGCATACAGATCTGAACAAAAGGAAAGAGGGAAGAACAAAGGCCCATGGGACGCTAGTGGGTAGAATCACATTTACCTTAGGAACCTCTCGTCGGATGCAGCCCCTCCCCCAACACTGACAAGATGCAGCAGCCATTGGGGATGGCAGGTAGCGGTTGGATTCCAGGTGGAATTTTGGTGTGTACCGCGAGGCTTGTTGTGGCTGGTGGATCCTAGGTAACCGGGCAGAGTTCTGTGGGTGGATCAGTGCGATGGAGGGGCTGCCGCCCTCTGTGGAGCTTGGCTTAGGTCTTTGGTCCGGGAAGCTGTGTCAGTTCGAGATACTGCTGCTGCCCAAACACCTGAGTTCACAGGTCAGTTTCCAGAACCTGAAAGGGCAGACAGTGGAAGATCTGCCTGTCTTCAGCTTACTGGAGAGGCTCCGAGGTCCTTTCAGACTTGCCCAGTCCTGTTGAAGTCGACTTTATGGGAGACACGAAGAGAAGCTGGCCGAAAATATGGCTGCACGGATTGAGGAGAGATGCGAACACATTGATGAGAGATGTCCTGCTACAATAGAGAATACTGGCCTGGAGACAGCTGTAGAGGATAGCAGGCTCGAAAGGCATTCATGAGACATATTGAACCTCGCTGATACTAGCAGAAACCTATGGAGGGACACCGTGGACTGGAGGAAGTTCCTCAATTCTCTGCTCCAAGGAGGGGTCCAAGATCCCTGACGTCTAAAGAGAAGAGATGGCAGAGATGATAAAAACGCTCATGTTCCTGAAAGAGGTCAGATAATCCACACGACCCAAGGGGCAATTCCAATCCATTCAGATCAAAGTGCACCAAGCCCAGGTAAGCCTTTTCCCAGGTTTGGGCCTAGCTATCAAGCACTTGCTCTTCCCTCCCCTCCACTCACGCATCCATTTTGAGGGATCAGTCCCTGAGCTGCAATGAAGCCAGTAAGAGAAGAGCAAGCCCCTCCTAGAATCAGAGTTCCTCTAGCTTCATCCTCTGTGAACAACAGGGAACCCCATAAAGGTCAAATACTCTCGTATGAAATAGATAGGAATTGAATACTTAGCTCCCACAAAGAAACGATGGACTTCCGCTAGATTCAGCAAATGCTGGGTTTATGTCTTCTCTGGGGTGAAGGGAGTGTGGCAAGTGAGGGGAATCCTTGACTGAACTTGAATATGTATTAGGCCTCCGTTTTTCAAGACAGTCTAGGTAAATATTAGAAGTCAGATAGTGAACTGAACTGTAAAAGTCGCCAATGACATGAAAGACACAGCTTATGTGGACCGTCTTTCAATTGAGTCAAGCCCCCGGGGGCAATCTATCATGGGGGTGCAGACTTGGTTGCATTCAAGTGCTTTACCCAACATGATCGGATGATTAAGCGTTCTCATCACTGATAGAAGAACACCTGGTTCTCAGTAGCCTAGCAGAGCTGCAGCAGGTTTCTCATAGCTATAATGCCTCTAGGTTCTTTGGATTCAAAGCGAAATGTATATATTTAGTTCGTTTTCTCTTGTATTTTCCTTCAGAGGGATGTTGCACCTTGAAATGACAACATTGACCAGTAGGTGTCATCGGGAGTAAAGGGCACCACATGCATAATTGAATCCAAGCTTGGGGGTTATTTCATGTTTCCATTAGTTATTTCATGGGTCCTGTTGGTTTCGGAGGCTTCCACAGTAAAGAGTTGTCATGACCCCTTTAACAGTTCGGACTGCTAGTTTGCATTCTATCTGTCTATGTTTTCCTTAGAGCTGACAAAATGTTACCGAAATGGACAAGTCTGGCTTCTAGGTCGATTTAGCATGTTTCAGAAACTAACTTCATTTTCGTATAACTCCCAAAACATTTATATAAATTCTATTAAATTTTTAAAGACTGCAAATGAGAGATCAACACAATGTCACACCTGGAGTCTTCGGACAATCCCTCCCACCACGGCTGTATAGAAACAAAGAGATAAAAAAAAATCACATTTCTGTGAAATGTATCTGGAAAGTGTTGATTCATCGATGCCCAGTTGACAGAGAATCAGTGCAACCTGCGCTCACTCGCTCCCATGAACACAGCAATGGAAACATCCACTCACCCAGCCCTTGGCACAGGACACTTGCCGAAGAGAGGTCTGTTACTTCCAAAGACAGGATGAGGCCTCAGAACACCTGGAAGCAGGAGAAGGAAAAGCAGGGAATGGATACCAGTGCATGGTCTGAGCCCTGTTGATGGAGCAGTAAAGGTGAAACTCTCTTTAACTTGGACGCACACTCTCAAGCGGACAGGAGACATGGGATTGAAGGTGATGCGCTGAGTGTTAGAAGAGTGCACAGCAGATGCTTGGCTGACAGAACTCAAAGAATCCAGTGCAAAATATCCCCACAGTTGATTCTGAGACCGAGATCCGAGCTGCCAAATTTGAGGTAGCAGAGGCAGCGTTCAGGGAGGGATAGGGCTCCGGATGATGGCACACGCTGAGTCTCAGGGATCTGGAGTGCGTTGTGGGATGTGGTGGGTCCTATCAAGAGAGCAAACCGACCTGTGGCCCCAATGAGCAAGCAACCACCCTGGCGCGCGCAGTTGAAATTATCGATATGTCCCATGGCCACACCCAGTGCATCTGCAGGACCAGAGACCAATTTGGCATTTTGCCAATAGAGCATATGTGGGGCTGAATCAGAGATATTGTGCATCGGGTCTGAGGGATCCAGTGGGCCTTGGGTTTGAATTCAGAATGAAAAGCCTTAGGATCTGCTACATTCATAACCTGGGCTGTGATTATGGTTTGGTTTGAGGCACAGGATGTGCAACAGCTCTGTGGTTGCCTTCGTGCACCTGTGCCACAAGGATGAGAGGACAAGGAAGTGTGGTCCAAGACCACAGCTTGAGAAGAGGAAGGATTTCCTTCAGTTTATCTCTCAAAAGCGGATGCTACATTTTGGATGGCACCGGCACGGTTTGGCAGCGAGGACACCAAGTTCGGGCTGCGGGATCATTCCAGCAGGCCCTGATGTGTGACATCCATAGATATGCTTCCACTGGTGTTTCTGTAGACAGAGAAGCTCTTGGAAGATCTGGTTTCAGTGGCACATTCCCGTGGCACTACAAAGCACAAGCGCACTCACACTCTGCTCTTCTGGAAACACTCCAAAATAACATAGAGTAGAATGCAGAGCTGAGAACCTTTAGAAGCTCCATTTCCACCAGAGGAAGTGTCCTGTGCTCTTTCAGATTTGTGAGATAAGCGTAATCAAAATGAGGTTATCCTAATCGAAATAGTATGGGGTTTTCATCACAACAAGGTAACACCAGCAATTGGAGATAGACCAGACAACACACACAGGAACAGGACATGGCATCAATGTCTAGGAAAATTTGTCCTCACAGAAATCCCATGCAATTGTGTAGAGCCAAGAGTCTAAAGTTTTCACTTAACCAAGCCCTAGAAGTCTACATTAGATACCTGAAATTACCTGACCAGTAGAGATGAAGAAATACAGTAAAAGGAAAAGGAAGTACCATTTTCAGTTCCCAAGAGATTGAAGGCCCTAAAGATAAGCTTTCAGACAACTAGACTGCAAAACGCTCTCCAGAGCAAGTATTGAAAATGGAGGTGAGGGAAACACTGAAGAACAACAGTGTCTCAGAATCACAAAAGGCAGAATACCAGAAAAGGGGAAGAGAAAGCCTAAAGACGAGCCAAATAATATCGGAAAACACAGTGGATGAGAAAATATCAGGGCTAACATTCCGTCCTAAGCAGACTAGATATTGCAGAGGGACGCGTGAATGACTTTGAAGACAGGGGAACACAAATCCCTCGGTCAGAAGCACACATAGGAAAGCAAGTGCAAACCAATGAAAACATTGCTGTTGAATCCTGGTTGAAGACAAGGCATGAAAGACTAAAATTCGCAAGAGTCCTTGATGGAAAAGCAAGAGATAAAGAAACAAACAATGTTTGAAAAGTTATGTGTAGAAAAAGCAGACTGAAACTTGCTGAAAGCCAAGATAGAATCATCTAGGCGAATTCAGGAAGTATACAGCGTCCAAAAGAGGTGGAATCCCAATAGACTTAGCAGCAGCTGTATGATCCAAATCAACAAAGTTCATGAGCATCCCAGTGATTTAAAATGCACCTGGAGGAAAGCAACAGAGTCACAAGGGAACCTCCAGAGGGGTTTCAGCTGCTATCTCAGCAGCAATATTGCAGGACAGGGAGGAGTGCCAGGACATAGACCATAGCTTGAATGGCAAAATGCTGCCATCTAGGGTAGCCTAAGCCACATGACCACCATTTCTAATAACAGCAGAGCTAGAGAATGCCACAGACCTGCAAATCTTAAACGAATTCAGCAGTTCGAAACTTATCCTAAAAGAAAGGTTGAGAATTCTCCCCTGAAGGGATAAGCAGCAAGATGAAATGGAAAGAAGAAAACCCTTATTGGAAATGCAAGAAGAGCATGAGTGGAAAAGAAGAAACAAGAAGAAGGCAAGGAGGACATCAAAACCCTAAAGATGGGAGAGGGAAGCAGGAAATCATAGGGGATTGGAAGCACTATCTTAAGGGAGTCAGCTTATATGACTCTCTGTTGGAAGCAAACGGAGAGATGCATGGCCTGACGTGTTTGCGAAACAAACGAGAAGCAGACCAAGAAAGAATCAAACAAACAAACAACACAAAAAGGGTAGGGTAACATGAATATTCAAAAGAAATTACTCAAGGTGATGTCAAGGATCATTCAGTACGCATCGACCCAGTATCGCGGCTTGAATGTACTCAGCACACCTGTATTCGGAAATCAGAGGCGTGCATTTATATTCGTAAATATTGATTCATAGGAGCATATCGTGACCTAACCCAAATGCCGATTTGGAATCCAATGGATTCCTAGTCCGTGATATAGACTTGCAAGTCTTCCAACAGGATGAATGAATGCCATCTTCTACACTACGTCGAGAAGAAATGGCACAAGCCTATAACAAGGAAAAGTAGCTCCGCAAAAGTGTACTAAGATCAAAAGAGACAGGCAGTAAAGTGCACATTGGGGATTGTATCATTCCTAGGAATTTCAGCCCCCTTGAAACAAATGGATAGATGTCCCGTGAATGCGGGTGTTTCAGCAGAAATCAACCGACGGCTATGTATTGCGGGTGTGCCCATATTACAGGAACAATAGTTTCCCTTAGTGGGTCTCTGTGTACTGTGAACTGTTAGAAAGTTTAAAGACGTGTGAAATATTCAACTGAAAATGGACACACTTCCCTCCGTTGCTACAGTGCATACAGATCTGAACAAAAGGAAAGAGGGAAGAACAAAGGCCCATGGGACGCTAGTGGGTAGAATCACATTTACCTTAGGAACCTCTCGTCGGATGCAGCCCCTCCCCCAACACTGACAAGATGCAGCAGCCATTGGGGATGGCAGGTAGCGGTTGGATTCCAGGTGGAATTTTGGTGTGTACCGCGAGGCTTGTTGTGGCTGGTGGATCCTAGGTAACCGGGCAGAGTTCTGTGGGTGGATCAGTGCGATGGAGGGGCTGCCGCCCTCTGTGGAGCTTGGCTTAGGTCTTTGGTCCGGGAAGCTGTGTCAGTTCGAGATACTGCTGCTGCCCAAACACCTGAGTTCACAGGTCAGTTTCCAGAACCTGAAAGGGCAGACAGTGGAAGATCTGCCTGTCTTCAGCTTACTGGAGAGGCTCCGAGGTCCTTTCAGACTTGCCCAGTCCTGTTGAAGTCGACTTTATGGGAGACACGAAGAGAAGCTGGCCGAAAATATGGCTGCACGGATTGAGGAGAGATGCGAACACATTGATGAGAGATGTCCTGCTACAATAGAGAATACTGGCCTGGAGACAGCTGTAGAGGATAGCAGGCTCGAAAGGCATTCATGAGACATATTGAACCTCGCTGATACTAGCAGAAACCTATGGAGGGACACCGTGGACTGGAGGAAGTTCCTCAATTCTCTGCTCCAAGGAGGGGTCCAAGATCCCTGACGTCTAAAGAGAAGAGATGGCAGAGATGATAAAAACGCTCATGTTCCTGAAAGAGGTCAGATAATCCACACGACCCAAGGGGCAATTCCAATCCATTCAGATCAAAGTGCACCAAGCCCAGGTAAGCCTTTTCCCAGGTTTGGGCCTAGCTATCAAGCACTTGCTCTTCCCTCCCCTCCACTCACGCATCCATTTTGAGGGATCAGTCCCTGAGCTGCAATGAAGCCAGTAAGAGAAGAGCAAGCCCCTCCTAGAATCAGAGTTCCTCTAGCTTCATCCTCTGTGAACAACAGGGAACCCCATAAAGGTCAAATACTCTCGTATGAAATAGATAGGAATTGAATACTTAGCTCCCACAAAGAAACGATGGACTTCCGCTAGATTCAGCAAATGCTGGGTTTATGTCTTCTCTGGGGTGAAGGGAGTGTGGTAAGTGAGGGGAATCCTTGACTGAACTTGAATATGTATTAGGCCTCCGTTTTTCAAGACAGTCTAGGTAAATATTAGAAGTCAGATAGTGAACTGAACTGTAAAAGTCGCCAATGACATGAAAGACACAGCTTATGTGGACCGTCTTTCAATTGAGTCAAGCCCCCGGGGGCAATCTATCATGGGGGTGCAGACTTGGTTGCATTCAAGTGCTTTACCCAACATGATCGGATGATTAAGCGTTCTCATCACTGATAGAAGAACACCTGGTTCTCAGTAGCCTAGCAGAGCTGCAGCAGGGTTCTCATAGCTATAATGCCTCTAGGTTCTTTGGATTCAAAGCGAAATGTATATATTTAGTTCGTTTTCTCTTGTATTTTCCTTCAGAGGGATGTTGCACCTTGAAATGACAACATTGACCAGTAGGTGTCATCGGGAGTAAAGGGCACCACATGCATAATTGAATCCAAGCTTGGGGGTTATTTCATGTTTCCATTAGTTATTTCATGGGTCCTGTTGGTTTCGGAGGCTTCCACAGTAAAGAGTTGTCATGACCCCTTTAACAGTTCGGACTGCTAGTTTGCATTCTATCTGTCTATGTTTTCCTTAGAGCTGACAAAATGTTACCGAAATGGACAAGTCTGGCTTCTAGGTCGATTTAGCATGTTTCAGAAACTAACTTCATTTTCGTATAACTCCCAAAACATTTATATAAATTCTATTAAATTTTTAAAGACTGCAAATGAGAGATCAACACAATGTCACACCTGGAGTCTTCGGACAATCCCTCCCACCACGGCTGTATAGAAACAAAGAGATAAAAAAAAATCACATTTCTGTGAAATGTATCTGGAAAGTGTTGATTCATCGATGCCCAGTTGACAGAGAATCAGTGCAACCTGCGCTCACTCGCTCCCATGAACACAGCAATGGAAACATCCACTCACCCAGCCCTTGGCACAGGACACTTGCCGAAGAGAGGTCTGTTACTTCCAAAGACAGGATGAGGCCTCAGAACACCTGGAAGCAGGAGAAGGAAAAGCAGGGAATGGATACCAGTGCATGGTCTGAGCCCTGTTGATGGAGCAGTAAAGGTGAAACTCTCTTTAACTTGGACGCACACTCTCAAGCGGACAGGAGACATGGGATTGAAGGTGATGCGCTGAGTGTTAGAAGAGTGCACAGCAGATGCTTGGCTGACAGAACTCAAAGAATCCAGTGCAAAATATCCCCACAGTTGATTCTGAGACCGAGATCCGAGCTGCCAAATTTGAGGTAGCAGAGGCAGCGTTCAGGGAGGGATAGGGCTCCGGATGATGGCACACGCTGAGTCTCAGGGATCTGGAGTGCGTTGTGGGATGTGGTGGGTCCTATCAAGAGAGCAAACCGACCTGTGGCCCCAATGAGCAAGCAACCACCCTGGCGCGTGCAGTTGAAATTATCGATATGTCCCATGGCCACACCCAGTGCATCTGCAGGACCAGAGACCAATTTGGCATTTTGCCAATAGAGCATATGTGGGGCTGAATCAGAGATATTGTGCATCGGGTCTGAGGGATCCAGGGGGCCTTGGGTTTGGATTCAGAATGAAAAGCCTTAGGATATGCTACATTCTTAACCTGGGCTGTGATTATGGTTTGGTTTGAGGCACAGGATGTGCAACAGCTCTGTGGTTGCCTTCGTGAACCCGTGCAACAAGGATGAGAGGACAAGGAACTGTGGTCCAAGACCACAGCGTGAGAAGAGGAAGGATTTCCTTCAGTTTATCTCTCAAAAGCGGTTGCTACAATTTGGATGCCACCGGCACGTTTCGGCAGCGAGGACAACAAGTTCGGGCTGCGGGATCATTCCAGCAGGCCCTGATGTGTGACATCCATAGATATGCTTCCACTGGTGTTTCTGTAGACAGAGAAGCTCTTGGAAGAATTGGTTTCAGTGGGACATTCCCGTGGCACTACAAAGCACAAGCGCACTCACACTCTGCTCTTCTGGAAACACTCCAAAATAACATAGAGTAGAATGCAGATCTGAGAACCTTTAGAAGCTCCATTTCCACCAGAGGAAGTGTCCTGTGCTCTTTCAGATTTGTGAGAGAAGCCTAATCAAAATGAGGTTATCCTAATCGAAATAGTATGGGGTGTTCATCACAACAAAGGCAACACCAGCAATTGGAGATAGACCAGACAACACACACAGGAACAGGACATGGCATCAATGTCTAGGAAAATTTGTCCTCACAGAAATCCCATGCAATTGTGTAGAGCCAAGGGTCTAAAGTTTTCACTTAACCAAGCCCTAGAAGTCTACATTAGATACCTGAAATTACCTGACCAGTAGAGATGAAGAAATACAGTAAAAGGAAAAGGAAGTACCATTTTCAGTTCCAAAGAGATTGAAGGCACTAAAGATAAGCTTTCAGACAACTAGACTGCAAAACGCTCTCCAGAGCAAGTATTGAAAATGGAGGTGAGGGAAACACTGAAGAACAACAGTGTCTCAGAATCACAAAAGGCAGAATACCAGAAAAGGGGAAGAGAAAGCATAAAGGCGAGCCAAATAATATCAGAAATCTCAGTGGATGAGAAAATATCAGGGCTAACATTCCGTCCTAAGCAGACTAGATATTGCAGAGGGACGCGTAAATGACTTTGAAGACAGGGGAACACAAATCCCTCGGTCAGAAGCACACATAGGAAAGCAAGTGCAAACCAATGAAAACATTGCTGTTGAATCCTGGTTGAAGACAAGGCATGAAAGACTAAAATTCGCAAGAGTCCCAGATGGAAAAGCAAGAGATAAAGAAACAAACAATGTTTGAAAAGTGATGTGTAGAAAAATCAGACTGAAACTTGCTGAAAGCCAAGATAGAATCATCTAGGCGAATTCAGGAAGTACACAGCGTCCAAAAGAGGTGGAATCCCAATAGACTTAGCAGCAGCTGTATGATCCAAATCAACAAAGTTCATGAGCATCCCAGTGATTTAAAATGCGCCTGGAGGAAAGCAACAGAGTCACAAGGGAACCTCCAGAGGGGTTTCAGCTGCTATCTCAGCAGCAATATTGCAGGACAGGGAGGAGTGCCAGGACATAGACCATAGCTTGAATGGCAAAATGCTGCCATCTAGGGTAGCCTATGCCACATGACCACCATTTCTAATAACAGCAGAGCTAGAGAATGCCACAGACCTGCAAATCTTAAACGAATTCAGCAGTTCGAAACTTATCCTAAAAGAAAGGTTGAGAATTCTCCTCTGAAGGGATAAGCAGCAAGATGAAATGGAAAGAAGAAAACCCTTATTGGAAATGCAAGAAGAGCATGAGTGGAAAAGAAGAAACAAGAAGAAGGCAAGGAGGACATCAAAACCCTAAAGATGGGAGAGGGAAGCAGGAAATCATAGGGGATTGGAAGCACTATCTTAAGGGAGTCAGCTTATATGACTCTCTGTTGGAAGCAAACGGAGAGATGCATGGCCTGACGTGTTTGCGAAACAAACGAGAAGCAGACCAAGAAAGAATCAAACAAACAAACAACACAAAAAGGGTAGGGTAACATGAATATTCAAAAGAAATTACTCAAGGTGATGTCAAGGATCATTCAGTACGCATCGACCCAGTATCGCGGCTTGAATGTACTCAGCACACCTGTATTCGGAAATCAGAGGCGTGCATTTATATTCGTAAATATTGATTCATAGGAGCATATCGTTACCTAACCCAAATGCCGATTTGGAATCCAATGGATTCCTAGTCCGTGATATAGACCTGCAAGTCTTCCAACAGGATGAATGAATGCCATATTCTACACAACGTCGAGAAGAAATGGCACAAGCCTATAACAAGGAAAAGTAGCTCCGCAAAAGTGTACTAAGATCAAAAGAGACAGGCAGTAAAGTGCACATTGGGGATTGTATCATTCCTAGGAATTTCAGCCCCCTTGAAACAAATTATAGATGTCCCGTGAATGCGGGTGTTTCAGCAGAAATCAACCGACGGCTATGTATTGCGGGTGTGCCCATATTACAGGAACAATAGTTTCCCTTAGTGGGTCTCTGTGTACTGGGAACTGTTAGAAAGTTTAAAGACGTGTGAAACATTCAACTGAAAATGGACACACTTCCCTCCGTTGCTACAGTGCATACAGATCTGAACAAAAGGAAAGAGGGAAGAACAAAGGCCCATGGGACGCTAGTGGGTAGAATCACATTTACCTTAGGAACCTCTCGTCGGATGCAGCCCCTCCCCCAACACTGACAAGATGCAGCAGCCACTGGGGATGGCAGTTAGCGGTTGGATTCCAGGTGGAATGTTGGTGTGTACCGCGAGGCTTGTTGTGGCTGGTGGATCCTAGGTAACCGGGCAGAGTTCTGTGGGTGGATCAGTGCGATGGAGGGGCTGCCGCCCTCTGTGGAGCTTGGCTTAGGTCTTTGGTCCGGGAAGCTGTGTCAGTTCGAGATACTGCTGCTGCCCAAAGACCTGAGTTCACGGGTCAGTTTCCAGAACGTGAAAGGGCAGACAGTGGAAGATCTGCCTGTCTTCAGCTTACTGGAGAGGCTCCGAGGTCCTTTCAGACTTGCCCAGTCCTGTTGAAGTCGACTTTATGGGAGACACGAAGAGAAGCTGGCCGAAAATATGGCTGCACGGATTGAGGAGAGATGCGAACACATTGATGAGAGATGTTCTGCTACAATAGAGAATACTGGCCTGGAGACAGCTGTAGAGGATAGCAGGCTCGAAAGACATTCATGAGACATATTGAACCTCGCTGATACTAGCAGAAACCTACGGAGGGCCACCGTGGACTGGAGGAAGTTCCTCAATTCTCTGCTCCAAGAACGGGTCCAAGATCCCTGACGTCTAAAGAGAAGAGATGGCAGAGATGATAAAAACGCTCATGTTCTTGAAAGAGGTCAGATAATCCACACGACCCAAGGGGCAATTCCAAGCCATTCAGATCAAAGTGCACCAAGCCCAGGTAAGCCTTTTCCCAGGTTTGGGCCTAGCTATCAAGCACTTGCTCTTCCCTCCCCTCCACTCAGGCATCCATTTTGAGGGATCAGTCCCTGAGCTGCAATGAAGCCAGTAAGAGAAGAGCAAGCCCCTCCTAGAATCAGAGTTCCTCTAGCTTCATCCTCTGTGAACAACAGGGAACCCCATAAAGGTCAAATACTCTCGTATGAAACAGATAGGAATTGAATACTTAGCTCCCACAAAGAAACGATGGCCTTCCGCTAGATTCAGCAAATGCTGGGTTTATGTCTTCTCTGGGGTGAAGGGAGTGTGGTAAGTGAGGGGAATCCTTGACTGAACTTGAATATGTATTAGGCCTCCGTTTTTCAAGACAGTCTAGGTAAATATTAGAAGTCAGATAGTGAACTGAACTGTAAAAGTCGACAATGACATGAAAGACACAGCTTATGTGGACCGTCTTTCAATTGAGTCAAGCCCCCGGGGGCAATCTATCATGGGGGTGCAGACTTGGTTGCATTCAAGTGCTTTACCCAACATGATCGGATGATTAAGCGTTCTCATCACTGATAGAAGATCACCTGGTTCTCAGTAGCCTAGCAGAGCTGCAGCAGGGTTTTCATAGCTATAATGCCTCTAGGTTCTTTGGATTCAAAGCGAAATGTATAGATTTAGTTCGTTTTCTCTTGTATTTTCCTTCAGAGGGATGTTACACCTTGAAATGCCAACATTGACCAGTAGGTGTCATCGGGAGTAAAGGGCACCACATGCACAAGTGAATCCAAGCTTGGGGGTTATTTCATGTTTCCATTAGTTATTTCAAGGGTCCTGTTGGTTTCGGAGGCTTCCACAGTAAAGAGTTGACATGACCCCTTTAACAGTTCGGACTGCTAGTTTGCATTCTATCTGTCTATGTTTTCCTTAGAGCTGACAAAATGTTACCGAAATTGACAAGTCTGGCTTCTAGGTCGATTTAGGATGTTTCAGAAACTAAGATCATTTTCGTATAACTCCCAAAACATTTATATAAATTCTATTAAATTTTTAAAGACTGCAAATGAGAGATCAACACAATGTCAAAACTGGAGTCTTCGGACAATCCCTCCCACCACGGCTGTATAGAAACAAAGAGATAAAAAAAAATCACATTTCTGTGAAATGTATCTGGAAAGTGTTGATTCATCGATGCCCAGTTGACAGAGAATCAGTGCAACCTGCGCTCACTCGCTCCCATGAACACAGCAATGGAAACATCCACTCACCCAGCCCTTGGCACAGGACACTTGCCGAAGAGAGGTCTGTTACTTCCAAAGACAGGATGAGGCCTCAGAACACCTGGAAGCAGGAGAAGGAAAAGCAGGGAATGGATACCAGTGCATGGTCTGAGCCCTGTTGATGGAGCAGTAAAGGTGAAACTCTCTTTAACTTGGACGCACACTCTCAAGCGGACAGGAGACATGGGATTGAAGGTGATGCGCTGAGTGTTAGAAGAGTGCACAGCAGATGCTTGGCTGACAGAACTCAAAGAATCCAGTGCAAAATATCCCCACAGTTGATTCTGAGACCGAGATCCGAGCTGCCAAATTTGAGGTAGCAGAGGCAGCGTTCAGGGAGGGATAGGGCTCCGGATGATGGCACACGCTGAGTCTCAGGGATCTGGAGTGCGTTGTGGGATGTGGTGGGTCCTATCAAGAGAGCAAACCGACCTGTGGCCCCAATGAGCAAGCAACCACCCTGGCGCGCGCAGTTGAAATTATCGATATGTCCCATGGCCACACCCAGTGCATCTGCAGGACCAGAGACCAATTTGGCATTTTGCCAATAGAGCATATGTGGGGCTGAATCAGAGATATTGTGCATCGGGTCTGAGGGATCCAGTGGGCCTTGGGTTTGAATTCAGAATGAAAAGCCTTAGGATCTGCTACATTCATAACCTGGGCTGTGATTATGGTTTGGTTTGAGGCACAGGATGTGCAACAGCTCTGTGGTTGCCTTCGTGCACCTGTGCCACAAGGATGAGAGGACAAGGAAGTGTGGTCCAAGACCACAGCTTGAGAAGAGGAAGGATTTCCTTCAGTTTATCTCTCAAAAGCGGATGCTACATTTTGGATGGCACCGGCACGGTTTGGCAGCGAGGACACCAAGTTCGGGCTGCGGGATCATTCCAGCAGGCCCTGATGTGTGACATCCATAGATATGCTTCCACTGGTGTTTCTGTAGACAGAGAAGCTCTTGGAAGATCTGGTTTCAGTGGCACATTCCCGTGGCACTACAAAGCACAAGCGCACTCACACTCTGCTCTTCTGGAAACACTCCAAAATAACATAGAGTAGAATGCAGATCTGAGAAACTTTAGAAGCTCCATTTCCACCAGAGGAAGTGTCCTGTGCTCTTTCAGATTTGTGAGATAAGCGTAATCAAAATGAGGTTATCCTAATCGAAATAGTATGGGGGGTTCATCACAACAAAGGCAACACCAGCAATTGGAGATAGACCAGACAACACACACAGGAACAGGACATGGCATCAATGTCTAGGAAAATTTGTCCTCACAGAAATCCCATGCAATTGTGTAGAGCCAAGAGTCTAAAGTTTTCACTTAACCAAGCCCTAGAAGTCTACATTAGATACCTGAAATTACCTGACCAGTAGAGATGAAGAAATACAGTAAAAGGAAAAGGAAGTACCATTTTCAGTTCCAAAGAGATTGAAGGCACTAAAGATAAGCTTTCAGACAACTAGACTGCAAAACGCTCTCCAGAGCAAGTATTGAAAATGGAGGTGAGGGAAACACTGAAGAACAACAGTGTCTCAGAATCACAAAAGGCAGAATACCAGAAAAGGGGAAGAGAAAGCATAAAGGCGAGCCAAATAATATCAGAAATCTCAGTGGATGAGAAAATATCAGGGCTAACATTCCGTCCTAAGCAGACTAGATATTGCAGAGGGACGCGTGAATGACTTTGAAGACAGGGGAACACAAATCCCTCGGTCAGAAGCACACATAGGAAAGCAAGTGCAAACCAATGAAAACATTGCTGTTGAATCCTGGTTGAAGACAAGGCATGAAAGACTAAAATTCGCAAGAGTCCCAGATGGAAAAGCAAGAGATAAAGAAACAAACAATGTTTGAAAAGTGATGTGTAGAAAAATCAGACTGAAACTTGCTGAAAGCCAAGATAGAATCATCTAGGCGAATTCAGGAAGTACACAGCGTCCAAAAGAGGTGGAATCCCAATAGACTTAGCAGCAGCTGTATGATACAAATCAACAAAGTTCATGAGCATCCCAGTGATTTAAAATGCGCCTGGAGGAAAGCAACAGAGTCACAAGGGAACCTCCAGAGGGGTTTCAGCTGCTATCTCAGCAGCAATATTGCAGGACAGGGAGGAGTGCCAGGACATAGACCATAGCTTGAATGGCAAAATGCTGCCATCTAGGGTAGCCTATGCCACATGACCACCATTTCTAATAACAGCAGAGCTAGAGAATGCCACAGACCTGCAAATCTTAAACGAATTCAGCAGTTCGAAACTTATCCTAAAAGAAAGGTTGAGAATTCTCCTCTGAAGGGATAAGCAGCAAGATGAAATGGAAAGAAGAAAACCCTTATTGGAAATGCAAGAAGAGCATGAGTGGAAAAGAAGAAACAAGAAGAAGGCAAGGAGGACATCAAAACCCTAAAGATGGGAGAGGGAAGCAGGAAATCATAGGGGATTGGAAGCACTATCTTAAGGGAGTCAGCTTATATGACTCTCTGTTGGAAGCAAACGGAGAGATGCATGGCCTGACGTGTTTGCGAAACAAACGAGAAGCAGACCAAGAAAGAATCAAACAAACAAACAACACAAAAAGGGTAGGGTAACATGAATATTCAAAAGAAATTACTCAAGGTGATGTCAAGGATCATTCAGTACGCATCGACCCAGTATCGCGGCTTGAATGTACTCAGCACACCTGTATTCGGAAATCAGAGGTGTGCATTTATATTCGTAAATATTGATTCATAGGAGCATATCGTGACCTAACCCAAATGCCGATTTGGAATCCAATGGATTCCTAGTCCGTGATATAGACCTGCAAGTCTTCCAACAGGATGAATGAATGCCATATTCTACACAACGTCGAGAAGAAATGGCACAAGCCTATAACAAGGAAAAGTAGCTCCGCAAAAGTGTACTAAGATCAAAAGAGACAGGCAGTAAAGTGCACATTGGGGATTGTATCATTCCTAGGAATTTCAGCCCCCTTGAAACAAATTATAGATGTCCCGTGAATGCGGGTGTTTCAGCAGAAATCAACCGACGGCTATGTATTGCGGGTGTGCCCATATTACAGGAACAATAGTTTCCCTTAGTGGGTCTCTGTGTACTGGGAACTGTTAGAAAGTTTAAAGACGTGTGAAACATTCAACTGAAAATGGACACACTTCCCTCCGTTGCTACAGTGCATACAGATCTGAACAAAAGGAAAGAGGGAAGAACAAAGGCCCATGGGACGCTAGTGGGTAGAATCACATTTACCTTAGGAACCTCTCGTCGGATGCAGCCCCTCCCCCAACACTGACAAGATGCAGCAGCCACTGGGGATGGCAGTTAGCGGTTGGATTCCAGGTGGAATGTTGGTGTGTACCGCGAGGCTTGTTGTGGCTGGTGGATCCTAGGTAACCGGGCAGAGTTCTGTGGGTGGATCAGTGCGATGGAGGGGCTGCCGCCCTCTGTGGAGCTTGGCTTAGGTCTTTGGTCCGGGAAGCTGTGTCAGTTCGAGATACTGCTGCTGCCCAAAGACCTGAGTTCACGGGTCAGTTTCCAGAACGTGAAAGGGCAGACAGTGGAAGATCTGCCTGTCTTCAGCTTACTGGAGAGGCTCCGAGGTCCTTTCAGACTTGCCCAGTCCTGTTGAAGTCGACTTTATGGGAGACACGAAGAGAAGCTGGCCGAAAATATGGCTGCACGGATTGAGGAGAGATGCGAACACATTGATGAGAGATGTTCTGCTACAATAGAGAATACTGGCCTGGAGACAGCTGTAGAGGATAGCAGGCTCGAAAGGCATTCATGAGACATATTGAACCTCGCTGATACTAGCAGAAACCTACGGAGGGCCACCGTGGACTGGAGGAAGTTCCTCAATTCTCTGCTCCAAGAACGGGTCCAAGATCCCTGACGTCTAAAGAGAAGAGATGGCAGAGATGATAAAAACGCTCATGTTCTTGAAAGAGGTCAGATAATCCACACGACCCAAGGGGCAATTCCAAGCCATTCAGATCAAAGTGCACCAAGCCCAGGTAAGCCTTTTCCCAGGTTTGGGCCTAGCTATCAAGCACTTGCTCTTCCCTCCCCTCCACTCAGGCATCCATTTTGAGGGATCAGTCCCTGAGCTGCAATGAAGCCAGTAAGAGAAGAGCAAGCCCCTCCTAGAATCAGAGTTCCTCTAGCTTCATCCTCTGTGAACAACAGGGAACCCCATAAAGGTCAAATACTCTCGTATGAAATAGATAGGAATTGAATACTTAGCTCCCACAAAGAAACGATGGCCTTCCGCTAGATTCAGCAAATGCTGGGTTTATGTCTTCTCTGGGGTGAAGGGAGTGTGGTAAGTGAGGGGAATCCTTGACTGAACTTGAATATGTATTAGGCCTCCGTTTTTCAAGACAGTCTAGGTAAATATTAGAAGTCAGATAGTGAACTGAACTGTAAAAGTCGACAATGACATGAAAGACACAGCTTATGTGGACCGTCTTTCAATTGAGTCAAGCCCCCGGGGGCAATCTATCATGGGGGTGCAGACTTGGTTGCATTCAAGTGCTTTACCCAACATGATCGGATGATTAAGCGTTCTCATCACTGATAGAAGATCACCTGGTTCTCAGTAGCCTAGCAGAGCTGCAGCAGGGTTTTCATAGCTATAATGCCTCTAGGTTCTTTGGATTCAAAGCGAAATGTATAGATTTAGTTCGTTTTCTCTTGTATTTTCCTTCAGAGGGATGTTACACCTTGAAATGCCAACATTGACCAGTAGGTGTCATCGGGAGTAAAGGGCACCACATGCACAAGTGAATCCAAGCTTGGGGGTTATTTCATGTTTCCATTAGTTATTTCAAGGGTCCTGTTGGTTTCGGAGGCTTCCACAGTAAAGAGTTGACATGACCCCTTTAACAGTTCGGACTGCTAGTTTGCATTCTATCTGTCTATGTTTTCCTTAGAGCTGACAAAATGTTACCGAAATTGACAAGTCTGGCTTCTAGGTCGATTTAGGATGTTTCAGAAACTAAGATCATTTTCGTATAACTCCCAAAACATTTATATAAATTCTATTAAATTTTTAAAGACTGCAAATGAGAGATCAACACAATGTCAAAACTGGAGTCTTCGGACAATCCCTCCCACCACGGCTGTATAGAAACAAAGAGATAAAAAAAAATCACATTTCTGTGAAATGTATCTGGAAAGTGTTGATTCATCGATGCCCAGTTGACAGAGAATCAGTGCAACCTGCGCTCACTCGCTCCCATGAACACAGCAATGGAAACATCCACTCACCCAGCCCTTGGCACAGGACACTTGCCGAAGAGAGGTCTGTTACTTCCAAAGACAGGATGAGGCCTCAGAACACCTGGAAGCAGGAGAAGGAAAAGCAGGGAATGGATACCAGTGCATGGTCTGAGCCCTGTTGATGGAGCAGTAAAGGTGAAACTCTCTTTAACTTGGACGCACACTCTCAAGCGGACAGGAGACATGGGATTGAAGGTGATGCGCTGAGTGTTAGAAGAGTGCACAGCAGATGCTTGGCTGACAGAACTCAAAGAATCCAGTGCAAAATATCCCCACAGTTGATTCTGAGACCGAGATCCGAGCTGCCAAATTTGAGGTAGCAGAGGCAGCGTTCAGGGAGGGATAGGGCTCCGGATGATGGCACACGCTGAGTCTCAGGGATCTGGAGTGCGTTGTGGGATGTGGTGGGTCCTATCAAGAGAGCAAACCGACCTGTGGCCCCAATGAGCAAGCAACCACCCTGGCGCGCGCAGTTGAAATTATCGATATGTCCCATGGCCACACCCAGTGCATCTGCAGGACCAGAGACCAATTTGGCTTTTTGCCAATAGAGCATATGTGGGGCTGAATCAGAGATATTGTGCATCGGGTCTGAGGGATCCAGTGGGCCTTGGGTTTGAATTCAGAATGAAAAGCCTTAGGATCTGCTACATTCATAACCTGGGCTGTGATTATGGTTTGGTTTGAGGCACAGGATGTGCAACAGCTCTGTGGTTGCCTTCGTGCACCTGTGCCACAAGGATGAGAGGACAAGGAAGTGTGGTCCAAGACCACAGCTTGAGAAGAGGAAGGATTTCCTTCAGTTTATCTCTCAAAAGCGGATGCTACATTTTGGATGGCACCGGCACGGTTTGGCAGCGAGGACACCAAGTTCGGGCTGCGGGATCATTCCAGCAGGCCCTGATGTGTGACATCCATAGATATGCTTCCACTGGTGTTTCTGTAGACAGAGAAGCTCTTGGAAGATCTGGTTTCAGTGGCACATTCCCGTGGCACTACAAAGCACAAGCGCACTCACACTCTGCTCTTCTGGAAACACTCCAAAATAACATAGAGTAGAATGCAGATCTGAGAAACTTTAGAAGCTCCATTTCCACCAGAGGAAGTGTCCTGTGCTCTTTCAGATTTGTGAGATAAGCGTAATCAAAATGAGGTTATCCTAATCGAAATAGTATGGGGGGTTCATCACAACAAAGGCAACACCAGCAATTGGAGATAGACCAGACAACACACACAGGAACAGGACATGGCATCAATGTCTAGGAAAATTTGTCCTCACAGAAATCCCATGCAATTGTGTAGAGCCAAGAGTCTAAAGTTTTCACTTAACCAAGCCCTAGAAGTCTACATTAGATACCTGAAATTACCTGACCAGTAGAGATGAAGAAATACAGTAAAAGGAAAAGGAAGTACCATTTTCAGTTCCAAAGAGATTGAAGGCCCTAAAGATAAGCTTTCAGACAACTAGACTGCAAAACGCTCTCCAGAGCAAGTATTGAAAATGGAGGTGAGGGAAACACTGAAGAACAACAGTGTCTCAGAATCACAAAAGGCAGAATACCAGAAAAGGGGAAGAGAAAGCATAAAGGCGAGCCAAATAATATCAGAAATCTCAGTGGATGAGAAAATATCAGGGCTAACATTCCGTCCTAAGCAGACTAGATATTGCAGAGGGACGCGTGAATGACTTTGAAGACAGGGGAACACAAATCCCTCGGTCAGAAGCACACATAGGAAAGCAAGTGCAAACCAATGAAAACATTGCTGTTGAATCCTGGTTGAAGACAAGGCATGAAAGACTAAAATTCGCAAGAGTCCCAGATGGAAAAGCAAGAGATAAAGAAACAAACAATGTTTGAAAAGTGATGTGTAGAAAAATCAGACTGAAACTTGCTGAAAGCCAAGATAGAATCATCTAGGCGAATTCAGGAAGTACACAGCGTCCAAAAGAGGTGGAATCCCAATAGACTTAGCAGCAGCTGTATGATACAAATCAACAAAGTTCATGAGCATCCCAGTGATTTAAAATGCGCCTGGAGGAAAGCAACAGAGTCACAAGGGAACCTCCAGAGGGGTTTCAGCTGCTATCTCAGCAGCAATATTGCAGGACAGGGAGGAGTGCCAGGACATAGACCATAGCTTGAATGGCAAAATGCTGCCATCTAGGGTAGCCTATGCCACATGACCACCATTTCTAATAACAGCAGAGCTAGAGAATGCCACAGACCTGCAAATCTTAAACGAATTCAGCAGTTCGAAACTTATCCTAAAAGAAAGGTTGAGAATTCTCCTCTGAAGGGATAAGCAGCAAGATGAAATGGAAAGAAGAAAACCCTTATTGGAAATGCAAGAAGAGCATGAGTGGAAAAGAAGAAACAAGAAGAAGGCAAGGAGGACATCAAAACCCTAAAGATGGGAGAGGGAAGCAGGAAATCATAGGGGATTGGAAGCACTATCTTAAGGGAGTCAGCTTATATGACTCTCTGTTGGAAGCAAACGGAGAGATGCATGGCCTGACGTGTTTGCGAAACAAACGAGAAGCAGACCAAGAAAGAATCAAACAAACAAACAACACAAAAAGGGTAGGGTAACATGAATATTCAAAAGAAATTACTCAAGGTGATGTCAAGGATCATTCAGTACGCATCGACCCAGTATCGCGGCTTGAATGTACTCAGCACACCTGTATTCGGAAATCAGAGGCGTGCATTTATATTCGTAAATATTGATTCATAGGAGCATATCGTGACCTAACCCAAATGCCGATTTGGAATCCAATGGATTCCTAGTCCGTGATATAGACCTGCAAGTCTTCCAACAGGATGAATGAATGCCATATTCTACACAACGTCGAGAAGAAATGGCACAAGCCTATAACAAGGAAAAGTAGCTCCGCAAAAGTGTACTAAGATCAAAAGAGACAGGCAGTAAAGTGCACATTGGGGATTGTATCATTCCTAGGAATTTCAGCCCCCTTGAAACAAATTATAGATGTCCCGTGAATGCGGGTGTTTCAGCAGAAATCAACCGACGGCTATGTATTGCGGGTGTGCCCATATTACAGGAACAATAGTTTCCCTTAGTGGGTCTCTGTGTACTGTGAACTGTTAGAAAGTTTAAAGACGTGTGAAACATTCAACTGAAAATGGACACACTTCCCTCCGTTGCTACAGTGCATACAGATCTGAACAAAAGGAAAGAGGGAAGAACAAAGGCCCATGGGACGCTAGTGGGTAGAATCACATTTACCTTAGGAACCTCTCGTCGGATGCAGCCCCTCCCCCAACACTGACAAGATGCAGCAGCCACTGGGGATGGCAGTTAGCGGTTGGATTCCAGGTGGAATGTTGGTGTGTACCGCGAGGCTTGTTGTGGCTGGTGGATCCTAGGTAACCGGGCAGAGTTCTGTGGGTGGATCAGTGCGATGGAGGGGCTGCCGCCCTCTGTGGAGCTTGGCTTAGGTCTTTGGTCCGGGAAGCTGTGTCAGTTCGAGATACTGCTGCTGCCCAAAGACCTGAGTTCACGGGTCAGTTTCCAGAACGTGAAAGGGCAGACAGTGGAAGATCTGCCTGTCTTCAGCTTACTGGAGAGGCTCAGAGGTCCTTTCAGACTTGCCCAGTCCTGTTGAAGTCGACTTTATGGGAGACACGAAGAGAAGCTGGCCGAAAATATGGCTGCACGGATTGAGGAGAGATGCGAACACATTGATGAGAGATGTTCTGCTACAATAGAGAATACTGGCCTGGAGACAGCTGTAGAGGATAGCAGGCTCGAAAGGCATTCATGAGACATATTGAACCTCGCTGATACTAGCAGAAACCTACGGAGGGCCACCGTGGACTGGAGGAAGTTCCTCAATTCTCTGCTCCAAGAACGGGTCCAAGATCCCTGACGTCTAAAGAGAAGAGATGGCAGAGATGATAAAAACGCTCATGTTCTTGAAAGAGGTCAGATAATCCACACGACCCAAGGGGCAATTCCAAGCCATTCAGATCAAAGTGCACCAAGCCCAGGTAAGCCTTTTCCCAGGTTTGGGCCTAGCTATCAAGCACTTGCTCTTCCCTCCCCTCCACTCAGGCATCCATTTTGAGGGATCAGTCCCTGAGCTGCAATGAAGCCAGTAAGAGAAGAGCAAGCCCCTCCTAGAATCAGAGTTCCTCTAGCTTCATCCTCTGTGAACATCAGGGAACCCCATAAAGGTCAAATACTCTCGTATGAAATAGATAGGAATTGAATACTTAGCTCCCACAAAGAAACGATGGCCTTCCGCTAGATTCAGCAAATGCTGGGTTTATGTCTTCTCTGGGGTGAAGGGAGTGTGGTAAGTGAGGGGAATCCTTGACTGAACTTGAATATGTATTAGGCCTCCGTTTTTCAAGACAGTCTAGGTAAATATTAGAAGTCAGATAGTGAACTGAACTGTAAAAGTCGACAATGACATGAAAGACACAGCTTATGTGGACCGTCTTTCAATTGAGTCAAGCCCCCGGGGGCAATCTATCATGGGGGTGCAGACTTGGTTGCATTCAAGTGCTTTACCCAACATGATCGGATGATTAAGCGTTCTCATCACTGATAGAAGATCACCTGGTTCTCAGTAGCCTAGCAGAGCTGCAGCAGGGTTTTCATAGCTATAATGCCTCTAGGTTCTTTGGATTCAAAGCGAAATGTATAGATTTAGTTCGTTTTCTCTTGTATTTTCCTTCAGAGGGATGTTACACCTTGAAATGCCAACATTGACCAGTAGGTGTCATCGGGAGTAAAGGGCACCACATGCACAAGTGAATCCAAGCTTGGGGGTTATTTCATGTTTCCATTAGTTATTTCAAGGGTCCTGTTGGTTTCGGAGGCTTCCACAGTAAAGAGTTGACATGACCCCTTTAACAGTTCGGACTGCTAGTTTGCATTCTATCTGTCTATGTTTTCCTTAGAGCTGACAAAATGTTACCGAAATTGACAAGTCTGGCTTCTAGGTCGATTTAGGATGTTTCAGAAACTAAGATCATTTTCGTATAACTCCCAAAACATTTATATAAATTCTATTAAATTTTTAAAGACTGCAAATGAGAGATCAACACAATGTCAAAACTGGAGTCTTCGGACAATCCCTCCCACCACGGCTGTATAGAAACAAAGAGATAAAAAAAAATCACATTTCTGTGAAATGTATCTGGAAAGTGTTGATTCATCGATGCCCAGTTGACAGAGAATCAGTGCAACCTGCGCTCACTCGCTCCCATGAACACAGCAATGGAAACATCCACTCACCCAGCCCTTGGCACAGGACACT
The DNA here is from genome assembly GCF_048564905.1 of Vicugna pacos. NCBI lineage: Eukaryota > Metazoa > Chordata > Mammalia > Artiodactyla > Camelidae > Vicugna > Vicugna pacos. The sequence goes on along the minus strand of NW_027328741.1, from coordinate 74,003,848 downwards.
TGCCGAAGAGAGGTCTGTTACTTCCAAAGACAGGATGAGGCCTCAGAACACCTGGAAGCAGGAGAAGGAAAAGCAGGGAATGGATACCAGTGCATGGTCTGAGCCCTGTTGATGGAGCAGTAAAGGTGAAACTCTCTTTAACTTGGACGCACACTCTCAAGCGGACAGGAGACATGGGATTGAAGGTGATGCGCTGAGAGTTAGAAGAGTGCACAGCAGATGCTTGGCTGACAGAACTCAAAGAATCCAGTGCAAAATATCCCCACAGTTGATTCTGAGACCGAGATCCGAGCTGCCAAATTTGAGGTAGCAGAGGCAGCGTTCAGGGAGGGATAGGGCTCCGGATGATGGCACACGCTGAGTCTCAGGGATCTGGAGTGCGTTGTGGGATGTGGTGGGTCCTATCAAGAGAGCAAACCGACCTGTGGCCCCAATGAGCAAGCAACCACCCTGGCGCGCGCAGTTGAAATTATCGATATGTCCCATGGCCACACCCAGTGCATCTGCAGGACCAGAGACCAATTTGGCATTTTGCCAATAGAGCATGTGTGGGGCTGAATCAGAGATATTGTGCATCGGGTCTGAGGGATCCAGGGGGCCTTGGGTTTGAATTCAGAATGAAAAGCCTTAGGATCTGCTACATTCATAACCTGGGCTGTGATTATGGTTTGGTTTGAGGCACAGGATGTGCAACAGCTCTGTGGTTGCCTTCGTGCACCCGTGCCACAAGGATGAGAGGACAAGGAAGTGTGGTCCAAGACCACAGCGTGAGAAGAGGAAGGATTTCCTTCAGTTTATCTCTCAAAAGTGGATGCTACATTTTGGATGGCACCGGCACGGTTCGGCAGCGAGGACACCAAGTTCGGGCTGCGGGATCATTCCAGCAGGCCCTGATGTGTGACATCCATAGATATGCTTCCACTGGTGTTTCTGTAGACAGAGAAGCTCTTGGAAGAACTGGTTTCAGTGGGACATTCCCGTGGCACTAAAAAGCACAAGCGCACTCACACTCTGCTCTTCTGGAAACACTCCAAAATAACATAGAGTAGAATGCAGAGCTGAGAACCTTTAGAAGCTCCATTTCCACCAGAGGAAGTGTCCTGTGCTCTTTCAGATTTGTGAGATAAGCGTAATCAAAATGAGGTTATCCTAATCGAAATAGTATGGGGTTTTCATCACAACAAGGTAACACCAGCAATTGGAGATAGACCAGACAACACACACAGGAACAGGACATGGCATCAATGTCTAGGAAAATTTGTCCTCACAGAAATCCCATGCAATTGTGTAGAGCCAAGAGTCTAAAGTTTTCACTTAACCAAGCCCTAGAAGTCTACATTAGATACCTGAAATTACCTGACCAGTAGAGATGAAGAAATACAGTAAAAGGAAAAGGAAGTACCATTTTCAGTTCCCAAGAGATTGAAGGCCCTAAAGATAAGCTTTCAGACAACTAGACTGCAAAACGCTCTCCAGAGCAAGTATTGAAAATGGAGGTGAGGGAAACACTGAAGAACAACAGTGTCTCAGAATCACAAAAGGCAGAATACCAGAAAAGGGGAAGAGAAAGCCTAAAGACGAGCCAAATAATATCGGAAAACACAGTGGATGAGAAAATATCAGGGCTAACATTCCGTCCTAAGCAGACTAGATATTGCAGAGGGACGCGTGAATGACTTTGAAGACAGGGGAACACAAATCCCTCGGTCAGAAGCACACATAGGAAAGCAAGTGCAAACCAATGAAAACATTGCTGTTGAATCCTGGTTGAAGACAAGGCATGAAAGATTAAAATTCGCAAGAGTCCTTGATGGAAAAGCAAGAGATAAAGAAACAAACAATGTTTGAAAAGTTATGTGTAGAAAAATCAGACTGAAACTTGCTGAAAGCCAAGATAGAATCATCTAGGCGAATTCAGGAAGTATACAGCGTCCAAAAGAGGTGGAATCCCAATAGACTTAGCAGCAGCTGTATGATCCAAATCAACAAAGTTCATGAGCATCCCAGTGATTTAAAATGCACCTGGAGGAAAGCAACAGAGTCACAAGGGAACCTCCAGAGGGGTTTCAGCTGCTATCTCAGCAGCAATATTGCAGGACAGGGAGGAGTGCCAGGACATAGACCATAGCTTGAATGGCAAAATGCTGCCATCTAGGGTAGCCTAAGCCACATGACCACCATTTCTAATAACAGCAGAGCTAGAGAATGCCACAGACCTGCAAATCTTAAACGAATTCAGCAGTTCGAAACTTATCCTAAAAGAAAGGTTGAGAATTCTCCCCTGAAGGGATAAGCAGCAAGATGAAATGGAAAGAAGAAAACCCTTATTGGAAATGCAAGAAGAGCATGAGTGGAAAAGAAGAAACAAGAAGAAGGCAAGGAGGACATCAAAACCCTAAAGATGGGAGAGGGAAGCAGGAAATCATAGGGGATTGGAAGCACTATCTTAAGGGAGTCAGCTTATATGACTCTCTGTTGGAAGCAAACGGAGAGATGCATGGCCTGACGTGTTTGCGAAACAAACGAGAAGCAGACCAAGAAAGAATCAAACAAACAAACAACACAAAAAGGGTAGGGTAACATGAATATTCAAAAGAAATTACTCAAGGTGATGTCAAGGATCATTCAGTACGCATCGACCCAGTATCGCGGCTTGAATGTACTCAGCACACCTGTATTCGGAAATCAGAGGCGTGCATTTATATTCGTAAATATTGATTCATAGGAGCATATCGTGACCTAACCCAAATGCCGATTTGGAATCCAATGGATTCCTAGTCCGTGATATAGACTTGCAAGTCTTCCAACAGGATGAATGAATGCCATCTTCTACACTACGTCGAGAAGAAATGGCACAAGCCTATAACAAGGAAAAGTAGCTCCGCAAAAGTGTACTAAGATCAAAAGAGACAGGCAGTAAAGTGCACATTGGGGATTGTATCATTCCTAGGAATTTCAGCCCCCTTGAAACAAATGGATAGATGTCCCGTGAATGCGGGTGTTTCAGCAGAAATCAACCGACGGCTATGTATTGCGGGTGTGCCCATATTACAGGAACAATAGTTTCCCTTAGTGGGTCTCTGTGTACTGTGAACTGTTAGAAAGTTTAAAGACGTGTGAAATATTCAACTGAAAATGGACACACTTCCCTCCGTTGCTACAGTGCATACAGATCTGAACAAAAGGAAAGAGGGAAGAACAAAGGCCCATGGGACGCTAGTGGGTAGAATCACATTTACCTTAGGAACCTCTCGTCGGATGCAGCCCCTCCCCCAACACTGACAAGATGCAGCAGCCATTGGGGATGGCAGGTAGCGGTTGGATTCCAGGTGGAATTTTGGTGTGTACCGCGAGGCTTGTTGTGGCTGGTGGATCCTAGGTAACCGGGCAGAGTTCTGTGGGTGGATCAGTGCGATGGAGGGGCTGCCGCCCTCTGTGGAGCTTGGCTTAGGTCTTTGGTCCGGGAAGCTGTGTCAGTTCGAGATACTGCTGCTGCCCAAACACCTGAGTTCACAGGTCAGTTTCCAGAACCTGAAAGGGCAGACAGTGGAAGATCTGCCTGTCTTCAGCTTACTGGAGAGGCTCCGAGGTCCTTTCAGACTTGCCCAGTCCTGTTGAAGTCGACTTTATGGGAGACACGAAGAGAAGCTGGCCGAAAATATGGCTGCACGGATTGAGGAGAGATGCGAACACATTGATGAGAGATGTCCTGCTACTATAGAGAATACTGGCCTGGAGACAGCTGTAGAGGATAGCAGGCTCGAAAGGCATTCATGAGACATATTGAACCTCGCTGATACTAGCAGAAACCTATGGAGGGACACCGTGGACTGGAGGAAGTTCCTCAATTCTCTGCTCCAAGGAGGGGTCCAAGATCCCTGACGTCTAAAGAGAAGAGATGGCAGAGATGATAAAAACGCTCATGTTCCTGAAAGAGGTCAGATAATCCACACGACCCAAGGGGCAATTCCAATCCATTCAGATCAAAGTGCACCAAGCCCAGGTAAGCCTTTTCCCAGGTTTGGGCCTAGCTATCAAGCACTTGCTCTTCCCTCCCCTCCACTCACGCATCCATTTTGAGGGATCAGTCCCTGAGCTGCAATGAAGCCAGTAAGAGAAGAGCAAGCCCCTCCTAGAATCAGAGTTCCTCTAGCTTCATCCTCTGTGAACAACAGGGAACCCCATAAAGGTCAAATACTCTCGTATGAAATAGATAGGAATTGAATACTTAGCTCCCACAAAGAAACGATGGCCTTCCGCTAGATTCAGCAAATGCTGGGTTTATGTCTTCTCTGGGGTGAAGGGAGTGTGGTAAGTGAGGGGAATCCTTGACTGAACTTGAATATGTATTAGGCCTCCGTTTTTCAAGACAGTCTAGGTAAATATTAGAAGTCAGATAGTGAACTGAACTGTAAAAGTCGCCAATGACATGAAAGACACAGCTTATGTGGACCGTCTTTCAATTGAGTCAAGCCCCCGGGGGCAATCTATCATGGGGGTGCAGACTTGGTTGCATTCAAGTGCTTTACCCAACATGATCGGATGATTAAGCGTTCTCATCACTGATAGAAGAACACCTGGTTCTCAGTAGCCTAGCAGAGCTGCAGCAGGGTTCTCATAGCTATAATGCCTCTAGGTTCTTTGGATTCAAAGCGAAATGTATATATTTAGTTCGTTTTCTCTTGTATTTTCCTTCAGAGGGATGTTGCACCTTGAAATGACAACATTGACCAGTAGGTGTCATCGGGAGTAAAGGGCACCACATGCATAATTGAATCCAAGCTTGGGGGTTATTTCATGTTTCCATTAGTTATTTCATGGGTCCTGTTGGTTTCGGAGGCTTCCACAGTAAAGAGTTGTCATGACCCCTTTAACAGTTCGGACTGCTAGTTTGCATTCTATCTGTCTATGTTTTCCTTAGAGCTGACAAAATGTTACCGAAATGGACAAGTCTGGCTTCTAGGTCGATTTAGCATGTTTCAGAAACTAACTTCATTTTCGTATAACTCCCAAAACATTTATATAAATTCTATTAAATTTTTAAAGACTGCAAATGAGAGATCAACACAATGTCACACCTGGAGTCTTCGGACAATCCCTCCCACCACGGCTGTATAGAAACAAAGAGATAAAAAAAAATCACATTTCTGTGAAATGTATCTGGAAAGTGTTGATTCATCGATGCCCAGTTGACAGAGAATCAGTGCAACCTGCGCTCACTCGCTCCCATGAACACAGCAATGGAAACATCCACTCACCCAGCCCTTGGCACAGGACACTTGCCGAAGAGAGGTCTGTTACTTCCAAAGACAGGATGAGGCCTCAGAACACCTGGAAGCAGGAGAAGGAAAAGCAGGGAATGGATACCAGTGCATGGTCTGAGCCCTGTTGATGGAGCAGTAAAGGTGAAACTCTCTTTAACTTGGACGCACACTCTCAAGCGGACAGGAGACATGGGATTGAAGGTGATGCGCTGAGTGTTAGAAGAGTGCACAGCAGATGCTTGGCTGACAGAACTCAAAGAATCCAGTGCAAAATATCCCCACAGTTGATTCTGAGACCGAGATCCGAGCTGCCAAATTTGAGGTAGCAGAGGCAGCGTTCAGGGAGGGATAGGGCTCCGGATGATGGCACACGCTGAGTCTCAGGGATCTGGAGTGCGTTGTGGGATGTGGTGGGTCCTATCAAGAGAGCAAACCGACCTGTGGCCCCAATGAGCAAGCAACCACCCTGGCGCGCGCAGTTGAAATTATCGATATGTCCCATGGCCACACCCAGTGCATCTGCAGGACCAGAGACCAATTTGGCATTTTGCCAATAGAGCATATGTGGGGCTGAATCAGAGATATTGTGCATCGGGTCTGAGGGATCCAGGGGGCCTTGGGTTTGGATTCAGAATGAAAAGCCTTAGGATATGCTACATTCATAACCTGGGCTGTGATTATGGTTTGGTTTGAGGCACAGGATGTGCAACAGCTCTGTGGTTGCCTTCGTGAACCCGTGCAACAAGGATGAGAGGACAAGGAACTGTGGTCCAAGACCACAGCGTGAGAAGAGGAAGGATTTCCTTCAGTTTATCTCTCAAAAGCGGTTGCTACAATTTGGATGCCACCGGCACGTTTCGGCAGCGAGGACAACAAGTTCGGGCTGCGGGATCATTCCAGCAGGCCCTGATGTGTGACATCCATAGATATGCTTCCACTGGTGTTTCTGTAGACAGAGAAGCTCTTGGAAGAATTGGTTTCAGTGGGACATTCCCGTGGCACTACAAAGCACAAGCGCACTCACACTCTGCTCTTCTGGAAACACTCCAAAATAACATAGAGTAGAATGCAGAGCTGAGAAGCTTTAGAAGCTCCATTTCCACCAGAGGAAGTGTCCTGTGCTCTTTCAGATTTGTGAGATAAGCGTAATCAAAATGAGGTTATCCTAATCGAAATAGTATGGGGGGTTCATCACAACAAAGGCAACACCAGCAATTGGAGATAGACCAGACAACACACACAGGAACAGGACATGGCATCAATGTCTAGGAAAATTTGTCCTCACAGAAATCCCATGCAATTGTGCAGAGCCAAGAGTCCAAATTTTTCACTTAACCAAGCCCTAGAAGTCTACATTACATACCTGAAATTACCTGACCAGTAGAGATGAAGAAATACAGTAAAAGGAAAAGGAAGTACCATTTTCAGTTCCAAAGAGATTGAAGGCCCTAAAGATAAGCTTTCAGACAACTAGACTGCAAAACGCTCTCCAGAGCAAGTATTGAAAATGGAGGTGAGGGAAACACTGAAGAACAACAGTGTCTCAGAATCACAAAAGGCAGAATACCAGAAAAGGGGAAGAGAAAGCCTAAAGACGAGCCAAATAATCTCAGAAAACTCAGTGGATGAGAAAATATCAGGGCTAACATTCCCTCCTAAGCAGACGAGATATTGCAGAGGGACGCGTGAATGACTTTGAAGACAGGGGAACAGAAATCCCTCGGTCAGAAGCACACATAGGAAAGCAAGTGCAAACCAATGAAAACATTGCTGTTGAATCCTGGTTGAAGACAAGGCATGAAAGACTAAAATTCGCAAGAGTCCTTGATGGAAAAGCAAGAGATAAAGAAACAAACAATGTTTGAAAAGTGATGTGTAGAAAAATCAGACTGAAACTTGCTGAAAGCCAAGATAGAAACATCTAGGCGAATTCAGGAAGTACACAGCGTCCAAAAGAGGTGGAATCCCAATAGACTTATCAGCAGCTGTATGATCCAAATCAACAAAGTTCATGAGCATCATAATGATTTAAAATGCGCCTGGAGGAAAGCAACATAGTCACAATAGAACCTCCAGAGGGGTTTCAACTGCTATCTCAGCAGCAATATTGCAGGACAGGGAGGAGTGCCAGGACATAGACCTTAGCTTGAATGGCAAAATGCTGCCATCTAGGTAGCCTGTGCCACATGACCACCATTTCTAATAACAGCAGAGCTAGAGAATGCCACAGACCTGCAAATCTTAAAAGAATTCAGCAGTTCGAAACTTATCCTAAAAGAAAGGTTGAGAATTCTCCCCTGAAGGGATAAGCAGCAAGATGAAATGGAAAGAAGAAAACCCTTATTGGAAATGCAAGAAGAGCATGAGTGGAAAAGAAGAAACAAGAAGAAGGCAAGGAGGACATCAAAACCCTAAAGATGGGAGAGGGAAGCAGGAAGTCATAGGGGATTGGAAGCACTATCTTAAGGGAGTCAGCTTATATGACTCTCTGTTGGAAGCAAACGGAGAGATGCATGGCCTGACGTGTTTGCAAAACAAACGAGAAGCAGACCAAGAAACAATCAAACAAACAAACAACACAAAAAGGGTAGGGTAACATGAATATTCAAAAGAAATTACTCAAGGTGATGTCAAGGATCATTCAGTACGCATCGACCCAGTTTCGCGGCTTGAATGTACTCAGCACACCTGTATTCGGAAATCATAGGCGTGCATTTATATTCGTAAATATTGATTCATATGAGTATATCGGGACCTAGCCCAAATGCCGATTTGGAATCCAATGGATTCCTAGTCCGTGATATAGACTTGCAAGTCTTCCAACAGGATGAATGAATGCCATATTCTACACTACGTCGAGAAGAAATTGCACAAGCCTATAACAAGGAAAAGTAGCTCTGAAAAAGTGTACTAAGTTCAAAAGAGACAGGCAGTAAAGTGCACATTGGGGATTGTATCAGTCCTAGGAATTTCAGCCCCCTTGAAACAAATGGATAGATGTCCCGTGAATGCGGGTGTTTCAGCAGAAATCAACCGACGGCTATGTATTGCGGGTGTGCCCATATTACAGGAACAATAGTTTCCCTTAGTGGGTCTCTGTGTACTGTGAACTGTTAGAAAGTTTAAAGACGTGTGAAACATTCAACTGAAAATGGACACACTTCCCTCCGTTGCTACAGTGCATACAGATCTGAACAAAAGGAAAGAGGGAAGAACAAAGGCCCATGGGACGCTAGTGGGTAGAATCACATTTACCTTAGGAACCTCTCGTCGGATGCAGCCCCTCCCCCAACACTGACAAGATGCAGCAGCCATTGGGGATGGCAGTTAGCGGTTGGATTCCAGGTGGAATGTTGGTGTGTACCGCGAGGCTTGTTGTGGCTGGTGGATCCTAGGTAACCGGGCAGAGTTCTGTGGGTGGATCAGTGCGATGGAGGGGCTGCCGCCCTCTGTGGAGCTTGGCTTAGGTCTTTGGTCCGGGAAGCTGTGTCAGTTCGAGATACTGCTGCTGCCCAAAGTCCTGAGTTCACGGGTCAGTTTCCAGAACCTGAAAGGGCAGACAGTGGAAGATCTGCCTGTCTTCAGCTTACTGGAGAGGCTCCGAGGTCCTTTCAGATTTGCCCAGTCCTGTTGAAGTCGACTTTATGGGAGACACGAAGAGAAGCTGGCCGAAAACATGGCTGCACGGATTGAGGAGAGATGCGAACACATTGATGAGAGATGTTCTGCTACAATAGAGAATACTGGCCTGGAGACAGCTGTAGAGGATAGCAGGCTCGAAAGGCATTCATGAGACATATTGAACCTCGCTGATACTAGCAGAAACATACGGAGGGCCACCGTGGACTGGAGGAAGTTCCTCAATTCTCTGCTCCAAGAACGGGTCCAAGATCCCTGACGTCTAAAGAGAAGAGATGGCAGAGATGATAAAAACGCTCATGTTCTTGAAAGAGGTCAGATAATCCACACGACCCAAGGGGCAATTCCAAGCCATTCAGATCAAAGTGCACCAAGCCCAGGTAAGCCTTTTCCCAGGTTTGGGCCTAGCTATCAAGCACTTGCTCTTCCCTCCCCTCCACTCAGGCATCCATTTTGAGGGATCAGTACCTGAGCTGCAATGAAGCCAGTTAGAGAAGAGCAAGCCCCTCCTAGAATCAGAGTTCCTCTAGCTTCATCCTCTGTGAACAACAGGGAACCCCATAAAGGTCAAATACTCTCGTATGAAATAGATAGGAATTGAATACTTAGCTCCCACAAAGAAACGATGGCCTTCCGCTAGATTCAGCAAATGCTGGATTTATGTCTTCTCTGGGGTGAAGGGAGTGTGGTAAGTGAGGGGAATCCTTGACTGAACTTGAATCTGTATTAGGCCTCCGTTTTTCAAGACAGTCTAGGTAAATATTAGAAGTCAGATAGTGAACGGAACTGTAAAAGTCGCCAATGACATGAAAGACACAGCTTATGTGGACCGTCTTTCAATTGAGTCAAGCCCCCGGGGGCAATCTATCATGGGGGTGCAGACTTGGTTGCATTCAAGTGCTTTACCCAACATGATCGGATGATTAAGCATTCTCATCACTGATAGAAGAACACCTGGTTCTCAGTAGCCTAGCATAGCTGCAGCAGGGTTCTCATAGCTATAATGCCTCTAGGTTCTTTGGATTCAAAGCTAAATGTATATATTTAGTTCGTTTTCTCTTGTATTTTCCTTGAGAGGGATGTTACACCTTGAAATGCCAACATTGACCAGTAGGTGTCATCGGGAGTAAAGGGCACCACATGCACAAGTGTATCCAAGCTTGGGGGTTATTTCATGTTTCCATTAGTTATTTCATGGTTCCTGTTGGTTTCGGAGGCTTCCACAGTAAAGAGTTGACATGACCCCTTTTAAAGTTCGGACTGCTAGTTTGCATTCTATCTGTCTATGTTTTCCTTAGAGCTGACAAAATGTTACCGAAATTGACAAGTCTGGCTTCTAGGTCGATTTAGTATGTTTCAGAAACTAACTTAATTTTCGTATAACTCCGAAAACATTTATATAAATTCTATTAAATTTTTAAAGACTGCAAATGAGATATCAACACAATGTCAAACTTGGAGTCTTCAGACTATCCCTCCCACCACGGCTGTATAGAAACAAAGAGATAAAATAAAATCACATTTCTGTGAAATGTATCTGGAAAATGTTGATTCATCGATGCCCAGTTGACAGAGAATCAGTGCAACCTGCGCTCACTCGCTCCCATGAACACAGCAATGGAAACATCCACTCACCCAGCCCTTGGCACAGGACACTTGCCGAAGAGAGGTCTGTTACTTCCAAAGACAGGATGAGGCCTCAGAACACCTGGAAGCAGGAGAAGGAAAAGCAGGGAATGGATACCAGTGCATGGTCTGAGCCCTGTTGATGGAGCAGTAAAGGTGAAACTCTCTTTAACTTGGACGCACACTCTCAAGCGGACAGGAGACATGGGATTGAAGGTGATGCGCTGAGTGTTAGAAGAGTGCACAGCAGATACTTGGCTGACAGAACTCAAAGAATCCAGTGCAAATTATCCCCACATTTGATACTGAGACCAAGCTCCGAGCTGCCAAATTTGAGGTAGCAGAGGCAGCGTTCAGGGAGGGATAGGGCTCCGGATGATGGCACACGCTGAGTCTCAGGGATCTGGAGTGCGTTGTGGGATGTGGTGGGTCCTATCAAGAGAGCAAACCGACCTGGGACCCCAATGAGCAAGCAACCACCCTGGCGCGCGCATTTGAAATTATCGATATGTCCCATGGCCACACCCAGTGCATCTGCAGGACCAGAGACCAATTTGGCATTTTGCCAATAGAGCATGTGTGGGGCTGAATCAGAGATATTGTGCATCGGGTCTGAGGGATCCAGGGGGCCTTGGGTTTGAATTCAGAATGAAAAGCCTTAGGATCTGCTACATTCATAACCTGGGCTGTGATTATGGTTTGGTTTGAGGCACAGGATGTGCAACAGCTCTGTGGGTGCCTTCGTGCACCCGTGCCACAAGGATGAGAGGACAAGGAAGCGTGGTCCAAGACCACAGCGTGAGAAGAGGAAGGATTTCCTTCAGTTTATCTCTCAAAAGCGGATGCTACATTTTGGATGGCACCGGCACGGTTTGGCAGCGAGGACACCAAGTTCGGGCTGCGGGATCATTCCAGCAGGCCCTGATGTGTGACATCCATAGATATGCTTCCACTGGTGTTTCTGTAGACAGAGAAGCTCTTGGAAGAATTGGTTTCAGTGGGACATTCACGTGGCACTACAAAGCACAAGCGCACTCACACTCTGCTCTTCTGGAAACACTCCAAAATAACATAGAGTAGAATGCAGAGCTGAGAAGCTTTAGAAGCTCCATTTCCACCAGAGGAAGTGTCCTGTGCTCTTTCAGATTTGTGAGATAAGCGTAATCAAAATGAGGTTATCCTAATCGAAATAGTATGGGGGGTTCATCACAACAAAGGCATCACCAGCAATTGGAGATAGACCAGACAACACACACAGGAACAGGACATGGCATCAATGTCTCGGAAAATTTGTCCTCACAGAAATCCCATGCAATTGTGTAGAGCCAAGAGTGTGAAGTTTTCACTTAACCAAGCCCTAGAAGTCTACATTAGATACCTGAAATTACCTGACCAGTAGAGATGAAGAAATACAGTAAAAGGAAAAGGAAGTACCATTTTCAGTTCCCAAGAGATTGAAGGCCCTAAAGATAAGCTTTCAGACAACTAGACTGCAAAACGCTCTCCAGAGCAAGTATTGAAAATGGAGGTGAGGGAAACACTGAAGAACAACAGTGTCTCAGAATCACAAAAGGCAGAATACCAGAAAAGGGGAAGAGAAAGCCTAAAGACGAGCCAAATAATCTCAGAAAACTCAGTGGATGAGAAAATATCAGGGCTAACATTCCGTCCTAAGCAGACGAGATATTGCAGAGGGACGCGTGAATGACTTTGAAGACAGGGGAACAGAAATCCCTCGGTCAGAAGCACACATAGGAAAGCAAGTGCAAACCAATGAAAACATTGCTGTTGAATCCTGGTTGAAGACAAGGCATGAAAGACTAAAATTCGCAAGAGTCCTTGATGGAAAAGCAAGAGATAAAGAAACAAACAATGTTTGAAAAGTGATGTGTAGAAAAATCAGACTGAAACTTGCTGAAAGCCAAGATAGAAACATCTAGGCGAATTCAGGAAGTACACAGCGTCCAAAAGAGGTGGAATCCCAATAGACTTATCAGCAGCTGTATGATCCAAATCAACAAAGTTCATGAGCATCATAATGATTTAAAATGCGCCTGGAGGAAAGCAACATAGTCACAAGAGAACCTCCAGAGGGGTTTCAACTGCTATCTCAGCAGCAATATTGCAGGACAGGGAGGAGTGCCAGGACATAGACCTTAGCTTGAATGGCAAAATGCTGCCATCTAGGTAGCCTGTGCCACATGACCACCATTTCTAATAACAGCAGAGCTAGAGAATGCCACAGACCTGCAAATCTTAAAAGAATTCAGCAGTTCGAAACTTATCCTAAAAGAAAGGTTGAGAATTCTCCCCTGAAGGGATAAGCAGCAAGATGAAATGGAAAGAAGAAAACCCTTATTGGAAATGCAAGAAGAGCATGAGTGGAAAAGAAGAAACAAGAAGAAGGCAAGGAGGACATCAAAACCCTAAAGATGGGAGAGGGAAGCAGGAAGTCATAGGGGATTGGAAGCACTATCTTAAGGGAGTCAGCTTATATGACTCTCTGTTGGAAGCAAACGGAGAGATGCATGGCCTGACGTGTTGGCAAAACAAACGAGAAGCAGACCAAGAAAGAATCAAACAAACAAACAACACAAAAAGGGTAGGGTAACATGAATATTCAAAAGAAATTACTCAAGGTGATGTCAAGGATCATTCAGTACGCATCGACCCAGTTTCGCGGCTTGAATGTACTCAGCACACCTGTATTCGGAAATCATAGGCGTGCTTTTATATTCGTAAATATTGATTCATATGAGTATATCGGGACCTAGCCCAAATGCCGATTTGGAATCCAATGGATTCCTAGTCCGTGATATAGACTTGCAAGTCTTCCAACAGGATGAATGAATGCCATATTCTACACTACGTCGAGAAGAAATTGCACAAGCCTATAACAAGGAAATTAGCTCCGCAAAAGTGTACTAAGATCAAAAGAGACAGGCAGTAAAGTGCACATTGGGGATTGTATCAGTCCTAGGAATTTCAGCCCCCTTGAAACAAATGGATAGATGTCCCGTGAATGCGGGTGTTTCAGCAGAAATCAACCGACGGCTATGTATTGCGGGTGTGCCCATATTACAGGAACAATAGTTTCCCTTAGTGGGTCTCTGTGTACTGTGAACTGTTAGAAAGTTTAAAGACGTGTGAAACATTCAACTGAAAATGGACACACTTCCCTCCGTTGCTACAGTGCATACAGATCTGAACAAAAGGAAAGAGGGAAGAACAAAGGCCCATGGGACGCTAGTGGGTAGAATCACATTTACCTTAGGAACCTCTCGTCGGATGCAGCCCCTCCCCCAACACTGACAAGATGCAGCAGCCATTGGGGATGGCAGTTAGCGGTTGGATTCCAGGTGGAATGTTGGTGTGTACCGCGAGGCTTGTTGTGGCTGGTGGATCCTAGGTAACCGGGCAGAGTTCTGTGGGTGGATCAGTGCGATGGAGGGGCTGCCGCCCTCTGTGGAGCTTGGCTTAGGTCTTTGATCCGGGAAGCTGTGTCAGTTCGAGATACTGCTGCTGCCCAAAGACCTGAGTTCACGGGTCAGTTTCCAGAACGTGAAAGGGCAGACAGTGGAAGATCTGCCTGTCTTCAGCTTACTGGAGAGGCTCCGAGGTCCATTCAGACTTGCCCAGTCCTGTTGAAGTCGACTTTATGGGAGACACGAAGAGAAGCTGGCCGAAAATATGGCTGCACGGATTGAGGAGAGATGCGAACACATTGATGAGAGATGTTCTGCTACAATAGAGAATACTGGCCTGGAGACAGCTGTAGAGGATAGCAGGCTCGAAAGGCATTCATGAGACATATTGAACCTCGCTGATACTAGCAGAAACATACGGAGGGCCACCGTGGACTGGAGGAAGTTCCTCAATTCTCTGCTCCAAGAACGGGTCCAAGATCCCTGACGTCTAAAGAGAAGAGATGGCAGAGATGATAAAAACGCTCATGTTCTTGAAAGAGGTCAGATAATCCACACGACCCAAGGGGCAATTCCAAGCCATTCAGATCAAAGTGCACCAAGCCCAGGTAAGCCTTTTCCCAGGTTTGGGCCTAGCTATCAAGCACTTGCTCTTCCCTCCCCTCCACACAGGCATCCATTTTGAGGGATCAGTACCTGAGCTGCAATGAAGCCAGTAAGAGAAGAGCAAGCCCCTCCTAGAATCATAGTTCCTCTAGCTTCATCCTCTGTGAACAACAGGGAACCCCATAAAGGTCAAATACTCTCGTATGAAATAGATAGGAATTGAATACTTAGCTCCCACAAAGAAACGATGGCCTTCCTCTAGATTCAGCAAATGCTGGTTTTATGTCTTCTCTGGGGTGAAGGGAGTGTGGTAAGTGAGGGGAATCCTTGACTGAACTTGAATATGTATTAGGCCTCCGTTTTTCAAGACAGTCTAGGTAAATATTAGAAGTCAGATAGTGAACGGAACTGTAAAAGTCGCCAATGACATGAAAGACACAGCTTATGTGGACCGTCTTTCAATTGAGTCAAGCCCCCGGGGGCAATCTATCATAGGGGTGCAGACTTGGTTGCATTCAAGTGCTTTACCCAACATGATCGGATGATTAAGCATTCTCATCGCTGATAGAAGAACACCTGGTTCTCAGTAGCCTAGCAGACCTGTAGCAGGGTTCTCATAGCTATAATGCCTCTAGGTTCTTTGGATTCAAAGCTAAATGTATATATTTAGTTCGTTTTCTCTTGTACTTTCCTTGAGAGGGATGTTACACCTTGAAATGCCAACATTGACCAGTAGGTGTCATCGGGAGTAAAGGGCACCACATGCACAAGTGTATCCAAGCTTGGGGGTTATTTCATGTTTCCATTAGTTATTTCATGGTTCCTGTTGGTTTCGGAGGCTTCCACAGTAAAGAGTTGACATGACCACTTTTAAAGTTCGGACTGCTAGTTTGCATTCTATCTGTCTATGTTTTCCTTAGAGCTGACAAAATGTTACCGAAATTGACAAGTCTGGCTTCTAGGTCGATTTAGTATGTTTCAGAAACTAACTTCATTTTCGTATAACTCCCAAAACATTTATATAAATTCTATTAAATTTTTAAAGACTGCAAATGAGATATCAACACAATGTCAAACATGGAGTCTTCAGACCATCCCTCCCACCACGGCTGTATAGAAACAAAGAGATAAAATAAAATCACATTTCTGTGAAATGTATCTGGAAAGTGTTGATTCATCGATGCCCAGTTGACAGAGAAGCAGTGCAAACTGCGCTCACTCGCTCCCATGAACACAGCAATGGAAACATCCACTCACCCAGCCCTTGGCACAGGACACTTGCCGAAGAGAGGTCTGTTACTTCCAAAGACAGGATGAGGCCTCAGAACACCTGGAAGCAGGAGAAGGAAAAGCAGGGAATGGATACCAGTGCATGGTCTGAGCCCTGTTGATGGAGCAGTAAAGGTGAAACTCTCTTTAACTTGGACGCACACTCTCAAGCGGACAGGAGACATGGGATTGAAGGTGATGCGCTGAGTGTTAGAAGAGTGCACAGCAGATGCTTGGCTGACAGAACTCAAAGAAACCAGTGCAAATTATCCCCACAGTTGATTCTGAGACCAAGCTCCGAGCTGCCAAATTTGAGGTAGCAGAGGCAGCGTTCAGGGAGGGATAGGGCTACGGATGATGGCACACGCTGAGTCTCAGGGATCTGGAGTGCGTTGTGGGATGTGGTGGGTCCTATCAAGAGAGCAAACCGACCTGGGACCCCAATGAGCAAGCAACCACCCTGGCGCGCGCAGTTGAAATTATCGATATGTCCCATGGACACACCCAGTGCATCTGCAGGACCAGAGACCAATTTGGCCTTTTGCCAATAGAGCATGTGTGGGGCTGAATCAGAGATATTGTGCATCGGGTCTGAGGGATCCAGGGGGCCTTGGGTTTGAATTCAGAATGAAAAGCCTTAGGATCTGCTACATTCATAACCTGGGCTGTGATTATGGTTTGGTTTGAGGCACAGGATGTGCAACAGCTCTGTGGTTGCCTTCGTGCACCCGTGCCACAAGGATGAGAGGACAAGGAAGTGTGGTCCAAGACCACAGCGTGAGAAGAGGAAAGATTTCCTTCAGTTTATCTCTCAAAAGCGGATGCTACATTTTGGATGGCACCGGCACGGTTCGGCAGCGAGGACACCAAGTTCGGGCTGCGGGATCATTCCAGCAGGCCCTGATGTGTGACATCCATAGATATGCTTCCACTGGTGTTTCTGTAGACAGAGAAGCTCTTGGAAGAACTGGTTTCAGTGGGACATTCCCGTGGCACTACAAAGCACAAGCGCACTCACACTCTGCTCTTCTGGAAACACTCCAAAATAACATAGAGTAGAATGCAGAACTGAGAAGCTTTAGAAGCTTCATTTCCACCAGAGAAAGTGTCCTGTGCTCTTTCAGATTTGTGAGATAAGCGTAATCAAAATGAGGTTATCCTAATCGAAATAGTATGGGGGGTTCATCACAACAAAGGCAACACCAGCAATTGGAGATAGACCAGACAACACACACAGGAACAGGACATGGCATCAATGTCTAGGAAAATTTGTCCTCACAGAAATCCCATGCAATTGTGCAGAGCCAAGAGTCTAAAGTTTTCACTTAACCAAGCCCTAGAAGTCTACATTAGATCCCTGAAATTACCTGACCAGTAGAGATGAAGAAATACAGTAAAAGGAAAAGGAAGTACCATTTTCAGTTCCCAAGAGATTGAAGGCCCTAAAGATAAGCTTTCAGACAACTAGACTGCAAAACGCTCTCCAGAGCAAGTATTGAAAATGGAGGTGAGGGAAACACTGAAGAACAACAGTGTCTCAGAATCACAAAAGGCAGAATACCAGAAAAGGGGAAGAGAAAGCCTAAAGACGAGCCAAATAATCTCAGAAAACTCAGTGGATGAGAAAATATCAGGGCTAACATTCCGTCCTAAGCAGACGAGATATTGCAGAGGGACGCGTGAATGACTTTGAAGACAGGGGAACACAAATCCCTCGGTCAGAAGCACACATAGGGAAGCAAGTGCAAACCAATGAAAACATTGCTGTTGAATCCTGGTTGAAGACAAGGCATGAAAGACTAAAATTCGCAAGAGTCCCAGATGGAAAAGCAAGAGATAAAGAAACAAACAATGTTTGAAAAGTGATGTGTAGAAAAATCAGACTGAAACATGCTGAAAGCCAAGATAGAATCATCTAGGCGAATTCAGGAAGTACACAGCATCCAAAAGAGGTGGAATCCCAATAGACTTAGCAGCAGCTGTATGATCCAAATCAACAAATTTCATGAGCATCCCAGAGATTTAAAATGCGCCTGGAGGAAAGCAACATAGTCACAAGAGAACCTCCAGAGGGGTTTCAGCTGCTATCTCAGCAGCAATATTGCAGGACAGGGAGGAGTGCCAGGACATAGACCATAGCTTGAATGGCAAAATGCTGCCATCTAGGGTAGCCTATGCCACATGACCACCATTTCTAATAACAGCAGAGCTAGAGAATGCCACAGACCTGCAAATCTTAAAAGAATTCAGCAGTTCGAAACTTATCCTAAAAGAAAGGTTGAGAATTCTCCCCTGAAGGGATAAGCAGCAAGATGAAATGGAAAGAAGAAAACCCTTATTGGAAATGCAAGAAGAGCATGAGTGGAAAAGAAGAAACAAGAAGAAGGCAAGGAGGACATCAAAACCCTAAAGATGGGAGAGGGAAGCAGGATATCATAGGGGATTTGAAGCACTATCTTAAGGGAGTCAGCTTATATGACTCTCTGTTGGAAGCAAACGGAGAGATGCATGGCCTGACGTGTTTGCAAAACAAACGAGAAGCAGACCAAGAAAGAATCAAACAAACAAACAACACAAAAAGGGTAGGGTAACATGAATATTCAAAAGAAATTACTAAAGGTTATGTCAAGGATCATTCAGAACTCTTCGACCCAGTATCGCGGCTTGAATGTACTCAGCACACCTGTATTCGGAAATCAGAGGCGTGCATTTATATTCGTAAATATTGATTCATAGGAGCATATCGTGACCTAACCCAAATGCCGATTTGGAATCCAATGGATGCCTAATCCGTTATATAGTCTTGCAAGTCTTCCAACAGGATGAATGAATGCCATATTCTACACTACGTCGAGAAGAAATGGCACAAGCCTATAACAAGGAAAAGTAGCTCCGCAAAAGTGTACTAAGATCAAAAGAGACAGGCAGTAAAGTGCACATTGGGGATTGTATCAGTCCTAGGAATTTCAGCCCCCTTGAAACAAATGGATAGATGTCCCGTGAATGCGGGTGTTTCAGCAGAAATCAACCGACGGCTATGTATTGCGGGTGTGCCCATATTACAGGAACAATAGTTTCCCTTAGTGGGTCTCTGTGTACTGTGAACTGTTAGAAAGTTTAAAGACGTGTGAAACATTCAACTGAAAATGGACACACTTCCCTCCGTTGCTACAGTGCATACAGATCTGAACAAAAGGAAAGAGGGAAGAACAAAGGCCCATGGGACGCTAGTGGGTAGAATCACATTTACCTTAGGAACCTCTCGTCGGATGCAGCCCCTCCCCCAACACTGACAAGATGCAGCAGCCATTGGGGATGGCAGTTAGCGGTTGGATTCCAGGTGGAATGTTGGTGTGTACCGCGAGGCTTGTTGTGGCTGGTGGATCCTAGGTAACCGGGCAGAGTTCTGTGGGTGGATCAGTGCGATGGAGGGGCTGCCGCCCTCTGTGGAGCTTGGCTTAGGTCTTTGGTCCGGGAAGCTGTGTCAGTTCGAGATACTGCTGCTGCCCAAAGACCTGAGTTCACGGGTCAGTTTCCAGAACCTGAAAGGGCAGACAGTGGAAGATCTGCCTGTCTTCAGCTTACTGGAGAGGCTCCGAGGTCCTTTCAGACTTGCCCAGTCCTGTTGTAGTCGACTTTATGGGAGACACGAAGAGAAGCTGGCCGAAAATATGGCTGCACGGATTGAGGAGAGATGCGAACACATTGATGAGAGATGCTCTGCTACAATAGAGAATACTGGCCTGGAGACAGCTGTAGAGGATAGCAGGCTCGAAAGGCATTCATGAGACATGTTGTACCTCGCTGATACTAGCAGAAACCTATGGAGGGCCAACGTGGACTGGAGGAAGTTCCTCAATTCTCTGCTCCAAGAACGGGTCCAAGATCCCTGACGTCTAAAGAGAAGAGATGGCAGAGATGATAAAAACGCTCATGTTCTTGAAAGAGGTCTGATAATCCACACGACCCAAGGGGCAATTCCAAGCCATTCAGATCAAAGTGCACCAAGCCCAGGTAAGCCTTTTCCCAGGTTTGGGCCTAGCTATCAAGCACTTGCTCTTCCCTCCCCTCCACTCAGGCATCCATTTTGAGGGATCAGTACCTGAGCTGCAATGAAGCCAGTAAGAGAAGAGCAAGCCCCTCCTAGAATCAGAGTTCCTCTAGCTTCCATCCTCTGTGAACAACAGGGAACCCCATAAAGGTCAAATACTCTCGTATGAAATAGATAGGAATTGAATGCTTAGCTCCCACAAAGAAACGATGGCCTTCCGCTAGATTCAGCAAATGCTGGGTTTATGTCTTCTCTGGGGTGAAGGGAGTGTGGTAAGTGAGGGGAATCTTTGACTGAACTTGAATCTGTATTAGGCCTCCGTTTTTCAAGACAGTCTAGGTAAATATTAGAAGTCAGATAGTGAACTGAACTGTAAAAGTCGCCAATGACATGAAAGACACAGCTTATGTGGACCGTCTTTCAATTGAGTCAAGCCCCCGGGGCAATCTATCATGGGGGTGCAGACTTGGTTGCATTCAAGTGCTTTACCCAACATGATCGGTTGATTAAGCGTTCTCATCACTGATAGAAGAACACCTGGTTCTCAGTAGCCTAACATAGCTGCAGCAGGTTTCTCATAGCTATAATGCCTCTAGGTTCTTTGGATTCAAACCTAAATGTATATATTTAGTTCGGTTCCTCTTGTATTTTCCTTGAGAGGGATGTTACACCTTGAAATGCCAACATTGACCAGTAGGTGTCATTGGGAGTAAAGGGCACCACATGCACAAGTGAAGCCAAGCTTGGGGGTTATTTCATGTTTCCATTAGTTATTTCATGGTTCCTGTTGGTTTCGGAGGCTTCAACAGTAAAGAGCTGACATGACCCCTTTAACAGTTCGGACTGATCGTTTGCATTCTATCTGTCTATGTTTTCCTTAGAGCTGACAAAATGTTACCGAAATTGACAAGTCTGGCTTCTAGGTCGATTTAGTATGTTTCAGAAACTAACTTAATTTTCGTATAACTCCCAAAACATTTATATCAATTCTATTAAATTTTTAAAGACGGCAAATGAGATATCAACACAATGTCAAAATTGGAGTCTTCGGACAATCCCTCCCACTACGGCTGTATAGAAACAAAGAGATAAAAAAAATCACATTTCTGTGAAATGTATCTGGAAAGTGTTGATTCATCGATGCCCAGTTGACAGAGAAGCAATGCAACCTGCGCTCACTCGCTCCCATGAACACAGCAATGGAAACATCCACTCACCCAGCCCTTGGCACAGGACACTTGCCGAAGAGAGGTCTGTTACTTCCAAAGACAGGATGAGGCCTCAGAACACCTGGAAGCAGGAGAAGGAAAAGCAGGGAATGGATACCAGTGCATGGTCTGAGCCCTGTTGATGGAGCAGTAAAGGTGAAACTCTCTTTAACTTGGACGCACACTCTCAAGCGGACAGGAGACATGGGATTGAAGGTGATGCGCTGAGTGTTAGAAGAGTGCACAGCAGATGCTTGGCTGACAGATCTCAAAGAATCCAGTGCAAAATATCCCCACAGTTGATTCTGAGACCAAGATCCGAGCTGCCAAATTTGAGGTAGCAGAGGCAGCGTTCAGGGAGGGATAGGGCTACGGATGATGGCACACGCTGAGTCTCAGGGATCTGGAGTGCGTTGTGGGATGTGGTGGGTCCTATCAAGAGAGCAGACCGACCTGGGACCCCAATGAGCAAGCAACAACCCTGGCGCGCGCAGTTGAAATTATCGATATATCCCATGGCCACACCCAGTGCATCTGCAGGACCAGAGACCAATTTGGCCTTTTGCCAATAGAGCATGTGTGGGGCTGAATCAGAGATATTGTGCATCGGGTCTGAGGGATCCAGGGGGCCTTGGGTTTGAATTCAGAATGAAAAGCCTTAGGATCTGCTACATTCATAACCTGGGCTGTGATTATGGTTTGGTTTGAGGCACAGGATGTGCAACAGCTCTGTGGTTGCCTTCGTGCACCCGTGCCACAAGGATGAGAGGACAAGGAAGTGTGGTCCAAGAACACAGCGTGAGAAGAGGAAGGATTTCCTTCAGTTTATCTCTCAAAAGCGGATGCTACATTTTGGATGGCACCGGCACGGTTCGGCAGCGAGGACACCAAGTTCGGGCTGCGGGATCATTCCAGCAGGCCCTGATGTGTGACATCCATAGATATGCTTCCACTGGTGTTTCTCTAGACAGAGAAGCTCTTGGAAGAACTGGTTTCAGTGGGACATTCCAGTGGCACTACAAAGCACAAGCGCACTCACACTCTGCTCTTCTGGAAACACTCCAAAATAACATAGAGTAGAATGCAGAGCTGAGAGACTTTAGAAGCTCCATTTCCACCAGAGGATGTGTCCTGTGCTCTTTCAGATTTGTGAGATAAGCGTAATCAAAATGAGGTTATCCTAATCGAAATAGTATGGGGGGTTCATCACAACAAAGGCAACACCAGCAATTGGATATAGACCAGACAACACACACAGGAACAGGACATGGCATCAAAGTCTAGGAAAATTTGTCCTCACAGAAATCCCATGCAATTGTGTAGAGCCAAGAGTCTAAAGTTTTCACTTAACCAAGCCCTAGAAGTCTACATTAGATACCTGAAATTACCTGACCAATAGAGATGAAGAAATACAGTAAAAGGAAAAGGAAGTACCATTTTCAGTTCCAAAGAGATTGAAGGCCCTAAAGATAAGCTTTCAGACAACTAGACTGCAAAACGCTCTCCAGAGCAAGTATTGAAAATGGAGGTGAGGGAAACACTGAAGAACAATAGTGTCTCAGAATCACAAAAGGAAGAATACCAGAAAAGGGGAAGAGAAAGCCTAAAGACGAGCCAAATAATCTCAGAAAACTCAGTGGATGAGAAAATATCAGGGCTAACATTCCGTCCTAAGAAGACGAGATATTGCAGAGGGACGCGTGAATGAGTTTGAAGACAGGGGAACAGAAATCCCTCGGTCAGAAGCACACATAGGAAAGCAAGTGCAAACCAATGGAAAAATTGCTGTTGAATCCTGGTTGAAGACAAGGCATGAAAGACTAAAATTCGAAAGAGTCCCAGATGGAAAAGCAAGAGATAAAGAAACAAACAATGTTTGAAAAGTTCTGTGTAGAAAAATCAGACTGAAACTTGCTGAAAGCCAAGATAGAATCATCTAGGCGAATTCAGGAAGTACACAGCGTCCAAAAGAGGTGGAATCCCAATAGACTTAGCAGCAGCTGTATGATCCAAATCAACAAATTCATGAGCATCCCAGTGATTTAAAATGCGCCTGGAGGAAAGCAACATAGTCACAAGAGAACCTCCAGAGGGGTTTCAGCTGCTATCTCAGCAGCAATATTGCAGGACAGGGAGGAGTGCCAGGACATAGACCATAGCTTGAATGGCAAAATGCTGCCATCTAGGGTAGCCTATGCCACATGACCACCATTTCTAATAACAGCAGAGCTAGAGAATGCCACAGACCTGCAAATCTTAAAAGAATTCAGCAGTTCGAAACTTATCCTAAAAGAAAGGTTGAGAATTCTCCCCTGAAGGGATAAGCAGCAAGATGAAATGGAAAGAAGATAACCCTTATTGGAAATGCAAGAAGAGCATGAGTGGAAAAGAAGAAACAAGAAGAAGGCAAGGAGGACATCAAAACCCTAAAGATGGGAAAGGGAAGCAGGAAATCATAGGGGATTGGAAGCACTATCTTAAGGGAGTCAGCATATATGACTCACTGTTGGAAGCAAACGGAGAGATGCATGGCCTGACGTGTTTGCGAAACAAACGAGAAGCAGACCAAGAAAGAATCAAACAAACAAACAACACAAAAAGGGTAGGGTAACATCAATATTCAAAAGAAATTACTCAAGGTGATGTCAAGGATCATTCAGTACGCATCGACCCAGTATCGCGGCTTGAATGTACTCAGCACACCTGTATCCGGAAATCAGAGGCGTGCATTTATATTCGTAAATATTGATTCATAGGAGCATATCGTGACCTAAACCAAATGCCGATTTGGAATCCAATGGATTCCTAGCCCGTGATATAGACTTGCAAGTCTTCCAACAGGATGAATGAATGCCATATTCTACACTACGTCGAGAAGAAATGGCACAAGCCAATAACAAGGAAAAGTAGCTCCGCAAAAGTGTACTAAGATCAAAAGAGACAGGCAGTAAAGTGCACATTGGGGATTGTATCATTCCTAGGAATTTCAGCCCCCTTGAAACAAATGGATAGATGTCCCGTGCATGCGGGTGTTTCAGCAGAAATCAACCGACGGCTATGTATTGCGGGTGTGCCCATATTACAGGAACAATAGTTTCCCTTAGTGGGTCTCTGTGTACTGTGAACTGTTAGAAAGTTTAAAGACGTGTGAAACATTCAACTGAAAATGGACACACTTCCCTCCGTTGCTCCAGTGCATACAGATCTGAACAAAAGAATAGAGGGAAGAAGAAAGGCCCATGGGACGCTAGTGGGTAGAATCACATTTACCTTAGGAACCTCTCGTCGGATGTAGCCCCTCCCCCAACACTGACAAGATGCAGCAGCCATTGGGAATGGCAGTTAGCGGTTGGATTCCAGGTGGAATGTTGGTGTGTACCGCGAGGCTTGTTGTGGCTGGTGGATCCTAGGTAACCGGGCAGAGTTCTGTGGGTGGATCAGTGCGATGGAGTGGCTGCCGCCCTCTGTGGAGCTTGGCTTAGGTCTTTGGTCCGGGAAGCTGTGTCAGTTCGAGATACTGCTGCTGCCCAAAGACCTGAGTTCACGGGTCAGTTTCCAGAACCTGAAAGGGCAGACAGTGGAAGATCTGCCTGTCTTCAGCTTACTGGAGAGGCTCCGAGGTCCTTTCAGACTTGCCCAGTCCTGTTGAAGTCGACTTTATGGGAGACACGAATAGAAGCTGGCCGAAAATATGGCTGCACGGATTGAGGAGAGATGCGAACACATTGATGAGAGATGCTCTGCTACAATAGAGAATACTGGCCTGGAGACAGCTGTAGAGGATAGCAGGCTCGAAAGGCATTCATGAGACATGTTGTACCTCGCTGATACTAGCAGAAACCTATGGAGGGCCAACGTGGACTGGAGGAAGTTCCTCAATTCTCTGCTCCAAGAACGGGTCCAAGATCCCTGACGTCTAAAGAGAAGAGATGGCAGAGATGATAAAAACGCTCATGTTCTTGAAAGAGGTCAGATAATCCACACGACCCAAGGGGCAATTCCAAGCCATTCAGATCAAAGTGCACCAAGCCCAGGTAAGCCTTTTCCCAGGTTTGGGCCTAGCTATCAAGCACTTGCTCTTCCCTCCCCTCCACTCAGGCATCCATTTTGAGGGATCAGTACCTGAGCTGCAATGAAGCCAGTAAGAGAAGAGCAAGCCCCTCTTAGAATCAGAGTTCCTCTAGCTTCCATTCTCTGTGAACAACAGGGAACCCCATAAAGGTCAAATACTCTCGTATGAAATAGATAGGAATTGAATACTTAGCTCCCACAAAGAAACGATGGCCTTCCGCTAGATTCAGCAAATGCTGGGTTCATGTCTTCTCTGGGGTGAAGGGAGTGTGGTAAGTGAGGGGAATCTTTGACTGAACTTGAATCTGTATTAGGCCTCCGTTTTTCAAGACAGTCTAGGTAAATATTAGAAGTCAGATAGTGAACGGAACTGTAAAAGTCGCCAATGACATGAAAGACACAGCTTATGTGGACCGTCTTTCAATTGAGTCAAGCCCCCGGGGGCAATCTATCATGGGGGTGCAGACTTGGTTGCATTCAAGTGCTTTACCCAACATGATCGGTTGATTAAGCGTTCTCATAACTGATAGAAGAACACCTGGTTCTCAGTAGCCTAGCAGACCTGCAGCAGGGTTCTCATAGCTATAATGCCTCTAGGTTCTTTGGATTCAAAGCTAAATGTATATATTTAGTTCGGTTCCTCTTGTATTTTCCTTGAGAGGGATGTTACACCTTGAAATGCCAACATTGACCAGTAGGTGTCATTGGGAGTAAAGGGCACCACATGCACAAGTGAATCCAAGCTTGGGGGTTATTTCATGTTTCCATTAGTTATTTCATGGTTCCTGTTGGTTTCGGAGGCTTCAACAGTAAAGAGTTGACATGACCCCTTTAAAAGTTCGGACTGCTAGTTTGCATTCTATCTGTCTATGTTTTCCTTAGAGCTGACAAAATGTTACCGAAATTGACAAGTCTGGCTTCTAGGTCGATTTAGTATGTTTCAGAAACTAACTTCATTTTCGTATAAATCCCAAAACATTTATATCAATTCTATTAAAATTTTTAAAGACTGCAAATGTGATATCAACACAATGTCAAAACTGGAGTCTTCGGACAATCCCTCCCACCACAGCTGTATAGAAACAAAGAGATAAAAAAAAATCACATTTCTGTGAAATGTATCTAGAAACTGTTGATTCATCGATGCCCAGTTGACAGAGAATCAGTGCAACCTGCGCTCACTCGCTCCCATGAACACAGCAATGGAAACATCCACTCACCCAGCCCTTGGCACAGGACACTTGCCGAAGAGAGGTCTGTTACTTCCAAAGACAGGATGAGGCCTCAGAACACCTGGAAGCAGGAGAAGGAAAAGCAGGGAATGGATACCAGTGCATGGTCTGAGCCCTGTTGATGGAGCAGTAAAGGTGAAACTCTCTTTAACTTGGACGCACACTCTCAAGTGGACAGGAGACATGGGATTGAAGGTGATGCGCTGAGTGTTAGAAGAGTGCACAGCAGATGCTTGGCTGACAGAACTCAAAGAATCCAGTGCAAAATATCCCCACAGTTGATTCTGAGACCAAGCTCCGAGCTGCCAAATTTGAGGTAGCAGAGGCAGCGTTCAGGGAGGGATAGGGCTACGGATGATGGCACACGCTGAGTCTCAGGGATCTGGAGTGCGTTGTGGGATGTGGTGGGTCCTATCAAGAGAGCAGACCGACCTGGGACCCCAATGAGCAAGCAACAACCCTGGCGCGCGCAGTTGAAATTATCGATATATCCCATGGCCACACCCAGTGCATCTGCAGGACCAGAGACCAATTTGGCCTTTTGCCAATAGAGCATGTGTGGGGCTGAATCAGAGATATTGTGCATCGGGTCTGAGGGATCCAGGGGGCCTTGGGTTTGAATTCAGAATGAAAAGCCTTAGGATCTGCTACATTCATAACCTGGGCTGTGATTATGGTTTGGTTTGAGGCACAGGATGTGCAACAGCTCTGTGGTTGCCTTCGTGCACCCGTGCCACAAGGATGAGAGGACAAGGAAGTGTGGTCCAAGAACACAGCGTGAGAAGAGGAAGGATTTCCTTCAGTTTATCTCTCAAAAGCGGATGCTACATTTTGGATGGCACCGGCACGGTTCGGCAGCGAGGACACCAAGTTCGGGCTGCGGGATCATTCCAGCAGGCCCTGATGTGTGACATCCATAGATATGCTTCCACTGGTGTTTCTGTAGACAGAGAAGCTCTTGGAAGAACTGGTTTCAGTGGGACATTCCCGTGGCACTACAAAGCACAAGCGCACTCACACTCTGCTCTTCTGGAAACACTCCAAAATAACATAGAGTAGAATGCAGAGCTGAGAACCTTTAGAAGCTCCATTTCCACCAGAGGAAGTGTCCTGTGCTCTTTCAGATTTGTGAGATAAGCGTAATCAAAATGAGGTTATCCTAATCGAAATAGTATGGGGGGTTCATCACAACAAAGGCAACACCAGCAATTGGAGATAGACCAGACAACACACACAGGAACAGGACATGGCATCAATGTCTAGGAAAATTTGTCCTCACAGAAATCCCATGCAATTGTGCAGAGCCAAGAGTCCAAATTTTTCACTTAACCAAGCCCTAGAAGTCTACATTACATACCTGAAATTACCTGACCAGTAGAGATGAAGAAATACAGTAAAAGGAAAAGGAAGTACCATTTTCAGTTCCAAAGAGATTGAAGGCCCTAAAGATAAGCTTTCAGACAACTAGACTGCAAAACGCTCTCCAGAGCAAGTATTGAAAATGGAGGTGAGGGAAACACTGAAGAACAACAGTGTCTCAGAATCACAATAGGCAGAATACCAGAAAAGGGGAAGAGAAAGCCTAAAGACGAGCCAAATAATCTCAGAAAACTCAGTGGATGAGAAAATATCAGGGCTAACATTCCGTACTAAGCAGACGAGATATTGCAGAGGGACGCGTGAATGACTTTGAAGACAGGGGAACACAAATCCCTCGGTCAGAAGCACACATAGGAAAGCAAGTGCAGACCAATGGAAACATTGCTGTTGAATCCTGGTTGCAGACAAGGCATGAAAGACTAAAATTCGAAAGGGTCCCAGATGGAAAAGCAAGAGATATAGAAACAAACAATGTTTGAAAAGTTCTGTGTAGAAAAATCAGACTGAAACTTGCTGAAAGCCAAGATAGAATCATCTAGGCGAATTCAGGGAGTACACAGCGTCCAAAAGAGGTGGAATCCCAATAGACTTAGCAGCAGCTGTATGATCCAAATCAACAAATTTCATGAGCATCCCAGTGATTTAAAATGCGCCTGGAGGAAAGCAACATAATCACAAGAGAACCTCCAGAGGGGTTTCAGCTGCTATCTCAGCAGCAATATTGCAGGACAGGGAGGAGTGCCAGGACATAGACCATAGCTTGAAAGGCAAAATGCTGCCATCTAGGGTAGCCTATGCCACATGACCACCATTTCTAATAACAACAGAGCTAGAGAATGCCACAGACCTGCAAATCTTAAAAGAATTCAGCAGTTCGAAACTTATCCTAAAAGAAAGGTTGAGAATTCTCCCCTGAAGGGATAAGCAGCAAGATGAAATGGAAAGAAGAAAACCCTTATTGGAAATGCAAGAAGAGCATGAGTGGAAAAGAAGAAACAAGAAGAAGGCAAGGAGGACATCAAAACTCTAAAGATGGGTGAGGGAAGCAGGAAATCATACGGGATTGGAAGCACTGTCTTAAGGGAGTCAGCTTATATGACTCTCTGTTGGAAGCAAACGGAGAGATGCATGGCCTGACGTGTTTGCAAAGCAAACGAGAAGCAGACCAAGAAAGAATCAAACAAACAAATAACACAAAAATTCTAGGATAACATGAATATTCAAAAGAAATTACTCAAGGTGATGTCAAGGATCATTCAGTACGCATCGACCCAGTATCGCGGCTTGAATGTACTCAACACACCTGTATTCGGAAATCAGAGGCGTGCATTTATATTCGTAAATATTGATTCATATGAGCATATCGTGACCTAACCCAAATGCCGATTTGGAATCCAATGGATTCCTAGTCCGTGATAGAGACTTGCAAGTCTTCCAACAGGAGGAATGAATGCCATATTCTACACTACGTCGAGAAGAAATGGTACAAGCCTATAACAAGGAAAAGTAGCTCCGCAAAAGTTTACTAAGATCAAAAGAGACAGGCAGTAAAGTGCACATTGGGGATTGTATCATTCCTAGGAATTTCAGCCCCCTTGAAACAAATGGATAGATGTCCCGTGAATGCGGGTGTTTCAGCAGAAATCAACCGACGGCTATGTATTGCGGGTGTGCCCATATTACAGGAACAATAGTTTCCCTTAGTGGGTCTCTGTGTACTGTGAACTGTTAGAAAGTTTAAAGACGTGTGAAACATTCAATGAAAATGGACACACTTCCCTCCGTTGCTCCAGTGCATACAGATCTGAACAAAAGGAAAGAGGGAAGAACAAAGGCCCATGGGACGCTAGTGGGTAGAATCACTATTACCTTAGGAACCTCCCGTCGGATGCAGCCCCTCCCCCAACACTGACAAGATGCAGCAGCCATTGGGGATGGCAGTTAGCGGTTGGATTCCAGGTGGAATGTTGGTGTGTACCGCGAGGCTTGTTGTGGCTGGTGGATCCTAGGTAACCGGGCAGAGTTCTGTGGGTGGATCAGTGCGATGGAGGGGCTGCCGCCCTCTGTGGAGCTTGGCTTAGGTCTTTGGTCCGGGAAGCTGTGTCAGTTCGAG
Organism: Vicugna pacos; assembly: GCF_048564905.1. NCBI lineage: Eukaryota > Metazoa > Chordata > Mammalia > Artiodactyla > Camelidae > Vicugna > Vicugna pacos. The sequence continues at coordinate 73,973,964 of NW_027328741.1, read as the reverse complement.
ATACTGCTGCTGCCCAAAGACCTGAGTTCACGGGTCAGATTCCAGAACCTGAAAGGGCAGTCAGTGGAAGATCTGCCTGTCTTCAGCTTACTGGAGAGGCTCCGAGGTCCTTTCAGACTTGCCCAGTCCTGTTGAAGTCGACTTTATGGGAGACACGAAGAGAAGCTGGCCGAAAATATGGCTGCACGGATTGAGGAGAGATGCGAACACATTGATGAGAGATGTTCTGCTACAATAGAGAATACTGGCCTGGAGACAGCTGTAGAGGATAGCAGGCTCGAAAGGCATTCATGAGACATATTGAACCTTGCTGATACTAGCAGAAACATACGGAGGGCCACCGTGGACTGGAGGAAGTTCCTCAATTCTCTGCTCCAAGAACGGGTCCAAGATCCCTGACGTCTAAAGAGAAGAGATGGCAGAGATGATAAAAACGCTCATGTTCTTGAAAGAGGTCAGATAATCCACACGACCCAAGGGGCAATTCCAAGCCATTCAGATCAAAGTGCACCAAGCCCAGGTAAGCCTTTTCCCAGGTTTGGGCCTAGCTATCAAGCACTTGCTCTTCCCTCCCCTCCACTCAGGCATCCATTTTGAGGGATCAGTACCTGAGCTGCAATGAAGCCAGTAAGAGAAGAGCAAGCCCCTCCTAGAATCAGAGTTCCTCTAGCTTCATCCTCTGTGAACAACAGGGAACCCCATAAAGGTCAAATACTCTCGTATGAAATAGATAGGAATTGAATACTTAGCTCCCACAAAGAAACGATGGCCTTCCGCTAGATTCAGCAAATGCTGGGTTTATGTCTTCTCTGGGGTGAAGGGAGTGTGGTAAGTGAGGGGAATCTTTGACTGAACTTGAATCTGTATTAGGCCTCCGTTTTTCAAGACAGTCTAGGTAAATATTAGAAGTCAGATAGTGAACGGAACTGTAAAAGTCGCCAATGACATGAAAGACACAGCTTATGTGGACCGTCTTTCAATTGAGTCAAGCCCCCGGGGGCAATCTATCATGGGGGTGCAGACTTGGTTGCATTCAAGTGCTTTAGCCAACATGATCGGATGATTAATCGTTCTCATCACTGATAGAAGAACACCTGGTTCTCAGTAGACTAGCATAGCTGCAGCAGGGTTCTCATAGCTATAATGCCTCTAGGTTCTTTGGATTCAAAGCTAAATGTATATATTTAGTTCGTTTCTTCTTGTATTTTCCTTGAGAGGGATGTTACACCTTGAAATGCCAACATTGACCAGTAGGTGTCATCGGGAATAAAGGGCACCACATGCACAAGTGAATCCAAGCTTGGGGGTTATTTCATGTTTCCATTAGTTATTTCATGGTTCCTGTTGGTTTCGGAGGCTTCAACAGTAAAGAGTTGACATGACCCCTTTAACAGTTCGAACTGCTAGTTTGCATTCTATCTGTCTATGTTTTCCTTAGAGCTGACAAAATGTTACCGAAATTGACAAGTCTGGCTTCTAGGTCGATTTAGTATGTTTCAGAAACTAACTTCATTTTCGTATAAATCCCAAAACATTTATATCAATTCTATTAAAATTTTTAAAGACTGCAAATGTGATATCAACACAATGTCAAAACTGGAGTCTTCGGACAATCCCTGCAACCAGGGCTGTATAGAAACAAAGAGATAAAAAAAATCACATTTCTGTGAAATGTATCTAGAAACTGTTGATTCATCGATGCCCAGTTGACAGAGAAGCAGTGCAACCTGCGCTCACTCGCTCCCATGAACACAGCAATGGAAACATCCACTCACCCAGCCCTTGGCACAGGACACTTGCCGAAGAGAGGTCTGTTACTTCCAAAGACAGGATGAGGCCTCAGAACACCTGGAAGCAGGAGAAGGAAAAGCAGGGAATGGATACCAGTGCATGGTCTGAGCCCTGTTGATGGAGCAGTAAAGGTGAAACTCTCTTTAACTTGGACGCACACTCTCAAGCGGACAGGAGACATGGGATTGAAGGTGATGCGCTGAGTGTTAGAAGAGTGCACAGCAGATGCTTGGCTGACAGAACTCAAAGAATCCAGTGCAAAATATCCCCACAGTTGATTCTGAGACCGAGATCCGAGCTGCCAAATTTGAGGTAGCAGAGGCAGCGTTCAGGGAGGGATAGGGCTACGGATGATGGCACACGCTGAGTCTCAGGGATCTGGAGTGCGTTGTGGGATGTGGTGGGTCCTATCAAGAGAGCAAACCGACCTGGGACCCCAATGAGCAAGCAACCACCCTGGCGCGCGCAGTTGAAATTATCGATATGTCCCATGGCCACACCCAGTGCATCTGCAGGACCAGAGACCAATTTGGCCTTTTGCCAATAGAGCATGTGTGGGGCTGAATCAGAGATATTGTGCATCGGGTCTGAGGGATCCAGGGGGCCTTGGGTTTGAATTCAGAATGAAAAGCCTTAGGATCTGCTACATTCATAACCTGGGCTGTGATTATGGTTTGGTTTGAGGCACAGGATGTGCAACAGCTCTGTGGTTGCCTTCGTGCACCCGTGCCACAAGGATGAGAGGACAAGGAAGTGTGGTCCAAGAACACAGCGTGAGAAGAGGAAGGATTTCCTTCAGTTTATCTCTCTAAAGCGGAAGCTACATTTTGGATGGCACCGGCACGGTTCGGCAGCGAGGACACCAAGTTCGGGCTGCGGGATCATTCCAGCAGGCCCTGATGTGTGACATCCATAGATATGCTTCCACTGGTGTTTCTGTAGACAGAGAAGCTCTTGGAAGAACTGGTTTCAGTGGGACATTCCCGTGGCATTAAAAAGCACAAGCGCACTCACACTCTGCACTTCTGGAAACACTCCAAAATAACATAGAGTAGAATGCACAGCTGAGAAGCTTTAGAAGCTCCATTTCCAAGAGAGGAAGTGTCCTGTGCTCTTTCAGATTTGTTAGAGAAGCGTAATCAAAATGAGGTTATCCTAATCGAAATAGTATGGGGGGTTCATCACAACAAAGGCAACACCAGCAATTGGAGGTAGAACAGACACACACAGGAACATGACATGGCATCAATGTCTAGGAAAATTTGTCCTCACAGAAATCCCATGCAATTGTGTAGAGCCAAGAGTCTAAAGTTTTCACTTAACCAAGCCCTAGAAGTCTACATTAGATACCTGAAATTACCTGACCAGTAGAGATGAAGAAATACAGTAAAAGGAAAAGGAAGTACCATTTTCAGTTCCAAAGAGATTGAAGGCCCTAAAGATAAGCTTTCAGACAACTAGACTGCAAAACGCTCTCCAGAGCAAGTATTGAAAATGGAGGTGAGGGAAACACTGAAGAACAACAGTGTCTCAGAATCACAAAAGGCAGAATACCAGAAAAGGGGAAGAGAAAGCCTAAAGACGAGCCAAATAATCTCAGAAAACTCAGTGGATGAGAAAATATCAGGGCTAACATTCCGTCCTAAGCAGACGAGATATTGCAGAGGGACGCGTGAATGACTTTGAAGACAGGGGAACAGAAATCCCTCGGTCAGAAGCACACATAGGAAAGCAAGTGCAAACCAATGGAAACATTGCTGTTGAATCCTGGTTGAAGACAAGGCATGAAAGACTAAAATTCGAAAGAGTCCCAGATGGAAAAGCAAGAGATAAAGAAACAAACAATGTTTGAAAAGTTCTGTGTAGAAAAATCAGACTGAAACTTGCTGAAAGCCAAGATAGAATCATCTAGGCGAATTCAGGAAGAACACAGCGTCCAAAAGAGGTGGAATCCCAATAGACTTAGCAGCAGCTGTATGATCCAAATCAACACAGTTCATGAGCATCCCAGTGATTTAAAATGCGCCTGGAGTAAAGCAACAGAATCACAAGGGAACCTCCAGAGGGGTTTCAGCTGCTATCTCAGCAGCAATATTGCAGGACAGGGAGGAGTGCCAGGACATAGACCATAGCTTGAATGGCAAAATGCTGCCATCTAGGGTAGCCTATGCCACATGACCACCATTTCTAATAACAGCAGAGCTAGAGAATGCCACAGACCTGCAAATCTTAAAAGAATTCAGCAGTTCGACACTTATCCTAAAAGAAAGGTTGAGAATTCTCCCCTGAAGGGATAAGCAGCAAGATGAAATGGAAAGAAGATAACCCTTATTGGAAATGCAAGAAGAGCATGAGTGGAAAAGAAGAAACAAGAAGAAGGCAAGGAGGACATCAAAACCCTAAAGATGGGAGAGGGAAGCAGGAAATCATAGGGGATTGGAAGCACTATCTTAAGGGAGTCAGCTTATATGACTCTCTGTTGGAAGCAAACGGAGAGATGCATGGCCTGACGTGTTTGCAAAACAAACGTGAAGCAGACCAAGAAAGAATGAAACAAACAAACAACACAAAAACGGTAGGGTAACATGAATATTCAAAAGAAATTACTCAAGGTGATGTCAAGGATCATTCAGTACGCATCGACCCAGTATCGCGGCTTGAATGTACTCAGCACACCTGTATCCGGAAATCAGAGGCGTGCATTTATATTCGTAAATATTGATTCATATGAGCATATCGTGACCTAACCCAAATGCCGATTTGGAATCCAATGGATTCCTAGTCCGTGATTGAGACTTGCAAGTCTTCCAACAGGATGAATGAATGCCATTTTCTACACTACGTCGAGAAGAAATGGCACAAGCCTATAACAAGGAAAAGTAGCTCCGCAAAAGTGTACTAAGATCAAAAGAGACAGGCAGTAAAGTGCACATTGGGGATTGTATCATTCCTAGGAATTTCAGCCCCCTTGAAACAAATGGATAGATGTCCCGTGAATGCGGGTGTTTCAGCAGAAATCAACCGACGGCTATGTATTGCGGGTGTGCCCATATTACAGGAACAATAGTTTCCCTTAGTGGGTCTCTGTGTACTGGGAACTGTTAGAAAGTTTAAAGACGTGTGAAACATTCAACTGAAAATGGACACACTTCCCTCCGTTGCTACAGTGCATACAGATCTGAACAAAAGGAAAGAGGGAAGAACAAAGGCCCATGGGACGCTAGTGGGTAGAATCACATTTACCTTAGGAACCTCTCGTCGGATGCAGCCCCTCCCCCAACACTGACAAGATGCAGCAGCCATTGGGGATGGCAGTTAGCGGTTGGATTCCAGGTGGAATGTTGGTGTGTACCGCGAGGCTTGTTGTGGCTGGTGGATCCTAGGTAACCGGGCAGAGTTCTGTGGGTGGATCAGTGCGATGGAGGGGCTGCCGCCCTCTGTGGAGCTTGGCTTAGGTCTTTGGTCCGGGAAGCTGTGTCAGTTCGAGATACTGCTGCTGCCCAAAGACCTGAGTTCACGGGTCAGTTTCCAGAACCTGAAAGGGCAGACAGTGGAAGATCTGCCTGTCTTCAGCTTACTGGAGAGGCTCCGAGGTCCTTTCAGACTTGCCCAGTCCTGTTGAAGTCGACTTTATGGGAGACACGAAGAGAAGCTGGCCGAAAATATGGCTGCACGGATTGAGGAGAGATGCGAACACATTGATGAGAGATGTTCTGCTACAATAGAGAATACTGGCCTGGAGACAGCTGTAGAGGATAGCAGGCTCGAAAGGCATTCATGAGACATATTGAACCTCGCTGATACTAGCAGAAACCTACGGAGGGCCACCGTGGACTGGAGGAAGTTCCTCAATTCTCTGCTCCAAGAACGGGTCCAAGATCCCTGACGTCTAAAGAGAAGAGATGGCAGAGATGATAAAAACGCTCATGTTCTTGAAAGAGGTCAGATAATCCACACGACCCAAGGGGCAATTCCAAGCCATTCAGATCAAAGTGCACCAAGCCCAGGTAAGCCTTTTCCCAGGTTTGGGCCTAGCTATCAAGCACTTGCTCTTCCCTCCCCTCCACTCAGGCATCCATTTTGAGGGATCAGTACCTGAGCTGCAATGAAGCCATTAAGAGAAGAGCAAGCCCCTCCTAAAATCAGAGTTCCTCTAGCTTCATCCTCTGTGAACAACAGGGAACCCCATAAAGGTCAAATACTCTCGTATGAAATAGATAGGAATTGAATACTTAGCTCCCACAAAGAAACGATGGCCTTCCGCTAGATTCAGCAAATGCTGGGTTTATGTCTTCTCTGGGGTGAAGGGAGTGTGGTAAGTGAGGGGAATCTTTGACTGAACTTGAATCTGTATTAGGCCTCCGTTTTTCAAGACAGTCTAGGTAAATATTAGAAGTCAGATAGTGAACGGAACTGTAAAAGTCGCCAATTACATGAAAGACACAGCTTATGTGGACCGTCTTTCAATTGAGTCAAGCCCCCGGGGGCAATCTATCATGGGGGTGCAGACTTGGTTGCATTCAAGTGCTTTAGCCAACATGATCGGATGATTAATCGTTCTCATCACTGATAGAAGAACACCTGGTTCTCAGTAGACTAGCATAGCTGCAGCAGGGTTCTCATAGCTATAATGCCTCTAGGTTCTTTGGATTCAAAGCTAAATATATATATTTAGTTCGTTTCTTCTTGTATTTTCCTTGAGAGGGATGTTACACCTTGAAATGCCAACATTGACCAGTAGGTGTCATCGTGTATAAAGGGCACCACATGCACAAGTGAATCCAAGCTTGGGGGTTATTTCATGTTTCCATTAGTTATTTCATGGTTCCTGTTGGTTTCGGAGGCTTCAACAGTAAAGAGTTGACATGACCCCTTTAACAGTTCGGACTGCTAGTTTGCATTCTATCTGTCTATGTTTTCCTTAGAGCTGACAAAATGTTACCGAAATTGACAAGTCTGGCTTCTAGGTCGATTTAGTATGTTTCAGAAACTAACTTCATTTTCGTATAACTCCCAAAACATTTATATCAATTCTATTAAAATTTTTAAAGACTGCAAATGTGATATCAACACAATGTCAAAACTGGAGTCTTCGGACAATCCCTCCCACCACGGCTGTATAGAAACAAAGAGATAAAAAAAAATCACATTTCTGTGAAATGTATCTAGAAAGTGTTGATTCATCGATGCCCAGTTGACAGAGAAGCAGTGCAACCTGCGCTCACTCGCTCCCATGAACACAGCAATGGAAACATCCACTCACCCAGCCCTTGGCACAGGACTCTTGCCGAAGAGAGGTCTGTTACTTCCAAAGACAGGATGAGGCCTCAGAACACCTGGAAGCAGGAGAAGGAAAAGCAGGGAATGGATACCAGTGCATGGTCTGAGCCCTGTTGATGGAGCAGTAAAGGTGAAACTCTCTTTAACTTGGATGCACACTCTCAAGCGGACAGGAGACATGGGATTTAAGTTGACGCGCTGAGTGTTAGAAGAGTGCACAGCAGATGCTTGGCTGACAGAACTCAAAGAATCCAGTGCAAAATATCCCCACAGTTGATTCTGAGACCAAGCTCCGAGCTGCCAAATTTGAGGAAGCAGAGGCAGCGTTCAGGGAGGGATAGGGCTACGGATGATGGCACACGCTGAGTCTCAGGGATCTGGAGTGCGTTGTGGGATGTGGTGGGTCCTATCAAGAGAGCAACCCGACCTGGGACCCCAATGAGCAAGCAACCACCCTGGCGCGCGCAGTTGAAATTATCGATATGTCCCATGGCCACACCCAGTGCATCTGCAGGACCAGAGACCAATTTGGCATTTTGCCAATAGAGCATGTGTGGGGCTGAATCAGAGATATTGTGCATCGGGTCTGAGGGATCCATGGGGTCTTGGGTTTGAATTCAGAATGAAAAGCCTTAGGATCTGCTACATTCATAACCTGGGCTGTGATTATGGTTTTGTTTGAGGCACAGGATGTGCAACATCTCTGTGGATGCCTTCGTGAACCCGTGCCACAAGGATGAGCGGACAAGGAATTGTGGTCCAAGACCACAGCGTGAGAAGAAGAAGGATTTCCTTCAGTTTATCTCTCAAAAGCGGATGCTACATTTTGGATGGCACCGGCATGGTTCGGCAGCGAGGACACCAAGTTCGGGCTGCGGGATCATTCCAGCAGGCCCTGATGTGTGACATCCATAGATATGCTTCCACTGGTGTTTCTGTAGACAGAGAAGCTCTTGGAAGAACTGGTTTCAGTGGGACATTCCCGTGGCACTACAAAGCACAAGCGCACTCACACTCTGCTCTTCTGGAAACACTCCAAAATAACATAGAGTAGAATGCAGAGCTGAGAACCTTTAGAAGCTCCATTTCCACCAGAGGAAGTGTCCTGTGCTCTTTCAGATTTGTGAGAGAAGCCTAATCAAAATGAGGTTATCCTAATCGAAATAGTATGGGGGGTTCATCACAACAAAGGCAACACAAGCAATTGGAGATAGACCAGACAACACACACAGGAACAGGACATGGCATCAATGTCTAGGAAAATTTGTCCTCACAGAAATCCCATGCAATTGTGTAGAGCCAAGAGTCTAAAGTTTTCACTTAACCAAGCCCTAGAAGTCTTCATTAGATAACTGAAATTACCTGACCAGTAGAGATGAAGAAATACAGTAAAAGGAAAAGGAAGTACCATGTTCAATTCCAAAGAGATTGAAGGCCCTAAAGATAAGCTTTCAGACAACTAGACTGCAAAACGCTCTCCAGAGCAAGTATTGAAAATGGAGGTGAGGGAAACACTGAAGAACAACAGTGTCTCAGAATCACAATAGGCAGAATACCAGAAAAGGGGAAGAGAAAGCCTAAAGACGAGCCAAATAATCTCAGAAAACTCAGTGGATGAGAAAATATCAGGGCTAACATTCCGTCCTAAGCAGACGAGATATTGCAGAGGGACGCGTGAATGACTTTGAAGACAGGGGAACAGAAATCCCTCGGTCAGAAGCACACATAGGAAAGCAAGTGCAAACCAATGGAAACATTGCTGTTGAATCCTGGTTGAAGACAAGGCATGAAAGACTAAAATTCGAAAGAGTCCCAGATGGAAAAGCAAGAGATAAAGAAACAAACAATGTTTGAAAAGTTCTGTGTAGAAAAATCAGACTGAAACTTGCTGAAAGCCAAGATAGAATCATCTAGGCGAATTCAGGAAGTACACAGCGTCCAAAAGAGGTGGAATCCCAATAGACTTAGCAGCAGCTGTATGATCCAAATCAACAAAGTTCATGAGCATCCCAGTGATTTAAAATGCGCCTGGAGGAAAGCAACATAGTCACAAGAGAACCTCCAGAGGGGTTTCAGCTGCTATCTCAGCAGCAATATTGCAGGACAGGGAGGAGTGCCAGGACATAGACCATAGCTTGAATGGCAAAATGCTGCCATCTAGGGTAGCCTATGCCACATGACCACCATTTCTAATAACAGCAGAGCTAGAGAATGCCACAGACCTGCAAATCTTAAAAGAATTCAGCAGTTCGAAACTTATCCTAAAAGAAAGGTTGAGAATTATCCCCTGAAGGGATAAGCAGCAAGATGAAATGGAAAGAAGAAAACCCTTATTGGAAATGCAAGAAGAGCATGAGTGGAAAAGAAGAAACAAGAAGAAGGCAAGGAGGACATCAAAACCCTAAAGATGGGAGAGGGAAGCAGGAAATCATAGGGGATTGGAAGCACTATCTTAAGGGAGTCAGCTTATATGACTCTCTGTTGGAAGCAAACGGAGAGATGCATGGCCTGACGTGTTTGCAAAGCAAACGAGAAGCAGACCAAGAAAGAATCAAACAAACAACACAAAAAGGGTAGGGTAACATGAATATTCAAAAGAAATTACTCAAAGTGATGTCAAGGATCATTCAGTACGCATCGACCCAGTATCGCGGCTTGAATGTACTCAGCACACCTGTATCCGGAAATCAGAGGCGTGCATTTATATTCGTAAATATTGATTCATATGAGCATATCGTGACCTAACCCAAATGCCGATTTGGAATCCAATGGATTCCTAGCCCGTGATATAGACTTGCACGTCTTCCAACAGGATGAATGAATGCCATATTCTACACTACGTCGAGAAGAAATGGCACAAGCCTATAACAAGGAAATGTAGCTCCGCAAAAGTGTACTAAGATCAAAAGAGACAGGCAGTAAAGTGCACATTGGGGATTGTATCATTCCTAGGAATTTCAGCCCCCTTGAAACAAATGGATAGATGTCCCGTGAATGCGGGTGTTTCAGCAGAAATCAACCGACGGCTATGTACTGCGGGTGTGCCCATATTACAGGAACAATAGTTTCCCTTAGTGGGTCTCTGTGTACTGTGAACTGTTAGAAAGTTTAAAGACGTGTGAAACATTCAACTGAAAATGGACACACTTCCCTCCGTTGCTACAGTGCATACAGATCTGAACAAAAGGAAAGAGGGAAGAACAAAGGCCCATGGGACGCTAGTGGGTAGAATCACATTTACCTTAGGAACCTCTCGTCGGATGCAGCCCCTCCCCCAACACTGACAAGATGCAGCAGCCATTGGGGATGGCAGTTAGCGGTTGGATTCCAGGTGGAATGTTGGTGTGTACCGCGAGGCTTCTTGTGGCTGGTGGATCCTAGGTAACCGGGCAGAGTTCTGTGGGTGGATCAGTGCGATGGAGGGGCTGCCGCCCTCTGTGGAGCTTGGCTTAGGTCTTTGGTCCGGGAAGCTGTGTCAGTTCGAGATACTGCTGCTGCCCAAAGACCTGAGTTCACGGGTCAGTTTCCAGAACCTGAAAGGGCAGACAGTGGAAGATCTGCCTGTCTTCAGCTTACTGGAGAGGCTCCGAGGTCCTTTCAGACTTGCCCAGTCCTGTTGAAGTCGACTTTATGGGAGACACGAAGAGAAGCTGGCCGAAAATATGGCTGCACGGATTGAGGAGAGATGCGAACACATTGATGAGAGATGTTCTGCTACAATAGAGAATACTGGCCTGGAGACAGCTGTAGAGGATAGCAGGCTCGAAAGGCATTCATGAGACATATTGAACCTCGCTGATACTAGCAGAAGCATACGGAGGGCCACCGTGGACTGGAGGAAGTCCCTCAATTCTCTGCTCCAAGAACGGGTCCAAGATCCCTGACGTCTAAAGAGAAGAGATGGCAGAGATGATAAAAACGCTCATGTTCTTGAAAGAGGTCAGATAATCCACACGACCCAAGGGGCAATTCCAAGCCATTCAGATCAAAGTGCACCAAGCCCAGGTAAGCCTTTTCCCAGGTTTGGGCCTAGCTATCAAGCACTTGCTCTTCCCTCCCCTCCACTCAGGCATCCATTTTGAGGGATCAGTACCTGAGCTGCAATGAAGCCAGTAAGAGAAGAGCAAGCCCCTCCTAAAATCAGAATTCCTATAGCTTCATCCTCTGTGAACAACAGGGAACCCCATAAAGGTCAAATACTCTCGTATGAAATAGATAGGAATTGAATACTTAGCTCCCACAAAGAAACGATGGCCTTCCGCTAGATTCAGCAAATGCTGGGTTTATGTCTTCTCTGGGGTGAAGGGAGTGTGGTAAGTGAGGGGAATCTTTGACTGAACTTGAATCTGTATTAGGCCTCCGTTTTTCAAGACAGTCTAGGTAAATATTAGAAGTCAGATAGTGAACGGAACTGTAAAAGTCGCCAATTACATGAAAGACACAGCTTATGTGGACCGTCTTTCAATTGAGTCAAGCCCCCGGGGGCAATCTATCATGGGGGTGCAGACTTGGTTGCATTCAAGTGCTTTAGCCAACATGATCAGATGATTAATAGTTCTCATCACTGATAGAAGAACACCTGGTTCTCAGTAGACTAGCATAGCTGCAGCAGGGTTCTCATAGCTATAATGCCTCTAGGTTCTTTGGATTCAAAGCTAAATATATATATTTAGTTCGTTTCTTCTTGTATTTTCCTTGAGAGGGATGTTACACCTTGAAATGCCAACATTGACCAGTAGGTGTCATCGTGTATAAAGGGCACCACATGCACAAGTGAATCCAAGCTTGGGGGTTATTTCATGTTTCCATTAGTTATTTCATGGTTCCTGTTGGTTTCGGAGGCTTCAACAGTAAAGAGTTGACATGACCCCTTTAACAGTTCAGACTGCTAGTTTGCATTCTATCTGTCTATGTTTTCCTTAGAGCTGACAAAATGTTACCGAAATTGACAAGTCTGGCTTCTAGGTCGATTTAGTATGTTTCAGAAACTAACTTCATTTTCGTATAACTCCCAAAACATTTATATCAATTCTATTAAAATTTTTAAAGACTGCAAATGTGATATCAACACAATGTCAAAACTGGAGTCTTCGGACAATCCCTCCCACCACGGCTGTATAGAAACAAAGAGATAAAAAAAAATCACATTTCTGTGAAATGTATCTAGAAAGTGTTGATTCATCGATGCCCAGTTGACAGAGAAGCAGTGCAACCTGCGCTCACTCGCTCCCATGAACACAGCAATGGAAACATCCACTCACCCAGCCCTTGGCACAGGACTCTTGCCGAAGAGAGGTCTGTTACTTCCAAAGACAGGATGAGGCCTCAGAACACCTGGAAGCAGGAGAAGGAAAAGCAGGGAATGGATACCAGTGCATGGTCTGAGCCCTGTTGATGGAGCAGTAAAGGTGAAACTCTCTTTAACTTGGATGCACACTCTCAAGCGGACAGGAGACATGGGATTTAAGTTGACGCGCTGAGTGTTAGAAGAGTGCACAGCAGATGCTTGGCTGACAGAACTCAAAGAATCCAGTGCAAAATATCCCCACAGTTGATTCTGAGACCAAGCTCCGAGCTGCCAAATTTGAGGAAGCAGAGGCAGCGTTCAGGGAGGGATAGGGCTACGGATGATGGCACACGCTGAGTCTCAGGGATCTGGAGTGCGTTGTGGGATGTGGTGGGTCCTATCAAGAGAGCAACCCGACCTGGGACCCCAATGAGCAAGCAACCACCCTGGCGCGCGCAGTTGAAATTATCGATATGTCCCATGGCCACACCCAGTGCATCTGCAGGACCAGAGACCAATTTGGCATTTTGCCAATAGAGCATGTGTGGGGCTGAATCAGAGATATTGTGCATCGGGTCTGAGTTATCCATGGGGTCTTGGGTTTGAATTCAGAATGAAAAGCCTTAGGATCTGCTACATTCATAACCTGGGCTGTGATTATGGTTTCGTTTGAGGCACAGGATGTGCAACATCTCTGTGGATGACTTCGTGAACCCGTGCCACAAGGATGAGCGGACAAGGAATTGTGGTCCAAGACCACAGCGTGAGAAGAAGAAGGATTTCCTTCAGTTTATCTCTCAAAAGCGGATGCTACATTTTGGATGGCACCGGCACGGTTCGGCAGCGAGGACACCAAGTTCGGGCTGCGGGATCATTCCAGCAGGCCCTGATGTGTGACATCCATAGATATGCTTCCACTGGTGTTTCTGTAGACAGAGAAGCTCTTGGAAGAACTGGTTTCAGTGGGACATTCCCGTGGCACTACAAAGCACAAGCGCACTCACACTCTGCTCTTCTGGAAACACTCCAAAATAACATAGAGTAGAATGCAGAGCTGAGAAGCTTTAGAAGCTCCATTTCCACCAGAGGAAGTGTCCTGTGCTCTTTCAGATTTGTGAGAGAAGCCTAATCAAAATGAGGTTATCCTAATCGAAATAGTATGGGGGGTTCATCACAACAAAGGCAACACAAGCAATTGGAGATAGACCAGACAACACACACAGGAACAGGACATGGCATCAATGTCTAGGAAAATTTGTCCTCACAGAAATCCCATGCAATTGTGTAGAGCCAAGAGTCTAAAGTTTTCACTTAACCAAGGCCTAGAAGTCTTCATTAGATAACTGAAATTACCTGACCAGTAGAGATGAAGAAATACAGTAAAAGGAAAAGGAAGTACCATTTTCAATTCCAAAGAGATTGAAGGCCCTAAAGATAAGCTTTCAGACAACTAGACTGCAAAACGCTCTCCAGAGCAAGTATTGAAAATGGAGGTGAGGGAAACACTGAAGAACAACAGTGTCTCAGAATCACAATAGGCAGAATACCAGAAAAGGGGAAGAGAAAGCCTAAAGACGAGCCAAATAATCTCAGAAAACTCAGTGGATGAGAAAATATCAGGGCTAACATTCCGTCCTAAGCAGACGAGATATTGCAGAGGGACGCGTGAATGACTTTGAAGACAGGGGAACAGAAATCCCTCGGTCAGAAGCACACATAGGAAAGCAAGTGCAAACCAATGGAAACATTGCTGTTGAATCCTGGTTGAAGACAAGGCATGAAAGACTAAAATTCGAAAGAGTCCCAGATGGAAAAGCAAGAGATAAAGAAACAAACAATGTTTGAAAAGTTCTGTGTAGAAAAATCAGACTGAAACTTGCTGAAAGCCAAGATAGAATCATCTAGGCGAATTCAGGAAGTACACAGCGTCCAAAAGAGGTGGAATCCCAATAGACTTAGCAGCAGCTGTATGATCCAAATCAACAAAGTTCATGAGCATCCCAGTGATTTAAAATGCGCCTGGAGGAAAGCAACATAGTCACAAGAGAACCTCCAGAGGGGTTTCAGCTGCTATCTCAGCAGCAATATTGCAGGACAGGGAGGAGTGCCAGGACATAGACCATAGATTGAATGGCAAAATGCTGCCATCTAGGGTAGCCTATGCCACATGACCACCATTTCTAATAACAGCAGAGCTAGAGAATGCCACAGACCTGCAAATCTTAAAAGAATTCAGCAGTTCGAAACTTATCCTAAAAGAAAGGTTGAGAATTCTCCCCTGAAGGGATAAGCAGCAAGATGAAATGGAAAGAAGAAAACCCTTATTGGAAATGCAAGAAGAGCATGAGTGGAAAAGAAGAAACAAGAAGAAGGCAAGGAGGACATCAAAACCCTAAAGATGGGAGAGGGAAGCAGGAAATCATAGGGGATTGGAAGCACTATCTTAAGGGAGTCAGCTTATATGACTCTCTGTTGGAAGCAAACGGAGAGATGCATGGCCTGACGTGTTTGCAAAGCAAACGAGAAGCAGACCAAGAAAGAATCAAACAAACAACACAAAAAGGGTAGGGTAACATGAATATTCAAAAGAAATTACTCAAAGTGATGTCAAGGATCATTCAGTACGCATCGACCCAGTATCGCGGCTTGAATGTACTCAGCACACCTGTATCCGGAAATCAGAGGCGTGCATTTATATTCGTAAATATTGATTCATATGAGCATATCGTGACCTAACCCAAATGCCGATTTGGAATCCAATGGATTCCTAGCCCGTGATATAGACTTGCACGTCTTCCAACAGGATGAATGAATGCCATATTCTACACTACGTCGAGAAGAAATGGCACAAGCCTATAACAAGGAAATGTAGCTCCGCAAAAGTGTACTAAGATCAAAAGAGACAGGCAGTAAAGTGCACATTGGGGATTGTATCATTCCTAGGAATTTCAGCCCCCTTGAAACAAATGGATAGATGTCCCGTGAATGCGGGTGTTTCAGCAGAAATCAACCGACGGCTATGTACTGCGGGTGTGCCCATATTACAGGAACAATAGTTTCCCTTAGTGGGTCTCTGTGTACTGTGAACTGTTAGAAAGTTTAAAGACGTGTGAAACATTCAACTGAAAATGGACACACTTCCCTCCGTTGCTACAGTGCATACAGATCTGAACAAAAGGAAAGAGGGAAGAACAAAGGCCCATGGGACGCTAGTGGGTAGAATCACATTTACCTTAGGAACCTCTCGTCGGATGCAGCCCCTCCCCCAACACTGACAAGATGCAGCAGCCATTGGGGATGGCAGTTAGCGGTTGGATTCCAGGTGGAATGTTGGTGTGTACCGCGAGGCTTGTTGTGGCTGGTGGATCGTAGGTAACCGGGCAGAGTTCTGTGGGTGGATCAGTGCGATGGAGGGGCTGCCGCCCTCTGTGGAGCTTGGCTTAGGTCTTTGGTCCGGGAAGCTGTGTCAGTTCGAGATACTGCTGCTGCCCAAAGACCTGAGTTCACGGGTCAGTTTCCAGAACCTGAAAGGGCAGACAGTGGAAGATCTGCCTGTCTTCAGCTTACTGGAGAGGCTCCGAGGTCCTTTCAGACTTGCTCAGTCCTGTTGAAGTCGACTTTATGGGAGACACGAAGAGAAGCTGGCCGAAAATATGGCTGCACGGATTGAGGAGAGATGCGAACACATTGATGAGAGATGTTCTGCTACAATAGAGAATACTGGCCTGGAGACAGCTGTAGAGGATAGCAGGCTCGAAAGGCATTCATGAGACATATTGAACCTCGCTGATACTAGCAGAAACTTACGGAGGGCCACCGTGGACTGGAGGAAGTCCCTCAATTCTCTGCTCCAAGAACGGGTCCAAGATCCCTGACGTCTAAAGAGAAGAGATGGCAGAGATGATAAAAACGCTCATGTTCTTGAAAGAGGTCAGATAATCCACACGACCCAAGGGGCAATTCCAAGCCATTCAGATCAAAGTGCACCAAGCCCAGGTAAGCCTTTTCCCAGGTTTGGGCCTAGCTATCAAGCACTTGCTCTTCCCTCCCCTCCACTCAGGCATCCATTTTGAGGGATCAGTACCTGAGCTGCAATGAAGCCAGTAAGAGAAGAGCAAGCCCCTCCTAAAATCAGAGTTCCTATAGCTTCATCCTCTGTGAACAACAGGGAACCCCATAAAGGTCAAATACTCTCGTATGTAATAGATAGGAATTGAATACATAGCTCCCACAAAGAAACGATGGCCTTCCGCTAGATTCAGCAAATGCTGGGTTTAGGTCTTCTCTGGGGTGAAGGGAGTGTGGTAAGTGAGGGGAATCTTTGACTGAACTTGAATCTGTATTAGGCCTCCGTTTTTCAAGACAGTCTAGGTAAATATTAGAAGTCAGATAGTGAACGGAACTGTAAAAGTCACCAATGACATGAAAGACACAGCTTATGTGGACCGTCTTTCAATTGATTCAAGCCCCCGGGGGCAATCTATCATGGGGGTGCAGACTTGGTTGCATTCAAGTGCTTTAGCCAACATGATCAGATGATTAAGCGTTCTCATCACTGATAGAAGAACACCTGGTTCTCAGTAGACTAGCATAGCTGCAGCAGGGTTCTCATAGCTATAATGCCTCTAGGTTCTTTGGATTCAAAGCTAAATGTATATATTTAGTTCGTTTCTTCTTGTATTTTCCTTGAGAGGGATGTTACACCTTGAAATGCCAACATTGACCAGTAGGTGTCATCGGGTATAAAGGGCACCACATGCACAAGTGAATCCAAGCTTGGGGGTTATTTCATGTTTCCATTAGTTATTTCATGGTTCCTGTTGGTTTCGGAGGCTTCCACAGTAAAGAGTTGACATGACCCCTTTAACAGTTCGGACTGCTAGTTTGCATTCTATCTGTCTATGTTTTCCTTAGAGCTGACAAAATGTTACCGAAATTGACAAGTCTGGCTTCTAGGTCGATTTAGTATGTTTCAGAAACTAACTTCATTTTCGTATAACTCCCAAAACATTTATATCAATTCTATTAAAATTTTTAAAGACTGCAAATGTGATATCAACACAATGTCAAAACTGGAGTCTTCGGACAATCCCTCCCACCACGGCTGTATAGAAACAAAGAGATAAATAATAATCACATTTCTGTGAAATGTATCTAGAAAGTGTTGATTCATCGATGCCCAGTTGACAGAGAAGCAGTGCAACCTGTGCTCACTCGCTCCCATGAACACAGCAATGGAAACATCCACTCACCCAGCCCTTGGCACAGGACACTTGCCGAAGAGAGGTCTGTTACTTCCAAAGACAGGATGAGGCCTCAGAACACCTGGAAGCAGGAGAAGGAAAAGCAGGGAATGGATACCAGTGCATGGTCTGAGCCCTGTTGATGGAGCAGTAAAGGTGAAACTCTCTTTAACTTGGACGCACACTCTCAAGTGGACAGGAGACATGGGATTTAAGTTGATGCGCTGAGTGTTAGAAGAGTGCACAGCAGATGCTTGGCTGACAGAACTCAAAGAATCCAGTGCAAAATATCCCCACAGTTGATTCTGAGACCAAGCTCCGAGCTGCCAATTTTGAGGTAGCAGAGGCAGCGTTCAGGGAGGGATAGGGCTACGGATGAAGGCACACGCTGAGTCTCAGGGATCTGGAGTGCGTTGTGGTATGTGGTGGGTCCTATCAAGAGAGCAAACCGACCTGGGACCCCAATGAGCAAGCAACCACCCTGGCGCGCGCAGTTGAAATTATCGATATGTCCCATGGCCACACCCAGTGCATCTGCAGGACCAGAGACCAATTTGGCATTTTGCCAATAGAGCATGTGTGGGGCTGAATCAGAGATATTGTGCATCGGGTCTGAGGGATCCATGGGGAGTTGGGTTTGAATTCAGAATGAAAAGCCTTAGGATCTGCTACATTCATAACCTGGGCTGTGATTATGCTTTGGTTTGAGGCACAGGATGTGCAACAGCTCTGTGGTTGCCTTCGTGCACCCGTGCCACAAGGATGAGAGGACAAGGATGTGTGGTCCAAGACCACAGCGTGAGAAGAGGAAGGATTTCCTTCAGTTTATCTCTAAAAAGCGGATGCTACATTTTGGATGGCACCGGCACGGTTTGGCAGCGAGGACACCAAGTTCGGGCTGCGGGATCATTCCAGCAGGCCCTGATGTGTGACATCCATAGATATGCTTCCACTTTTGTTTCTGTAGACAGAGAAGCTCTTGGAAGAACTGGTTTCAGTGGGACATTCCCGTGGCACTACAAAGCACAAGCGCACTCACACTCTGCTCTTCTGGAAACACTCCAAAATAACATAGAGTAGAATGCAGAGCTGAGAACCTTTAGAAGCTCCATTTCCACCAGAGGAAGTGTCCTGTGCTCTTTCAGATTTGTGAGAGAAGCCTAATCAAAATGAGGTTATCCAAATCGAAATAGTATGGGGGGTTCATCACAACAAAGGCAACACAAGCAATTGGAGATAGACCAGACAACACACACAGGAACAGGACATGGCATCAATGTCTAGGAAAATTTGTCCTCACAGAAATCCCATGCAATTGTGTAGAGCCAAGAGTCTAAAGTTTTCACTTAACCAAGCCCTAGAAGTCTTCATTAGATAACTGAAATTACCTGACCAGAAGAGATAAAGAAATACAGTAAAAGGAAAAGGAAGTACCATTTTCAGTTCCACAGAGATTGAAGGCCCTAAAGATAAGCTTTCAGACAACTAGACTGCAAAACGCTCTCCAGAGCAAGTATTGAAAATGGAGGTGAGGGAAACACTGAAGAACAACAGTGTCTCAGAATCACAATAGGCAGAATACCAGAAAAGGGGAAGAGAAAGCCTAAAGACGAGCCAAATAATCTCAGAAAACTCAGTGGATGAGAAAATATCAGGGCTAACATTCCGTCCTAAGCAGACGAGATAATGCAGAGGGATGCGTGAATGACTTTGAAGACAGGGGAACAGAAATCCCTCGGTCAGAAGCACACATAGGAAAGCAAGTGCAAACCAATGGAAACATTGCTGTTGAATCCTGGTTGAAGACAAGGCATGAAAGACTAAAATTCGAAAGAGTCCCAGATGGAAAAGCAAGAGATAAAGAAACAAACAATGTTTGAAAAGTTCTGTGTAGAAAAATCAGACTGAAACTTGCTGAAAGCCAAGATAGAATCATCTAGGCGAATTCAGGAAGCACACAGCGTCCAAAAGAGGTGGAATCCCAATAGACTTAGCAGCAGCTGTATGATCCAAATCAACAAAGTTCATGAGCATCCCAGTGATTTAAAATGCGCCTGGAGGAAAGCAACATAGTCACAAGAGAACCTCCAGAGGGGTTTCAGCTGCTATCTCAGCAGCAATATTGCAGGACAGGGAGGAGTGCCAGGACATAGACCATAGCTTGAATGGCAAAATGCTGCCATCTAGGGAAGCCTATGCCACATGACCACCATTTCTAATAACAGCAGAGCTAGAGAATGCCACAGACCTGCAAATCTTAAAAGAATTCAGCAGTTCGAAACTTATCCTAAAAGAAAGGTTGAGAATTCTCCCCTGAAGGGATAAGCAGCAAGATGAAATGGAAAGAAGAAAACCCTTATTGGAAATGCAAGAAGAGCATGAGTGGAAAAGAAGAAACAAGAAGAAGGCAAGGAGGACATCAAAACCCTAAAGATGGGAGAGGGAAGCAGGAAATCATAGGGGATTGGAAGCACTATCTTAAGGGAGTCAGCTTATATACTCTCTGTTGGAAGCAAACGGAGAGATGCATGGCCTGACGTGTTTGCAAAGCAAACGAGAAGCAGACCAAGAAAGAATCAAACAAACAACACAAAAAGGGTAGGGTAACATGAATATTCAAAAGAAATTACTCAAAGTGATGTCAAGGATCATTCAGTACGCATCGACCCAGTATCGCGGCTTGAATGTACTCAGCACACCTGTATCCGGAAATCAGAGGCGTGCATTTATATTCGTAAATATTGATTCATATGAGCATATCGTGACCTAACCCAAATGCCGATTTGGAATCCAATGGATTCCTAGCCCGTGATATAGACTTGCACGTCTTCCAACAGGATGAATGAATGCCATATTCTACACTACGTCGAGAAGAAATGGCACAAGCCTATAACAAGGAAAAGTAGCTCCGCAAAAGTGTACTAAGATCAAAAGAGACAGGCAGTAAAGTGCACATTGGGGATTGTATCATTCCTAGGAATTTCAGCCCCCTTGAAACAAATGGATAGATGTCCCGTGAATGCGGGTGTTTCAGCAGAAATCAACCGACGGCTATGTATTGCGGGTGTGCCCATATTACAGGAACAATAGTTTCCCGTAGTGGGTCTCTGTGTACTGTGAACTGTTAGAAAGTTTAAAGACGTGTGAAACATTCAACTGAAAATGGACACACTTCCCTCCGTTGCTACAGTGCATACAGATCTGAACAAAAGGAAAGAGGGAAGAACAAAGGCCCATGGGACGCTAGTGGGTAGAATCACATTTACCTTAGGAACCTCTCGTCGGATGCAGCCCCTCCCCCAACACTGACAAGATGCAGCAGCCATTGGGGATGGCAGTTAGCGGTTGGATTCCAGGTGGAATATTGGTGTGTACCGCGAGGCTTGTTGTGGCTGGTGGATCCTAGATAACCGGGCAGAGTTCTGTGGGTGGATCAGTGCGATGGAGGGGCTGCCGCCCTCTGTGGAGCTTGGCGTAGGTCTTTGTTCCGGGAAGCTGTGTCAGTTCGAGATACTGCTGCTGCCCAAAGACCTGAGTTCACGGGTCAGTTTCCAGAACCTGAAAGGGCAGACAGTGGAAGATCTGCCTGTCTTCAGCTTACTGGAGAGGCTCCGAGGTCCTTTCAGACTTGCCCAGTCCTGTTGAAGTCGACTTTATGGGAGACACGAAGAGAAGCTGGCCGAAAATATGGCTGCACGGATTGAGGAGAGATGCGAACACATTGATGAGAGATGCTCTGCTACAATAGAGAATACTGGCCTGGAGACAGCTGTAGAGGATAGCAGGCTCGAAAGGCATTCATGAGACATGTTGTACCTCGCTGATACTAGCAGAAACCTTTGGAGGGCCAACGTGGACTGGAGGAAGTTCCTCAATTCTCTGCTCCAAGAACGGGTCCAAGATCCCTGACGTCTAAAGAGAAGAGATGGCAGAGATGATAAAAACGCTCATGTTCTTGAAAGAGGTCAGATAATCCACACGACCCAAGGGGCAATTCCAAGCCATTCAGATCAAAGTGCACCAAGCCCAGGTAAGCCTTTTCCCAGGTTTGGGCCTAGCTATCAAGCACTTGCTCTTCCCTCCCCTCCACTCAGGCATCCATTTTGAGGGATCAGTACCTGAGCTGCAATGAAGCCAGTAAGAGAAGAGCAAGCCCCTCCTAGAATCAGAGTTCCTCTAGCTTCATCCTCTGTGAACAACAGGGAACCCCATAAAGGTCAAATACTCTCGTATGTAATAGATAGGAATTGAATACTTAGCTCCCACAAAGAAACGATGGCCTTCCGCTAGATTCAGCAAATGCTGGGTTTATGTCTTCTCTGGGGTGAAGGGAGTGTGGTAAGTGAGGGGAATCTTTGACTGAACTTGTATCTGTATTAGGCCTCCGTTTTTCAAGACAGTCTAGGTAAATATTAGAAGTCAGATAGTGAACGGAACTGTAAAAGTCGCCAATGACATGAAAGACACAGCTTATGTGGACCGTCATTCAATTGAGTCAAGCCCCCGGGGGCAATCTATCATGGGGGTGCAGACTTGGTTGCATTCAAGTGCTTTACCCAACATGATCGGATGATTAAGCGTTCTCATCACTGATAGAAGAACACCTGGTTCTCAGTAGCCTAGCATAGCTGCAGCAGGGTTCTCATAGCTATAATGCCTCTAGGTTCTTTGGATTCAAAGCTAAATGTATATATTTAGTTCGTTTCCTCTTGTAATTTCCTTGAGAGGGATGGTACACCTTGAAATGCCAACATTGACCAGTAGGTGTCATCGGGAGTAAAGGGCACCACATGCACAAGGGAATCCAAGCTTGGGGGTTATTTCATGTTTCCATTAGTTATTTCATGGTTCCTGTTGGTTTCGGAGGCTTCAACAGTAAGGAGTTGATATGACCCCTTTAACAGTTCGGACTGCTAGTTTGCATTCTATCTGTCTATGTTTTCCTTAGAGCTGACAAAATGTTACCGAAATTGACAAGTCTGGCTTCTAGGTCGATTTAGTATGTTTCAGAAACTAACTTCATTTTCGTATAACTCCCAAAACATTTATATCAATTCTATTAAATTTTTAAAGACTGCAAGTGAGATATAAACACAATGTCAAAACTGGAGTCTTCGGACAATCCCTCCCACCACAGCTGTATAGAAACAAAGAGATAAAAAAAAATCACATTTCTGTGAAATGTATCTGGAAAGTGTTGATTCATCGATGCCCAGTTGACAGAGAAGCAGTGCAACCTGCGCTCACTCGCTCCCATGAACACAGCAATGGAAACATCCACTCACCCAGCCCTTGGCACAGGACACTTGCCGAAGAGAGGTCTGTTACTTCCAAAGACAGGATGAGGCCTCAGAACACCTGGAAGCAGGAGAAGGAAAAGCAGGGATTGGATACGAGTGCATGGTCTGAGCCCTGTTGATGGAGCAGTAAAGGTGAAACTCTCTTTAACTTGGACGCACACTCTCTAGCGGACAGGAGACATGGGATTGAAGGTGATGCGCTGGGTGTTAGAAGAGTGCACAGCAGATGCTTGGCTGACAGAACTCAAAGAATCCAGTGCAAAATATCCCCACAGTTGATTCTGAGACCAAGATCCGAGCTGCCAAATTTGAGGTAGCAGAGGCAGCGTTCAGGGAGGGATAGGGCTACGGATGATGGCACACGGTGAGTCTCAGGGATCTGGAGTGCGTTGTGGGATGTGGTGGGTCCTATCAAGAGAGCAGACCGACCTGGGACCCCAATGAGCAAGCAACAACCCTGGCGCGCGCAGTAGAATTTATCGATATATCCCATAGCCACACCCAGTGCATCTGCAGGACCAGAGACCAATTTGGCATTTTGCCAATAGAGCATGTGTGGGGCTGAATCAGAGATATTGTGCATCGGGTCTGAGGGATCCAGGGGGCCTTGGGTTTGAATTCAGAATGAAAAGCCTTAGGATCTGCTACATTCATAACCTGGGCTGTGATTATGGTTTGTTTTGAGGCACAGGATGTGCAACAGCTCTGTGGTTGCCTTCGTGCACCCGTGCCACAAGGATGAGAGGACAAGGAAGTGTGGTCCAAGACCACAGCGTGAGAAGAGGGAGGATTTCCTTCAGTTTATCTCTCAAAAGCGGATGCTACATTTTGGATGGCACCGGCACGGTTCGGCAGCGAGGACACCAAGTTCGGGCTGCGGGATCATTCCAGCAGGCCCTGATGTGTGACATCCATAGATATGCTTCCACTGGTGTTTCTGTAGACAGAGAAGCTCTTGGAAGAACTGGTTTCAGTGGGACATTCCCGTGGCACTAAAAAGCACAAGCGCACTCACACTCTGCACTTCTGGAAACACTCCAAAATAACATAGAGTAGAATGCACAGCTGAGAACCTTTAGAAGCTCCATTTCCACCAGAGGAAGTGTCCTGTGCTCTTTCAGATTTGTGAGAGAAGCCTAATCAAAATGAGGTTATCCTAATCGAAATAGTATGGGGGGTTCATCACAACAAAGGCAACACCAGCAATTGGAGGTAGAACAGACACACACAGGAACAGGACATGGCATCAATGTGTAGGAAAATTTGTCCTCACAGAAATCCCATGCAATTGTGTAGAGCCAAGAGTCTAAAGTTTTCACTTAACCAAGCCCTAGAAGTCTACATTAGATACCTGAAATTACCTGACCAGTAGAGATGAAGAAATACAGTAAAAGGAAAAGGAAGTACCATTTTCAGTTCCAAAGAGATTGAAGGCCCTAAAGATAAGCTTTCAGACAACTAGACTGCAAAACGCTCTCCAGAGCAAGTATTGAAAATGGAGGTGAGGGAAACACTGAAGAACAACAGTGTCTCAGAATCACAAAAGGCAGAATACCAGAAAAGGGGAAGAGAAAGCCTAAAGACGAGCCAAATAATCTCAGAAAACTCAGTGGATGAGAAATTATCAGGGCTAACATTCCCTCCTAAGCAGACGAGATATTGCAGAGGGACGCGTGAATGACTTTGAAGACAGGGGAACAGAAATCCCTCGGTCAGAAGCACACATAGGAAAGCAAGTGCAAACCAATGGAAACATTGCTGTTGAATCCTGGTTGAAGACAAGGCATGAAAGACTAAAATTCGAAAGAGTCCCAGATGGAAAAGCAAGAGATAAAGAAACAAACAATGTTTGAAAAGTTCTGTGTAGAAAAATCAGACTGAAACTTGCTGAAAGCCAAGATAGAATCATCTAGGCGAATTCAGGAAGAACACAGCGTCCAAAAGAGGTGGAATCCCAATAGACTTAGCAGCAGCTGTATGATCCAAATCAACAAAGTTCATGAGCATCCCAGTGATTTAAAATGCGCCTGGAGTAAAGCAACAGAATCACAAGGGAACCTCCAGAGGGGTTTCAGCTGCTATCTCAGCAGCAATATTGCAGGACAGGGAGGAGTGCCAGGACATAGACCATAGCTTGAATGGCAAAATGCTGCCATCTAGGGAAGCCTATGCCACATGACCACCATTTCTAATAACCGCAGAGCTAGAGAATGCCACAGACCTGCAAATCTTAAAAGAATTCAGCAGTTCGAAACTTATCCTAAAAGAAAGGTTGAGAATTCTCCCCTGAAGGGATAAGCAGCAAGATGAAATGGAAAGAAGAAAACCCTTATTGGAAATGCAAGAAGAGCATGAGTGGAAAAGAAGAAACAAGAAGAAGGCAAGGAGGACATCAAAACCCTAAAGATGGGAGAGGGAAGCTGGAAATCATAGGGGATTGGAAGCACTATCTTAAGGGAGTCAGCTTATATGACTCTCTGTTGGAAGCAAACGGAGAGATGCATGGCCTGACGTGTTTGCAAAACAAACGTGAAGCAGACCAAGAAAGAATCAAACAAACAAACAACACAAAAAGGGTAGGGTAACATGAATATTCAAAAGAAATTACTCAAGGTGATGTCAAGGATCATTCAGTACGCATCGACCCAGTATCGCGGCTTGAATGTACTCAGCACACCTGTATCCGGAAATCAGAGGGGTGCATTTATATTCGTAAATATTGATTCATATGAGCATATTGTGACCTAACCCAAATGCCGATTTGGAATCCAATGGATTCCTAGCCCGTGATATAGACTTGCAAGTCTTCCAACAGGATGAATGAATGCCATATTCTACACTACGTCGAGAAGAAATGGCACAAGCCTATAATAAGGAAAAGTAGCTCCGCAAAAGTGTACTAAGATCAAAAGAGACAGGCAGTAAAGTGCACATTGGGGATTGTATCATTCCTAGGAATTTCAGCCCCCTTGAAACAAATGGATAGATGTCCCGTGAATGCGGGTGTTTCAGCAGAAATCAACCGACGGCTATGTATTGCGGGTGTGCCCATATTACAGGAACAATAGTTTCCCTTAGTGGGTCTCTGTGTACTGTGAACTGTTAGAAAGTTTAAAGACGTGTGAAACATTCAACTGAAAATGGACACACTTCCCTCCGTTGCTACAGTGCATACAGATCTGAACAAAAGGAAAGAGGGAAGAACAAAGGCCCATGGGACGCTAGTGGGTAGAATCACATTTACCTTAGGAACCTCTCGTCGGATGCAGCCCCTCCCCCAACACTGACAAGATGCAGCAGCCATTGGGGATGGCAGTTAGCGGTTGGATTCCAGGTGGAATATTGGTGTGTACCGCGAGGCTTGTTGTGGCTGGTGGATCCTAGATAACCGGGCAGAGTTCTGTGGGTGGATCAGTGCGATGGAGGGGCTGCCGCCCTCTGTGGAGCTTGGCGTAGGTCTTTGTTCCGGGAAGCTGTGTCAGTTCGAGATACTGCTGCTGCCCAAAGACCTGAGTTCACGGGTCAGTTTCCAGAACCTGAAAGGGCAGACAGTGGAAGATCTGCCTGTCTTCAGCTTACTGGAGAGGCTCCGAGGTCCTTTCAGACTTGCCCAGTCCTGTTGAAGTCGACTTTATGGGAGACACGAAGAGAAGCTGGCCGAAAATATGGCTGCACGGATTGAGGAGAGATGCGAACACATTGATGAGAGATGCTCTGCTACAATAGAGAATACTGGCCTGGAGACAGCTGTAGAGGATAGCAGGCTCGAAAGGCATTCATGAGACATGTTGTACCTCGCTGATACTAGCAGAAACCTTTGGAGGGCCAACGTGGACTGGAGGAAGTTCCTCAATTCTCTGCTCCAAGAACGGGTCCAAGATCCCTGACGTCTAAAGAGAAGAGATGGCAGAGATGATAAAAACGCTCATGTTCTTGAAAGAGGTCAGATAATCCACACGACCCAAGGGGCAATTCCAAGCCATTCAGATCAAAGTGCACCAAGCCCAGGTAAGCCTTTTCCCAGGTTTGGGCCTAGCTATCAAGCACTTGCTCTTCCCTCCCCTCCACTCAGGCATCCATTTTGAGGGATCAGTACCTGAGCTGCAATGAAGCCAGTAAGAGAAGAGCAAGCCCCTCCTAGAATCAGAGTTCCTCTAGCTTCATCCTCTGTGAACAACAGGGAACCCCATAAAGGTCAAATACTCTCGTATGTAATAGATAGGAATTGAATACTTAGCTCCCACAAAGAAACGATGGCCTTCCGCTAGATTCAGCAAATGCTGGGTTTATGTCTTCTCTGGGGTGAAGGGAGTGTGGTAAGTGAGGGGAATCTTTGACTGAACTTGTATCTGTATTAGGCCTCCGTTTTTCAAGACAGTCTAGGTAAATATTAGAAGTCAGATAGTGAACGGAACTGTAAAAGTCGCCAATGACATGAAAGACACAGCTTATGTGGACCGTCATTCAATTGAGTCAAGCCCCCGGGGGCAATCTATCATGGGGGTGCAGACTTGGTTGCATTCAAGTGCTTTACCCAACATGATCGGATGATTAAGCGTTCTCATCACTGATAGAAGAACACCTGGTTCTCAGTAGCCTAGCATAGCTGCAGCAGGGTTCTCATAGCTATAATGCCTCTAGGTTCTTTGGATTCAAAGCTAAATGTATATATTTAGTTCGTTTCCTCTTGTAATTTCCTTGAGAGGGATGGTACACCTTGAAATGCCAACATTGACCAGTAGGTGTCATCGGGAGTAAAGGGCACCACATGCACAAGGGAATCCAAGCTTGGGGGTTATTTCATGTTTCCATTAGTTATTTCATGGTTCCTGTTGGTTTCGGAGGCTTCAACAGTAAGGAGTTGATATGACCCCTTTAACAGTTCGGACTGCTAGTTTGCATTCTATCTGTCTATGTTTTCCTTAGAGCTGACAAAATGTTACCGAAATTGACAAGTCTGGCTTCTAGGTCGATTTAGTATGTTTCAGAAACTAACTTCATTTTCGTATAACTCCCAAAACATTTATATCAATTCTATTAAATTTTTAAAGACTGCAAGTGAGATATAAACACAATGTCAAAACTGGAGTCTTCGGACAATCCCTCCCACCACAGCTGTATAGAAACAAAGAGATAAAAAAAAATCACATTTCTGTGAAATGTATCTGGAAACTGTTGATTCATCGATGCCCAGTTGACAGAGAAGCAGTGCAACCTGCGCTCACTCGCTCCCATGAACACAGCAATGGAAACATCCACTCACCGAGCCCTTGGCACAGGACACTTGCCGAAGAGAGGTCTGTTACTTCCAAAGACAGGATGAGGCCTCAGAACACCTGGAAGCAGGAGAAGGAAAAGCAGGGATTGGATACCAGTGCATGGTCTGAGCCCTGTTGATGGAGCAGTAAAGGTGAAACTCTCTTTAACTTGGACGCACACTCTCTAGCGGACAGGAGACATGGGATTGAAGGTGATGCGCTGAGTGTTAGAAGAGTGCACAGCAGATGCTTGGCTGACAGAACTCAAAGAATCCAGTGCAAAATATCCCCACAGTTGATTCTGAGACCAAGATCCGAGCTGCCAAATTTGAGGTAGCAGAGGCAGCGTTCAGGGAGGGATAGGGCTACGGATGATGGCACACGCTGAGTCTCAGGGATCTGGAGTGCGTTGTGGGATGTGGTGGGTCCTATCAAGAGAGCAGACCGACCTGGGACCCCAATGAGCAAGCAACAACCCTGGCGCGCGCAGTAGAATTTATCGATATATCCCATAGCCACACCCAGTGCATCTGCAGGACCAGAGACCAATTTGGCATTTTGCCAATAGAGCATGTGTGGGGCTGAATCAGAGATATTGTGCATCGGGTCTGAGGGATCCAGGGGGCCTTGGGTTTGAATTCAGAATGAAAAGCCTTAGGATCTGCTACATTCATAACCTGGGCTGTGATTATGGTTTGTTTTGAGGCACAGGATGTGCAACAGCTCTGTGGTTCCCTTCGTGCAACCGTGCCACAAGGATGAGAGGACAAGGAAGTGTGGTCCAAGACCACAGCGTGAGAAGAGGAAGGATTTCCTTCAGTTTATCTCTCAAAAGCGGATGCTACATTTTGGATGGCACCGGCACGGTTCGGCAGCGAGGACACCAAGTTCGGGCTGCGGGATCATTCCAGCAGGCCCTGATGTGTGACATCCATAGATATGCTTCCACTGGTGTTTCTGTAGACAGAGAAGCTCTTGGAAGAACTGGTTTCAGTGGGACATTCCCGTGGCACTAAAAAGCACAAGCGCACTCACACTCTGCACTTCTGGAAACACTCCAAAATAACATAGAGTAGAATGCACAGCTGAGAACCTTTAGAAGCTCCATTTCCACCAGAGGAAGTGTCCTGTGCTCTTTCATATTTGTGAGAGAAGCCTAATCAAATGAGGTTATCCTAATCGAAATAGTATGGGGGGTTCATCACAACAAAGGCATCACCAGCAATTGGAGGTAGAAAAGACACACACAGGAACAGGACATGGCATCAATGTCTAGGAAAATTTGTCCTCACAGAAATCCCATGCAATTGTGTAGAGCCAAGAGTCTAAAGTTTTCACTTAACCAAGCCCTAGAAGTCTACATTAGATACCTGAAATTACCTGACCAGTAGAGATGAAGAAATACAGTAAAAGGAAAAGGAAGTACCATTTTCAGTTCCAAAGAGATTGAAGGCCCTAAAGATAAGCTTTCAGACAACTAGACTGCAAAACGCTCTCCAGAGCAAGTATTGAAAATGGAGGTGAGGGAAACACTGAAGAACAACAGTGTCTCAGAATCACAAAAGGCAGAATACCAGAAAAGGGGAAGAGAAAGCCTAAAGACGAGCCAAATAATCTCAGAAAACTCAGTGGATGAGAAAATATCAGGGCTAACATTCCGTCCTAAGCAGACGAGATATTGCAGAGGGACGCGTGAATGACTTTGAAGACAGGGGAACAGAAATCCCTCGGTCAGAAGCACACATAGGAAAGCAAGTGCAAACCAATGGAAACATTGCTGTTGAATCCTGGTTGAAGACAAGGCATGAAAGACTACAATTCGAAAGAGTCCCAGATGGAAAAGCAAGAGATAAAGAAACAAACAATGTTTGAAAAGTTCTGTGTAGAAAAATCAGACTGAAAATTGCTGAAAGCCAAGATAGAATCATCTAGGCGAATTCAGGAAGTACACAGCGTCCAAAAGAGGTGGAATCCCAATAGACTTAGCAGCAGCTGTATGATCCAAATCAACAAAGTTCATGAGCATCCCAGTGATTTAAAATGCGCCTGGAGGAAAGCAACAGAATCACAAGGGAACCTCCAGAGGGGTTTCAGCTGCTATCTCAGCAGCAATATTGCAGGACAGGGAGGAGTGCCAGGACATAGACCATAGCTTGAATGGCAAAATGCTGCCATCTAGGGAAGCCTATGCCACATGACCACCATTTCTAATAACCGCAGAGCTAGAGAATGCCACAGACCTGCAAATCTTAAAAGAATTCAGCAGTTCGAAACTTATCCTAAAAGAAAGGTTGAGAATTCTCCCCTGAAGGGATAAGCAGCAAGATGAAATGGAAAGAAGATAACCCTTATTGGAAATGCAAGAAGAGCATGAGTGGAAAAGAAGAAACAAGAAGAAGGCAAGGAGGACATCAAAACCCTAAAGATGGGAGAGGGAAGCAGGAAATCATAGGGGATTGGAAGCACTATCTTAAGGGAGTCAGCTTATATGACTCTCTGTTGGAAGCAAACGGAGAGATGCATGGCCTGACGTGTTTGCAAAGCAAACGTGAAGCAGACCAAGAAAGAATCAAACAAACAAACAACACAAAAAGGGTAGGGTAACATGAATATTCAAAAGAAATTACTCAAGGTGATGTCAAGGATCATTCAGTACGCATCGACCCAGTATCGCGGCTTGAATGTACTCAGCACACCTGTATCCGGAAATCAGAGGGGTGCATTTATATTCGTAAATATTGATTCATATGAGCATATCGTGACCTAACCCAAATGCCGATTTGGAATCCAATGGATTCCTAGCCCGTGATATAGACTTGCATGTCTTCCAACAGGATGAATGAATGCCATATTCTACACTACGTCGAGAAGTAATGGCACAAGCCTATAACAAGGAAAAGTAGCTCCGCAAAAGTGTACTAAGATCAAAAGAGACAGGCAGTAAAGTGCACATTGGGGATTGTATCATTCCTAGGAATTTCAGCCCCCTTGAAACAAATGGATAGATGTCCCGTGAATGCGGGTGTTTCAGCAGAAATCAACCGACGGCTATGTATTGCGGGTGTGCCCATATTACAGGAACAATAGTTTCCCGTAGTGGGTCTCTGTGTACTGTGAACTGTTAGAAAGTTTAAAGACGTGTGAAACATTCAACTGAAAATGGACACACTTCCCTCCGTTGCTACAGTGCATACAGATCTGAACAAAAGGAAAGAGGGAAGAACAAAGGCCCATGGGACGCTAGTGGGTAGAATCACATTTACCTTAGGAACCTCTCGTCGGATGCAGCCCCTCCCCCAACACTGACAAGATGCAGCAGCCATTGGGGATGGCAGTTAGCGGTTGGATTCCAGGTGGAATGTTGGTGTGTACCGCGAGGCTTGTTGTGGCTGGTGGATCCTAGGTAACCGGGCAGAGTTCTGTGGGTGGATCAGTGCGATGGAGGGGCTGCCGCCCTCTGTGGAGCTTGGCGTAGGTCTTTGGTCCGGGAAGCTGTGTCAGTTCGAGATACTGCTGCTGCCCAAAGACCTGAGTTCACGGGTCAGTTTCCAGAACCTGAAAGGGCAGACAGTGGAAGATCTGCCTGTCTTCAGCTTACTGGAGAGGCTCCGAGGACCTTTCAGACTTGCCCAGTCCTGTTGAAGTCGACTTTATGGGAGACACGAAGAGAAGCTGGCCGAAAATATGGCTGCACGGATTGAGGAGAGATGCGAACACATTGATGAGAGATGCTCTGCTACAATAGAGAATACTGGCCTGGAGACAGCTGTAGAGGATAGCAGGCTCGAAAGGCATTCATGAGACATGTTGTACCTCGCTGATACTAGCAGAAACCTTTGGAGGGCCAACGTGGACTGGAGGAAGTTCCTCAATTCTCTGCTCCAAGAACGGGTCCAAGATCCCTGACGTCTAAAGAGAAGAGATGGCAGAGATGATAAAAACGCTCATGTTCTTGAAAGAGGTCAGATAATCCACACGACCCAAGGGGCAATTCCAAGCCATTCAGATCAAAGTGCACCAAGCCCAGGTAAGCCTTTTCCCAGGTTTGGGCCTAGCTATCAAGCACTTGCTCTTCCCTCCCCTCCACTCATGCATCCATTTTGAGGGATCAGTACCTGAGCTGCAATGAAGCCAGTAAGAAAAGAGCAAGCCCCTCCTAGAATCAGAGTT
The DNA here is from genome assembly GCF_048564905.1 of Vicugna pacos. Lineage (NCBI taxonomy): Eukaryota > Metazoa > Chordata > Mammalia > Artiodactyla > Camelidae > Vicugna > Vicugna pacos. The sequence continues at coordinate 73,941,635 of NW_027328741.1, read as the reverse complement.
CCTCTAGCTTCATCCTCTGTGAACAACAGGGAACCCCATAAAGGTCAAATACTCTCGTATGAAATAGATAGGAATTGAATACTTAGCTCCCACAAAGAAACGATGGCCTTCCGCTAGATTCAGCAAATGCTGGGTTTATGTCTTCTCTGGGGTGAAGGGAGTGTGGTAAGTGAGGGGAATCTTTGACTGAACTTGAATCTGTATTAGGCCTCCGTTTTTCAAGACAGTCTAGGTAAATATTAGAAGTCAGATAGTGAACGGAACTGTAAAAGTCGCCAATTACATGAAAGACACAGCTTATGTGGACCGTCTTTCAATTGAGTCAAGCCCCCGGGGGCAATCTATCATGGGGGTGCAGACTTGGTTGCATTCAAGTGCTTTACCCAACATGATCGGATGATTAAGCGTTCTCATCATTGATAAAAAAACACATGGTTCTCAGTAGCCTAGCATAGCTGCAGCAGGGTTCTCATAGCTATAATGCCTCTAGGTTCTTTGGATTCAAAGCTAAATGTATATATTTAGTTCGTTTCCTCTTGTAATTTCCTTGAGAGGGATGGTACACCTTGAAATGCCAACATTGACCAGTAGGTGTCATCGGGAGTAAAGGGCACCACATGCACAAGGGAATCCAAGCTTGGGGGTTATTTCATGTTTCCATTAGTTATTTCATGGTTCCTGTTGGTTTCGGAGGCTTCAACAGTAAGGAGTTGATATGACCCCTTTAACAGTTCGGACTGCTAGTTTGCATTCTATCTGTCTATGTTTTCCTTAGAGCTGACAAAATGTTACCGAAATTGACAAGTCTGGCTTCTAGGTCGATTTAGTATGTTTCAGAAACTAACTTCATTTTTGTATAACTCCCAAAACATTTATATCAATTCTATTAAATTTTTAAAGACTGCAAGTGAGATATAAACACAATGTCAAAACTGGAGTCTTCGGACAATCCCTCCCACCACAGCTGTATAGAAACAAAGAGATAAAAAAAAATCACATTTCTGTGAAATGTATCTGGAAAGTGTTGATTCATCGATGCCCAGTTGACAGAGAAGCAGTGCAACCTGCGCTCACTCGCTCCCATGAACACAGCAATGGAAACATCCACTCACCCAGCCCTTGGCACAGGACACTTGCCGAAGAGAGGTCTGTTACTTCCAAAGACAGGATGAGGCCTCAGAACACCTGGAAGCAGGAGAAGGAAAAGCAGGGAATGGATACCAGTGCATGGTCTGAGCCCTGTTGATGGAGCAGTAAAGGTGAAACTCTCTTTAACTTGGACGCACACTCTCTAGCGGACAGGAGACATGGGATTGAAGGTGATGCGCTGGGTGTTACAAGAGTGCACAGCAGATGCTTGGCTGACAGAACTCAAAGAATCCAGTGCAAAATATCCCCACAGTTGATTCTGAGACCAAGATCCGAGCTGCCAAATTTGAGGTAGCAGAGGCAGCGTTCAGGGAGGGATAGGGCTACGGATGATGGCACACGCTGAGTCTCAGGGATCTGGAGTGCGTTGTGGGATGTGGTGGGTCCTATCAAGAGAGCAGACCGACCTGGGACCCCAATGAGCAAGCAACAACCCTGGCGCGCGCAGTAGAAATTATCGATATATCCCATAGCCACACCCAGTGCATCTGCAGGACCAGAGACCAATTTGGCCTTTTGCCAATAGAGCATGTGTGGGGCTGAATCAGAGATATTGTGCATCGGGTCTGAGGGATCCAGGGGGCCTTGGGTTTGAATTCAGAATGAAAAGCCTTAGGATCTGCTACATTCATAACCTGGGCTGTGATTATGGTTTGTTTTGAGGCACAGGATGTGCAACAGCTCTGTGGTTGCCTTCGTGCACCCGTGCCACAAGGATGAGAGGACAAGGAAGTGTGGTCCAAGACCACATCGTGAGAAGAGGGAGGATTTCCTTCAGTTTATCTCTCAAAAGCGGATGCTACATTTTGGATGGCACCGGCACGGTTCGGCAGCGAGGACACCAAGTTCGGGCTGCGGGATCATTCCAGCAGGCCCTGATGTGTGACATCCATAGATATGCTTCCACTGGTGTTTCTGTAGACAGAGAAGCTCTTGGAAGAACTGGTTTCAGTGGGACATTCCCGTGGCACTACAAAGCACAAGCGCACTCACACTCTGCTCTTCTGGAAACACTCCAAAATAACATAGAGTAGAATGCAGAGCTGAGAACCTTTAGAAGCTCCATTTCCACCAGAGGAAGAGTCCTGTGCTCTTTCAGATTTGTGAGAGAAGCGTAATCAAAATGAGGTTATCCTAATCGAAATAGTATGGGGGTTTCATCACAACAAAGGCAACACCAGCAATTGGAGGTAGAACAGTCACACACAGGAACAGGACATGGCATCAATGTCTAGGAAAATTTGTCCTCACAGAAATCCCATGCAATTGTGTAGAGCCAAGAGTCTAAAGTTTTCACTTAACCAAGCCCTAGAAGTCTACATTAGATACCTGAAATTACCTGACCAGTAGAGATGAAGAAATACAGTAAAAGGAAAAGGAAGTACCATTTTCAGTTCCAAAGAGATTGAAGGCCCTAAAGATAAGCTTTCAGACAACTAGACTGCAAAACGCTCTCCAGAGCAAGTATTGAAAATGGAGGTGAGGGAAACACTGAAGGACAACAGTGTCTCAGAATCACAATAGCCAGAATACCAGAAAAGGGGAAGAGAATGCCTAAAGACGAGCCAAATAATCTCAGAAAACTCAGTGGATGAGAAAATATCAGGGCTAACATTCCGTCCTAAGCAGACGAGATATTGCAGAGGGACGCGTGAATGACTTTGAAGACAGGGGAACAGAAATCCCTCGGTCAGAAGCACACATAGGAAAGCAAGTGCAAACCAATGGAAACATTGCTGTTGAATCCTGGTTGAAGACAAGGCATGAAAGACTAAAATTCGAAAGAGTCCCAGATGGAAAAGCAAGAGATAAAGAAACAAACAATGTTTGAAAAGTGATGTGTAGAAAAATCAGACTGAAACTTGCTGAAAGCCAAGATAGAATCATCTAGGCGAATTCAGGAAGTACACAGCGTCCAAAAGAGGTGGAATCCCAATAGACATAGCAGCAGCTGTATGATCCAAATCAACAAAGTTCATGAGCATCCCAGTGATTTAAAATGCGCCTGGAGGAAAGCAACAGAATCACAAGGGAACCTCCAGAGGGGTTTCAGCTGCTATCTCAGCAGCAATATTGCAGGACAGGGAGGAGTGCCAGGACATAGACCATAGCTTGAATGGCAAAATGCTGCCATCTAGGGTAGCCTATGCCACATGACCACCATTTCTAATAACAGCAGAGCTAGAGAATGCCACAGACCTGCAAATCTTAAAAGAATTCAGCAGTTCGAAACTTATCCTAAAAGAAAGGTTGAGAATTCTCCCCTGAAGGGATAAGCAGCAAGATGAAATGGAAAGAAGAAAACCCTTATTGGAAATGCAAGAAGAGCATGAGTGGAAAAGAAGAAACAAGAAGAAGGCAAGGAGGACATCAAAACCCTAAAGATGGGAGAGGGAAGCAGGAAATCATAGGGGATTGGAAGCACTATCTTAAGGGAGTCAGCTTATATGACTCTCTGTTGGAAGCAAACGGAGAGATGCATGGCCTGACGTGTTTGCAAAACAAACGTGAAGCAGACCAAGAAAGAATCAAACAAACAAACAACACAAAAAGGGTAGGGTAACATGAATATTCAAAAGAAATTACTCAAGGTGATGTCAAGGATCATTCAGTACGCATCGACCGAGTATCGCGGCTTGAATGTACTCAGCACACCTGTATCCGGAAATCAGAGGGGTGCATTTATATTCGTAAATATTGATTCATATGAGCATATCGTGACCTAACCCAAATGCCGATTTGGAATCCAATGGATTCCTAGCCCGTGATATAGACTTGCAAGTCTTCCAACAGGATGAATGAATGCCATATTCTACACTACGTCGAGAAGAAATGGCACAAGCCTATAACAAGGAAAAGTAGCTCCGCAAAAGTGTACTAAGATCAAAAGAGACAGGCAGTAAAGTGCACATTGGGGATTGTATCATTCCTAGGAATTTCAGCCCCCTTGAAACAAATGGATAGATGTCCCGTGAATGCGGGTGTTTCAGCAGAAATCAACCGACGGCTATGTATTGCGGGTGTGCCCATATTACAGGAACAATAGTTTCCCTTAGTGGGTCTCTGTGTACTGTGAACTGTTAGAAAGTTTAAAGACGTGTGAAATATTCAACTGAAAATGGACACACTTCCCTCCGTTGCTACAGTGCATACAGATCTGAACAAAAGGAAAGAGGGAAGAACAAAGGCCCATGGGACGCTAGTGGGTAGAATCACATTTACCTTAGGAACCTCTCGTCGGATGCAGCCCCTCCCCCAACACTGACAAGATGCAGCAGCCATTGGGGATGGCAGTTAGCGGTTGGATTCCAGGTGGAATATTGGTGTGTACCGCGAGGCTTGTTGTGGCTGGTGGATCCTAGATAACCGGGCAGAGTTCTGTGGGTGGATCAGTGCGATGGAGGGGCTGCCGCCCTCTGTGGAGCTTGGCGTAGGTCTTTGTTCCGGGAAGCTGTGTCAGTTCGAGATACTGCTGCTGCCCAAAGACCTGAGTTCACGGGTCAGTTTCCAGAACCTGAAAGGGCAGACAGTGGAAGATCTGCCTGTCTTCAGCTTACTGGAGAGGCTCCGAGGTCCTTTCAGACTTGCCCAGTCCTGTTGAAGTCGACTTTATGGGAGACACGAAGAGAAGCTGGCCGAAAATATGGCTGCACGGATTGAGGAGAGATGCGAACACATTGATGAGAGATGCTCTGCTACAATAGAGAATACTGGCCTGGAGACAGCTGTAGAGGATAGCAGGCTCGAAAGGCATTCATGAGACATGTTGTACCTCGCTGATACTAGCAGAAACCTTTGGAGGGCCAACGTGGACTGGAGGAAGTTCCTCAATTCTCTGCTCCAAGAACGGGTCCAAGATCCCTGACGTCTAAAGAGAAGAGATGGCAGAGATGATAAAAACGCTCATGTTCTTGAAAGAGGTCAGATAATCCACACGACCCAAGGGGCAATTCCAAGCCATTCAGATCAAAGTGCACCAAGCCCAGGTAAGCCTTTTCCCAGGTTTGGGCCTAGCTATCAAGCACTTGCTCTTCCCTCCCCTCCACTCATGCATCCATTTTGAGGGATCAGTACCTGAGCTGCAATGAAGCCAGTAAGAAAAGAGCAAGCCCCTCCTAGAATCAGAGTTCCTCTAGCTTCATCCTCTGTGAACAACAGGGAACCCCATAAAGGTCAAATACTCTCGTATGAAATAGATAGGAATTGAATACTTAGCTCCCACAAAGAAACGATGGCCTTCCGCTAGATTCAGCAAATGCTGGGTTTATGTCTTCTCTGGGGTGAAGGGAGTGTGGTAAGTGAGGGGAATCTTTGACTGAACTTGAATCTGTATTAGGCCTCCGTTTTTCAAGACAGTCTAGGTAAATATTAGAAGTCAGATAGTTAACAGAACTGTAAAAGTCACCAATGACATGAAAGACACAGCTTATGTGGACCGTCTTTCAATTGAGTCAAGCCCCCGGGGGCAATCTATCATGGGGGTGCAGACTTGGTTGCATTCAAGTGCTTTACCCAACATGATCGGATGATTAAGCGTTCTCATCATTGATAAAAAAACACATGGTTCTCAGTAGCCTAGCATAGCTGCAGCAGGGTTCTCATAGCTATAATGCCTCTAGGTTCTTTGGATTCAAAGCTAAATGTATATATTTAGTTCGTTTCCTCTTGTAATTTCCTTGAGAGGGATGGTACACCTTGAAATGCCAACATTGACCAGTAGGTGTCATCGGGAGTAAAGGGCACCACATGCACAAGGGAATCCAAGCTTGGGGGTTATTTCATGTTTCCATTAGTTATTTCATGGTTCCTGTTGGTTTCGGAGGCTTCAACAGTAAGGAGTTGATATGACCCCTTTAACAGTTCGGACTGCTAGTTTGCATTCTATCTGTCTATGTTTTCCTTAGAGCTGACAAAATGTTACCGAAATTGACAAGTCTGGCTTCTAGGTCGATTTAGTATGTTTCAGAAACTAACTTCATTTTTGTATAACTCCCAAAACATTTATATCAATTCTATTAAATTTTTAAAGACTGCAAGTGAGATATAAACACAATGTCAAAACTGGAGTCTTCGGACAATCCCTCCCACCACAGCTGTATAGAAACAAAGAGATAAAAAAAAATCACATTTCTGTGAAATGTATCTGGAAAGTGTTGATTCATCGATGCCCAGTTGACAGAGAAGCAGTGCAACCTGCGCTCACTCGCTCCCATGAACACAGCAATGGAAACATCCACTCACCCAGCCCTTGGCACAGGACACTTGCCGAAGAGAGGTCTGTTACTTCCAAAGACAGGATGAGGCCTCAGAACACCTGGAAGCAGGAGAAGGAAAAGCAGGGAATGGATACCAGTGCATGGTCTGAGCCCTGTTGATGGAGCAGTAAAGGTGAAACTCTCTTTAACTTGGACGCACACTCTCTAGCGGACAGGAGACATGGGATTGAAGGTGATGCGCTGGGTGTTACAAGAGTGCACAGCAGATGCTTGGCTGACAGAACTCAAAGAATCCAGTGCAAAATATCCCCACAGTTGATTCTGAGACCAAGATCCGAGCTGCCAAATTTGAGGTAGCAGAGGCAGCGTTCAGGGAGGGATAGGGCTACGGATGATGGCACACGCTGAGTCTCAGGGATCTGGAGTGCGTTGTGGGATGTGGTGGGTCCTATCAAGAGAGCAGACCGACCTGGGACCCCAATGAGCAAGCAACAACCCTGGCGCGCGCAGTAGAAATTATCGATATATCCCATAGCCACACCCAGTGCATCTGCAGGACCAGAGACCAATTTGGCCTTTTGCCAATAGAGCATGTGTGGGGCTGAATCAGAGATATTGTGCATCGGGTCTGAGGGATCCAGGGGGCCTTGGGTTTGAATTCAGAATGAAAAGCCTTAGGATCTGCTACATTCATAACCTGGGCTGTGATTATGGTTTGTTTTGAGGCACAGGATGTGCAACAGCTCTGTGGTTGCCTTCGTGCACCCGTGCCACAAGGATGAGAGGACAAGGAAGTGTGGTCCAAGACCACAGCGTGAGAAGAGGGAGGATTTCCTTCAGTTTATCTCTCAAAAGCGGATGCTACATTTTGGATGGCACCGGCACGGTTCGGCAGCGAGGACACCAAGTTCGGGCTGCGGGATCATTCCAGCAGGCCCTGATGTGTGACATCCATAGATATGCTTCCACTGGTGTTTCTGTAGACAGAGAAGCTCTTGGAAGAACTGGTTTCAGTGGGACATTCCCGTGGCACTACAAAGCACAACCGCACTCACACTCTGCTCTTCTGGAAACACTCCAAAATAACATAGAGTAGAATGCAGAGCTGAGAACCTTTAGAAGCTCCATTTCCACCAGAGGAAGAGTCCTGTGCTCTTTCAGATTTGTGAGAGAAGCGTAATCAAAATGAGGTTATCCTAATCGAAATAGTATGGGGGTTTCATCACAACAAAGGCAACACCAGCAATTGGAGGTAGAACAGTCACACACAGGAACAGGACATGGCATCAATGTCTAGGAAAATTTGTCCTCACAGAAATCCCATGCAATTGTGTAGAGCCAAGAGTCTAAAGTTTTCACTTAACCAAGCCCTAGAAGTCTATATTAGATACCTGAAATTACCTGACCAGTAGAGATGAAGAAATACAGTAAAAGGAAAAGGAAGTACCATTTTCAGTTCCAAAGAGATTGAAGGCCCTAAAGATAAGCTTTCAGACAACTAGACTGCAAAACGCTCTCCAGAGCAAGTATTGAAAATGGAGGTGAGGGAAACACTGAAGGACAACAGTGTCTCAGAATCACAATAGCCAGAATACCAGAAAAGGGGAAGAGAATGCCTAAAGACGAGCCAAATAATCTCAGAAAACTCAGTGGATGAGAAAATATCAGGGCTAACATTCCGTCCTAAGCAGACGAGATATTGCAGAGGGACGCGTGAATGACTTTGAAGACAGGGGAACAGAAATCCCTCGGTCAGAAGCACACATAGGAAAGCAAGTGCAAACCAATGGAAACATTGCTGTTGAATCCTGGTTGAAGACAAGGCATGAAAGACTAAAATTCGAAAGAGTCCCAGATGGAAAAGCAAGAGATAAAGAAACAAACAATGTTTGAAAAGTGATGTGTAGAAAAATCAGACTGAAACTTGCTGAAAGCCAAGATAGAATCATCTAGGCGAATTCAGGAAGTACACAGCGTCCAAAAGAGGTGGAATCCCAATAGACATAGCAGCAGCTGTATGATCCAAATCAACAAAGTTCATGAGCATCCCAGTGATTTAAAATGCGCCTGGAGGAAAGCAACAGAATCACAAGGGAACCTCCAGAGGGGTTTCAGCTGCTATCTCAGCAGCAATATTGCAGGACAGGGAGGAGTGCCAGGACATAGACCATAGCTTGAATGGCAAAATGCTGCCATCTAGGGTAGCCTATGCCACATGACCACCATTTCTAATAACAGCAGAGCTAGAGAATGCCACAGACCTGCAAATCTTAAAAGAATTCAGCAGTTCGAAACTTATCCTAAAAGAAAGGTTGAGAATTCTCCCCTGAAGGGATAAGCAGCAAGATGAAATGGAAAGAAGAAAACCCTTATTGGAAATGCAAGAAGAGCATGAGTGGAAAAGAAGAAACAAGAAGAAGGCAAGGAGGACATCAAAACCCTAAAGATGGGAGAGGGAAGCAGGAAATCATAGGGGATTGGAAGCACTATCTTAAGGGAGTCAGCTTATATGACTCTCTGTTGGAAGCAAACGGAGAGATGCATGGCCTGACGTGTTTGCAAAACAAACGTGAAGCAGACCAAGAAAGAATCAAACAAACAAACAACACAAAAAGGGTAGGGTAACATGAATATTCAAAAGAAATTACTCAAGGTGATGTCAAGGATCATTCAGTACGCATCGACCGAGTATCGCGGCTTGAATGTACTCAGCACACCTGTATCCGGAAATCAGAGGGGTGCATTTATATTCGTAAATATTGATTCATATGAGCATATCGTGACCTAACCCAAATGCCGATTTGGAATCCAATGGATTCCTAGCCCGTGATATAGACTTGCAAGTCTTCCAACAGGATGAATGAATGCCATATTCTACACTACGTCGAGAAGAAATGGCACAAGCCTATAACAAGGAAAAGTAGCTCCGCAAAAGTGTACTAAGATCAAAAGAGACAGGCAGTAAAGTGCACATTGGGGATTGTATCAGTCCTAGGAATTTCAGCCCCCTTGAAACAAATGGATAGATGTCCCGTGAATGCGGGTGTTTCAGCAGAAATCAACCGACGGCTATGTATTGCGGGTGTGCCCATATTACAGGAACAATAGTTTCCCTTAGTGGGTCTCTGTGTACTGTGAACTGTTAGAAAGTTTAAAGACGTGTGAAATATTCAACTGAAAATGGACACACTTCCCTCCGTTGCTACAGTGCATACAGATCTGAACAAAAGGAAAGAGGGAAGAACAAAGGCCCATGGGACGCTAGTGGGTAGAATCACATTTACCTTAGGAACCTCTCGTCGGATGCAGCCCCTCCCCCAACACTGACAAGATGCAGCAGCCATTGGGGATGGCAGTTAGCGGTTGGATTCCAGGTGGAATATTGGTGTGTACCGCGAGGCTTGTTGTGGCTGGTGGATCCTAGATAACCGGGCAGAGTTCTGTGGGTGGATCAGTGCGATGGAGGGGCTGCCGCCCTCTGTGGAGCTTGGCGTAGGTCTTTGTTCCGGGAAGCTGTGTCAGTTCGAGATACTGCTGCTGCCCAAAGACCTGAGTTCACGGGTCAGTTTCCAGAACCTGAAAGGGCAGACAGTGGAAGATCTGCCTGTCTTCAGCTTACTGGAGAGGCTCCGAGGTCCTTTCAGACTTGCCCAGTCCTGTTGAAGTCGACTTTATGGGAGACACGAAGAGAAGCTGGCCGAAAATATGGCTGCACGGATTGAGGAGAGATGCGAACACATTGATGAGAGATGCTCTGCTACAATAGAGAATACTGGCCTGGAGACAGCTGTAGAGGATAGCAGGCTCGAAAGGCATTCATGAGACATGTTGTACCTCGCTGATACTAGCAGAAACCTTTGGAGGGCCAACGTGGACTGGAGGAAGTTCCTCAATTCTCTGCTCCAAGAACGGGTCCAAGATCCCTGACGTCTAAAGAGAAGAGATGGCAGAGATGATAAAAACGCTCATGTTCTTGAAAGAGGTCAGATAATCCACACGACCCAAGGGGCAATTCCAAGCCATTCAGATCAAAGTGCACCAAGCCCAGGTAAGCCTTTTCCCAGGTTTGGGCCTAGCTATCAAGCACTTGCTCTTCCCTCCCCTCCACTCAGGCATCCATTTTGAGGGATCAGTACCTGAGCTGCAATGAAGCCAGTAAGAAAAGAGCAAGCCCCTCCTAGAATCAGAGTTCCTCTAGCTTCATCCTCTGTGAACAACAGGGAACCCCATAAAGGTCAAATACTCTCGTATGTAATAGATAGGAATTGAATACTTAGCTCCCACAAAGAAACGATGGCCTTCCGCTAGATTCAGCAAATGCTGGGTTTATGTCTTCTCTGGGGTGAAGGGAGTGTGGTAAGTGAGGGGAATCTTTGACTGAACTTGAATCTGTATTAGGCCTCCGTTTTTCAAGACAGTCTAGGTAAATATTAGAAGTCAGATAGTGAACGGAACTGTAAAAGTCGCCAATGACATGAAAGACACAGCTTATGTGGACCGTCTTTCAATTGAGTCAAGCCCCCGGGGGCAATCTATCATGGGGGTGCAGACTTGGTTGCATTCAAGTGCTTTACCCAACATGATCGGATGATTAAGCGTTCTCATCACTGATAGAAGAACACCTGGTTCTCAGTAGCCTAGCATAGCTGCAGCAGGGTTCTCATAGATATAATGCCTCTAGGTTCTTTGGATTCAAAGCTAAATGTATATATTTAGTTCGTTTCCTCTTGTAATTTCCTTGAGAGGGATGGTACACCTTGAAATGCCAACATTGACCAGTAGGTGTCATCGGGAGTAAAGGGCACCACATGCACAAGGGAATCCAAGCTTGGGGGTTATTTCATGTTTCCATTAGTTATTTCATGGTTCCTGTTGGTTTCGGAGGCTTCAACAGTAAGGAGTTGATATGACCCCTTTAACAGTTCGGACTGCTAGTTTGCATTTTATCTGTCTATGTTTTCCTTACAGCTGACAAAATGTTACCGAAATTGACAAGTCTGGCTTCTAGGTCGATTTAGTATGTTTCAGAAACTAACTTCATTTTCGTATAACTCCCAAAACATTTATATCAATTCTATTAAATTTTTAAAGACTGCAAGTGAGATATAAACACAATGTCAAAACTGGAGTCTTCGGACAATCCCTCCCACCACAGCTGTATAGAAAGAAAGAGATAAAAAAAAATCACATTTCTGTGAAATGTATCTGGAAAGTGTTGATTCATCGATGCCCAGTTGACAGAGAAGCAGTGCAACCTGCGCTCACTCGCTCCCATGAACACAGCAATGGAAACATCCACTCACCCAGCCCTTGGCACAGGACACTTGCCGAAGAGAGGTCTGTTACTTCCAAAGACAGGATGAGGCCTCAGAACACCTGGAAGCAGGAGAAGGAAAAGCAGGGAATGGATACCAGTGCATGGTCTGAGCCCTGTTGATGGAGCAGTAAAGGTGAAACTCTCTTTAACTTGGACGCACACTCTCTAGCGGACAGGAGACATGGGATTGAAGGTGATGCGCTGGGTGTTAGAAGAGTGCACAGCAGATGCTTGGCTGACAGAACTCAAAGAATCCAGTGCAAAATATCCCCACAGTTGATTCTGAGACCAAGATCCGAGCTGCCAAATTTGAGGTAGCAGAGGCAGCGTTCAGGGAGGGATAGGGGTACGGATGATGGCACACGCTGAGTCTCAGGGATCTGGAGTGCGTTGTGGGATGTGGTGGGTCCTATCAAGAGAGCAGACCGACCTGGGACCCCAATGAGCAAGCAACAACCCTGGCGCGCGCAGTAGAAATTATCGATATATCCCATAGCCACACCCAGTGCATCTGCAGGACCAGAGACCAATTTGGCATTTTGCCAATAGAGCATGTGTGGGGCTGAATCAGAGATATTGTGCATCGGGTCTGAGGGATCCAGGGGGCCTTGGGTTTGAATTCAGTATGAAAAGCCTTAGGATCTGCTACATTCATAACCTGGGCTGTGATTATGGTTTGTTTTGAGGCACAGGATGTGCAACAGCTCTGTGATTCCCTTCGTGCAACCGTGCCACAAGGATGAGAGGACAAGGAAGTGTGGTCCAAGACCACAGCGTGAGAAGAGGAAGGATTTCCTTCAGTTTATCTCTCAAAAGCGGATGCTACATTTTGGATGGCACCGGCACGGTTCGGCAGCGAGGACACCAAGTTCGGGCTGCGGGATCATTCCAGCAGGCCCTGATGTGTGACATCCATAGATATGCTTCCACTGGTGTTTCTGTAGACAGAGAAGCTCTTGGAAGAACTGGTTTCAGTGGGACATTCCCGTGGCACTAAAAAGAAAAAGCGCACTCACACTCTGCACTTCTGGAAACACTCCAAAATAACATAGAGTAGAATGCAGAGCTGAGAACCTTTAGAAGCTCCATTTCCACCAGAGGAAGTGTCCTGTGCTCTTTCAGATTTGTGAGAGAAGCGTAATCAAAATGAGGTTATCCTAATCGAAGTAGTATGGGGGGTTCATCACAACAAAGGCAACACCAGCAATTGGAGGTAGAACAGACACACACAGGAACAGGACATGGCATCAATGTCTAGGAAAATTTGTCCTCACAGAAATCCCATGCAATTGTGTAGAGCCAAGAGTCTAAAGTTTTCACTTAACCAAGCCCTAGAAGTCTACATTAGATACCTGAAATTACCTGACCAGTAGAGATGAAGAAATACAGTAAAAGGAAAAGGAAGTACCATTTTCAGTTCCAAAGAGATTGAAGGCCCTAAAGATAAGCTTTCAGACAACTAGACTGCAAAACGCTCTCCAGAGCAAGTATTGAAAATGGAGGTGAGGGAAACACTGAAGAACAACAGTGTCTCAGAATCACAAAAGGCAGAATACCAGAAAAGGGGAAGAGAAAGCCTAAAGACGAGCCAAATAATCTCAGAAAACTCAGTGGATGAGAAAATATCAGGGCTAACATTCCGTCCTAAGCAGACGAGATATTGCAGAGGGACGCGTGAATGACTTTGAAGACAGGGGAACAGAAATCCCTCGGTCAGAAGCACACATAGGAAAGCAAGTGCAAACCAATGGAAACATTGCTGTTGAATCCTGGTTGAAGACAAGGCATGAAAGACTAAAATTCGAAAGAGTCCCAGATGGAAAAGCAAGAGATAAAGAAACAAACAATGTTTGAAAAGTTCTGTGTAGAAAAATCAGACTGAAACTTGCTGAAAGCCAAGATAGAATCATCTAGGCGAATTCAGGAAGTACACAGCGTCCAAAAGAGGTGGAATCCCAATAGACTTAGCAGCAGCTGTATGATCCAAATCAACAAAGTTCATGAGCATCCCAGTGATTTAAAATGCGCCTGGAGGAAAGCAACAGAATCACAAGGGAATCTCCAGAGGGGTTTCAGCTGCTATCTCAGCAGCAATATTGCAGGACAGGGAGGAGTGCCAGGACATAGACCATAGCTTGAATGGCAAAATGCTGCCATCTAGGGTAGCCTATGCCACATGACCACCATTTCTAATAACAGCAGAGCTAGAGAATGCCACAGACCTGCAAATCTTAAAAGAATTCAGCAGTTCGAAACTTATCCTAAAAGAAAGGTTGAGAATTCTCCCCTGAAGGGATAAGCAGCAAGATGAAATGGAAAGAAGAAAACCCTTATTGGAAATGCAAGAAGAGCATGAGTGGAAAAGAAGAAACAAGAAGAAGGCAAGGAGGACATCAAAACCCTAAAGATGGGAGAGGGAAGCAGGAAATCATAGGGGATTGGAAGCACTATCTTAAGGGAGTCAGCTTATATGACTCTCTGTTGGAAGCAAACGGAGAGATGCATGGCCTGACGTGTTTGCAAAACAAACGTGAAGCAGACCAAGAAAGAATCAAACAAACAAACAACACAAAAAGGGTAGGGTAACATGAATATTCAAAAGAAATTACTCAAGGTGATGTCAAGGATCATTCAGTACGCATCGACCCAGTATCGCGGCTTGAATGTACTCAGCACACCTGTATCCGGAAATCAGAGGGGTGCATTTATATTCGTAAATATTGATTCATATGAGCATATCGTGACCTAACCCAAATGCCGATTTGGAATCCAATGGATTCCTAGCCCGTGATATAGACTTGCAAGTCTTCCAACAGGATGAATGAATGCCATATTCTACACTACGTCGAGAAGAAATGGCACAAGCCTATAACAAGGAAAAGTAGCTCCGCAAAAGTGTACTAAGGTCAAAAGAGACAGGCAGTAAAGTGCACATTGGGGATTGTATCATTCCTAGGAATTTCAGCCCCCTTGAAACAAATGGATAGATGTCCCGTGAATGCGGGTGTTTCAGCAGAAATCAACCGACGGCTATGTATTGCGGGTGTGCCCATATTACAGGAACAATAGTTTCCCTTAGTGGGTCTCTGTGTACTGTGAACTGTTAGAAAGTTTAAAGACGTGTGAAACATTCAACTGAAAATGGACACACTTCCCTCCGTTGCTACAGTGCATACAGATCTGAACAAAAGGAAAGAGGGAAGAACAAAGGCCCATGGGACGCTAGTGGGTAGAATCACATTTACCTTAGGAACCTCTCGTCGGATGCAGCCCCTCCCCCAACACTGACAAGATGCAGCAGCCATTGGGGATGGCAGTTAGCGGTTGGATTCCAGGTGGAATATTGGTGTGTACCGCGAGGCTTCTTGTGGCTGGTGGATCCTAGGTAACCGGGCAGAGTTCTGTGGGTGGATCAGTGCGATGGAGGGGCTGCCGCCCTCTGTGGAGCTTGGCGTAGGTCTTTGTTCCGGGAAGCTGTGTCAGTTCGAGATACTGCTGCTGCCCAAAGACCTGAGTTCACGGGTCAGTTTCCAGAACCTGAAAGGGCAGACAGTGGAAGATCTGCCTGTCTTCAGCTTACTGGAGAGGCTCCGAGGTCCTTTCAGACTTGCCCAGTCCTGTTGAAGTCGACTTTATGGGAGACACGAAGAGAAGCTGGCCGAAAATATGGCTGCACGGATTGAGGAGAGATGCGAACACATTGATGAGAGATGCTCTGCTACAATAGAGAACACTGGCCTGGAGACAGCTGTAGAGGATAGCAGGCTCGAAAGGCATTCATGAGACATGTTGTACCTCGCTGATACTAGCAGAAACCTTTGGAGGGCCAACGTGGACTGGAGGAAGTTCCTCAATTCTCTGCTCCAAGAACGGGTCCAAGATCCCTGACGTCTAAAGAGAAGAGATGGCAGAGATGATAAAAACGCTCATGTTCTTGAAAGAGGTCAGATAATCCACACGACCCAAGGGGCAATTCCAAGCCATTCAGATCAAAGTGCACCAAGCCCAGGTAAGCCTTTTCCCAGGTTTGGGCCTAGCTATCAAGCACTTGCTCTTCCCTCCCCTCCACTCATGCATCCATTTTGAGGGATCAGTACCTGAGCTGCAATGAAGCCAGTAAGAAAAGAGCAAGCCCCTCCTAGAATCAGAGTTCCTCTAGCTTCCATCCTCTGTGAACAACAGGGAACCCCATAAAGGTCAAATACTCTCGTATGAAATAGATAGGAATTGAATACTTAGCTCCCACAAAGAAATGATGGCCTTCCGCTAGATTCAGCAAATGCTGGGTTTATGTCTTCTCTGGGGTGAAGGGAGTGTGGTAAGTGAGGGGAATCTTTGACTGAACTTGAATCTGTATTAGGCCTCCGTTTTTCAAGACAGTCTAGGTAAATATTAGAAGTCAGATAGTGAACGGAACTGTAAAAGTCGCCAATGACATGAAAGACACAGCTTATGTGGACCGTCTTTCAATTGAGTCAAGCCCCCGGGGGCAATCTATCATGGGGGTGCAGACTTGGTTGCATTCAAGTGCTTTACCCAACATGATCGGATGATTAAGCGTTCTCATCACTGATAAAAGGACACATGGTTCTCAGTAGCCTAGCATAGCTGCAGCAGGGTTCTCATAGCTATAATGCCTCTAGGTTCTTTGGATTCAAAGCTAAATGTATATATTTAGTTCGTTTCCTCTTGTAATTTCCTTGAGAGGGATGGTACACCTTGAAATGCCAACATTGACCAGTAGGTGTCATCGGGAGTAAAGGGCACCACATGCACAAGGGAATCCAAGCTTGGGGGTTATTTCATGTTTCCATTAGTTATTTCATGTTTCCTGTTGGTTTCGGAGGCTTCAACAGTAAGGAGTTGATATGACCCCTTTAACAGTTCGGACTGCTAGTTTGCATTCTATCTGTCTATGTTTTCCTTAGAGCTGACAAAATGTTACCGAAATTGACAAGTCTGGCTTCTAGGTCGATTTAGTATGTTTCAGAAACTAACTTCATTTTCGTATAACTCCCAAAACATTTATATCAATTCTATTAAAATTTTTAAAGACTGCAAGTGAGATATAAACACAATGTCAAAACTGGAGTCTTCGGACAATCCCTCCCACCACAGCTGTATAGAAACAAAGAGATAAAAAAAAATCACATTTCTGTGAAATGTATCTGGAAAGTGTTGATTCATCGATGCCCAGTTGACAGAGAAGCAGTGCAACCTGCGCTCACTCGCTCCCATGGACACAGCAATGGAAACATGCACTCACCCAGCCCTTGGCACAGGACACTTGCCGAAGAGAGGTCTGTTACTTCCAAAGACAGGATGAGGCCTCAGAACACCTGGAAGCAGGAGAAGGAAAAGCAGGGAATGGATACCAGTGCATGGTCTGAGCCCTGTTGATGGAGCAGTAAAGGTGAAACTCTCTTTAACTTGGACGCACACTCTCAAGCGGACAGGAGACATGGGATTGAAGGTGATGCGCTGGGTGTTAGAAGAGTGCACAGCAGATGCTTGGCTGACAGAACTCAAACAATCCAGTGTAAAATATCCCCACAGTTGATTCTGAGACCAAGATCCGAGCTGCCAAATTTGAGGTAGCAGAGGCAGCGTTCAGGGAGGGATAGGGCTACGGATGATGGCACACGCTGAGTCTCAGGGATCTGGAGTGCGTTGTGGGATGTGGTGGGTCCTATCAAGAGAGCAGACCGACCTGGGACCCCAATGAGCAAGCAACAACCCTGGCGCACGCAGTAGAAATTATCGATATATCCCATAGCCACACCCAGTGCATCTGCAGGACCAGAGACCAATTTGGCCTTTTGCCAATAGAGCATGTGTGGGGCTGAATCAGAGATATTGTGCATCGGGTCTGAGGGATCCAGGGGGCCTTGGGTTTGAATTCAGAATGAAAAGCCTTAGGATCTGCTACATTCATAACCTGGGCTGTGATTATGGTTTGGTTTGAGGCACAGGATGTGCAACAGCTCTGTGGTTGCCTTCGTGCACCCGTGCCACAAGGATGAGAGGACAAGGAAGTGTGGTCCAAGACCACAGCGTGAGAAGAGGGAGGATTTCCTTCAGTTTATCTCTCAAAAGCGGATGCTACATTTTGGATGGCACCGGCACGGTTCGGCAGCGAGGACACCAAGTTCGGGCTGCGGGATCATTCCAGCAGGCCCTGATGTGTGACATCCATAGATATGCTTCCACTGGTGTTTCTGTAGACAGAGAAGCTCTTGGAAGAACTGGTTTCAGTGGGACATTCCCGTGGCACTAAAAAGAACAAGCGCACTCACACTCTGCTCTTCTGGAAACACTCCAAAATAACATAGAGTAGAATGCAGAGCTGAGAACCTTTAGAAGCTCCATTTCCACCAGAGGAAGAGTCCTGTGCTCTTTCAGATTTGTGAGAGAAGCGTAATCAAAATGAGGTTATCCTAATCGAAATAGTATGGGGGTTTCATCACAACAAAGGCAACACCAGCAATTGGAGGTAGAACAGACAAACACAGGAACAGGACATGGCATCAATGTCTAGGAAAATTTGTCCTCACAGAAATCCCATGCAATTGTGTAGAGCCAAGAGTCTAAAGTTTTCACTTAACCAAGCCCTAGAAGTCTACATTAGATACCTGAAATTACCTGACCAGTAGAGATGAAGAAATACAGTAAAAGGAAAAGGAAGTACCATTTTCAGTTCCAAAGAGATTGAAGGCCCTAAAGATAAGCTTTCAGACAACTAGACTGCAAAACGCTCTCCAGAGCAAGTATTGAAAATGGAGGTGAGGGAAACACTGAAGGACAACAGTGTCTCAGAATCACAATAGCCAGAATACCAGAAAAGGGGAAGAGAATGCCTAAAGACGAGCCAAATAATCTCAGAAAACTCAGTGGATGAGAAAATATCAGGGCTAACATTCCGTCCTAAGCAGACGAGATATTGCAGAGGGACGCGTGAATGACTTTGAAGACAGGGGAACAGAAATCCCTCGGTCAGAAGCACACATAGGAAAGCAAGTGCAAACCAATGGAAACATTGCTGTTGAATCCTGGTTGAAGACAAGGCATGAAAGACTAAAATTCGAAAGAGTCCCAGATGGAAAAGCAAGAGATAAAGAAACAAACAATGTTTGAAAAGTGATGTGTAGAAAAATCAGACTGAAACTTGCTGAAAGCCAAGATAGAATCATCTAGGCGAATTCAGGAAGTACACAGCGTCCAAAAGAGGTGGAATCCCAATAGACTTAGCAGCAGCTGTATGATCCAAATCAACAAAGTTCATGAGCATCCCAGTGATTTAAAATGCGCCTGGAGGAAAGCAACAGAATCACAAGGGAACCTCCAGAGGGGTTTCAGCTGCTATCTCAGCAGCAATATTGCAGGACAGGGAGGAGTGCCAGGACATAGACCATAGCTTGAATGGCAAAATGCTGCCATCTAGGGTAGCCTATGCCACATGACCACCATTTCTAATAACAGCAGAGCTAGAGAATGCCACAGACCTGCAAATCTTAAAAGAATTCAGCAGTTCGAAACTTATCCTAAAAGAAAGGTTGAGAATTCTCCCCTGAAGGGATAAGCAGCAAGATGAAATGGAAAGAAGAAAACCCTTATTGGAAATGCAAGAAGAGCATGAGTGGAAAAGAAGAAACAAGAAGAAGGCAAGGAGGACATCAAAACCCTAAAGATGGGAGAGGGAAGCAGGAAATCATAGGGGATTGGAAGCACTATCTTAAGGGAGTCAGCTTATATGACTCTCTGTTGGAAGCAAACGGAGAGATGCATGGCCTGACGTGTTTGCAAAACAAACGTGAAGCAGACCAAGAAAGAATCAAACAAACAAACAACACAAAAAGGGTAGGGTAACATGAATATTCAAAAGAAATTACTCAAGGTGATGTCAAGGATCATTCAGTACGCATCGACCCAGTATCGCGGCTTGAATGTACTCAGCACACCTGTATCCGGAAATCAGAGGGGTGCATTTATATTCGTAAATATTGATTCATATGAGCATATCGTGACCTAACCCAAATGCCGATTTGGAATCCAATGGATTCCTAGCCCGTGATATAGACTTGCAAGTCTTCCAACAGGATGAATGAATGCCATATTCTACACTACGTCGAGAAGAAATGGCACAAGCCTATAACAAGGAAAAGTAGCTCCGCAAAAGTGTACTAAGATCAAAAGAGACAGGCAGTAAAGTGCACATTGGGGATTGTATCATTCCTAGGAATTTCAGCCCCCTTGAAACAAATGGATAGATGTCCCGTGAATGCAGGTGTTTCAGCAGAAATCAACCGATGGCTATGTATTGCGGGTGTGCCCATATTACAGGAACAATAGTTTCCCTTAGTGGGTCTCTGTGTACTGTGAACTGTTAGAAAGTTTAAAGACGTGTGAAACATTCAACTGAAAATGGACACACTTCCCTCCGTTGCTACAGTGCATACAGATCTGAACAAAAGGAAAGAGGGAAGAACAAAGGCCCATGGGACGCTAGTGGGTAGAATCACATTTACCTTAGGAACCTCTCGTCGGATGCAGCCCCTCCCCCAACACTGACAAGATGCAGCAGCCATTGGGGATGGCAGTTAGCGGTTGGATTCCAGGTGGAATATTGGTGTGTACCGCGAGGCTTCTTGTGGCTGGTGGATCCTAGGTAACCGGGCAGAGTTCTGTGGGTGGATCAGTGCGATGGAGGGGCTGCCGCCCTCTGTGGAGCTTGGCGTAGGTCTTTGGTCCGGGAAGCTGTGTCAGTTCGAGATACTGCTGCTGCCCAAAGACCTGAGTTCACGGGTCAGTTTCCAGAACCTGAAAGGGCAGACAGTGGAAGACCTGCCTGTCTTCATCTTACTGGAGAGGCTCCGAGGTCCTTTCAGACTTGCCCAGTCCTGTTGAAGTCGACTTTATGGGAGACACGAAGAGAAGCTGGCCGAAAATATGGCTGCACGGATTGAGGAGAGATGCGAACACATTGATGAGAGATGCTCTGCTACAATAGAGAATACTGGCCTGGAGACAGCTGTAGAGGATAGCAGGCTCGAAAGGCATTCATGAGACATGTTGTACCTCGCTGATACTAGCAGAAACCTTTGGAGGGCCAACGTGGACTGGAGGAAGTTCCTCAATTCTCTGCTCCAAGAACGGGTCCAAGATCCCTGACGTCTAAAGAGAAGAGATGGCAGAGATGATAAAAACGCTCATGTTCTTGAAAGAGGTCAGATAATCCACACGACCCAAGGGGCAATTCCAAGCCATTCAGATCAAAGTGCACCAAGCCCAGGTAAGCCTTTTCCCAGGTTTGGGCCTAGCTATCAAGCACTTGCTCTTCCCTCCCCTCCACTCATGCATCCATTTTGAGGGATCAGTACCTGAGCTGCAATGAAGCCAGTAAGAAAAGAGCAAGCCCCTCCTAGAATCAGAGTTCCTCTAGCTTCCATCCTCTGTGAACAACAGGGAACCCCATAAAGGTCAAATACTCTCGTATGAAATAGATAGGAATTGAATACTTAGCTCCCACAAAGAAATGATGGCCTTCCGCTAGATTCAGCAAATGCTGGGTTTATGTCTTCTCTGGGGTGAAGGGAGTGTGGTAAGTGAGGGGAATCTTTGACTGAACTTGAATCTGTATTAGGCCTCCGTTTTTCAAGACAGTCTAGGTAAATATTAGAAGTCAGATAGTGAACGGAACTGTAAAAGTCGCCAATGACATGAAAGACACAGCTTATGTGGACCGTCTTTCAATTGAGTCAAGCCCCCGGGGGCAATCTATCATGGGGGTGCAGACTTGGTTGCATTCAAGTGCTTTACCCAACATGATCGGATGATTAAGCGTTCTCATCACTGATAAAAGAACACATGGTTCTCAGTAGCCTAGCATAGCTGCAGCAGGGTTCTCATAGCTATAATGCCTCTAGGTTCTTTGGATTCAAAGCTAAATGTATATATTTAGTTCGTTTCCTCTTGTAATTTCCTTGAGAGGGATGGTACACCTTGAAATGCCAACATTGACCAGTAGGTGTCATCGGGAGTAAAGGGCACCACATGCACAAGGGAATCCAAGCTTGGGGGTTATTTCATGTTTCCATTAGTTATTTCATGGTTCCTGTTGGTTTCGGAGGCTTCAACAGTAAGGAGTTGATATGACCCCTTTAACAGTTCGGACTGCTAGTTTGCATTCTATCTGTCTATGTTTTCCTTAGAGCTGACAAAATGTTACCGAAATTGACAAGTCTGGCTTCTAGGTCGATTTAGTATGTTTCAGAAACTAACTTCATTTTCGTATAACTCCCAAAACATTTATATCAATTCTATTAAAATTTTTAAAGACTGCAAGTGAGATATAAACACAATGTCAAAACTGGAGTCTTCGGACAATCCCTCCCACCACAGCTCTATAGAAACAAAGAGATAAAAAAAAATCACATTTCTGTGAAATGTATCTGGAAAGTGTTGATTCATCGATGCCCAGTTGACAGAGAAGCAGTGCAACCTGCGCTCACTCGCTCCCATGAACACAGCAATGGAAACATCCACTCACCCAGCCTTTGGCACAGGACACTTGCCGAAGAGAGGTCTGTTACTTCCAAAGACAGGATGAGGCCTCAGAACACCTGGAAGCAGGAGAAGGAAAAGCAGGGAATGGATACCAGTGCATGGTCTGAGCCCTGTTGATGGAGCAGTAAAGGTGAAACTCTCTTTAACTTGGACGCACACTCTCTAGCGGACAGGAGACATGGGATTGAAGGTGATGCGCTGGGTGTTAGAAGAGTGCACAGCAGATGCTTGGCTGACAGAACTCAAACAATCCAGTGCAAAATATCCCCACAGTTGATTCTGAGACCAAGCTCCGAGCTGCCAAATTTGAGGTAGCAGAGGCAGCGTTCAGGGAGGGATAGGGCTACGGATGATGGCACACGCTGAGTCTCAGGGATCTGGAGTGCGTTGTGGGATGTGGTGGGTCCTATCAAGAGAGCAAACCGACCTGGGACCCCAATGAGCAAGCAACCACCCTGGCGCGCGCAGTTGAAATTATCGATATGTCCCATGGCCACACCCAGTGCATCTGCAGGACCAGAGACCAATTTGGCATTTTGCCAATAGAGCATGTGTGGGGCTGAATCAGAGATATTGTGCATCGGGTCTGAGGGATCCATGGGGACTTGGGTTTGAATTCAGAATGAAAAGCCTTAGGATCTGCTACATTCATAACCTGGGCTGTGATTATGGTTTGGTTTGAGGCACAGGATGTGCAACAGCTCTGTGGTTGCCTTCGTGCACCCGTGCCACAAGGATGAGAGGACAAGGAAGTGTGGTCCAAGACCACAGCGTGAGAAGAGGAAGGATTTCCTTCAGTTTATCTCTCAAAAGCGGATGCTACATTTTGGATGGCACCGGCACGGTTCGGCAGCGAGGACACCAAGTTCGGGCTGCGGGATCATTCCAGCAGGCCCTGATGTGTGACATCCATAGATATGCTTCCACTGGTGTTTCTGTAGACAGAGAAGCTCTTGGAAGAACTGGTTTCAGTGGGACATTCCCGTGGCACTAAAAAGCACAAGCGCACTCACACTCTGCTCTTCTGGAAACACTCCAAAATAACATAGAGTAGAATGCAGAGCTGAGAAGCTTTAGAAGCTCCATTTCCACCAGAGGAAGTGTCCTGTGCTCTTTCAGATTTGTGAGAGAAGCGTAATCAAAATGAGGTTATCCTAATCGAAATAGTATGGGGAGTTCATCACAACAAAGGCAACAGCAGCAATTGGAGGTAGAAAAGACACACACAGGAACAGGACATGGCATCAATGTCTAGGAAAATTTGTCCTCACAGAAATCCCATGCAATTGTGTAGAGCCAAGAGTCTAAAGTTTTCACTTAACCAAGCCCTAGAAGTCTACATTAGATACCTGAAATTACCTGACCAGTAGAGATGAAGAAATACAGTAAAAGGAAAAGGAAGTACCATTTTCAGTTCCAAAGAGATTGAAGGCCCTAAAGATAAGCTTTCAGACAACTAGACTGCAAAACGCTCTCCAGAGCAAGTATTGAAAATGGAGGTGAGGGAAACACTGAAGAACAACAGTGTCTCAGAATCACAAAAGGCAGAATACCAGAAAAGGGGAAGAGAAAGCCTAAAGACGAGCCAAATAATCTCAGAAAACTCAGTGGATGAGAAAATATCAGGGCTAACATTCCGTCCTAAGCAGACGAGATATTGCAGAGGGACGCGTGAATGACTTTGAAGACAGGGGAACAGAAATCCCTCGGTCAGAAGCACACATAGGAGAGCAAGTGCAAACCAATGGAAACATTGCTGTTGAATCCTGGTTGAAGACAAGGCATGAAAGACTAAAATTCGAAAGAGTCCCAGATGGAAAAGCAAGAGATAAAGAAACAAACAATGTTTGAAAAGTTCTGTGTAGAAAAATCAGACTGAAACTTGCTGAAAGCCAAGATAGAATCACCTAGGCGAATTCAGGAAGTACACAGCGTCCAAAAGAGGTGGAATCCCAATAGACTTAGCAGCAGCTGTATGATCCAAATCAACAAAGTTCATGAGCATCCCAGTGATTTAAAATGCGCCTGGAGGAAAGCAACAGAATCACAAGGGAACCTCCAGAGGGGTTTCAGCTGCTATCTCAGCAGCAATATTGCAGGACAGGGAGGAGTGCCAGGACATAGACCATAGCTTGAATGGCAAAATGCTGCCATCTAGGGTAGCCTATGCCACATGACCACCATTTCTAATAACAGCAGAGCTAGAGAATGCCACAGACCTGCAAATCTTAAAAGAATTCAGCAGTTCGAAACTTATCCTAAAAGAAAGGTTGAGAATTCTCCCCTGAAGGGATAAGCAGCAAGATGAAATGGAAAGAAGAAAACCCTTATTGGAAATGCAAGAAGAGCATGAGTGGAAAAGAAGAAACAAGAAGAAGGCAAGGAGGACATCAAAACCCTAAAGATGGGAGAGGGAAGCAGGAAATCATAGGGGATTGGAAGCACTATCTTATGGGAGTCAGCTTATATGACTCTCTGTTGGAAGCAAACAGAGAGATGCATGGCCTGACGTGTTTGCAAAACAAACGTGAAGCAGACCAAGAAAGAATCAAACAAACAAACAACACAAAAAGGGTAGGGTAACATGAATATTCAAAAGAAATTACTCAAGGTGATGTCAAGGATCATTCAGTACGCATCGACCCAGTATCGCGGCTTGAATGTACTCAGCACACCTGTATCCGGAATTCAGAGGGGTGCATTTATATTCGTAAATATTGATTTATATGAGCATATCGTGACCTAACCCAAATGCCGATTTGGAATCCAATGGATTCCTAGCCCGTGATATAGACTTGCAAGTCTTCCAACAGGATGAATGAATGCCATATTCTACACTACGTCGAGGAGAAATGGCACAAGCCTATAACAAGGAAAAGTAGCTCCGCAAAAGTGTACTAAGATCAAAAGAGACAGGCAGTAAAGTGCACATTGGGGATTGTATCATTCCTAGGAATTTCAGCCCCCTTGAAACAAATGGATAGATGTCCCGTGAATGCGGGTGTTTCAGCAGAAATTAACCGACGGCTATGTATTGCGGGTGTGCCCATATTACAGGAACAATAGTTTCCCTTAGTGGGTCTCTGTGTACTGTGAACTGTTAGAAAGTTTAAATACGTGTGAAACATTCAACTGAAAATGGACACACTTCCCTCCGTTGCTACAGTGCATACAGATCTGAACAAAAGGAAAGAGGGAAGAACAAAGGCCCATGGGACGCTAGTGGGTAGAATCACATTTACCTTAGGAACCTCTCGTCGGATGCAGCCCCTCCCCCAACACTGACAAGATGCAGCAGCCATTGGGGATGGCAGTTAGCGGTTGGATTCCAGGTGGAATGTTGGTGTGTACCGCGAGGCTTGTTGTGGCTGGTGGATCCTAGGTAACCGGGCAGAGTTCTGTGGGTGGATCAGTGCGATGGAGGGGCTGCCGCCCTCTGTGGAGCTTGGCTTAGGTCTTTGGTCCGGGAAGCTATGTCAGTTCGAGATACTGCTGCTGCCCAAGGACCTGAGTTCACGGGTCACTTTCCAGAAACTGAAAGGGCAGACAGTGGAAGATCTGCCTGTCTTCAGCTTACTGGAGAGGCTCCGAGGTCCTTTCAGACTTGCCCAGTCCTGTTGAAGTCGACTTTATGGGAGACACGAAGAGAAGCTGGCCGAAAATATGGCTGCACGGATTGAGGAGAGATGCGAGCACATTGATGAGAGATGCTCTGCTACAATAGAGAATACTGGCCGGAAACAGCTGTAGAGGATAGCAGGCTCGAAAGGCATTCATGAGACATGTTGTACCTCGCTGATACTAGCAGAAACCTTTGGAGGGCCAACGTGGACTGGAGGAAGTTCCTCAATTCTCTGCTCCAAGAACGGGTCCAAGAACCCTGACGTCTAAAGAGAAGAGATGGCAGAGATGATAAAAACGCTCATGTTCTTGAAAGAGGTCAGATAATCCACACGACCCAAGGGGCAATTCCAAGCCATTCAGATCAAAGTGCACCAAGCCCAGGTAAGCCTTTTCCCAGGTTTGGGCCTAGCTATCAAGCACTTGCTCTTCCCTCCCCTCCACTCAGGCATCCATTTTGAGGGATCAGTACCTGAGCTGCAATGAAGCCAGTAAGAGAAGAGCAAGCCCCTCCTAGAATCAGAGTTCCTATAGCTTCCATCCTCTGTGAACAACAGGGAACCCCATAAAGGTCAAATACTCTCGTATGAAATAGATAGGAATTGAATACTTAGCTCCCACAAAGAAACGATGGCCTTCCGCTAGATTCAGCAAATGCTGGGTTTATGTCTTCTCTGGGGTGAAGGGAGTGTGGTAAGTGAGGGGAATCTTTGACTGAACTTGAATCTGTATTAGGCCTCCGTTTTTCAAGACAGTCTAGGTAAATATTAGAAGTCAGATAGTGAACGGAACTGTAAAAGTCGCCAATGACATGAAAGACACATATCTTATGTGGACCGTCTTTCAATTGAGTCAAGCCCCCGGGGGCAATCTATCATGGGGGTGCAGACTTGGTTGCATTCAAGTGCTCTACCCAACATGATCGGATGATTAAGCGTTCTCATCACTGATAGAAGAACACCTGGTTCTCAGTAGCCTAGCATAGCTGCAGCAGGGTTCTCATAGCTATAATGCCTCTAGGTTCTTTGGATTCAAAGCTAAATGTATATATTTAGTTCGTTTCCCCTTGTAATTTCCTTGAGAGGGATGGTACACCTTGAAAGGCCAACATTGACCAGTAGGTGTCATCGGGAGTAAAGGGCACCACATGCACAAGGGAATCCAAGCTTGGGGGTTATTTCATGTTTCCATTAGTTATTTCATGGTTCCTGTTGGTTTAGGAGGCTTCAACAGTTAGGAGTTGATATGACCACTTTAAAAGTTCGGACTGCTAGTTTGCATTCTATCTGTCTATGTTTTCCTTAGAGCTGACAAAATGTTACCGAAATTGACAAGTCTGGCTTCTAGGTCGATTTAGTATGTTTCAGAAACTAACTTCATTTTCGTATAACTCCCAAAACATTTATATCAATTCTATTAAATTTTTAAAGACTGCAAATGAGATATCAACACAATGTCAAAACTGGAGTCTTCGGACAATCCCTCCCACCACGGCTGTATAGAAACAAAGAGATAAAAAAAAATCACATTTCTGTGAAATGTATCTGGAAAGTGTTGATTCATCGATGCCCAGTTGACAGAGAAGCAGTGCAACATGCGTTCACTCGCTCCCATGGACACAGCAATGGAAACATCCACTCACCCAGCCCTTGGCACAGGACACTTGCCGAAGAGAGGTCTGTTACTTCCAAAGACAGGATGAGGCCTCAGAACACCTGGAAGCAGGAGAAGGAAAAGCAGGGAATGGATACCAGTGCATGGTCTGAGCCCTGTTGATGGAGCAGTAAAGGTGAAACTCTCTTTAACTTGGACGCACACTCTCAAGCGGACGGGAGACATGGGATTGAAGGTGATGCGCTGAGTGTTAGAAGAGTGCACAGCAGATGCTTGGCTGACAGAACTCAAAGAATCCAGTGCAAAATATCCCCACAGTTGATTCTGAGACCAAGCTCCGAGCTGCCAAATTTGAGGTAGCAGAGGCAGCGTCCAGGGAGGGATAGGGCTACGGATGATGGCACACGCTGAGTCTCAGGGATCTGGAGTGCGTTGTGGGATTTGGTGGGTCCTATCAAGAGAGCAAACCGACCTGGGACCCCAATGAGCAAGCAACCACCCTGGCGCACGCAGTTGAAATTATCGATATGTCCCATGGCCACACCCAGTGCATCTGCAGGACCAGAGACCAATTTGGCATTTTGCCAATAGAGCATGTGTGGGGCTGAATCAGAGATATTGTGCATCGGGTCTGAGGGATCCAGGGGGCCTTGGGTTTGAATTCAGAATGAAAAGCCTTAGGATCTGCTACATTCATAACCTGGGCTGTGATTATGGTTTGGTTTGAGGCACAGGATGTGCAACAGCTCTGTGGTTGCCTTCGTGCACCCGTGCCACAAGGATGAGAGGATAAGGAAGTGTGGTCCAAGAACACAGCGTGAGAAGAGGAAGGATTTTCTTCAGTTTATCTCTCAAAAGCGGATGCTACATTTTGGATGGCACCGGCACGGTTCGGCAGCGAGGACACCAAGTTCGGGCTGCGGGATCATTCCAGCAGGCCCTGATGTGTGACATCCATAGATATGCTTCCACTGGTGTTTCTGTAGACAGAGAAGCTCTTGGAAGAACTGGTTTCAGTGGGACATTCCCGTGGCACTACAAAGCACAAGCGCACTCACACTCTGCTCTACTGGAAACACTCCAAAATAACATAGAGTAGAATGCAGAGCTGAGAAGCTTTAGAAGCTCCATTTCCACCAGAGGAAGTGTCCTGTGCTCTTTCAGATTTGTGAGAGAAGCCTAATCAAAATGAGGTTATCCTAATCGAAATAGTATGGGGGGTTCATCACAACAAAGGCAACACCAGCAATTGGAGATAGACCAGACAACACACACAGGAACAGGACATGGCATCAATGTCTAGGAAAATTTGTCCTCACAGAAATCCCATGCAATTGTGTAGAGCCAAGAGTCTAAAGTTTTCACTTAACCAAGCCTTAGAAGTCTACATTAGATACCTGAAATTACCTGACCAGTAGAGATGAAGAAATACAGTAAAAGGAAAAGGAAGTACCATTTTCAGTTCCAAAGAGATTGAAGGCCCTAAAGATAAGCTTTCAGACAACTAGACTGCAAAACGCTCTCCAGAGCAAGTATTGAAAATGGAGGTGAGGGAAACACTGAAAAACAACAGTGTCTCAGAATCACAAAAGGCAGAATACCCAAAAAGGGGAAGAGAAAGCCTAAATACGAGCCAAATAATCTCAGAAAACTCAGTGGATGAGAAAATATCAGGGCTAACATTCCGTCCTAAGCAGACGAGATATTGCAGAGGGACGCGTGAATGACTTTGAAGACAGAGGATCAGAAATCCCTCGGTCAGAAGCACACATAGGAAAGCAAGTGCAAACCAATGGAAACATTGCTGTTGAATCCTGGTTGAAGACAAGGCATGAAAGACTAAAATTCGAAAGAGACCCTGATGGAAAAGCAAGAGATAAAGAAACAAACAATGTTTGAAAAGTTCTGTGTAGAAAAATCAGACTGAAACTTGCTGAAAGCCAAGATAGAATCATCTAGGCGAATTCAGGAAGTACACAGCGTCCAAAAGAGGTGGAATCCCAATAGACTTAGCAGCAGCCGTATGATCCAAATCAACAAAGTTCATGAGCATCCCAGTGATTTAAAATGCGCCTGAAGGAAAGCAACATAGTCACAAGAGAACCTCCAGAGGGATTTCAGCTGCTATCTCAGCAGCAATATTGCAGGACAGGGAGGAGTGCCAGGACATAGACCATAGCTTGAATGGCAAAATGCTGCCATCTAGGGTAGCCTATGCCACATGACCACCATTTCTAATAACAGCAGAGCTAGAGAATGCCACAGACCTGCAAATCTTAAAAGAATTCAGCAGTTCGAAACTTATCCTAAAAGAAAGGTTGAGAATTCTCCCCTGAAGGGATAAGCAGCAAGATGAAATGGAAAGAAGAAAACCCTTATTGGAAATGCAAGAAGAGCATGAGTGGAAAAGAAGAAACAAGAAGAAGGCAAGGAGGACATCAAAACCCTACAGATGGTAGAGGGAAGCAGGAAATCATAGGGGATTGGAAGCACTATCTTAAGGGAGTCAGCTTATATGACTCTCTGTTGGAAGCAAACGGAGAGATGCATGGCCTGACGTGTTTGCAAAACAAACGAGAAGCAGACCAAGAAAGAATCAAACAAACAAACAACACAAAAAGGGTAGGGTAACATGAATATTCAAAAGAAATTACTCAAGGTGATGTCAAGGATCATTCAGTACGAATCGACCCAGTATCGCGGCTTGAATGTACTCAGCACACCTGTATTCGGAAATCAGAGGCGTGCATTTATATTTGTAAATATTGATTCATATGAGCATATCGTGACCTAACCCAAATGCCGATTTGGAATCCAATGGTTTCCTAGTCCGTGATATAGACTTGCAAGTCTTCCAACAGGATGAATGAATGCCATATTCTACACTACGTCGAGAAGAAATGGCACAAGCCTATAACAAGGAAAAGTAGCTCCGCAAAAGTGTACTAAGATCAAAAGAGACAGGCAGAAAAGTGCACATTGGGGATTGTATCATTCCTAGGAATTTCAGCCCCCTTGAAACAAATGGATAGATGTCCCTTGCATGCGGGTGTTTCAGCAGAAATCAACCGACGGCTATGTATTGCGGGTGTGCCCATATTACAGGAACAATAGTTTCCCTTAGTGGGTCTCTGTGTACTGTGAATTGTTAGAAAGTTTAAAGACGTGTGAAACATTCAACTGAAAATGGACACACTTCACTCCGTTGCTCCAGTGCATACAGATCTGAACAAAAGGAAAGAGGGAAGAACAAAGGCCCATGGGACGCTAGTGGGTAGAATCACATTTACCATAGGAACCTCTCGTCGGATGCAGCCCCTCCCCCAACACTGACAAGATGCAGCAGCCATTGGGGATGGCAGTTAGCGGTTGGATTCCAGGTGGAATGTTGGTGTGTACCGCGAGGCTTGTTGTGGCTGGTGGATCCTAGGTAACCGGGCAGAGTTCTGTGGGTGGATCAGTGCGATGGAGGGGCTGCCGCCCTCTGTGGAGCTTGGCTTAGGTCTTTGGTCCGGGAAGCTGTGTCAGTTCGAGATACTGCTGCTGCCCAAAGACCTGAGTTCACGGGTCAGTTTCCAGAACCTGAAAGGGCGGACAGTGGAAGATCTGCCTGTCTTCAGCTTACTGGAGAGGCTCCGAGGTCCTTTCAGACTTGCCCAGTCCTGTTGAAGTCGACTTTATGGGAGACACGAAGAGAAGCTGGCCGAAAATATGGATGCACGGATTGAGGAGAGATGCGAACACATTGATGAGAGATGTTCTGCTACAATAGAGAATACTGGCCTGGAGACAGCTGTAGAGGATAGCAGGCTCGAAAGGCATTCATGAGACATATTGAACCTCGCTGATACTAGCAGAAACATACGGAGGGCCACCGTGGACTGGAGGAAGTTCCTCAATTCTCTGCTTCAAGAACGGGCCCAAGATCCCTGACGTCTAAAGAGAAGAGATGGCAGAGATGATAAAAACGCTCATGTTCTTGAAAGAGGTCAGATAATCCACACGACCCAAGGGGCAATTCAAAGCCTTTCAGATCAAAGTGCACCAAGCCCAGGTAAGCCTTTTCCCAGGTTTGGGCCTAGCTATCAAGCACTTGCTCTTCCCTCCCCTCCACTCACGCATCCATTTTGAGGGATCAGTACCTGAGCTGCAATGAAGCCAGTAAGAGAAGAGCAAGCCCC
Source organism: Vicugna pacos (assembly GCF_048564905.1). NCBI lineage: Eukaryota > Metazoa > Chordata > Mammalia > Artiodactyla > Camelidae > Vicugna > Vicugna pacos. Next base: position 73,909,974 of record NW_027328741.1, on the reverse strand, counting down.
TCCTAGAATCAGATTTCCTCTAGCTTCATCCTCTGTGAACAACAGGGAACCCCATAAAGGTCAAATACTCTCGTATGAAATAGATAGGAATTGAATACTTAGCTCCCACAAAGAAACGATGGCCTTCCGCTAGATTCAGCAAATGCTGGGTTTATGTCTTCTCTGGGGTGAAGGGAGTGTGGTAAGTGAGGGGAATCTTTGACTGAACTTGAATCTGTATTAGGCCTCCGTTTTTCAAGACAGTCTAGGTAAATATTAGAAGTCAGATAGTGAACGGAACTGTAAAAGTCGCCAATGACATGAAAGACACAGCTTATGTGGACCGTCTTTCAATTGAGTCAAGCCCCCGGGGGCAATCTATCATGGGGGTGCAGACTTGGTTGCATTCAAGTGCTTTAGCCAACATGATCGGATGATTAAGCGTTCTCATCACTGATAGAAGGACACCTGGTTCTCAGTAGACTAGCATAGCTGCAGCAGGGTTCTCATAGCTATAATGCCTCTAGGTTCTTTGGATTCAAAGCTAAATGTATATATTTAGTTCTTTTCCTCTTTTATTTTCCTTGAGAGGGATGTTACACCTTGAAATGCCAACATTGACCAGTAGGTGTCATCGGGAGTAAAGGGCACCACATGCACAAGGGAATCCAAGCTTGGGGGTTATCTCATGTTTCCATTAGTTATTTCATGGTTCCTGTTGGTTTCGGAGGCTTCAACACTAAAGAGCAGACATGACACCTTTAACAGTTCGGACTGCTAGTTTGCATTCTATCTGTCTATGTTTTCCTTAGACCTGACAAAATGTTACCGAAATTGACAAGTCTGGCTTCTAGGTCGATTTAGTATGTTTCAGAAACTAACTTCATTTTCGTATAACTCCCAAAACATTTATATCAATTCTATTAAATTTTAAAGACTGCAAATGAGATATCAACACAATGTCAAAACTGGAGTCTTCGGACAATCCCTCCCACCACGGCTGTATAGAAACAAAGAGATAAAAAAAAATCACATTTCTGTGAAATGTATCTGGAAAGTGTTGATTCATCGATGCCCAGTTGACAGAGAAGCAGTGCAACCTGCGCTCACTCGCTCCCATGAACACAGCAATGGAAACATCCACTCACCCAGCCCTTGGCACAGGACACTTGCTGAAGAGAGGTCTGTTACTTCCAAAGACAGGATGAGGCCTCAGAACACCTGGAAGCAGGAGAAGGAAAAGCAGGGAATGGATACCAGTGCATGTTCTGAGCCCTGTTGATGGAGCAGTAAAGGTGAAATTCTCTTTAACTTGGACGCACACTCTCAAGCGGACAGGAGACATGGGATTGAAGGTGATGCGCTGGGTGTTAGAAGAGTGCACAGCAGATGCTTGGCTGACAGAACTCAAAGAATCCAGTGCAAAATATCCCCACAGTTGATTCTGAGACCAAGCTCCGAGCTGCCAAATTTGAGGTAGCAGAGGCAGCGTTCAGAGAGGGATAGGGCTACGGATGATGGCACACGCTGAGTCTCAGGGATCTGGAGTGCGTTGTGGGATGTGGTGGGTCCTATCAAGAGAGCAAACTGACCTGGGACCCCAATGAGCAAGCAACCACCCTGGCGCGCGCAGTTGAAATTATCGATATGTCCCATGGCCACACCCAGTGCATCTGCAGGACCAGAGACCAATTTGGCCTTTTGCCAATACAGCATGTGTGGGGCTGAATCAGAGATATTGTGCATCGGGTCTGAGGGATCCAGGGGGCCTTGGGTTTGAATTCAGAATGAAAAGCCTTAGGATCTGCTACATTCATAACCTGGGCTGTGATTATGGTTTGGTTTGAGGCACAGGATGTGCAACAGCTCTGTGGTTGCCTTCGTGCACCCGTGCCACAAGGATGAGAGGACAAGGAAGTGTGGTCCAAGACCACAGCGTGAGAAGAGGAAGGATTTCCTTCAGTTTATCTCTCAAAAGCGGATGCTACATTTTGGATGGCACCGGCACGGTTCGGCAGCGAGGACACCAAGTTCGGGCTGCGGGATCATTCCAGCAGGCCCTGATGTGTGACATCCATAGATATGCTTCCACTGGTGTTTCTGTAGACAGAGAAGCTCTTGGAAGAACTGGTTTCAGTGGGACATTCCCGTGGCACTACAAAGCACAAGCGCACTCACACTCTGCTCTTCTGGAAACACTCCAAAATAACATAGAGTAGAATGCAGAGCTGAGAAGCTTTAGAAGCTCCATTTCCACCAGAGGAAGTGTCCTATGCTCTTTCAGATTTGTGAGAGAAGCGTAATCAAATGAGGTTATCCTAATCGAAATAGTATGGGGGGTTCATCACAACAAAGGCAACACCAGCAATTGGAGATAGACCAGACAACACACACAGGAACAGGACATGGCATCAATGTCTAGGAAAATTTGTCCTCACAGAAATCCCATGCAATTGTGTAGAGCCAAGAGTCTAAAGTTTTCACTTAACCAAGCCCTAGAAGTCTACATTAGATACCTGAAATTACCTGACCAGTAGAGATGAAGAAATACAGTAAAAGGAAAAGGAAGTACCATTTTCAGTTCCAAAGAGATTGAAGGCCCTAAAGATAAGCTTTCAGACAACTAGACTGCAAAACGCTCTCCAGAGCAAGTATTGAAAATGGAGGTGAGGGAAACACTGAAGAACAACAGTGTCTCAGAATCACAAAAGGCAGAATACCAGAAAAGGGGAAGAGAAAGCCTAAAGACGAGCTAAATAATCTCAGAAAACTCAGTGGATGAGAAAATAACAGGGCTAACATTCCGTCCTAAGCAGACGAGATATTGCAGAGGGACGCGTGAATGAATTTGAAGACAGGGGAACAGAAATCCCTCGGTCAGAAGCACACATAGGAAAGCAAGTGCAAACCAATGAAAACATTGCTGTTGAATCCTGGTTGAAGACAAGGCATGAAAGACTAAAATTCGAAAGGGTCCCAGATGGAAAAGCAAGAGATAAAGAAACAAACTATGTTTGAAAAGTTCTGTGTAGAAAAATCAGACTGAAACTTGCTGAAAGCCAAGATAGAATCATCTAGGCGCATTCAGGAAGTACACAGCGTCCAAAAGAGGTGGAATCCCAATAGACTTAGCAGCAGCTGTATGATCCAAATCAACAAAGTTCATGAGCATCCCAGTGATTTAAAATGCGCCTGGAGGAAAGCAACATAGTCACAAGAGAACCTCCAGAGGGGTTTCAGCTGCTATCTCAGCAGCAATATTGCAGGACAGGGAGGAGTGCCAGGACATAGACCATAGCTTGAATGGCAAAATGCTGCCATCTAGGGTAGCCTATGCCACATGACCACCATTTCTAATAACAGCAGAGCTAGAGAATGCCACAGACCTGCAAATCTTAAAAGAATTCAGCAGTTCGAAACTTATCCTAAAAGAAAGGTTGAGAATTCTCCCCTGAAGGGATAAGCAGCAAGATGAAATGGAAAGAAGAAAACCCTTATTGGAAATGCAAGAAGAGCATGAGTGGAAAAGAAGAAACAAGAAGAAGGCAAGGAGGACATCAAAACCCTAAAGATGGGAGAGGGAAGCAGGAAATCATAGGGGATTGGAAGCACTATCTTAAGGGAGTCAGCTTATATGACTCTCTGTTGGAAGCAAACGGAGAGATGCATGGCCTGACGTGTTTGCAAAACAAACGAGAAGCAGACCAAGAAAGAATCAAACAAACAAACAACACAAAAAGGGTAGGGTAACATGAATATTCAAAAGAAATTACTCAAGGTGATGTCAAGGATCATTCAGTACGCATCGACCCAGTATCGCGGCTTGAATGTACTCAGCACACCTGTATTCGGAAATCAGAGGCGTGCATTTATATTCGTAAATATTGATTCATATGAGCATATCGTGACCTAACCCAAATGCCGATTTGGAATCCAATGGATTCCTAGTCCGTGATATAGACTTGCAAGTCTTCCAACAGGATGAATGAATGCCATATTCTACACTACGTTGAGAAGAAATGGCACAAGCCTATAACAAGGAAAAGTAGCTCCGCAAAATTGTACTAAGATCAAAAGAGACAGGCAGTAAAGTGCACATTGGGGATTGTATCATTCCTAGGAATTTCAGCCCCCTTGAAACAAATGGATAGATGTCCCGTTCATGCGGGTGTTTCAGCAGAAATCAACCGACGGCTATATATTGCGGGTGTGCCCATATTACAGGAACAATAGTTTCCCTTAGTGGGTCTCTGTGTACTGTGAACTGTTAGAAAATTTAAAGACGTGTGAAACATTCAACTGAAAATGGACACACTTCCCTCCGTTGCTACAGTGCATACAGATCTGAACAAAAGGAAAGAGGGAAGAACAAAGGCCCATGGGACACTAGTGGGTAAAATCACATTTACCTTAGGAACCTCTCGTCGGATGCAGCCCCTCCCCCAACACTGACAAGATGCAGCAGCCATTGGGGATGGCAGTTAGCGGTTGGATTCCAGGTGGAATGTTGGTGTGTACCGCTAGGCTTGTTGTGGCTGGTGGATCCTAGGTAACCGGGCAGAGTTCTGTGGGTGGATCAGTGCGATGGAGGGGCTGCCGCCCTCTGTGGAGCTTGGCTTAGGTCTTTGGTCCGGGAAGCTGTGTCAGTTTGAGATACTGCTGCTGCCCAAAGACCTGAGTTCACGGGTCAGTTTCCAGAACCTGAAAGGGCGGACAGTGGAAGATCTGCCTGTCTTCAGCTTACTGGAGAGGCTCCGAGGTCCTTTCAGACTTGCCCAGTCCTGTTGAAGTCGACTTTATGGGAGACACGAAGAGAAGCTGGCCGAAAATATGGCTGCACGGATTGAGGAGAGATGCGAACAAATTGATGAGAGATGTTCTGCTACAATAGAGAATACTGGCCTGGAGACAGCTGTAGAGGATAGCAGGCTCGAAAGGCATTCATGAGACATATTGAACCTCGCTGATACTAGCAGAAACATACGGAGGGCCACCGTGGACTGGAGGAAGTCCCTCAATTCTCTGCTCCAAGAACGGGTCCAAGATCCCTGACGTCTAAAGAGAAGAGATGGCAGAGATGATAAAAACGCTCATGTTCTTGAAACAGGTCAGATAATCCACACGACCCAAGGGGCAATTCCAAGCCATTCAGATCAAAGTGCACCAAGCCCAGGTAAGCCTTTTCCCAGGTTTGGGCCTAGCTATCAAGCACTTGCTCTTCCCTCCCCTCCACTCAGGCATCCATTTGGAGGGATCAGTACCTGAGCTGCAATGAAGCCAGTAAGAGAAGAGCAAGCCCCTCCTAGAATCAGAGTTCCTCTAGCTTCATCCTCTGTGAACAACAGGGAACCCCATAAAGGTCAAATACTCTCGTATGAAATAGATAGGAATTGAATACTTAGCTCCCACAAAGAAACGATGGCCTTCCGCTAGATTCAGCAAATGCTGGGTTTATGTCTTCTCTGGGGTGAAGGGAGTGTGGTAAGTGAGGGGAATCTTTGACTGAACTTGAATCTGTATTAGGCCTCCGTTTTTCAAGACAGTCTAGGTAAATATTAGAAGTCAGATAGTGAACGGAACTGTAAAAGTCGCCAATGACATGAAAGACACAGCTTATGTGGACCGTCTTTCAATTGAGTCAAGCCCCCGGGGGCAATCTATCATGGGGGTGCAGACTTGGTTGCATTCAAGTGCTTTACCCAACATGATCGGATGATTAAGCGTTCTCATCACTGATAGAAGAACACCTGGTTCTCAGTAGCCTAGCATAGCTGCAGCAGGGTTCTCATAGCTATAATGCCTCTAGGTTCTTTGGATTCAAAGCTAAATGTATATATTTAGTTCGTTTCCTCTTGTATTTTCCTTGAGAGGGATGTTACACCTTGAAATGCCAACATTGACCCGTAGGTGTGATCGGGAGTAAAGGGCACCACATGCACAAGGGAATCCAAGCTTGGGGGTTATTTCATGTTTCCATTAGTTATTTCATGGTTCCTGTTGGTTTCGGAGGCTTCCACAGTAAAGAGTTGACATGACCCCTTTAACAGTTCGGACTGCTAGTTTGCATTCTATCTGTCTATGTTTTCCTTAGAGCTGACAAAATGTTACCGAAATTGACAAGTCTGGCTTCTAGGTCGATTTAGTATGTTTCAGAAACTAACTTCATTTTCGTATAACTCCCAAAACATTTATATCAATTCTATTAAATTTTTAAAGACTGCAAATGAGATATCAACACAATGTCAAAATTGGAGTCTTCGGACAATCCCTCCCACCACGCCTGTATAGAAACAAAGAGAAAAAAAAAATCACATTTCTGTGAAATGTATCTGGAAAGTGTTGATTCATCGATGCCCAGTTGACAGAGAAGCAGTGCAACCTGCGCTCACTCGCTCCCATGAACACAGCAATGGAAACATCCACTCACCCAGCCCTTGGCACAGGACACTTGCCGAAGAGAGGTCTGTTACTTCCAAAGACAGGATGAGGCCTCAGAACACCTGGAAGCAGGAGAAGGAAAAGCAGGGAATGGATACCAGTGCATGGTCTGAGCCCTGTTGATGGAGCAGTAAAGGTGAAACTCTCTTTAACTTGGACGCACACTCTCAAGCGGACAGGAGACATGGGATTGAAGGTGATGTGCTGGGTGTTAGAAGAGTGCACAGCAGATGCTTGGCTGACAGAACTCAAAGAATCCAGTGCAAAATATCCCCACAGTTGATTCTGAGACCAAGATACGAGCTGCCAAATTTGAGGTAGCAGTGGAAGCGTTCAGGGAGGGATAGGGCTACGGATGATGGCACACGCTGAGTCTCAGGTATCTGGAGTGCGTTGTGGGATGTGGTGGGTCCTATAAAGAGAGCAATCCAACCTGTGGCCCCAATGAGCAAGCAACCACCCTGGCGCGCGCAGTTGAAATTATCGATATGTCCCATGGCCACACCCAGTGCATCTGCAGGACCAGAGACCAATTTGGCATTTTGCCAATAGAGCATGTGTGGGGCTGAATCAGAGATATTGTGCATCGGGTCTGAGGGATCCAGGGGGCCTTGGGTTTGAATTCAGAATGAAAAGCCTTAGGATCTGCTACATTCATAACCTGGGCTGTGATTATGGTTTGGTTTGAGGCACAGGATGTGCAACAGCTCTATGGTTGCCTTCGTGCACCCGTGCCACAAGGATGAGAGGACAAGGAAGTGTGGCCCAAGACCACAGCGTGAGAAGAGGAAGGATTTCCTTCAGTTTATCTCTCAAAAGCGGATGCTACATTTTGGATGGCACCGGCACGGTTCGGCAGCGAGGACACCAAGTTCGGGCTGCGGGATCATTCCAGCAGGCCCTGATGTGTGACATCCATAGATATGCTTCCACTGGTGATACTGTAGACAGAGAAGCTCTTGGAAGAACTGGTTTCAGTGGGACATTCCAGTGGCACTACAAAGCACAAGCGCACTCACACTCTGCTCTTCTGGAAACACTCCAAAATAACATAGAGTAGAATGCAGAGCTGAGAAGCTTTAGAAGCTCCATTTCCACCAGAGGAAGTGTCCTGTGCTCTTTCAGATTTGTGAGATATGCGTAATCAAAATGAGGTTATCCTAATCGAAATAGTATGGGGGGTTCATCACAACAAAGGCAACACCAGCAATTGGAGATAGACCAGACAACACACACAGGAACAGGACATGGCATCAATGTCAAGGAAAATTTGTCCTCACAGAAATCCCATGCAATTGTGTAGAGCCAAGAGTCTAAAGTTTTCACTTAACCAAGCCCTAGAAGTCTACATTAGATACCTGAAATTACCTGACCAGTAGAGATGAAGAAATACAGTAAAAGGAAAAGGAAGTACCATTTTCAGTTCCAAAGAGATTGAAGGCCCTAAAGATAAGCTTTCAGACAACTAGACTGCAAAACGCTCTCCAGAGCAAGTATTGAAAATGGAGGTGAGGGAAACACTGAAGAACAACAGTGTCTCAGAATCACAAAAGGCAGAATACCAGAAAAGGGGAAGAGAAAGCCTAAAGACGAGCCAAATAATCTCAGAAAACTCAGTGGATGAGAAAATATCAGGGCTAACTTTCCGTCCTAAGCAGACGAGATATTGCAGAGGGACGCGTGAATGAATTTGAAGACAGGGGAACAGAAATCCCTCGGTCAGAAGCACACATAGGAAAGCAAGTGCAAACCAATGAAAACATTGCTGTTGAATCCTGGTTGAAGACAAGGCATGAAAGACTAAAATTCGAAAGGGTCCCAGATGGAAAAGCAAGAGATAAAGAAACAAACTATGTTTGAAAAGTTCTGTGTAGAAAAATCAGACTGAAACTTGCTGAAAGCCAAGATAGAATCATCTAGGCGCATTCAGGAAGTACACAGCGTCCAAAAGAGGTGGAATCCCAATAGACTTAGCAGCAGCTGTATGATCCAAATCAACAAAGTTCATGAGCATCCCAGTGATTTAAAATGCGCCTGGAGGAAAGCAACATAGTCACAAGAGAACCTCCAGAGGGGTTTCAGCTGCTATCTCAGCAGCAATATTGCAGGACAGGGAGGAGTGCCAGGACATAGACCATAGCTTGAATGGCAAAATGCTGCCATCTAGGGTAGCCTATGCCACATGACCACCATTTCTAATAACAGCAGAGCTAGAGAATGCCACAGACCTGCAAATCTTAAAAGAATTCAGCAGTTCGAAACTTATCCTAAAAGAAAGGTTGAGAATTCTCCCCTGAAGGGATAAGCAGCAAGATGAAATGGAAAGAAGAAAACCCTTATTGGAAATGCAAGAAGAGCATGAGTGGAAAAGAAGAAACAAGAAGAAGGCAAGGAGGACATCAAAACCCTAAAGATGGGAGAGGGAAGCAGGAAATCATAGGGGATTGGAAGCACTATCTTAAGGGAGTCAGCTTATATGACTCTCTGTTGGAAGCAAACGGAGAGATGCATGGCCTGACGTGTTTGCAAAACAAACGAGAAGCAGACCAAGAAAGAATCAAACAAACAAACAACACAAAAAGGGTAGGGTAACATGAATATTCAAAAGAAATTACTCAAGGTGATGTCAAGGATCATTCAGTACGCATCGACCCAGTATCGCGGCTTGAATGTACTCAGCACACCTGTATTCGGAAATCAGAGGCGTGCATTTATATTCGTAAATATTGATTCATATGAGCATATCGTGACCTAACCCAAATGCCGATTTGGAATCCAATGGATTCCTAGTCCGTGATATAGACTTGCAAGTCTTCCAACAGGATGAATGAATGCCATATTCTACACTACGTTGAGAAGAAATGGCACAAGCCTATAACAAGGAAAAGTAGCTCCGCAAAATTGTACTAAGATCAAAAGAGACAGGCAGTAAAGTGCACATTGGGGATTGTATCATTCCTAGGAATTTCAGCCCCCTTGAAACAAATGGATAGATGTCCCGTTCATGCGGGTGTTTCAGCAGAAATCAACCGACGGCTATATATTGCGGGTGTGCCCATATTACAGGAACAATAGTTTCCCTTAGTGGGTCTCTGTGTACTGTGAACTGTTAGAAAATTTAAAGACGTGTGAAACATTCAACTGAAAATGGACACACTTCCCTCCGTTGCTACAGTGCATACAGATCTGAACAAAAGGAAAGAGGGAAGAACAAAGGCCCATGGGACACTAGTGGGTAAAATCACATTTACCTTAGGAACCTCTCGTCGGATGCAGCCCCTCCCCCAACACTGACAAGATGCAGCAGCCATTGGGGATGGCAGTTAGCGGTTGGATTCCAGGTGGAATGTTGGTGTGTACCGCTAGGCTTGTTGTGGCTGGTGGATCCTAGGTAACCGGGCAGAGTTCTGTGGGTGGATCAGTGCGATGGAGGGGCTGCCGCCCTCTGTGGAGCTTGGCTTAGGTCTTTGGTCCGGGAAGCTGTGTCAGTTTGAGATACTGCTGCTGCCCAAAGACCTGAGTTCACGGGTCAGTTTCCAGAACCTGAAAGGGCGGACAGTGGAAGATCTGCCTGTCTTCAGCTTACTGGAGAGGCTCCGAGGTCCTTTCAGACTTGCCCAGTCCTGTTGAAGTCGACTTTATGGGAGACACGAAGAGAAGCTGGCCGAAAATATGGCTGCACGGATTGAGGAGAGATGCGAACAAATTGATGAGAGATGTTCTGCTACAATAGAGAATACTGGCCTGGAGACAGCTGTAGAGGATAGCAGGCTCGAAAGGCATTCATGAGACATATTGAACCTCGCTGATACTAGCAGAAACATACGGAGGGCCACCGTGGACTGGAGGAAGTCCCTCAATTCTCTGCTCCAAGAACGGGTCCAAGATCCCTGACGTCTAAAGAGAAGAGATGGCAGAGATGATAAAAACGCTCATGTTCTTGAAACAGGTCAGATAATCCACACGACCCAAGGGGCAATTCCAAGCCATTCAGATCAAAGTGCACCAAGCCCAGGTAAGCCTTTTCCCAGGTTTGGGCCTAGCTATCAAGCACTTGCTCTTCCCTCCCCTCCACTCAGGCATCCATTTGGAGGGATCAGTACCTGAGCTGCAATGAAGCCAGTAAGAGAAGAGCAAGCCCCTCCTAGAATCAGAGTTCCTCTAGCTTCATCCTCTGTGAACAACAGGGAACCCCATAAAGGTCAAATACTCTCGTATGAAATAGATAGGAATTGAATACTTAGCTCCCACAAAGAAACGATGGCCTTCCGCTAGATTCAGCAAATGCTGGGTTTATGTCTTCTCTGGGGTGAAGGGAGTGTGGTAAGTGAGGGGAATCTTTGACTGAACTTGAATCTGTATTAGGCCTCCGTTTTTCAAGACAGTCTAGGTAAATATTAGAAGTCAGATAGTGAACGGAACTGTAAAAGTCGCCAATGACATGAAAGACACAGCTTATGTGGACCGTCTTTCAATTGAGTCAAGCCCCCGGGGGCAATCTATCATGGGGGTGCAGACTTGGTTGCATTCAAGTGCTTTAGCCAACATGATCGGATGATTAAGCGTTCTCATCACTGATAGAAGAACACCTGGTTCTCAGTAGCCTAGCATAGCTGCAGCAGGGTTCTCATAGCTATAATGCCTCTAGGTTCTTTGGATTCAAAGCTAAATGTATATATTTAGTTCGTTTCCTCTTGTATTTTCCTTGAGAGGGATGTTACACCTTGAAATGCCAACATTGACCCGTAGGTGTGATCGGGAGTAAAGGGCACCACATGCACAAGGGAATCCAAGCTTGGGGGTTATTTCATGTTTCCATTAGTTATTTCATGGTTCCTGTTGGTTTCGGAGGCTTCCACAGTAAAGAGTTGACATGACCCCTTTAACAGTTCGGACTGCTAGTTTGCATTCTATCTGTCTATGTTTTCCTTAGAGCTGACAAAATGTTACCGAAATTGACAAGTCTGGCTTCTAGGTCGATTTAGTATGTTTCAGAAACTAACTTCATTTTCGTATAACTCCCAAAACATTTATATCAATTCTATTAAATTTTTAAAGACTGCAAATGAGATATCAACACAATGTCAAAATTGGAGTCTTCGGACAATCCCTCCCACCACGCCTGTATAGAAACAAAGAGAAAAAAAAAATCACATTTCTGTGAAATGTATCTGGAAAGTGTTGATTCATCGATGCCCAGTTGACAGAGAAGCAGTGCAACCTGCGCTCACTCGCTCCCATGAACACAGCAATGGAAACATCCACTCACCCAGCCCTTGGCACAGGACACTTGCCGAAGAGAGGTCTGTTACTTCCAAAGACAGGATGAGGCCTCAGAACACCTGGAAGCAGGAGAAGGAAAAGCAGGGAATGGATACCAGTGCATGGTCTGAGCCCTGTTGATGGAGCAGTAAAGGTGAAACTCTCTTTAACTTGGACGCACACTCTCAAGCGGACAGGAGACATGGGATTGAAGGTGATGTGCTGGGTGTTAGAAGAGTGCACAGCAGATGCTTGGCTGACAAAACTCAAAGAATCCAGTGCAAAATATCCCCACAGTTGATTCTGAGACCAAGATACGAGCTGCCAAATTTGAGGTAGCAGTGGAAGCGTTCAGGGAGGGATAGGGCTACGGATGATGGCACACGCTGAGTCTCAGGTATCTGGAGTGCGTTGTGGGATGTGGTGGGTCCTATAAAGAGAGCAATCCAACCTGTGGCCCCAATGAGCAAGCAACCACCCTGGCGCGCGCAGTTGAAATTATCGATATGTCCCATGGCCACACCCAGTGCATCTGCAGGACCAGAGACCAATTTGGCATTTTGCCAATAGAGCATGTGTGGGGCTGAATGAGAGATATTGTGCATCGGGTCTGAGGGATCCAGGGGGCCTTGGGTTTGAATTCAGAATGAAAAGCCTTAGGATCTGCTACATTCATAACCTGGGCTGTGATTATGGTTTGGTTTGAGGCACAGGATGTGCAACAGCTCTATGGTTGCCTTCGTGCACCCGTGCCACAAGGATGAGAGGACAAGGAAGTGTGGCCCAAGACCACAGCGTGAGAAGAGGAAGGATTTCCTTCAGTTTATCTCTCAAAAGCGGATGCTACATTTTGGATGGCACCGGCACGGTTCGGCAGCGAGGACACCAAGTTCGGGCTGCGGGATCATTCCAGCAGGCCCTGATGTGTGACATCCATAGATATGCTTCCACTGGTGATACTGTAGACAGAGAAGCTCTTGGAAGAACTGGTTTCAGTGGGACATTCCAGTGGCACTACAAAGCACAAGCGCACTCACACTCTGCTCTTCTGGAAACACTCCAAAATAACATAGAGTAGAATGCAGAGCTGAGAAGCTTTAGAAGCTCCATTTCCACCAGAGGAAGTGTCCTGTGCTCTTTCAGATTTGTGAGATATGCGTAATCAAAATGAGGTTATCCTAATCGAAATAGTATGGGGGGTTCATCACAACAAAGGCAACACCAGCAATTGGAGATAGACCAGACAACACACACAGGAACAGGACATGGCATCAATGTCAAGGAAAATTTGTCCTCACAGAAATCCCATGCAATTGTGTAGAGCCAAGAGTCTAAAGTTTTCACTTAACCAAGCCCTAGAAGTCTACATTAGATACCTGAAATTACCTGACCAGTAGAGATGAAGAAATACAGTAAAAGGAAAAGGAAGTACCATTTTCAGTTCCCAAGAGATTGAAGGCCCTAAAGATAAGCTTTCAGACAACTAGACTGCAAAACGCTCTCCAGAGCAAGTATTGAAAATGGAGGTGAGGGAAACACTGAAGAACAACAGTGTCTCAGAATCACAAAAGGCAGAATACCAGAAAAGGGGAAGAGAAAGCCTAAAGACGAGCCAAATAATCTCAGAAAACTCAGTGGATGAGAAAATATCAGGGCTAACATTCCGTCCTAAGCAGACGAGATATTGCAGAGGGACGCGTGAATGACTTTGAAGACAGGGGAACACAAATCCCTCGGTCAGAAGCACACATAGGAAAGCAAGTGCCAACCAATGAAAACATTGCTGTTGAATCCTGGTTGAAGACAAGGCATGAAAGACTAAAATTCGAAAGAGTCCCAGATGGAAAAGCAAGAGATAAAGAAACAAACTATGTTTGAAAAGTTCTGTGTAGAAAAATCAGACTGAAACTTGCTGAAAGCCAAGATAGAATCATCTAGGCGAATTCAGGAAGTACACAGCGTCCAAAAGAGGTGGAATCCCAATAGACTTAGCAGCAGCTGTATGATCCAAATCAACAAAGTTCATGAGCATCCCAGTGATTTAAAATGCGCCTGGAGGAAAGCAACATAGTCACAAGAGAACCTCCAGAGGGGTTTCAGCTGCTATCTCAGCAGCAATATTGCAGGACAGGGAGGAGTGCCAGGACATAGACCATAGCTTGAATGGCAAAATGCTGCCATCTAGGGTAGCCTATGCCACATGACCACCATTTCTAATAACAGCAGAGCTAGAGAATGCCACAGACCTGCAAATCTTAAAAGAATTCAGCAGTTCGAAACTTATCCTAAAAGAAAGGTTGAGAATTCTCCCCTGAAGGGATAAGCAGCAAGATGAAATGGAAAGAAGAAAACCCTTATTGGAAATGCAAGAAGAGCATGAGTGGAAAAGAAGAAACAAGAAGAAGGCAAGGAGGACATCAAAACCCTAAAGATGGGAGAGGGAAGCAGGAAATCATAGGGGATTGGAAGCACTATCTTAAGGGAGTCAGCTTATATGACTCTCTGTTGGAAGCAAACGGAGAGATGCATGGCCTGACGTGTTTGCAAAACAAACGAGAAGCAGACCAAGAAAGAATCAAACAAACAAACAACACAAAAAGGGTAGGGTAACATGAATATTCAAAAGAAATTACTCAAGGTGATGTCAAGGATCATTCAGTACGCATCGACCCAGTATCGCGGCTTGAATGTACTCAGCACACCTGTATTCGGAAATCAGAGGCGTGCATTTATATTCGTAAATATTGATTCATATGAGCATATCGTGACCTAACCCAAATGCCGATTTGGAATCCAATGGATTCCTAGTCCGTGATATAGACTTGCAAGTCTTCCAACAGGATGAATGAATGCCATATTCTACACTACGTCGAGAAGAAATGGCACAAGCCTATAACAAGGAAAAGTAGCTCCGCAAAAGTGTACTAAGATCAAAAGAGACAGGCAGTAAAGTGCACATTGGGGATTGTATCATTCCTAGGAATTTCAGCCCCCTTGAAACAAATGGATAGATGTCCCGTGCATGCGGGTGTTTCAGCAGAAATCAACCGACGGCTATGTATTGCGGGTGTGCCCATATTACAGGAACAATAGTTTCCCTTAGTGGGTCTCTGTGTACTGTGAACTGTTAGAAAGTTTAAAGACGTGTGAAACATTCAACTGAAAATGGACACACATCCCTCCGTTGCTACAGTGCATACAGATCTGAACAAAAGGAAAGAGGGAAGAACAAAGGCCCATGGGACACTAGTGGGTAAAATCACATTTACCTTAGGAACCTCTCGTCGGATGCAGCCCCTCCCCCAACACTGACAAGATGCAGCAGCCATTGGGGATGGCAGTTAGCGGTTGGATTCCAGGTGGAATGTTGGTGTGTACCGCGAGGCTTGTTGTGGCTGGTGGATCCTAGGTAACCGGGCAGAGTTCTGTGGGTGGATCAGTGCGATGGAGGGGCTGCCGCCCTCTGTGGAGCTTGGCTTAGGTCTTTGGTCCGGGAAGCTGTGTCAGTTCGAGATATTGCTGCTGCCCAAAGACCTGAGTTCACGGGTCAGTTTCCAGAACCTGAAAGGGCGGACAGTGGAAGATCTGCCTGTCTTCAGCTTACTGGAGAGGCTCCGAGGTCCTTTCAGACTTGCCCAGTCCTGTTGAAGTCGACTTTATGGGAGACACGAAGAGAAGCTGGCCGAAAATATGGCTGCACGGATTGAGGAGAGATGCGAACACATTGATGAGAGATGTTCTGCTACAATAGAGAATACTGGCCTGAGACAGCTGTAGAGGATAGCAGGCTCGAAAGGCATTCATGAGACATATTGAACCTCGCTGATACTAGCAGAAACATACGGAGGGCCACCGTGGACTGGAGGAAGTTCCTCAATTCTCTGCTCCAAGAACGGGTCCAAGATCCCTGACGTCTAAAGAGAAGAGATGGCAGAGATGATAAAAACGCTCATGTTCTTGAAAGAGGTCAGATAATCCACACGACCCAAGGGGCAATTCCAAGCCATTCAGATCAAAGTGCACCAAGCCCAGGTAAGCCTTTTCCCAGGTTTGGGCCTAGCTATCAAGCACTTGCTCTTCCCTCCCCTCCACTCAGGCATCCATTTTGAGGGATCAGTACCTGAGCTGCAATGAAGCCAGTAAGAGAAGAGCAAGCCCCTCCTAGAATCAGAGTTCCTCTAGCTTCATCCTCTGTGAACAACAGGGAACCCCATAAAGGTCAAATACTCTCATATGAAATAGATAGGAATTGAATACTTAGCTCCCACAAAGAAACGATGGCCTTCCGCTAGATTCAGCAAATGCTGGGTTTATGTCTTCTCTGGGGTGAAGGGAGTGTGGTAAGTGAGGGGAATCTTTGACTGAACTTGAATCTGTATTAGGCCTCCGTTTTTCAAGACAGTCTAGGTAAATATTAGAAGTCAGATAGTGAACGGAACTGTAAAAGTCGCCAATGACATGAAAGACACAGCTTATGTGGACCGTCTTTCAATTGAGTCAAGCCCCCGGGGGCAATCTATCATGGGGGTGCAGACTTGGTTACATTCAAGTGCTTTACCCAACATGATCGGATGATTAAGTGTTCTCATCACTGATAGAAGAACACCTGGTTCTCAGTAGCCTAGCATAGCTGCAGCAGGGTTCTCATAGCTATAATGCCTCTAGGTTCTTTGGATTCAAAGCTAAATGTATATATTTAGTTCGTTTCCTCTTGTATTTTCCTTGAGAGGGATGTTACACCTTGAAATGCCAACATTGACCCGTAGGTGTGATCGGGAGTAAAGGGCACCACATGCACAAGGGAATCCAAGCTTGGGGGTTATTTCATGTTTCCATTAGTTATTTCATGGTTCCTGTTGGTTTCGGAGGCTTCCACAGTAAAGAGTTGACATGACCCCTTTAACAGTTCGGACTGCTAGTTTGCATTCTATCTGTCTATGTTTTCCTTAGAGCTGACAAAATGTTACCGAAATTGACAAGTCTGGCTTCTTGGTCGATTTAGTATGTTTCAGAAACTAACTTCATTTTCGTATAACTCCCAAAACATTTATATAAATTCTATTAAATTTTTAAAGACTGCAAATGAGATATCAACACAATGTCAAAATTGGAGTCTTCGGACAATCCCTCCCACCACGGCTGTATAGAAACAAAGAGGAAAAAAAAATCACATTTCTGTGAAATATATCTGGAAAGTGTTGATTCATCGATGCCCAGTTGACAGAGAAGCAGTGCAACCTGCGCTCACTTGCTCCCATGAACACAGCAATGGAAACATCCACTCACCCAGCCCTTGGCACAGGACACTTGCCGAAGAGAGGTCTGTTACTTCCAAAGACAGGATGAGGCCTCAGAACACCTGGAAGCAGGAGAAGGAAAAGCAGGGAATGGATACCAGTGCATGGTCTGAGCCCTGTTGATGGAGCAGTAAAGGTGAAACTCTCTTTAACTTGGACGCACACTCTCAAGCGGACAGGAGACATGGGATTGAAGGTGATGCGCTGGGTGTTAGAAGAGTGCACAGCAGATGCTTGGCTGACAGAACTCAAAGAATCCAGTGCAAAATATCCCCACAGTTGATTCTGAGAAAAAGATACGAGCTGCCAAATTTGAGGTAGCAGTGGCAGCGTTCAGGGAGGGATAGGGCTACGGATGATGGCACACGCTGAGTCTCAGGGATCTGGAGTGCGTTGTGGGATGTGGTGGGTCCTATCAAGAGAGCAAACCGACCTGGGACCCCAATGAGCAAGCAACCACCCTGGCGCGCGCAGTTGAAATTATCGATATGTCCCATGGCCACACCCAGTGCATCTGCAGGACCAGACACCAATTTGGCATTTTGCCAATAGAGCATGTGTGGGGCTGAATGAGAGATATTGTGCATCGGGTCTGAGGGATCCAGGGGGCCTTGGGTTTGAATTCAGAATGAAAAGCCTTAGGATCTGCTACATTCATAACCTGGGCTGTGATTATGGGTATTTTGAGGCACAGGATGTGCAACAGCTCTGTGGTTGCCTTCGTGCACCCGTGCCACAAGGATGAGAGGACAAGGAAGTGTGGCCCAAGACCACAGCGTGAGAAGAGGAAGGATTTCCTTCAGTTTATCTCTCAAAAGCGGATGCTACATTTTGGATGGCACCGGCACGGTTCGGCAGCGAGGACACCAAGTTCGGGCTGCGGGATCATTCCAGCAGGCCCTGATGTGTGACATCCATAGATATGCTTCCACTGTTGTTACTGTAGACAGAGAAGCTCTTGGAAGAACTGGTTTCAGTGGGACATTCCCGTGGCACTACAAAGCACAAGCGCACTCACACTCTGCTCTTCTGGAAACACTCCAAAATAACATAGAGTAGAATGCAGAGCTGAGAAGCTTTAGAAGCTCCATTTCCACCAGAGGAAGTGTCCTGTGCTCTTTCAGATTTGTGAGATATGCGTAATCAAAATGAGGTTATCCTAATCGAAATAGTATGGGGGGTTCATCACAACAAAGGCAACACCAGCAATTGGAGATAGACCAGACAACACACACAGGAACAGGACATGGCATCAATGTCTAGGAAAATTTGTCCTCACAGAAATCCCATGCAATTGTGTAGAGCCAAGAGTCTAAAGTTTTCACTTAACCAAGCCCTAGAAGTCTACATTAGATACCTGAAATTACCTGACCAGTAGAGATGAAGAAATACAGTAAAAGGACAAGGAAGTAGCATTTTCAGTTCCCAAGAGATTGAAGGCCCTAAAGATAAGCTTTCAGACAACTAGACTGCAAAACGCTCTCCAGAGCAAGTATTGAAAATGGAGGTGAGGGAAACACTGAAGAACAACAGTGTCTCAGAATCACAAAAGGCAGAATACCAGAAAAGGGGAAGAGAAAGCCTAAAGACGAGCCAAATAATCTCAGAAAACTCAGTGGATGAGAAAATATCAGGGCTAACATTCCGTCCTAAGCAGACGAGATATTGCAGAGGGACGCGTGAATGACTTTGAAGACAGGGGAACACAAATCCCTCGGTCAGAAGCACACATAGGAAAGCAAGTGCCAACCAATGAAAACATTGCTGTTGAATCCTGGTTGAAGACAAGGCATGAAAGACTAAAATTCGAAAGAGTCCCAGATGGAAAAGCAAGAGATAAAGAAACAAACTATGTTTGAAAAGTTCTGTGTAGAAAAATCAGACTGAAACTTGCTGAAAGCCAAGATAGAATCATCTAGGCGAATTCAGGAAGTACACAGCGTCCAAAAGAGGTGGAATCCCAATAGACTTAGCAGCAGCTGTATGATCCAAATCAACAAAGTTCATGAGCATCCCAGTGATTTAAAATGCGCCTGGAGGAAAGCAACATAGTCACAAGAGAACCTCCAGAGGGGTTTCAGCTGCTATCTCAGCAGCAATATTGCAGGACAGGGAGGAGTGCCAGGACATAGACCATAGCTTGAATGGCAAAATGCTGCCATCTAGGGTAGCCTATGCCACATGACCACCATTTCTAATAACAGCAGAGCTAGAGAATGCCACAGACCTGCAAATCTTAAAAGAATTCAGCAGTTCGAAACTTATCCTAAAAGAAAGGTTGAGAATTCTCCCCTGAAGGGATAAGCAGCAAGATGAAATGGAAAGAAGAAAACCCTTATTGGAAATGCAAGAAGAGCATGAGTGGAAAAGAAGAAACAAGAAGAAGGCAAGGAGGACATCAAAACCCTAAAGATGGGAGAGGGAAGCAGGAAATCATAGGGGATTGGAAGCACTATCTTAAGGGAGTCAGCTTATATGACTCTCTGTTGGAAGCAAACGGAGAGATGCATGGCCTGACGTGTTTGCAAAACAAACGAGAAGCAGACCAAGAAAGAATCAAACAAACAAACAACACAAAAAGGGTAGGGTAACATGAATATTCAAAAGAAATTACTCAAGGTGATGTCAAGGATCATTCAGTACGCATCGACCCAGTATCGCGGCTTGAATGTACTCAGCACACCTGTATTCGGAAATCAGAGGCGTGCATTTATATTCGTAAATATTGATTCATATGAGCATATCGTGACCTAACCCAAATGCCGATTTGGAATCCAATGGATTCCTAGTCCGTGATATAGACTTGCAAGTCTTCCAACAGGATGAATGAATGCCATATTCTACACTACGTCGAGAAGAAATGGCACAAGCCTATAACAAGGAAAAGTAGCTCCGCAAAAGTGTACTAAGATCAAAAGAGACAGGCAGTAAAGTGCACATTGGGGATTGTATCATTCCTAGGAATTTCAGCCCCCTTGAAACAAATGGATAGATGTCCCGTGCATGCGGGTGTTTCAGCAGAAATCAACCGACGGCTATGTATTGCGGGTGTGCCCATATTACAGGAACAATAGTTTCCCTTAGTGGGTCTCTGTGTACTGTGAACTGTTAGAAAGTTTAAAGACGTGTGAAACATTCAACTGAAAATGGACACACATCCCTCCGTTGCTACAGTGCATACAGATCTGAACAAAAGGAAAGAGGGAAGAACAAAGGCCCATGGGACACTAGTGGGTAAAATCACATTTACCTTAGGAACCTCTCGTCGGATGCAGCCCCTCCCCCAACACTGACAAGATGCAGCAGCCATTGGGGATGGCAGTTAGCGGTTGGATTCCAGGTGGAATGTTGGTGTGTACCGCGAGGCTTGTTGTGGCTGGTGGATCCTAGGTAACCGGGCAGAGTTCTGTGGGTGGATCAGTGCGATGGAGGGGCTGCCGCCCTCTGTGGAGCTTGGCTTAGGTCTTTGGTCCGGGAAGCTGTGTCAGTTCGAGATATTGCTGCTGCCCAAAGACCTGAGTTCACGGGTCAGTTTACAGAACCTGAAAGGGCGGACAGTGGAAGATCTGCCTGTCTTCAGCTTACTGGAGAGGCTCCGAGGTCCTTTCAGACTTGCCCAGTCCTGTTGAAGTCGACTTTATGGGAGACACGAAGAGAAGCTGGCCGAAAATATGGCTGCACGGATTGAGGAGAGATGCGAACACATTGATGAGAGATGTTCTGCTACAATAGAGAATACTGGCCTGAGACAGCTGTAGAGGATAGCAGGCTCGAAAGGCATTCATGAGACATATTGAACCTCGCTGATACTAGCAGAAACATACGGAGGGCCACCGTGGACTGGAGGAAGTTCCTCAATTCTCTGCTCCAAGAACGGGTCCAAGATCCCTGACGTCTAAAGAGAAGAGATGGCAGAGATGATAAAAACGCTCATGTTCTTGAAAGAGGTCAGATAATCCACACGACCCAAGGGGCAATTCCAAGCCATTCAGATCAAAGTGCACCAAGCCCAGGTAAGCCTTTTCCCAGGTTTGGGCCTAGCTATCAAGCACTTGCTCTTCCCTCCCCTCCACTCAGGCATCCATTTTGAGGGATCAGTACCTGAGCTGCAATGAAGCCAGTAAGAGAAGAGCAAGCCCCTCCTAGGATCAGAGTTCCTCTAGCTTCATCCTCTGTGAACAACAGGGAACCCCATAAAGGTCAAATACTCTCATATGAAATAGATAGGAATTGAATACTTAGCTCCCACAAAGAAAGGATGGCCTTCCGCTAGATTCAGCAAATGCTGGGTTTATGTCTTCTCTGGGGTGAAGGGAGTGTGGTAAGTGAGGGGAATCTTTGACTGAACTTGAATCTGTATTAGGCCTCCGTTTTTCAAGACAGTCTAGGTAAATATTAGAAGTCAGATAGTGAACGGAATTGTAAAAGTCGACAATGACATGAAAGACACAGCTTATGTGGACCGTCTTTCAATTGAGTCAAGCCCCCGGGGGCAATCTATCATGGGGGTGCAGACTTGGTTGCATTCAAGTGCTTTACCCAACATGATCGGATGATTAAGCGTTCTCATCACTGATAGAAGAACACCTGGTTCTCAGTAGCCTAGCATAGCTGCAGCAGGGTTCTCATAGCTATAATGCCTCTAGGTTCTTTGGATTCAAAGCTAAATGTATATATTTAGTTCGTTTCCTCTTGTATTTTCCTTGAGAGGGATGTTACACCTTGAAATGCCAACATTGACCCGTAGGTTTCATCGGGAGTAAAGGGCACCACATGCACAAGGGAATCCAAGCTTGGGGGTTATTTCATGTTTCCATTAGTTATTTCATGGTTCCTGTTGGTTTCGGAGGCTTCCACAGTAAAGAGTTGACATGACCCCTTTAACAGTTCGGACTGCTAGTTTGCATTCTATCTGTCTATGTTTTCCTTACAGCTGACAAAATGTTACCGAAATTGACAAGTCTGGCTTCTAGGTCGATTTAGTATGTTTCAGAAACTAACTTCATTTTCGTATAACTCCCAAAACATTTATATAAATTCTATTAAATTTTTAAAGACTGCAAATGAGATATCAACACAATGTCAAAATTGGAGTCTTCGGACAATCCCTCCCACCACGGCTGTATAGAAACAAAGAGGAAAAAAAAATCACATTTCTGTGAAATATATCTGGAAAGTGTTGATTCATCGATGCCCAGTTGACAGAGAAGCAGTGCAACCTGCGCTCACTTGCTCCCATGAACACAGCAATGGAAACATCCACTCACCCAGCCCTTGGCACAGGACACTTGCCGAAGAGAGGTCTGTTACTTCCAAAGACAGGATGAGGCCTCAGAACACCTGGAAGCAGGAGAAGGAAAAGCAGGGAATGGATACCAGTGCATGGTCTGAGCCCTGTTGATGGAGCAGTAAAGGTGAAACTCTCTTTAACTTGGACGCACACTCTCAAGCGGACAGGAGACATGGGATTGAAGGTGATGCGCTGGGTGTTAGAAGAGTGCACAGCAGATGCTTGGCTGACAGAACTCAAAGAATCCAGTGCAAAATATCCCCACAGTTGATTCTGAGACCAAGCTCCGAGCTGCCAAATTTGAGGTAGCAGTGGCAGCGTTCAGGGAGGGATAGGGCTACGGATGGTGGCACATGCTGAGTCTCAGGGATCTGGAGTGCGTTGTGGGATGTGGTGGGTCCTATCAAGAGAGCAAACCGACCTGGGACCCCAATGAGCAAGCAACCACCCTGGCGCGCGCAGTTGAATTTATCGATATGTCCCATGGCCACACCCAGTGCATCTGCAGGACCAGAGACCAATTTGGCATTTTGCCAATAGAGCATGTGTGGGGCTGAATGAGAGATATTGTGCATTGGGTCTGAGGGATCCAGGGGGCCTTGGGTTTGAATTCAGAATGAAAAGCCTTAGGATCTGCTACATTCATAACCTGGGCTGTGATTATGGGTATTTTGAGGCACAGGATGTGCAACAGCTCTGTGGTTGCCTTCGTGCACCCGTGCCACAAGGATGAGAGGACAAGGAAGTGTGGCCCAAGACCACAGCGTGAGAAGAGGAAGGATTTCCTTCAGTTTATCTCTCAAAAGCGGATGCTACATTTTGGATGGCACCGGCACGGTTCGGCAGCGAGGACACCAAGTTCGGGCTGCGGGATCATTCCAGCAGGCCCTGATGTGTGACATCCATAGATATGCTTCCACTGTTGATACTGTAGACAGAGAAGCTCTTGGAAGAACTGGTTTCAGTGGGACATTCCCGTGGCACTATAAAGCACAAGCGCACTCACACTCTGCTCTTCTGGAAACACTCCAAAATAACATAGAGTAGAATGCAGAGCTGAGAAGCTTTAGAAGCTCCATTTCCACCAGAGGAAGTGTCCTGTGCTCTTTCAGATTTGTGAGATATGCGTAATCAAAATGAGGTTATCCTAATCGAAATAGTATGGGGGGTTCATCACAACAAAGGCAACACCAGCAATTGGAGATAGACCAGACAACACACACAGGAACAGGACATGGCATCAATGTCTAGGAAAATTTGTCCTCACAGAAATCCCATGCAATTGTGTAGAGCCAAGAGTCTAAAGTTTTCACTTAACCAAGCCCTAGAAGTCTACATTAGATACCTGAAATTACCTGACCAGTAGAGATGAAGAAATACAGTAAAAGGACAAGGAAGTAGCATTTTCAGTTCCCAAGAGATTGAAGGCCCTAAAGATAAGCTTTCAGACAACTAGACTGCAAAACGCTCTCCAGAGCAAGTATTGAAAATGGAGGTGAGGGAAACACTGAAGAACAACAGTGTCTCAGAATCACAAAAGGCAGAATACCAGAAAAGGGGAAGAGAAAGCCTAAAGACGAGCCAAATAATCTCAGAAAACTCAGTGGATGAGAAAATATCAGGGCTAACATTCCGTCCTAAGCAGACGAGATATTGCAGAGGGACGCGTGAATGACTTTGAAGACAGGGGAACAGAAATCCCTCGGTCAGAAGCACACATAGGAAAGCAAGTGCCAACCAATGAAAACATTGCTGTTGAATCCTGGTTGAAGACAAGGCATGAAAGACTAAAATTCGAAAGGGTCCCAGATGGAAAAGCAAGAGATAAAGAAACAAACTATGTTTGAAAAGTTCTGTGTAGAAAAATCAGACTGAAACTTGCTGAAAGCCAAGATAGAATCATCTAGGCGCATTCAGGAAGTACACAGCGTCCAAAAGAGGTGGAATCCCAATAGACTTAGCAGCAGCTGTATGATCCAAATCAACAAAGTTCATGAGCATCCCAGTGATTTAAAATGCGCCTGGAGGAAAGCAACATAGTCACAAGAGAACCTCCAGAGGGGTTTCAGCTGCTATCTCAGCAGCAATATTGCAGGACAGGGAGGAGTGCCAGGACATAGACCATAGCTTGAATGGCAAAATGCTGCCATCTAGGGTAGCCTATGCCACATGACCACCATTTCTAATAACAGCAGAGCTAGAGAATGCCACAGACCTGCAAATCTTAAAAGAATTCAGCAGTTCGAAACTTATCCTAAAAGAAAGGTTGAGAATTCTCCCCTGAAGGGATAAGCAGCAAGATGAAATGGAAAGAAGAAAACCCTTATTAGAAATGCAAGAAGAGCATGAGTGGAAAAGAAGAAACAAGAAGAAGGCAAGGAGGACATCAAAACCCTAAAGATGGGAGAGGGAAGCAGGAAATCATAGGGGATTGGAAGCACTATCTTAAGGGAGTCAGCTTATATGACTCTCTGTTGGAAGCAAACGGAGAGATGCATGGCCTGACGTGTTTGCAAAACAAACGAGAAGCAGACCAAGAAAGAATCAAACAAACAAACAACACAAAAAGGGTAGGGTAACATGAATATTCAAAAGAAATTACTCAAGGTGATGTCAAGGATCATTCAGTACGCATCGACCCAGTATCGCGGCTTGAATGTACTCAGCACACCTGTATTCGGAAATCAGAGGCGTGCATTTATATTCGTAAATATTGATTCATATGAGCATATCGTGACCTAACCCAAATGCCGATTTGGAATCCAATGGATTCCTAGTCCGTGATATAGACTTGCAAGTCTTCCAACAGGATGAATGAATGCCATATTCTACACTACGTCGAGAAGAAATGGCACAAGCCTATAACAAGGAAAAGTAGCTCCGCAAAAGTGTACTAAGATCAAAAGAGACAGGCAGTAAAGTGCACATTGGGGATTGTATCATTCCTAGGAATTTCAGCCCCCTTGAAACAAATGGATAGATGTCCCGTGCATGCGGGTGTTTCAGCAGAAATCAACCGACGGCTATGTATTGCGGGTGTGCCCATATTACAGGAACAATAGTTTCCCTTAGTGGGTCTCTGTGTACTGTGAACTGTTAGAAAGTTTAAAGACGTGTGAAACATTCAACTGAAAATGGACACACTTCCCTCCGTTGCTACAGTGCATACAGATCTGAACAAAAGGAAAGAGGGAAGAACAAAGGCCCATGGGACACTAGTGGGTAAAATCACATTTACCTTAGGAACCTCTCGTCGGATGCAGCCCCTCCCCCAACAATGACAAGATGCAGCAGCCATTGGGGATGGCAGTTAGCGGTTGGATTCCAGGTGGAATGTTGGTGTGTACCGCGAGGCTTGTTGTGGCTGGTGGATCCTAGGTAACCGGGCAGAGTTCTGTGGGTGGATCAGTGCGATGGAGGGACTGCCGCCCTCTGTGGAGCTTGGCTTAGGTCTTTGGTCCGGGAAGCTGTGTCAGTTCGAGATACTGCTGCTGCCCAAAGACCTGAGTTCACGGGTCAGTTTCCAGAACCTGAAAGGGCGGACAGTGGAAGATCTGCCTGTCTTCAGCTTACTGGAGAGGCTCCGAGGTCCTTTCAGACTTGCCCAGTCCTGTTGAAGTCGACTTTATGGGAGACACGAAGAGAAGCTGGCCGAAAATATGGCTGCACGGATTGAGGAGAGATGCGAACACATTGATGAGAGATGTTCTGCTACAATAGAGAATACTGGCCTGAGACAGCTGTAGAGGATAGCAGGCTCGAAAGGCATTCATGAGACATATTGAACCTCGCTGATACTAGCAGAAACATACGGAGGGCCACCGTGGACTGGAGGAAGTTCCTCAATTCTCTGCTCCAAGAACGGGTCCAAGATCCCTGACGTCTACAGAGAAGAGATGGCAGAGATGATAAAAACGCTCATGTTCTTGAAAGAGGTCAGATAATCCACACGACCCAAGGGGCAATTCCAAGCCATTCAGATCAAAGTGCACCAAGCCCAGGTAAGCCTTTTCCCAGGTTTGGGCCTAGCTATCAAGCACTTGCTCTTCCCTCCCCTCCACTCATGCATCCATTTTGAGGGATCAGTACCTGAGCTGCAATGAAGCCAGTAAGAGAAGAGCAAGCCCCTCCTAGAATCAGAGTTCCTCTAGCTTCATCCTCTGTGAACAACAGGGAACCCCATAAAGGTCAAATACTCTCATATGAAATAGATAGGAATTGAATACTTAGCTCCCACAAAGAAACGATGGCCTTCCGCTAGATTCAGCAAATGCTCGGATTATGTCCTCTCTGGGGTGAAGGGAGTGTGGTAAGTGAGGGGAATCTTTGACTGAACTTGAATCTGTATTAGGCCTCCGTTTTTCAAGACAGTCTAGGTAAATATTAGAAGTCAGATAGTGAACGGAACTGTAAAAGTCGCCAATGACATGAAAGACACAGCTTATGTGGACCATCTTTCAATTGAGTCAAGCCCCCGGGGGCAATCTATCATGGGGGTGCAGACTTGGTTGCATTCAAGTGCTTTACCCAACATGATCGGATGATTAAGCGTTCTCATCACTGATAGAAGAACACCTGGTTCTCAGTAGCCTAGCATAGCTGCAGCAGGGTTCTCATAGCTATAATGCCTCTAGGTTCTTTGGATTCAAAGCTAAATGTATATATTTAGTTCGTTTCCTCTTGTATTTTCCTTGAGAGGCATGTTACACCTTGAAATGCCAACATTGACCCGTAGGTGTCATCGGGAGTAAAGGGCACCACATGCACAAGGGAATCCAAGCTTGGGGGTTATTTCATGTTTCCATTAGTTATTTCATGGTTCCTGTTGGTTTCGGAGGCTTCCACAGTAAAGAGTTGACATGACCCCTTTAACAGTTCGGACTGCTAGTTTGCATTCTATCTGTCTATGTTTTCCTTAGAGCTGACAAAATGTTACTGAAATTGACAAGTCTGGCTTCTAGGTCGATTTATTATGTTTCAGAAACTAACTTCATTTTCGTATAACTCCCAAAACATTTATATAAATTCTATTAAATTTTTAAAGACTGCAAATGAGATATCAACGCAATGTCAAAATTGGAGTCTTCGGACAATCCCTCCCACCACGGCTGTATAGAAACAAAGAGGAAAAAAAAATCACATTTCTGTGAAATATATCTGGAAAGTGTTGATTCATCGATGCCCAGTTGACAGAGAAGCAGTGCAACCTGCGCTCACTTGCTCCCATGAACACAGCAATGGAAACATCCACTCACCCAGCCCTTGGCACAGGACACTTGCCGAAGAGAGGTCTGTTACTTCCAAAGACAGGATGAGGCCTCAGAACACCTGGAAGCAGGAGAAGGAAAAGCAGGGAATGGATACCAGTGCATGGTCTGAGCCCTGTTGATGGAGCAGTAAAGGTGAAACTCTCTTTAACTTGGACGCACACTCTCAAGCGGACAGGAGACATGGGATTGAAGGTGATGCGCTGGGTGTTAGAAGAGTGCACAGCAGATGCTTGGCTGACAGAACTCAAAGAATCCAGTGCAAAATATCCCCACAGTTGATTCTGAGACCAAGATACGAGCTGCCAAATTTGAGGTAGCAGTGGCAGCGTTCAGGGAGGGATAGGGCTACGGATGATGGCACACGCTGAGTCTCAGGGATCTGGAGTGCGTTGTGGGATGTGGTGGGTCCTATCAAGAGAGCAAACCGACCTGGGACCCCAATGAGCAAGCAACCACCCTGGCGCGCGCAGTTGAAATTATCGATATGTCCCATGGCCACACCCGTGCATCTGCAGGACCAGAGACCAATTTGGCATTTTGCCAATAGAGCATGTGTGGGGCTGAATCAGAGATATTGTGCATCGGGTCTGAGGGATCCAGGGGGCCTTGGGTTTGAATTCAGAATGAAAAGCCTTAGGATCTGCTACATTCATAACCTGGGCTGTGATTATGGTTTGGTTTGAGGCACAGGATGTGCAACAGCTCTGTGGTTGCCTTCGTGCACCCGTGCCACAAGGATGAGAGGACAAGGAAGTGTGGTCCAAGACCACAGCGTGAGAAGAGGAAGGATTTCCTTCAGTTTATCTCTCAAAAGCGGATGCTACATTTTGGATGGCACCGGCACGGTTCGGCAGCGAGGACACCAAGTTCGGGCTGCGGGATCATTCCAGCAGGCCCTGATGTGTGACATCCATAGATATGCTTCCACTGGTGTTTCTGTAGACAGAGAAGCTCTTGGAAGAACTGGTTTCAGTGGGACATTCCCGTGGCACTACAAAGCACAAGCGCACTCACACTCTGCTCTTCTGGAAACACTCCAAAATAACATAGAGTAGAATGCAGAGCTGAGAAGCTTTAGAAGCTCCATTTCCACCAGAGGAAGTGTCCTATGCTCTTTCAGATTTGTGAGAGAAGCGTAATCAAATGAGGTTATCCTAATCGAAATAGTATGGGGGGTTCATCACAACAAAGGCAACACCAGCAATTGGAGATAGACCAGACAACACACACAGGAACAGGACATGGCATCAATGTCTAGGAAAATTTGTCCTCACAGAAATCCCATGCAATTGTGTAGAGCCAAGAGTCTAAAGTTTTCACTTAACCAAGCCCTAGAAGTCTACATTAGATACCTGAAATTACCTGACCAGTAGAGATGAAGAAATACAGTAAAAGGAAAAGGAAGTACCATTTTCAGTTCCAAAGAGATTGAAGGCCCTAAAGATAAGCTTTCAGACAACTAGACTGCAAAACGCTCTCCAGAGCAAGTATTGAAAATGGAGGTGAGGGAAACACTGAAGAACAACAGTGTCTCAGAATCACAAAAGGCAGAATACCAGAAAAGGGGAAGAGAAAGCCTAAAGACGAGCCAAATAATCTCAGAAAACTCAGTGGATGAGAAAATATCAGGGCTAACATTCCGTCCTACGCAGACGAGATATTGCAGAGGGACGCGTGAATGACTTTGAAGACAGGGGAACAGAAATCCCTCGGTCAGAAGCACACATAGGAAAGCAAGTGCCAACCAATGAAAACATTGCTGTTGAATCCTGGTTGAAGACAAGGCATGAAAGACTAAAATTCGAAAGAGTCCCAGATGGAAAAGCAAGAGATAAAGAAACAAACAATGTTTGAAAAGTTCTGTGTAGAAAAATCAGACTGAAACTTGCTGAAAGCCAAGATAGAATCATCTAGGCGCATTCAGGAAGTACACAGCGTCCAAAAGAGGTGGAATCCCAATAGACTTAGCAGCAGCTCTATGATCCAAATCAACAAAGTTCATGAGCATCCCAGTGATTTAAAATGCGCCTGGAGGAAAGCATCATAGTCACAAGAGAACCTCCAGAGGGGTTTCAGCTGCTATCTCAGCAGCAATATTGCAGGACAGGGAGGAGTGCCAGGACATAGACCATAGCTTGAATGGCAAAATGCTGCCATCTAGGGTAGCCTATGCCACATGACCACCATTTCTAATAACAGCAGAGCTAGAGAATGCCACAGACCTGCAAATCTTAAAAGAATTCAGCAGTTCAAAACTTATCCTAAAAGAAAGGTTGAGAATTCTCCCCTGAAGGGATAAGCAGCAAGATGAAATGGAAAGAAGAAAACCCTTATTAGAAATGCAAGAAGAGCATGAGTGGAAAAGAAGAAACAAGAAGAAGGCAAGGAGGACATCAAAACCCTAAAGATGGGAGAGGGAAGCAGGAAATCATAGGGGATTGGAAGCACTATCTTAAGGGAGTCAGCTTATATGACTCTCTGTTGGAAGCAAACGGAGAGATGCATGGCCTGACGTGTTTGCAAAACAAACGAGAAGCAGACCAAGAAAGAATCAAACAAACAAACAACACAAAAAGGGTAGGGTAACATGAATATTCAAAAGAAATTACTCAAGGTGATGTCAAGGATCATTCAGTACGCATCGACCCAGTATCGCGGCTTGAATGTACTCAGCACACCTGTATTCGGAAATCAGAGGCGTGCATTTATATTCGTAAATATTGATTCATATGAGCATATCGTGACCTAACCCAAATGCCGATTTGGAATCCAATGGATTCCTAGTCCGTGATATAGACTTGCAAGTCTTCCAACAGGATGAATGAATGCCATATTCTACACTACGTCGAGAAGAAATGGCACAAGCCTATAACAAGGAAAAGTAGCTCCGCAAAAGTGTACTAAGATCAAAAGAGACAGGCAGTAAAGTGCACATTGGGGATTGTATCATTCCTAGGAATTTCAGCCCCCTTGAAACAAATGGATAGATGTCCCGTGCATGCGGGTGTTTCAGCAGAAATCAACCGACGGCTATGTATTGCGGGTGTGCCCATATTACAGGAACAATAGTTTCCCTTAGTGGGTCTCTGTGTACTGTGAACTGTTAGAAAGTTTAAAGACGTGTGAAACATTCAACTGAAAATGGACACACTTCCCTCCGTTGCTACAGTGCATACAGATCTGAACAAAAGGAAAGAGGGAAGAACAAAGGCCCATGGGACACTAGTGGGTAAAATCACATTTACCTTAGGAACCTCTCGTCGGATGCAGACCCTCCCCCAACACTGACAAGATGCAGCAGCCATTGGGGATGGCAGTTAGCGGTTGGATTCCAGGTGGAATGTTGGTGTGTACCGCGAGGCTTGTTGTGGCTGGTGGATCCTAGGTAACCGGGCAGAGTTCTGTGGGTGGATCAGTGCGATGGAGGGGCTGCCGCCCTCTGTGGAGCTTGGCTTAGGTCTTTGGTCCGGGAAGCTGTGTCAGTTCGAGATACTGCTGCTGCCCAAAGACCTGAGTTCACGGGTCAGTTTCCAGAACCTGAAAGGGCGGACAGTGGAAGATCTGCCTGTCTTCAGCTTACTGGAGAGGCTCCGAGGTCCTTTCAGACTTGCCCAGTCCTGTTGAAGTCGACTTTATGGGAGACACGAAGAGAAGCTGGCCGAAAATATGGCTGCACGGATTGAGGAGAGATGCGAACACATTGATGAGAGATGTTCTGCTACAATAGAGAATACTGGCCTGAGACAGCTGTAGACGATAGCAGGCTCGAAAGGCATTCATGAGACATATTGAACCTCGCTGATACTAGCAGAAACATACGGAGGGCCACCGTGGACTGGAGGAAGTTCCTCAATTCTCTGCTCCAAGAACGGGTCCAAGATCCCTGACGTCTAAAGAGAAGAGATGGCAGAGATGATAAAAACGCTCATGTTCTTGAAAGAGGTCAGATAATCCACACGACCCAAGGGGCAATTCCAAGCCATTCAGATCAAAGTGCACCAAGCCCAGGTAAGCCTTTTCCCAGGTTTGGGCCTAGCTATCAAGCACTTGCTCTTCCCTCCCCTCCACTCAGGCATCCATTTTGAGGGATCAGTACCTGAGCTGCAATGAAGCCAGTAAGAGAAGAGCAAGCCCCTCCTAGAATCAGAGTTCCTCTAGCTTCATCCTCTGTGAACAACAGGGAACCCCATAAAGGTCAAATACTCTCATATGAAATAGATAGGAATTGAATACTTAGCTCCCACAAAGAAACGATGGCCTTCCGCTAGATTCAGCAAATGCTGGGTTTATGTCTTCTCTGGGGTGAAGGGAGTGTGGTAAGTGAGGGGAATCTTTGACTGAACTTGAATCTGTATTAGGCCTCCGTTTTTCAAGACAGTCTAGGTAAATATTAGAAGTCAGATAGTGAACGGAACTGTAAAAGTCGCCAATGACATGAAAGACACAGCTTATGTGGACCGTCTTTCAATTGAGTCAAGCCCCCGGGGGCAATCTATCATGGGGGTGCAGACTTGGTTGCATTCAAGTGCTTTACCCAACATGATCGGATGATTAAGCGTTCTCATCACTGATAGAAGAACACCTGGTTCTCAGTAGCCTAGCATAGCTGCAGCAGGGTTCTCATAGCTATTATGCCTCTAGGTTCTTTGGATTCAAAGCTAAATGTATATATTTAGTTCGTTTCCTCTTGTATTTTCCTTGAGAGGCATGTTACACCTTGAAATGCCAACATTGACCAGTAGGTGTCATCGGGAGTAAAGGGCACCACATGCACAAGGGAATCCAGGCTTGGGGGTTATTTCATGTTTCCATTAGTTATTTCATGTTTCCTGTTGGTTTCGGAGGCTTCAACAGTAAAGAGCTGACATGACCCCTTTAACAGTTCGGACTGCTAGTTTGCATTCTATCTGTCTATGTTTTCCTTAGAGCTGACAAAATGTTACCGAAATTGACAAGTCTGGCTTCTAGGTCGATTTATTATGTTTCAGAAACTAACTTCATTTTCGTATAACTCCCAAAACATTTATATAAATTCTATTAAATTTTTAAAGACTGCAAATGAGATATCAACGCAATGTCAAAATTGGAGTCTTCGGACAATCCCTCCCACCACGGCTGTATAGAAACAAAGAGGAAAAAAAAATCACATTTCTGTGAAATATATCTGGAAAGTGTTGATTCATCGATGCCCAGTTGACAGAGAAGCAGTGCAACCTGCGCTCACTTGCTCCCATGAACACAGCAATGGAAACATCCACTCACCCAGCCCTTGGCACAGGACACTTGCCGAAGAGAGGTCTGTTACTTCCAAAGACAGGATGAGGCCTCAGAACACCTGGAAGCAGGAGAAGGAAAAGCAGGGAATGGATACCAGTGCATGGTCTGAGCCCTGTTGATGGAGCAGTAAAGGTGAAACTCTCTTTAACTTGGACGCACACTCTCAAGCGGACAGGAGACATGGGATTGAAGGTGATGCGCTGGGTGTTAGAAGAGTGCACAGCAGATGCTTGGCTGACAGAACTCAAAGAATCCAGTGCAAAATATCCCCACAGTTGATTCTGAGACCAAGATACGAGCTGCCAAATTTGAGGTAGCAGTGGCAGCGTTCAGGGAGGGATAGGGCTACGGATGATGGCACACGCTGAGTCTCAGGTATCTGGAGTGCGTTGTGGGATGTGGTGGGTCCTATCAAGAGAGCAAACCGACCTGGGACCCCAATGAGCAAGCAACCACCCTGGCACGCGCAGTTGAAATTATCGATATGTCCCATGGCCACACCCGTGCATCTGCAGGACCAGAGACCAATTTGGCATTTTGCCAATAGAGCATGTGTGGGGCTGAATCAGAGATATTGTGCATCGGGTCTGAGGGATCCAGGGGGCCTTGGGTTTGAATTCAGAATGAAAAGCCTTAGGATCTGCTACATTCATAACCTGGGCTGTGATTATGGTTTGGTTTGAGGCACAGGATGTGCAACAGCGCTGTGGTTGCCTTCGTGCACCCGTGCCACAAGGATGAGAGGACAAGGAAGTGTGGTCCAAGACCACAGCGTGAGAAGAGGAAGGATTTCCTTCAGTTTATCTCTCAAAAGCGGATGCTACATTTTGGATGGCACCGGCACGGTTCGGCAGCGAGGACACCAAGTTCGGGCTGCGGGATCATTCCAGCAGGCCCTGATGTGTGACATCCATAGATATGCTTCCACTGGTGTTTCTGTAGACACAGAATCTCTTGGAAGAACTGGTTTCAGTGGGACATTCCCGTGGCACTACAAAGCACAAGCGCACTCACACTCTGCTCTTCTGGAAACACTCCAAAATAACATAGAGTAGAATGCAGAGCTGAGAAGCTTTAGAAGCTCCATTTCCACCAGAGGAAGTGTCCTATGCTCTTTCAGATTTGTGAGAGAAGCGTAATCAAATGAGGTTATCCTAATCGAAATAGTATGGGGGGTTCATCACAACAAAGGCAACACCAGCAATTGGAGATAGACCAGACAACACACACAGGAACAGGACATGGCATCAATGTCTAGGAAAATTTGTCCTCACAGAAATCCCATGCAATTGTGTAGAGCCAAGAGTCTAAAGTTTTCACTTAACCAAGCCCTAGAAGTCTACATTAGATACCTGAAATTACCTGACCAGTAGAGATGAAGAAATACAGTAAAAGGAAAAGGAAGTACCATTTTCAGTTCCAAAGAGATTGAAGGCCCTAAAGATAAGCTTTCAGACAACTAGACTGCAAAACGCTCTCCAGAGCAAGTATTGAAAATGGAGGTGAGGGAAACACTGAAGAACAACAGTGTCTCAGAATCACAAAAGGCAGAATACCAGAAAAGGGGAAGAGAAAGCCTAAAGACGAGCCAAATAATCTCAGAAAACTCAGTGGATGAGAAAATATCAGGGCTAACATTCCGTCCTACGCAGACGAGATATTGCAGAGGGACGCGTGAATGACTTTGAAGACAGGGGAACAGAAATCCCTCGGTCAGAAGCACACATAGGAAAGCAAGTGCCAACCAATGAAAACATTGCTGTTGAATCCTGGTTGAAGACAAGGCATGAAAGACTAAAATTCGAAAGAGTCCCAGATGGAAAAGCAAGAGATAAAGAAACAAACTATGTTTGAAAAGTTCTGTGTAGAAAAATCAGACTGAAACTTGCTGAAAGCCAAGATAGAATCATCTAGGCGCATTCAGGAAGTACACAGCGTCCAAAAGAGGTGGAATCCCAATAGACTTAGCAGCAGCTCTATGATCCAAATCAACAAAGTTCATGAGAATCCCAGTGATTTAAAATGCGCCTGGAGGAAAGCATCATAGTCACAAGAGAACCTCCAGAGGGGTTTCAGCTGCTATCTCAGCAGCAATATTGCAGGACAGGGAGGAGTGCCAGGACATAGACCATAGCTTGAATGGCAAAATGCTGCCATCTAGGGTAGCCTATGCCACATGACCACCATTTCTAATAACAGCAGAGCTAGAGAATGCCACAGACCTGCAAATCTTAAAAGAATTCAGCAGTTCAAAACATATCCTAAAAGAAAGGTTGAGAATTCTCCCCTGAAGGGATAAGCAGCAAGATGAAATGGAAAGAAGAAAACCCTTATTAGAAATGCAAGAAGAGCATGAGTGGAAAAGAAGAAACAAGAAGAAGGCAAGGAGGACATCAAAACCCTAAAGATGGGAGAGGGAAGCAGGAAATCATAGGGGATTGGAAGCACTATCTTAAGGGAGTCAGCTTATATGACTCTCTGTTGGAAGCAAACGGAGAGATGCATGGCCTGACGTGTTTGCAAAACAAACGAGAAGCAGACCAAGAAAGAATCAAACAAACAAACAACACAAAAAGGGTAGGGTAACATGAATATTCAAAAGAAATTACTCAAGGTGATGTCAAGGATCATTCAGTACGCATCGACCCAGTATCGCGGCTTGAATGTACTCAGCAAACCTGTATTCGGAAATCAGAGGCGTGCATTTATATTCGTAAATATTGATTCATATGAGCATATCGTGACCTAACCCAAATGCCGATTTGGAATCCAATGGATTCCTAGTCCGTGATATAGACTTGCAAGTCTTCCAACAGGATGAATGAATGCCATATTCTACACTACGTCGAGAAGAAATGGCACAAGCCTATAACAAGGAAAAGTAGCTCCGCAAAAGTGTACTAAGATCAAAAGAGACAGGCAGTAAAGTGCACATTGGGGATTGTATCATTCCTAGGAATTTCAGCCCCCTTGAAACAAATGGATAGATGTCCCGTGCATGCGGGTGTTTCAGCAGAAATCAACCGACGGCTATGTATTGCGGGTGTGCCCATATTACAGGAACAATAGTTTCCCTTAGTGGGTCTCTGTGTACTGTGAACTGTTAGAAAGTTTAAAGACGTGTGAAACATTCAACTGAAAATGGACACACTTCCCTCCGTTGCTACAGTGCATACAGATCTGAACAAAAGGAAAGAGGGAAGAACAAAGGCCCATGGGACACTAGTGGGTAAAATCACATTTACCTTAGGAACCTCTCGTCGGATGCAGCCCCTCCCCCAACACTGACAAGATGCAGCAGCCATTGGGGATGGCAGTTAGCGGTTGGATTCCAGGTGGAATGTTGGTGTGTACCGCGAGGCTTGTTGTGGCTGGTGGATCCTAGGTAACCGGGCAGAGTTCTGTGGGTGGATCAGTGCGATGGAGGGGCTGCCGCCCTCTGTGGAGCTTGGCTTAGGTCTTTGGTCCGGGAAGCTGTGTCAGTTCGAGATACTGCTGCTGCCCAAAGACCTGAGTTCACGGGTCAGTTTCCAGAACCTGAAAGGGCGGACAGTGGAAGATCTGCCTGTCTTCAGCTTACTGGAGAGGCTCCGAGGTCCTTTCAGACTTGCCCAGTCCTGTTGAAGTCGACTTTATGGGAGACACGAAGAGAAGCTGGCCGAAAATATGGCTGCACGGATTGAGGAGAGATGCGAACACATTGATGAGAGATGTTCTGCTACAATAGAGAATACTGGCCTGAGACAGCTGTAGACGATAGCAGGCTCGAAAGGCATTCATGAGACATATTGAACCTCGCTGATACTAGCAGAAACATACGGAGGGCCACCGTGGACTGGAGGAAGTTCCTCAATTCTCTGCTCCAAGAACGGGTCCAAGATCCCTGACGTCTAAAGAGAAGAGATGGCAGAGATGATAAAAACGCTCATGTTCTTGAAAGAGGTCAGATAATCCACACGACCCAAGGGGCAATTCCAAGCCATTCAGATCAAAGTGCACCAAGCCCAGGTAAGCCTTTTCCCAGGTTTGGGCCTAGCTATCAAGCACTTGCTCTTCCCTCCCCTCCACTCAGGCATCCATTTTGAGGGATCAGTACCTGAGCTGCAATGAAGCCAGTAAGAGAAGAGCAAGCCCCTCCTAGAATCAGAGTTCCTCTAGCTTCATCCTCTGTGAACAACAGGGAACCCCATAAAGGTCAAATACTCTCATATGAAATAGATAGGAATTGAATACTTAGCTCCCACAAAGAAACGATGGCCTTCCGCTAGATTCAGCAAATGCTCGGATTATGTCCTCTCTGGGGTGAAGGGAGTGTGGTAAGTGAGGGGAATCTTTGACTGAACTTGAATCTGTATTAGGCCTCCGTTTTTCAAGACAGTCTAGGTAAATATTAGAAGTCAGATAGTGAACGGAACTGTAAAAGTCGCCAATGACATGAAAGACACAGCTTATGTGGACCGTCTTTCAATTGAGTCAAGCCCCCGGGGGCAATCTATCATGGGGGTGCAGACTTGGTTGCATTCAAGTGCTTTACCCAACATGATCGGATGATTAAGCGTTCTCATCACTGATAGAAGAACACCTGGTTCTCAGTAGCCTAGCATAGCTGCAGCAGGGTTCTCATAGCTATAATGCCTCTAGGTTCTTTGGATTCAAAGCTAAATGTATATATTTAGTTCGTTTCCTCTTGTATTTTCCTTGAGAGGGATGTTACACCTTGAAATGCCAACATTGACCCGTAGGTGTCATCGGGAATAAAGGGCACCACATGCACAAGGGAATCCAAGCTTGGGGGTTATTTCATGTTTCCATTAGTTATTTCATGGTTCCTGTTGGTTTCGGAGGCTTCCACAGTAAAGAGTTGACATGACCCCTTTAACAGTTCGGACTGCTAGTTTGCATTCTATCTGTCTATGTTTTCCTTAGAGCTGACAAAATGTTACCGAAATTGACAAGTCTGGCTTCTAGGTCGATTTATTATGTTTCAGAAACTAACTTCATTTTCGTATAACTCCCAAAACATTTATATAAATTCTATTAAATTTTTAAAGACTGCAAATGAGATATCAACGCAATGTCAAAATTGGAGTCTTCGGACAATCCCTCCCACCACGGCTGTATAGAAACAAAGAGGAAAAAAAAATCACATTTCTGTGAAATATATCTGGAAAGTGTTGATTCATCGATGCCCAGTTGACAGAGAAGCAGTGCAACCTGCGCTCACTTGCTCCCATGAACACAGCAATGGAAACATCCACTCACCCAGCCCTTGGCACAGGACACTTGCCGAAGAGAGGTCTGTTACTTCCAAAGACAGGATGAGGCCTCAGAACACCTGGAAGCAGGAGAAGGAAAAGCAGGGAATGGATACCAGTGCATGGTCTGAGCCCTGTTGATGGAGCAGTAAAGGTGAAACTCTCTTTAACTTGGACGCACACTCTCAAGCGGACAGGAGACATGGGATTGAAGGTGATGCGCTGGGTGTTAGAAGAGTGCACAGCAGATGCTTGGCTGACAGAACTCAAAGAATCCAGTGCAAAATATCCCCACAGTTGATTCTGAGACCAAGATACGAGCTGCCAAATTTGAGGTAGCAGTGGCAGAGTTCAGGGAGGGATAGGGCTACGGATGATGGCACACGCTGAGTCTCAGGGATCTGGAGTGCGTTGTGGGATGTGGTGGGTCCTATCAAGAGAGCAAACCGACCTGGGACCCCAATGAGCAAGCAACCACCCTGGCGCGCGCAGTTGAAATTATCGATATGTCCCATGGCCACACCCGTGCATCTGCAGGACCAGAGACCAATTTGGCATTTTGCCAATAGAGCATGTGTGGGGCTGAATCAGAGATATTGTGCATCGGGTCTGAGGGATCCAGGGGGCCTTGGGTTTGAATTCAGAATGAAAAGCCTTAGGATCTGCTACATTCATAACCTGGGCTGTGATTATGGTTTGGTTTGAGGCACAGGATGTGCAACAGCTCTGTGGTTGCCTTCGTGCACCCGTGCCACAAGGATGAGAGGACAAGGAAGTGTGGTCCAAGACCACAGCGTGAGAAGAGGAAGGATTTCCTTCAGTTTATCTCTCAAAAGCGGATGCTACATTTTGGATGGCACCGGCACGGTTCGGCAGCGAGGACACCAAGTTCGGGCTGCGGGATCATTCCAGCAGGCCCTGATGTGTGACATCCATAGATATGCTTCCACTGGTGTTTCTGTAGACAGAGAAGCTCTTGGAAGAACTGGTTTCAGTGGGACATTCCCGTGGCACTACAAAGCACAAGCGCACTCACACTCTGCTCTTCTGGAAACACTCCAAAATAACATAGAGTAGAATGCAGAGCTGAGAAGCTTTAGAAGCTCCATTTCCACCAGAGGAAGTGTCCTATGCTCTTTCAGATTTGTGAGAGAAGCGTAATCAAATGAGGTTATCCTAATCGAAATAGTATGGGGGGTTCATCACAACAAAGGCAACACCAGCAATTGGAGATAGACCAGACAACACACACAGGAACAGGACATGGCATCAATGTCTAGGAAAATTTGTCCTCACAGAAATCCCATGCAATTGTGTAGAGCCAAGAGTCTAAAGTTTTCACTTAACCAAGCCCTAGAAGTCTACATTAGATACCTGAAATTACCTGACCAGTAGAGATGAAGAAATACAGTAAAAGGAAAAGGAAGTACCATTTTCAGTTCCCAAGAGATTGAAGGCCCTATAGATAAGCTTTCAGACAACTAGACTGCAAAACGCTCTCCAGAGCAAGTATTGAAAATGGAGGTGAGGGAAACACTGAAGAACAACAGTGTCTCAGAATCACAAAAGGCAGAATACCAGAAAAGGGGAAGAGAAAGCCTAAAGACGAGCCAAATAATCTCAGAAAACTCAGTGGATGAGAAAATATCAGGGCTAACATTCCGTCCTACGCAGACGAGATATTGCAGAGGGACGCGTGAATGACTTTGAAGACAGGGGAACAGAAATCCCTCGGTCAGAAGCACACATAGGAAAGCAAGTGCCAACCAATGAAAACATTGCTGTTGAATCCTGGTTGAAGACAAGGCATGAAAGACTAAAATTCGAAAGAGTCCCAGATGGAAAAGCAAGAGATAAAGAAACAAACTATGTTTGAAAAGTTCTGTGTAGAAAAATCAGACTGAAACTTGCTGAAAGCCAAGATAGAATCATCTAGGCGCATTCAGGAAGTACACAGCGTCCAAAAGAGGTGGAATCCCAATAGACTTAGCAGCAGCTCTATGATCC
The DNA here is from genome assembly GCF_048564905.1 of Vicugna pacos. Classification (NCBI taxonomy): domain Eukaryota; kingdom Metazoa; phylum Chordata; class Mammalia; order Artiodactyla; family Camelidae; genus Vicugna; species Vicugna pacos. The sequence goes on along the minus strand of NW_027328741.1, from coordinate 73,869,899 downwards.
AAATCAACAAAGTTCATGAGCATCCCAGTGATTTAAAATGCGCCTGGAGGAAAGCATCATAGTCACAAGAGAACCTCCAGAGGGGTTTCAGCTGCTATCTCAGCAGCAATATTGCAGGACAGGGAGGAGTGCCAGGACATAGACCATAGCTTGAATGGCAAAATGCTGCCATCTAGGGTAGCCTATGCCACATGACCACCATTTCTAATAACAGCAGAGCTAGAGAATGCCACAGACCTGCAAATCTTAAAAGAATTCAGCAGTTCAAAACTTATCCTAAAAGAAAGGTTGAGAATTCTCCCCTGAAGGGATAAGCAGCAAGATGAAATGGAAAGAAGAAAACCCTTATTAGAAATGCAAGAAGAGCATGAGTGGAAAAGAAGAAACAAGAAGAAGGCAAGGAGGACATCAAAACCCTAAAGATGGGAGAGGGAAGCAGGAAATCATAGGGGATTGGAAGCACTATCTTAAGGGAGTCAGCTTATATGACTCTCTGTTGGAAGCAAACGGAGAGATGCATGGCCTGACGTGTTTGCAAAACAAACGAGAAGCAGACCAAGAAAGAATCAAACAAACAAACAACACAAAAAGGGTAGGGTAACATGAATATTCAAAAGAAATTACTCAAGGTGATGTCAAGGATCATTCAGTACGCATCGACCCAGTATCGCGGCTTGAATGTACTCAGCACACCTGTATTCGGAAATCAGAGGCGTGCATTTATATTCGTAAATATTGATTCATATGAGCATATCGTGACCTAACCCAAATGCCGATTTGGAATCCAATGGATTCCTAGTCCGTGATATAGACTTGCAAGTCTTCCAACAGGATGAATGAATGCCATATTCTACACTACGTCGAGAAGAAATGGCACAAGCCTATAACAAGGAAAAGTAGCTCCGCAAAAGTGTACTAAGATCAAAAGAGACAGGCAGTAAAGTGCACATTGGGGATTGTATCATTCCTAGGAATTTCAGCCCCCTTGAAACAAATGGATAGATGTCCCGTGCATGCGGGTGTTTCAGCAGAAATCAACCGACGGCTATGTATTGCGGGTGTGCCCATATTACAGGAACAATAGTTTCCCTTAGTGGGTCTCTGTGTACTGTGAACTGTTAGAAAGTTTAAAGACGTGTGAAACATTCAACTGAAAATGGACACACTTCCCTCCGTTGCTACAGTGCATACAGATCTGAACAAAAGGAAAGAGGGAAGAACAAAGGCCCATGGGACACTAGTGGGTAAAATCACATTTACCTTAGGAACCTCTCGTCGGATGCAGCCCCTCCCCCAACACTGACAAGATGCAGCAGCCATTGGGGATGGCAGTTAGCGGTTGGATTCCAGGTGGAATGTTGGTGTGTACCGCGAGGCTTGTTGTGGCTGGTGGATCCTAGGTAACCGGGCAGAGTTCTGTGGGTGGATCAGTGCGATGGAGGGGCTGCCGCCCTCTGTGGAGCTTGGCTTAGGTCTTTGGTCCGGGAAGCTGTGTCAGTTCGAGATACTGCTGCTGCCCAAAGACCTGAGTTCACGGGTCAGTTTCCAGAACCTGAAAGGGCGGACAGTGGAAGATCTGCCTGTCTTCAGCTTACTGGAGAGGCTCCGAGGTCCTTTCAGACTTGCCCAGTCCTGTTGAAGTCGACTTTATGGGAGACACGAAGAGAAGCTGGCCGAAAATATGGCTGCACGGATTGAGGAGAGATGCGAACACATTGATGAGAGATGTTCTGCTACAATAGAGAATACTGGCCTGAGACAGCTGTAGACGATAGCAGGCTCGAAAGGCATTCATGAGACATATTGAACCTCGCTGATACTAGCAGAAACATACGGAGGGCCACCGTGGACTGGAGGAAGTTCCTCAATTCTCTGCTCCAAGAACGGGTCCAAGATCCCTGACGTCTAAAGAGAAGAGATGGCAGAGATGATAAAAACGCTCATGTTCTTGAAAGAGGTCAGATAATCCACACGACCCAAGGGGCAATTCCAAGCCATTCAGATCAAAGTGCACCAAGCCCAGGTAAGCCTTTTCCCAGGTTTGGGCCTAGCTATCAAGCACTTGCTCTTCCCTCCCCTCCACTCAGGCATCCATTTTGAGGGATCAGTACCTGAGCTGCAATGAAGCCAGTAAGAGAAGAGCAAGCCCCTCCTAGAATCAGAGTTCCTCTAGCTTCATCCTCTGTGAACAACAGGGAACCCCATAAAGGTCAAATACTCTCATATGAAATAGATAGGAATTGAATACTTAGCTCCCACAAAGAAACGATGGCCTTCCGCTAGATTCAGCAAATGCTGGGTTTATGTCTTCTCTGGGGTGAAGGGAGTGTGGTAAGTGAGGGGAATCTTTGACTGAACTTGAATCTGTATTAGGCCTCCGTTTTTCAAGACAGTCTAGGTAAATATTAGAAGTCAGATAGTGAACGGAACTGTAAAAGTCGCCAATGACATGAAAGACACAGCTTATGTGGACCGTCTTTCAATTGAGTCAAGCCCCCGGGGGCAATCTATCATGGGGGTGCAGACTTGGTTGCATTCAAGTGCTTTACCCAACATGATCGGATGATTAAGCGTTCTCATCACTGATAGAAGAACACCTGGTTCTCAGTAGCCTAGCATAGCTGCAGCAGGGTTCTCATAGCTATTATGCCTCTAGGTTCTTTGGATTCAAAGCTAAATGTATATATTTAGTTCGTTTCCTCTTGTATTTTCCTTGAGAGGCATGTTACACCTTGAAATGCCAACATTGACCAGTAGGTGTCATCGGGAGTAAAGGGCACCACATGCACAAGGGAATCCAGGCTTGGGGGTTATTTCATGTTTCCATTAGTTATTTCATGTTTCCTGTTGGTTTCGGAGGCTTCAACAGTAAAGAGCTGACATGACCCCTTTAACAGTTCGGACTGCTAGTTTGCATTCTATCTGTCTATGTTTTCCTTAGAGCTGACAAAATGTTACCGAAATTGACAAGTCTGGCTTCTAGGTCGATTTATTATGTTTCAGAAACTAACTTCATTTTCGTATAACTCCCAAAACATTTATATAAATTCTATTAAATTTTTAAAGACTGCAAATGAGATATCAACGCAATGTCAAAATTGGAGTCTTCGGACAATCCCTCCCACCAGGGCTGTATAGAAACAAAGAGGAAAAAAAAATCACATTTCTGTGAAATATATCTGGAAAGTGTTGATTCATCGATGCCCAGTTGACAGAGAAGCAGTGCAACCTGCGCTCACTTGCTCCCATGAACACAGCAATGGAAACATCCACTCACCCAGCCCTTGGCACAGGACACTTGCCGAAGAGAGGTCTGTTACTTCCAAAGACAGGATGAGGCCTCAGAACACCTGGAAGCAGGAGAAGGAAAAGCAGGGAATGGATACCAGTGCATGGTCTGAGCCCTGTTGATGGAGCAGTAAAGGTGAAACTCTCTTTAACTTGGACGCACACTCTCAAGCGGACAGGAGACATGGGATTGAAGGTGATGCGCTGGGTGTTAGAAGAGTGCACAGCAGATGCTTGGCTGACAGAACTCAAAGAATCCAGTGCAAAATATCCCCACAGTTGATTCTGAGACCAAGATACGAGCTGCCAAATTTGAGGTAGCAGTGGCAGCGTTCAGGGAGGGATAGGGCTACGGATGATGGCACACGCTGAGTCTCAGGGATCTGGAGTGCGTTGTGGGATGTGGTGGGTCCTATCAAGAGAGCAAACCGACCTGGGACCCCAATGAGCAAGCAACCACCCTGGCACGCGCAGTTGAAATTATCGATATGTCCCATGGCCACACCCAGTGCATCTGCAGGACCAGAGACCAATTTGGCATTTTGCCAATAGAGCATGTGTGGGGCTGAATCAGAGATATTGTGCATCGGGTCTGAGGGATCCAGGGGGCCTTGGGTTTGAATTCAGAATGAAAAGCCTTAGGATCTGCTACATTCATAACCTGGGCTGTGATTATGGTTTGGTTTGAGGCACAGGATGTGCAACAGCTCTGTGGTTGCCTTCGTGCACCCGTGCCACAAGGATGAGAGGACAAGGAAGTGTGGTCCAAGACCACAGCGTGAGAAGAGGAAGGATTTCCTTCAGTTTATCTCTCAAAAGAGGATGCTACATTTTGGATGGCACCGGCACGGTTCGGCAGCGAGGACACCAAGTTCGGGCTGCGGGATCATTCCAGCAGGCCCTGATGTGTGACATCCATAGATATGCTTCCACTGGTGTTTCTGTAGACAGAGAAGCTCTTGGAAGAACTGGTTTCAGTGGGACATTCCCGTGGCACTACAAAGCACAAGCGCACTCACACTCTGCTCTTCTGGAAACACTCCAAAATAACATAGAGTAGAATGCAGAGCTGAGAAGCTTTAGAAGCTCCATTTCCACCAGAGGAAGTGTCCTATGCTCTTTCAGATTTGTGAGAGAAGCGTAATCAAATGAGGTTATCCTAATCGAAATAGTATGGGGGGTTCATCACAACAAAGGCAACACCAGCAATTGGAGATAGACCAGACAACACACACAGGAACAGGACATGGCATCAATGTCTAGGAAAATTTGTCCTCACAGAAATCCCATGCAATTGTGTAGAGCCAAGAGTCTAAAGTTTTCACTTAACCAAGCCCTAGAAGTCTACATTAGATACCTGAAATTACCTGACCAGTAGAGATGAAGAAATACAGTAAAAGGAAAAGGAAGTACCATTTTCAGTTCCAAAGAGATTGAAGGCCCTAAAGATAAGCTTTCAGACAACTAGACTGCAAAACGCTCTCCAGAGCAAGTATTGAAAATGGAGGTGAGGGAAACACTGAAGAACAACAGTGTCTCAGAATCACAAAAGGCAGAATACCAGAAAAGGGGAAGAGAAAGCCTAAAGACGAGCCAAATAATCTCAGAAAACTCAGTGGATGAGAAAATATCAGGGCTAACATTCCGTCCTACGCAGACGAGATATTGCAGAGGGACGCGTGAATGACTTTGAAGACAGGGGAACAGAAATCCCTCGGTCAGAAGCACACATAGGAAAGCAAGTGCCAACCAATGAAAACATTGCTGTTGAATCCTGGTTGAAGACAAGGCATGAAAGACTAAAATTCGAAAGAGTCCCAGATGGAAAAGCAAGAGATAAAGAAACAAACTATGTTTGAAAAGTTCTGTGTAGAAAAATCAGACTGAAACTTGCTGAAAGCCAAGATAGAATCATCTAGGCGCATTCAGGAAGTACACAGCGTCCAAAAGAGGTGGAATCCCAATAGACTTAGCAGCAGCTCTATGATCCAAATCAACAAAGTTCATGAGCATCCCAGTGATTTAAAATGCGCCTGGAGGAAAGCATCATAGTCACAAGAGAACCTCCAGAGGGGTTTCAGCTGCTATCTCAGCAGCAATATTGCAGGACAGGGAGGAGTGCCAGGACATAGACCATAGCTTGAATGGCAAAATGCTGCCATCTAGGGTAGCCTATGCCACATGACCACCATTTCTAATAACAGCAGAGCTAGAGAATGCCACAGACCTGCAAATCTTAAAAGAATTCAGCAGTTCAAAACATATCCTAAAAGAAAGGTTGAGAATTCTCCCCTGAAGGGATAAGCAGCAAGATGAAATGGAAAGAAGAAAACCCTTATTAGAAATGCAAGAAGAGCATGAGTGGAAAAGAAGAAACAAGAAGAAGGCAAGGAGGACATCAAAACCCTAAAGATGGGAGAGGGAAGCAGGAAATCATAGGGGATTGGAAGCACTATCTTAAGGGAGTCAGCTTATATGACTCTCTGTTGGAAGCAAACGGAGAGATGCATGGCCTGACGTGTTTGCAAAACAAACGAGAAGCAGACCAAGAAAGAATCAAACAAACAAACAACACAAAAAGGGTAGGGTAACATGAATATTCAAAAGAAATTACTCAAGGTGATGTCAAGGATCATTCAGTACGCATCGACCCAGTATCGCGGCTTGAATGTACTCAGCAAACCTGTATTCGGAAATCAGAGGCGTGCATTTATATTCGTAAATATTGATTCATATGAGCATATCGTGACCTAACCCAAATGCCGATTTGGAATCCAATGGATTCCTAGTCCGTGATATAGACTTGCAAGTCTTCCAACAGGATGAATGAATGCCATATTCTACACTACGTCGAGAAGAAATGGCACAAGCCTATAACAAGGAAAAGTAGCTCCGCAAAAGTGTACTAAGATCAAAAGAGACAGGCAGTAAAGTGCACATTGGGGATTGTATCATTCCTAGGAATTTCAGCCCCCTTGAAACAAATGGATAGATGTCCCGTGCATGCGGGTGTTTCAGCAGAAATCAACCGACGGCTATGTATTGCGGGTGTGCCCATATTACAGGAACAATAGTTTCCCTTAGTGGGTCTCTGTGTACTGTGAACTGTTAGAAAGTTTAAAGACGTGTGAAACATTCAACTGAAAATGGACACACTTCCCTCCGTTGCTACAGTGCATACAGATCTGAACAAAAGGAAAGAGGGAAGAACAAAGGCCCATGGGACACTAGTGGGTAAAATCACATTTACCTTAGGAACCTCTCGTCGGATGCAGCCCCTCCCCCAACACTGACAAGATGCAGCAGCCATTGGGGATGGCAGTTAGCGGTTGGATTCCAGGTGGAATGTTGGTGTGTACCGCGAGGCTTGTTGTGGCTGGTGGATCCTAGGTAACCGGGCAGAGTTCTGTGGGTGGATCAGTGCGATGGAGGGGCTGCCGCCCTCTGTGGAGCTTGGCTTAGGTCTTTGGTCCGGGAAGCTGTGTCAGTTCGAGATACTGCTGCTGCCCAAAGACCTGAGTTCACGGGTCAGTTTCCAGAACCTGAAAGGGCGGACAGTGGAAGATCTGCCTGTCTTCAGCTTACTGGAGAGGCTCCGAGGTCCTTTCAGACTTGCCCAGTCCTGTTGAAGTCGACTTTATGGGAGACACGAAGAGAAGCTGGCCGAAAATATGGCTGCACGGATTGAGGAGAGATGCGAACACATTGATGAGAGATGTTCTGCTACAATAGAGAATACTGGCCTGAGACAGCTGTAGACGATAGCAGGCTCGAAAGGCATTCATGAGACATATTGAACCTCGCTGATACTAGCAGAAACATACGGAGGGCCACCGTGGACTGGAGGAAGTTCCTCAATTCTCTGCTCCAAGAACGGGTCCAAGATCCCTGACGTCTAAAGAGAAGAGATGGCAGAGATGATAAAAACGCTCATGTTCTTGAAAGAGGTCAGATAATCCACACGACCCAAGGGGCAATTCCAAGCCATTCAGATCAAAGTGCACCAAGCCCAGGTAAGCCTTTTCCCAGGTTTGGGCCTAGCTATCAAGCACTTGCTCTTCCCTCCCCTCCACTCAGGCATCCATTTTGAGGGATCAGTACCTGAGCTGCAATGAAGCCAGTAAGAGAAGAGCAAGCCCCTCCTAGAATCAGAGTTCCTCTAGATTCATCCTCTGTGAACAACAGGGAACCCCATAAAGGTCAAATACTCTCATATGAAATAGATAGGAATTGAATACTTAGCTCCCACAAAGAAACGATGGCCTTCCGCTAGATTCAGCAAATGCTGGGTTTATGTCTTCTCTGGGGTGAAGGGAGTGTGGTAAGTGAGGGGAATCTTTGACTGAACTTGAATCTGTATTAGGCCTCCGTTTTTCAAGACAGTCTAGGTAAATATTAGAAGTCAGATAGTGAACGGAACTGTAAAAGTCGCCAATGACATGAAAGACACAGCTTATGTGGACCGTCTTTCAATTGAGTCAAGCCCCCGGGGGCAATCTATCATGGGGGTGCAGACTTGGTTGCATTCAAGTGCTTTACCCAACATGATCGGATGATTAAGCGTTCTCATCACTGATAGAAGAACACCTGGTTCTCAGTAGCCTAGCATAGCTGCAGCAGGGTTCTCATAGCTATAATGCCTCTAGGTTCTTTGGATTCAAAGCTAAATGTATATATTTAGTTCGTTTCCTCTTGTATTTTCCTTGAGAGGGATGTTACACCTTGAAATGCCAACATTGACCCGAAGGTGTCATCGGGAGTAAAGGGCACCACATGCACAAGGGAATCCAAGCTTGGGGGTTATTTCATGTTTCCATTAGTTATTTCATGGTTCCTGTTGGTTTCGGAGGCTTCCACAGTAAAGAGTTGACATGACCCCTTTAACAGTTCGGACTGCTAGTTTGCATTCTATCTGTCTATGTTTTCCTTAGACCTGACAAAATGTTACCGAAATTGACAAGTCTGGCTTCTAGGTCGATTTAGTATGTTTCAGAAACTAACTTCATTTTCGTATAACTCCCAAAACATTTATATAAATTCTATTAAATTTTTAAAGAATGCAAATGAGATATCAACACAATGTCAAAACTGGAGTCTTCGGACAATCCCTCCCACCACGGCTGTATAGAAACAAAGAGATAAAAAAAAATCACATTTCTGTGAAATGTATCTGGAAAGTGTTGATTCATCGAAGCCCAGTTGACAGAGAAGATGTGCAACCTGCGCTCACTCGCTCCCATGAACACAGCAATGGAAACATCCACTCACCCAGCCCTTGGCACAGGACACTTGCCGAAGAGAGGTCTGTTACTTCCAAAGACAGGATGAGGCCTCAGAACACCTGGAAGCAGGAGAAGGAAAAGCAGGGAATGGATACCAGTGCATGGTCTGAGCCCTGTTGATGGAGCAGTAAAGGTGAAACTCTCTTTAACTTGGACGCACACTCTCAAGCGGACAGGAGACATGGGATTGAAGGTGATGCGCTGAGTGTTAGAAGAGTGCACAGCAGATGCTTGGCTGACAGAACTCAAAGAATCCAGTGCAAAATATCCCCGCAGTTGATTCTGAGACCAAGCTCCGAGCTGCCAAATTTGAGGTAGCAGAGGCAGCGTTCAGGGAGGGATAGGGCTACGGATGGTGGCACACGCTGAGTCTCAGGGATCTGGAGTGCGTTGAGGGATGTGGTGGGTCCTATCAAGAGAGCAAACCGACCTGGGACCCCAATGAGCAAGCAACCACCCTGGCGCACGCAGTTGAAATTATCGATATGTCCCATGGCGACACCCAGTGCATCTGCAGGACCAGAGATCAATTTGGCCTTTTGCCAATAGAGCATGTGTGGGGCTGAATCAGAGATATTGTGCATCGGGTCTGAGGGATCCAGGGGGCCTTGGGTTTGAATTCAGAATGAAAAGCCTAAGGATCTGCTACATTCATAACCTTTGCTGTGATTGTGGTTTGGTTTGAGGCACAGGATGTGCAAAAGCTCTGTGGTTGCCTTCGTGCACCCGTGCCACAAGGATGAGAGGACAAGGTAGTGTGGTCCAAGACCACAGCGTGAGAAGAGGAAGGATTTCCTTCAGTTTATCTCTCAAAAGCGGATGCTACATTTTGGATGGCACCGGCACGGTTCGGCAGCGAGGACACCATTTCGGGCTGCGGGATCATTCCAGCAGGCCCTGATGTGTGACATCCATAGATATGCTTCCACTGGTGTTTCTGTAGACAGAGAAGCTCTTGGAAGAACTGGTTTCAGTGGGACATTCCCGTGGCACTACAAAGCACAAGCGCACTCACACTCTGCCCTTCTGGAAACACTCCAAAATAACATAGAGTAGAATGCAGACCTGAGAACCTTTAGAAGCTCCATTTCCACCAGAGGAAGTGTCCTGTGCTCTTTCAGACTTGTGAGATAAGTGTAATCAAAATGAGGTTATCCTAATCGAAATAGTATGGGGGGTTCATCACAACAAAGGCAACACCAGCAATTGGAGTTAGACCAGACAACACACACAGGAACAGGACATGGCATCAATGTCTAGGAAAATTTGTCCTCACAGAAATCCCATGGAATTGTGTAGAGCCAAGAGTCTAAAGTTTCACTTAACCAAGCCCTAGAATTCTACATTAGATACCTGAAATTACCTGACCAGTAGAGATGAAGAAATACAGTAAAAGGAAAAGGAAGTACCATTTTCAGTTCCAAAGAGATTGAAGGCCCTAAAGATAAGCTTTCAGACAACTAGACTGCAAAACGCTCTCCAGAGCAAGTATTGAAAATGGAGGTGAGGGAAACACTGAAGAACAACAGTGTCTCAGAATCACAAAAGGCAGAATACCAGAAAAGGGGAAGAGAAAGCCTAAAGACGAGCCAAATAATCTCAGAAAACTCAGTGGATGAGAAAATATCAGGGCTAACATTCCGTCCTACGCAGACGAGATATTGCAGAGGGACGCGTGAATGACTTTGAAGACAGGGGAACAGAAATCCCTCGGTCAGAAGCACACATAGGAAAGCAAGTGCAAACCAATGAAAACATTGCTGTTGAATCCTGGTTGAAGACAAGGCATGAAAGACTAAAATTCGAAAGAGTCCCAGATGGAAAAGCAAGAGATAAAGAAACAAACAATGTTTGAAAAGTGATGTGTAGAAAAATCAGACTGAAACTTGCTGAAAGCCAAGATAGAATCATCTAGGCAATTCAGGAAGTACACAGCGTCCAAAAGAGGTGGAATCCCAATAGACTTAGCAGCAGCTGTATGATCCAAATCAACAAAGTTCATGAGCATCCCAGTGATTTAAAATGCGCCTGGAGGAAAGCAACATAGTCACAAGAGAACCTCCAGAGGGGTTTCAGCTGCTATCTCAGCAGCAATATTGCAGGACAGGGAGGAGTACCAGGACATAGACCATAGCTTGAATGGCAAAATGCTGCCATCTAGGGTAGCCTATGCCACATGACCACCATTTCTAATAACAGCAGAGCTAGAGAATGCCACAGACCTGCAAATCTTAAAAGAATTCAGCAGATCGAAACTTATCCTAAAAGAAAGGTTGAGAATTCTCCCCTGAAGGGATAAGCAGCAAGATGAAATGGAAAGAAGAAAACACTTATTGGAAATGCAAGAAGAGCATGAGTGGAAAAGAAGAAACAAGAAGAAGGCAAGGAGGACATCAAAACCCTAAAGATGGGAGAGGGAAGCAGGAAATCATAGGGGATAGGAAGCACTGTCTTAAGGGAGTCAGCATATATGACCCTCTGTTGGAAGCAAACGGAGAGATGCATGGCCTGACGTGTTTGCAAAGCAAACGAGAAGCAGACCAAGAAAGAATCAAACAAACAAACAACACAAAAAGGGTAGGGTAACATGAATATTCAAAAGAAATTACTCAAGGTGATGTCAATGATCATTCAGTACGCATCGACCCAGTATCGCGGCTTGAATGTACTCAGCACACCTGTATTCGGAAATCAGAGGCGTGCATTTATATTCGTAAATATTGATTCATATGAGCATATCGTGACCTAACCCACATGCCGATTTGGAATCCAATGGATTCCTAGTCCGTGATATAGACTTGCAAGTCTTCCAACAGGGTGAATGAATGCCATATTCTACACTACGTCGAGAAGAAATGGCACAAGCCTATAACAAGGAAAAGTAGCTCCGCAAAAGTGTACTAAGATCAAAAGAGACAGGCAGTAAAGTGCACATTGGGGATTGTATCATTCCTAGGAATTTCAGCCCCCTTGAAACAAATGGATAGATGTCCCGTGCATGCGGGTGTTTCAGCAGAAATCAACCGACGGCTATGTATTGCGGGTGTGCCCATATTACAGGAACAATAGTTTCCCTTAGTGGGTCTCTGTGTACTGTGAACTGTTAGAAAGTTTAAAGACGTGTGAAACATTCAACTGAAAATGGACACACTTCCCTCCGTTGCTACAGTACATACAGATCTGAACAAAAGGAAAGAGGGAAGAACAAAGGCCCATGGGACACTAGTGGGTAAAATCACATTTACCTTAGGAACCTCTCGTCGGATGCAGACCCTCCCCCAACACTGACAAGATGCAGCAGCCATTGGGGATGGCAGTTAGCGGTTGGATTCCAGGTGGAATGTTGGTGTGTACCGCGAGGCTTGTTGTGGCTGGTGGATCCTAGGTAACCGGGCAGAGTTCTGTGGGTGGATCAGTGCGATGGAGGGGCTGCCGCCCTCTGTGGAGCTTGGCTTAGGTCTTTGGTCCGGGAAGCTGTGTCAGTTCGAGATACTGCTGCTGCCCAAAGACCTGAGTTCACGGGTCAGTTTCCAGAACCTGAAAGGGCGGACAGTGGAAGATCTGCCTGTCTTCAGCTTACTGGAGAGGCTCCGAGGTCCTTTCAGACTTGCCCAGTCCTGTTGAAGTCGACTTTATGGGAGACACGAAGAGAAGCTGGCCGAAAATATGGCTGCACGGATTGAGGAGAGATGCGAACACATTGATGAGAGATGTTCTGCTACAATAGAGAATACTGGCCTGAGACAGCTGTAGACGATAGCAGGCTCGAAAGGCATTCATGAGACATATTGAACCTCGCTGATACTAGCAGAAACATACGGAGGGCCACCGTGGACTGGAGGAAGTTCCTCAATTCTCTGCTCCAAGAACGGGTCCAAGATCCCTGACGTCTAAAGAGAAGAGATGGCAGAGATGATAAAAACGCTCATGTTCTTGAAAGAGGTCAGATAATCCACACGACCCAAGGGGCAATTCCAAGCCATTCAGATCAAAGTGCACCAAGCCCAGGTAAGCCTTTTCCCAGGTTTGGGCCTAGCTATCAAGCACTTGCTCTTCCCTCCCCTCCACTCAGGCATCCATTTTGAGGGATCAGTACCTGAGCTGCAATGAAGCCAGTAAGAGAAGAGCAAGCCCCTCCTAGAATCAGAGTTCCTCTAGCTTCATCCTCTGTGAACAACAGGGAACCCCATAAAGGTCAAATACTCTCATATGAAATAGATAGGAATTGAATACTTAGCTCCCACAAAGAAACGATGGCCTTCCGCTAGATTCAGCAAATGCTGGGTTTATGTCTTCTCTGGGGTGAAGGGAGTGTGGTAAGTGAGGGGAATCTTTGACTGAACTTGAATCTGTATTAGGCCTCCGTTTTTCAAGACAGTCTAGGTAAATATTAGAAGTCAGATAGTGAACGGAACTGTAAAAGTCGCCAATGACATGAAAGACACAGCTTATGTGGACCGTCTTTCAATTGAGTCAAGCCCCCGGGGGCAATCTATCATGGGGGTGCAGACTTGGTTGCATTCAAGTGCTTTACCCAACATGATCGGATGATTAAGCGTTCTCATCACTGATAGAAGAACACCTGGTTCTCAGTAGCCTAGCATAGCTGCAGCAGGGTTCTCATAGCTATTATGCCTCTAGGTTCTTTGGATTCAAAGCTAAATGTATATATTTAGTTCGTTTCCTCTTGTATTTTCCTTGAGAGGCATGTTACACCTTGAAATGCCAACATTGACCAGTAGGTGTCATCGGGAGTAAAGGGCACCACATGCACAAGGGAATCCAGGCTTGGGGGTTATTTCATGTTTCCATTAGTTATTTCATGTTTCCTGTTGGTTTCGGAGGCTTCAACAGTAAAGAGCTGACATGACCCCTTTAACAGTTCGGACTGCTAGTTTGCATTCTATCTGTCTATGTTTTCCTTAGAGCTGACAAAATGTTACCGAAATTGACAAGTCTGGCTTCTAGGTCGATTTATTATGTTTCAGAAACTAACTTCATTTTCGTATAACTCCCAAAACATTTATATAAATTCTATTAAATTTTTAAAGACTGCAAATGAGATATCAACGCAATGTCAAAATTGGAGTCTTCGGACAATCCCTCCCACCACGGCTGTATAGAAACAAAGAGGAAAAAAAAATCACATTTCTGTGAAATATATCTGGAAAGTGTTGATTCATCGATGCCCAGTTGACAGAGAAGCAGTGCAACCTGCGCTCACTTGCTCCCATGAACACAGCAATGGAAACATCCACTCACCCAGCCCTTGGCACAGGACACTTGCCGAAGAGAGGTCTGTTACTTCCAAAGACAGGATGAGGCCTCAGAACACCTGGAAGCAGGAGAAGGAAAAGCAGGGAATGGATACCAGTGCATGGTCTGAGCCCTGTTGATGGAGCAGTAAAGGTGAAACTCTCTTTAACTTGGACGCACACTCTCAAGCGGACAGGAGACATGGGATTGAAGGTGATGCGCTGGGTGTTAGAAGAGTGCACAGCAGATGCTTGGCTGACAGAACTCAAAGAATCCAGTGCAAAATATCCCCACAGTTGATTCTGAGACCAAGATACGAGCTGCCAAATTTGAGGTAGCAGTGGCAGCGTTCAGGGAGGGATAGGGCTACGGATGATGGCACACGCTGAGTCTCAGGTATCTGGAGTGCGTTGTGGGATGTGGTGGGTCCTATCAAGAGAGCAAACCGACCTGGGACCCCAATGAGCAAGCAACCACCCTGGCACGCGCAGTTGAAATTATCGATATGTCCCATGGCCACACCCGTGCATCTGCAGGACCAGAGACCAATTTGGCATTTTGCCAATAGAGCATGTGTGGGGCTGAATCAGAGATATTGTGCATCGGGTCTGAGGGATCCAGGGGGCCTTGGGTTTGAATTCAGAATGAAAAGCCTTAGGATCTGCTACATTCATAACCTGGGCTGTGATTATGGTTTGGTTTGAGGCACAGGATGTGCAACAGCGCTGTGGTTGCCTTCGTGCACCCGTGCCACAAGGATGAGAGGACAAGGAAGTGTGGTCCAAGACCACAGCGTGAGAAGAGGAAGGATTTCCTTCAGTTTATCTCTCAAAAGCGGATGCTACATTTTGGATGGCACCGGCACGGTTCGGCAGCGAGGACACCAAGTTCGGGCTGCGGGATCATTCCAGCAGGCCCTGATGTGTGACATCCATAGATATGCTTCCACTGGTGTTTCTGTAGACACAGAATCTCTTGGAAGAACTGGTTTCAGTGGGACATTCCCGTGGCACTACAAAGCACAAGCGCACTCACACTCTGCTCTTCTGGAAACACTCCAAAATAACATAGAGTAGAATGCAGAGCTGAGAAGCTTTAGAAGCTCCATTTCCACCAGAGGAAGTGTCCTATGCTCTTTCAGATTTGTGAGAGAAGCGTAATCAAATGAGGTTATCCTAATCGAAATAGTATGGGGGGTTCATCACAACAAAGGCAACACCAGCAATTGGAGATAGACCAGACAACACACACAGGAACAGGACATGGCATCAATGTCTAGGAAAATTTGTCCTCACAGAAATCCCATGCAATTGTGTAGAGCCAAGAGTCTAAAGTTTTCACTTAACCAAGCCCTAGAAGTCTACATTAGATACCTGAAATTACCTGACCAGTAGAGATGAAGAAATACAGTAAAAGGAAAAGGAAGTACCATTTTCAGTTCCAAAGAGATTGAAGGCCCTAAAGATAAGCTTTCAGACAACTAGACTGCAAAACGCTCTCCAGAGCAAGTATTGAAAATGGAGGTGAGGGAAACACTGAAGAACAACAGTGTCTCAGAATCACAAAAGGCAGAATACCAGAAAAGGGGAAGAGAAAGCCTAAAGACGAGCCAAATAATCTCAGAAAACTCAGTGGATGAGAAAATATCAGGGCTAACATTCCGTCCTACGCAGACGAGATATTGCAGAGGGACGCGTGAATGACTTTGAAGACAGGGGAACAGAAATCCCTCGGTCAGAAGCACACATAGGAAAGCAAGTGCCAACCAATGAAAACATTGCTGTTGAATCCTGGTTGAAGACAAGGCATGAAAGACTAAAATTCGAAAGAGTCCCAGATGGAAAAGCAAGAGATAAAGAAACAAACTATGTTTGAAAAGTTCTGTGTAGAAAAATCAGACTGAAACTTGCTGAAAGCCAAGATAGAATCATCTAGGCGCATTCAGGAAGTACACAGCGTCCAAAAGAGGTGGAATCCCAATAGACTTAGCAGCAGCTCTATGATCCAAATCAACAAAGTTCATGAGAATCCCAGTGATTTAAAATGCGCCTGGAGGAAAGCATCATAGTCACAAGAGAACCTCCAGAGGGGTTTCAGCTGCTATCTCAGCAGCAATATTGCAGGACAGGGAGGAGTGCCAGGACATAGACCATAGCTTGAATGGCAAAATGCTGCCATCTAGGGTAGCCTATGCCACATGACCACCATTTCTAATAACAGCAGAGCTAGAGAATGCCACAGACCTGCAAATCTTAAAAGAATTCAGCAGTTCAAAACATATCCTAAAAGAAAGGTTGAGAATTCTCCCCTGAAGGGATAAGCAGCAAGATGAAATGGAAAGAAGAAAACCCTTATTAGAAATGCAAGAAGAGCATGAGTGGAAAAGAAGAAACAAGAAGAAGGCAAGGAGGACATCAAAACCCTAAAGATGGGAGAGGGAAGCAGGAAATCATAGGGGATTGGAAGCACTATCTTAAGGGAGTCAGCTTATATGACTCTCTGTTGGAAGCAAACGGAGAGATGCATGGCCTGACGTGTTTGCAAAACAAACGAGAAGCAGACCAAGAAAGAATCAAACAAACAAACAACACAAAAAGGGTAGGGTAACATGAATATTCAAAAGAAATTACTCAAGGTGATGTCAAGGATCATTCAGTACGCATCGACCCAGTATCGCGGCTTGAATGTACTCAGCAAACCTGTATTCGGAAATCAGAGGCGTGCATTTATATTCGTAAATATTGATTCATATGAGCATATCGTGACCTAACCCAAATGCCGATTTGGAATCCAATGGATTCCTAGTCCGTGATATAGACTTGCAAGTCTTCCAACAGGATGAATGAATGCCATATTCTACACTACGTCGAGAAGAAATGGCACAAGCCTATAACAAGGAAAAGTAGCTCCGCAAAAGTGTACTAAGATCAAAAGAGACAGGCAGTAAAGTGCACATTGGGGATTGTATCATTCCTAGGAATTTCAGCCCCCTTGAAACAAATGGATAGATGTCCCGTGCATGCGGGTGTTTCAGCAGAAATCAACCGACGGCTATGTATTGCGGGTGTGCCCATATTACAGGAACAATAGTTTCCCTTAGTGGGTCTCTGTGTACTGTGAACTGTTAGAAAGTTTAAAGACGTGTGAAACATTCAACTGAAAATGGACACACTTCCCTCCGTTGCTACAGTGCATACAGATCTGAACAAAAGGAAAGAGGGAAGAACAAAGGCCCATGGGACACTAGTGGGTAAAATCACATTTACCTTAGGAACCTCTCGTCGGATGCAGCCCCTCCCCCAACACTGACAAGATG
Organism: Vicugna pacos; assembly: GCF_048564905.1. Lineage (NCBI taxonomy): Eukaryota > Metazoa > Chordata > Mammalia > Artiodactyla > Camelidae > Vicugna > Vicugna pacos. The sequence continues at coordinate 73,852,757 of NW_027328741.1, read as the reverse complement.
CAGCAGCCATTGGGGATGGCAGTTAGCGGTTGGATTCCAGGTGGAATGTTGGTGTGTACCGCGAGGCTTGTTGTGGCTGGTGGATCCTAGGTAACCGGGCAGAGTTCTGTGGGTGGATCAGTGCGATGGAGGGGCTGCCGCCCTCTGTGGAGCTTGGCTTAGGTCTTTGGTCCGGGAAGCTGTGTCAGTTCGAGATACTGCTGCTGCCCAAAGACCTGAGTTCACGGGTCAGTTTCCAGAACCTGAAAGGGCGGACAGTGGAAGATCTGCCTGTCTTCAGCTTACTGGAGAGGCTCCGAGGTCCTTTCAGACTTGCCCAGTCCTGTTGAAGTCGACTTTATGGGAGACACGAAGAGAAGCTGGCCGAAAATATGGCTGCACGGATTGAGGAGAGATGCGAACACATTGATGAGAGATGTTCTGCTACAATAGAGAATACTGGCCTGAGACAGCTGTAGACGATAGCAGGCTCGAAAGGCATTCATGAGACATATTGAACCTCGCTGATACTAGCAGAAACATACGGAGGGCCACCGTGGACTGGAGGAAGTTCCTCAATTCTCTGCTCCAAGAACGGGTCCAAGATCCCTGACGTCTAAAGAGAAGAGATGGCAGAGATGATAAAAACGCTCATGTTCTTGAAAGAGGTCAGATAATCCACACGACCCAAGGGGCAATTCCAAGCCATTCAGATCAAAGTGCACCAAGCCCAGGTAAGCCTTTTCCCAGGTTTGGGCCTAGCTATCAAGCACTTGCTCTTCCCTCCCCTCCACTCAGGCATCCATTTTGAGGGATCAGTACCTGAGCTGCAATGAAGCCAGTAAGAGAAGAGCAAGCCCCTCCTAGAATCAGAGTTCCTCTAGCTTCATCCTCTGTGAACAACAGGGAACCCCATAAAGGTCAAATACTCTCATATGAAATAGATAGGAATTGAATACTTAGCTCCCACAAAGAAACGATGGCCTTCCGCTAGATTCAGCAAATGCTCGGATTATGTCCTCTCTGGGGTGAAGGGAGTGTGGTAAGTGAGGGGAATCTTTGACTGAACTTGAATCTGTATTAGGCCTCCGTTTTTCAAGACAGTCTAGGTAAATATTAGAAGTCAGATAGTGAACGGAACTGTAAAAGTCGCCAATGACATGAAAGACACAGCTTATGTGGACCGTCTTTCAATTGAGTCAAGCCCCCGGGGGCAATCTATCATGGGGGTGCAGACTTGGTTGCATTCAAGTGCTTTACCCAACATGATCGGATGATTAAGCGTTCTCATCACTGATAGAAGAACACCTGGTTCTCAGTAGCCTAGCATAGCTGCAGCAGGGTTCTCATAGCTATAATGCCTCTAGGTTCTTTGGATTCAAAGCTAAATGTATATATTTAGTTCGTTTCCTCTTGTATTTTCCTTGAGAGGGATGTTACACCTTGAAATGCCAACATTGACCCGTAGGTGTCATCGGGAATAAAGGGCACCACATGCACAAGGGAATCCAAGCTTGGGGGTTATTTCATGTTTCCATTAGTTATTTCATGGTTCCTGTTGGTTTCGGAGGCTTCCACAGTAAAGAGTTGACATGACCCCTTTAACAGTTCGGACTGCTAGTTTGCATTCTATCTGTCTATGTTTTCCTTAGAGCTGACAAAATGTTACCGAAATTGACAAGTCTGGCTTCTAGGTCGATTTATTATGTTTCAGAAACTAACTTCATTTTCGTATAACTCCCAAAACATTTATATAAATTCTATTAAATTTTTAAAGACTGCAAATGAGATATCAACGCAATGTCAAAATTGGAGTCTTCGGACAATCCCTCCCACCACGGCTGTATAGAAACAAAGAGGAAAAAAAAATCACATTTCTGTGAAATATATCTGGAAAGTGTTGATTCATCGATGCCCAGTTGACAGAGAAGCAGTGCAACCTGCGCTCACTTGCTCCCATGAACACAGCAATGGAAACATCCACTCACCCAGCCCTTGGCACAGGACACTTGCCGAAGAGAGGTCTGTTACTTCCAAAGACAGGATGAGGCCTCAGAACACCTGGAAGCAGGAGAAGGAAAAGCAGGGAATGGATACCAGTGCATGGTCTGAGCCCTGTTGATGGAGCAGTAAAGGTGAAACTCTCTTTAACTTGGACGCACACTCTCAAGCGGACAGGAGACATGGGATTGAAGGTGATGCGCTGGGTGTTAGAAGAGTGCACAGCAGATGCTTGGCTGACAGAACTCAAAGAATCCAGTGCAAAATATCCCCACAGTTGATTCTGAGACCAAGATACGAGCTGCCAAATTTGAGGTAGCAGTGGCAGAGTTCAGGGAGGGATAGGGCTACGGATGATGGCACACGCTGAGTCTCAGGGATCTGGAGTGCGTTGTGGGATGTGGTGGGTCCTATCAAGAGAGCAAACCGACCTGGGACCCCAATGAGCAAGCAACCACCCTGGCGCGCGCAGTTGAAATTATCGATATGTCCCATGGCCACACCCGTGCATCTGCAGGACCAGAGACCAATTTGGCATTTTGCCAATAGAGCATGTGTGGGGCTGAATCAGAGATATTGTGCATCGGGTCTGAGGGATCCAGGGGGCCTTGGGTTTGAATTCAGAATGAAAAGCCTTAGGATCTGCTACATTCATAACCTGGGCTGTGATTATGGTTTGGTTTGAGGCACAGGATGTGCAACAGCTCTGTGGTTGCCTTCGTGCACCCGTGCCACAAGGATGAGAGGACAAGGAAGTGTGGTCCAAGACCACAGCGTGAGAAGAGGAAGGATTTCCTTCAGTTTATCTCTCAAAAGCGGATGCTACATTTTGGATGGCACCGGCACGGTTCGGCAGCGAGGACACCAAGTTCGGGCTGCGGGATCATTCCAGCAGGCCCTGATGTGTGACATCCATAGATATGCTTCCACTGGTGTTTCTGTAGACAGAGAAGCTCTTGGAAGAACTGGTTTCAGTGGGACATTCCCGTGGCACTACAAAGCACAAGCGCACTCACACTCTGCTCTTCTGGAAACACTCCAAAATAACATAGAGTAGAATGCAGAGCTGAGAAGCTTTAGAAGCTCCATTTCCACCAGAGGAAGTGTCCTATGCTCTTTCAGATTTGTGAGAGAAGCGTAATCAAATGAGGTTATCCTAATCGAAATAGTATGGGGGGTTCATCACAACAAAGGCAACACCAGCAATTGGAGATAGACCAGACAACACACACAGGAACAGGACATGGCATCAATGTCTAGGAAAATTTGTCCTCACAGAAATCCCATGCAATTGTGTAGAGCCAAGAGTCTAAAGTTTTCACTTAACCAAGCCCTAGAAGTCTACATTAGATACCTGAAATTACCTGACCAGTAGAGATGAAGAAATACAGTAAAAGGAAAAGGAAGTACCATTTTCAGTTCCCAAGAGATTGAAGGCCCTATAGATAAGCTTTCAGACAACTAGACTGCAAAACGCTCTCCAGAGCAAGTATTGAAAATGGAGGTGAGGGAAACACTGAAGAACAACAGTGTCTCAGAATCACAAAAGGCAGAATACCAGAAAAGGGGAAGAGAAAGCCTAAAGACGAGCCAAATAATCTCAGAAAACTCAGTGGATGAGAAAATATCAGGGCTAACATTCCGTCCTACGCAGACGAGATATTGCAGAGGGACGCGTGAATGACTTTGAAGACAGGGGAACAGAAATCCCTCGGTCAGAAGCACACATAGGAAAGCAAGTGCCAACCAATGAAAACATTGCTGTTGAATCCTGGTTGAAGACAAGGCATGAAAGACTAAAATTCGAAAGAGTCCCAGATGGAAAAGCAAGAGATAAAGAAACAAACTATGTTTGAAAAGTTCTGTGTAGAAAAATCAGACTGAAACTTGCTGAAAGCCAAGATAGAATCATCTAGGCGCATTCAGGAAGTACACAGCGTCCAAAAGAGGTGGAATCCCAATAGACTTAGCAGCAGCTCTATGATCCAAATCAACAAAGTTCATGAGCATCCCAGTGATTTAAAATGCGCCTGGAGGAAAGCATCATAGTCACAAGAGAACCTCCAGAGGGGTTTCAGCTGCTATCTCAGCAGCAATATTGCAGGACAGGGAGGAGTGCCAGGACATAGACCATAGCTTGAATGGCAAAATGCTGCCATCTAGGGTAGCCTATGCCACATGACCACCATTTCTAATAACAGCAGAGCTAGAGAATGCCACAGACCTGCAAATCTTAAAAGAATTCAGCAGTTCAAAACTTATCCTAAAAGAAAGGTTGAGAATTCTCCCCTGAAGGGATAAGCAGCAAGATGAAATGGAAAGAAGAAAACCCTTATTAGAAATGCAAGAAGAGCATGAGTGGAAAAGAAGAAACAAGAAGAAGGCAAGGAGGACATCAAAACCCTAAAGATGGGAGAGGGAAGCAGGAAATCATAGGGGATTGGAAGCACTATCTTAAGGGAGTCAGCTTATATGACTCTCTGTTGGAAGCAAACGGAGAGATGCATGGCCTGACGTGTTTGCAAAACAAACGAGAAGCAGACCAAGAAAGAATCAAACAAACAAACAACACAAAAAGGGTAGGGTAACATGAATATTCAAAAGAAATTACTCAAGGTGATGTCAAGGATCATTCAGTACGCATCGACCCAGTATCGCGGCTTGAATGTACTCAGCACACCTGTATTCGGAAATCAGAGGCGTGCATTTATATTCGTAAATATTGATTCATATGAGCATATCGTGACCTAACCCAAATGCCGATTTGGAATCCAATGGATTCCTAGTCCGTGATATAGACTTGCAAGTCTTCCAACAGGATGAATGAATGCCATATTCTACACTACGTCGAGAAGAAATGGCACAAGCCTATAACAAGGAAAAGTAGCTCCGCAAAAGTGTACTAAGATCAAAAGAGACAGGCAGTAAAGTGCACATTGGGGATTGTATCATTCCTAGGAATTTCAGCCCCCTTGAAACAAATGGATAGATGTCCCGTGCATGCGGGTGTTTCAGCAGAAATCAACCGACGGCTATGTATTGCGGGTGTGCCCATATTACAGGAACAATAGTTTCCCTTAGTGGGTCTCTGTGTACTGTGAACTGTTAGAAAGTTTAAAGACGTGTGAAACATTCAACTGAAAATGGACACACTTCCCTCCGTTGCTACAGTGCATACAGATCTGAACAAAAGGAAAGAGGGAAGAACAAAGGCCCATGGGACACTAGTGGGTAAAATCACATTTACCTTAGGAACCTCTCGTCGGATGCAGCCCCTCCCCCAACACTGACAAGATGCAGCAGCCATTGGGGATGGCAGTTAGCGGTTGGATTCCAGGTGGAATGTTGGTGTGTACCGCGAGGCTTGTTGTGGCTGGTGGATCCTAGGTAACCGGGCAGAGTTCTGTGGGTGGATCAGTGCGATGGAGGGGCTGCCGCCCTCTGTGGAGCTTGGCTTAGGTCTTTGGTCCGGGAAGCTGTGTCAGTTCGAGATACTGCTGCTGCCCAAAGACCTGAGTTCACGGGTCAGTTTCCAGAACCTGAAAGGGCGGACAGTGGAAGATCTGCCTGTCTTCAGCTTACTGGAGAGGCTCCGAGGTCCTTTCAGACTTGCCCAGTCCTGTTGAAGTCGACTTTATGGGAGACACGAAGAGAAGCTGGCCGAAAATATGGCTGCACGGATTGAGGAGAGATGCGAACACATTGATGAGAGATGTTCTGCTACAATAGAGAATACTGGCCTGAGACAGCTGTAGACGATAGCAGGCTCGAAAGGCATTCATGAGACATATTGAACCTCGCTGATACTAGCAGAAACATACGGAGGGCCACCGTGGACTGGAGGAAGTTCCTCAATTCTCTGCTCCAAGAACGGGTCCAAGATCCCTGACGTCTAAAGAGAAGAGATGGCAGAGATGATAAAAACGCTCATGTTCTTGAAAGAGGTCAGATAATCCACACGACCCAAGGGGCAATTCCAAGCCATTCAGATCAAAGTGCACCAAGCCCAGGTAAGCCTTTTCCCAGGTTTGGGCCTAGCTATCAAGCACTTGCTCTTCCCTCCCCTCCACTCAGGCATCCATTTTGAGGGATCAGTACCTGAGCTGCAATGAAGCCAGTAAGAGAAGAGCAAGCCCCTCCTAGAATCAGAGTTCCTCTAGCTTCATCCTCTGTGAACAACAGGGAACCCCATAAAGGTCAAATACTCTCATATGAAATAGATAGGAATTGAATACTTAGCTCCCACAAAGAAACGATGGCCTTCCGCTAGATTCAGCAAATGCTGGGTTTATGTCTTCTCTGGGGTGAAGGGAGTGTGGTAAGTGAGGGGAATCTTTGACTGAACTTGAATCTGTATTAGGCCTCCGTTTTTCAAGACAGTCTAGGTAAATATTAGAAGTCAGATAGTGAACGGAACTGTAAAAGTCGCCAATGACATGAAAGACACAGCTTATGTGGACCGTCTTTCAATTGAGTCAAGCCCCCGGGGGCAATCTATCATGGGGGTGCAGACTTGGTTGCATTCAAGTGCTTTACCCAACATGATCGGATGATTAAGCGTTCTCATCACTGATAGAAGAACACCTGGTTCTCAGTAGCCTAGCATAGCTGCAGCAGGGTTCTCATAGCTATTATGCCTCTAGGTTCTTTGGATTCAAAGCTAAATGTATATATTTAGTTCGTTTCCTCTTGTATTTTCCTTGAGAGGCATGTTACACCTTGAAATGCCAACATTGACCAGTAGGTGTCATCGGGAGTAAAGGGCACCACATGCACAAGGGAATCCAGGCTTGGGGGTTATTTCATGTTTCCATTAGTTATTTCATGTTTCCTGTTGGTTTCGGAGGCTTCAACAGTAAAGAGCTGACATGACCCCTTTAACAGTTCGGACTGCTAGTTTGCATTCTATCTGTCTATGTTTTCCTTAGAGCTGACAAAATGTTACCGAAATTGACAAGTCTGGCTTCTAGGTCGATTTATTATGTTTCAGAAACTAACTTCATTTTCGTATAACTCCCAAAACATTTATATAAATTCTATTAAATTTTTAAAGACTGCAAATGAGATATCAACGCAATGTCAAAATTGGAGTCTTCGGACAATCCCTCCCACCAGGGCTGTATAGAAACAAAGAGGAAAAAAAAATCACATTTCTGTGAAATATATCTGGAAAGTGTTGATTCATCGATGCCCAGTTGACAGAGAAGCAGTGCAACCTGCGCTCACTTGCTCCCATGAACACAGCAATGGAAACATCCACTCACCCAGCCCTTGGCACAGGACACTTGCCGAAGAGAGGTCTGTTACTTCCAAAGACAGGATGAGGCCTCAGAACACCTGGAAGCAGGAGAAGGAAAAGCAGGGAATGGATACCAGTGCATGGTCTGAGCCCTGTTGATGGAGCAGTAAAGGTGAAACTCTCTTTAACTTGGACGCACACTCTCAAGCGGACAGGAGACATGGGATTGAAGGTGATGCGCTGGGTGTTAGAAGAGTGCACAGCAGATGCTTGGCTGACAGAACTCAAAGAATCCAGTGCAAAATATCCCCACAGTTGATTCTGAGACCAAGATACGAGCTGCCAAATTTGAGGTAGCAGTGGCAGCGTTCAGGGAGGGATAGGGCTACGGATGATGGCACACGCTGAGTCTCAGGGATCTGGAGTGCGTTGTGGGATGTGGTGGGTCCTATCAAGAGAGCAAACCGACCTGGGACCCCAATGAGCAAGCAACCACCCTGGCACGCGCAGTTGAAATTATCGATATGTCCCATGGCCACACCCAGTGCATCTGCAGGACCAGAGACCAATTTGGCATTTTGCCAATAGAGCATGTGTGGGGCTGAATCAGAGATATTGTGCATCGGGTCTGAGGGATCCAGGGGGCCTTGGGTTTGAATTCAGAATGAAAAGCCTTAGGATCTGCTACATTCATAACCTGGGCTGTGATTATGGTTTGGTTTGAGGCACAGGATGTGCAACAGCTCTGTGGTTGCCTTCGTGCACCCGTGCCACAAGGATGAGAGGACAAGGAAGTGTGGTCCAAGACCACAGCGTGAGAAGAGGAAGGATTTCCTTCAGTTTATCTCTCAAAAGAGGATGCTACATTTTGGATGGCACCGGCACGGTTCGGCAGCGAGGACACCAAGTTCGGGCTGCGGGATCATTCCAGCAGGCCCTGATGTGTGACATCCATAGATATGCTTCCACTGGTGTTTCTGTAGACAGAGAAGCTCTTGGAAGAACTGGTTTCAGTGGGACATTCCCGTGGCACTACAAAGCACAAGCGCACTCACACTCTGCTCTTCTGGAAACACTCCAAAATAACATAGAGTAGAATGCAGAGCTGAGAAGCTTTAGAAGCTCCATTTCCACCAGAGGAAGTGTCCTATGCTCTTTCAGATTTGTGAGAGAAGCGTAATCAAATGAGGTTATCCTAATCGAAATAGTATGGGGGGTTCATCACAACAAAGGCAACACCAGCAATTGGAGATAGACCAGACAACACACACAGGAACAGGACATGGCATCAATGTCTAGGAAAATTTGTCCTCACAGAAATCCCATGCAATTGTGTAGAGCCAAGAGTCTAAAGTTTTCACTTAACCAAGCCCTAGAAGTCTACATTAGATACCTGAAATTACCTGACCAGTAGAGATGAAGAAATACAGTAAAAGGAAAAGGAAGTACCATTTTCAGTTCCAAAGAGATTGAAGGCCCTAAAGATAAGCTTTCAGACAACTAGACTGCAAAACGCTCTCCAGAGCAAGTATTGAAAATGGAGGTGAGGGAAACACTGAAGAACAACAGTGTCTCAGAATCACAAAAGGCAGAATACCAGAAAAGGGGAAGAGAAAGCCTAAAGACGAGCCAAATAATCTCAGAAAACTCAGTGGATGAGAAAATATCAGGGCTAACATTCCGTCCTACGCAGACGAGATATTGCAGAGGGACGCGTGAATGACTTTGAAGACAGGGGAACAGAAATCCCTCGGTCAGAAGCACACATAGGAAAGCAAGTGCCAACCAATGAAAACATTGCTGTTGAATCCTGGTTGAAGACAAGGCATGAAAGACTAAAATTCGAAAGAGTCCCAGATGGAAAAGCAAGAGATAAAGAAACAAACTATGTTTGAAAAGTTCTGTGTAGAAAAATCAGACTGAAACTTGCTGAAAGCCAAGATAGAATCATCTAGGCGCATTCAGGAAGTACACAGCGTCCAAAAGAGGTGGAATCCCAATAGACTTAGCAGCAGCTCTATGATCCAAATCAACAAAGTTCATGAGCATCCCAGTGATTTAAAATGCGCCTGGAGGAAAGCATCATAGTCACAAGAGAACCTCCAGAGGGGTTTCAGCTGCTATCTCAGCAGCAATATTGCAGGACAGGGAGGAGTGCCAGGACATAGACCATAGCTTGAATGGCAAAATGCTGCCATCTAGGGTAGCCTATGCCACATGACCACCATTTCTAATAACAGCAGAGCTAGAGAATGCCACAGACCTGCAAATCTTAAAAGAATTCAGCAGTTCAAAACATATCCTAAAAGAAAGGTTGAGAATTCTCCCCTGAAGGGATAAGCAGCAAGATGAAATGGAAAGAAGAAAACCCTTATTAGAAATGCAAGAAGAGCATGAGTGGAAAAGAAGAAACAAGAAGAAGGCAAGGAGGACATCAAAACCCTAAAGATGGGAGAGGGAAGCAGGAAATCATAGGGGATTGGAAGCACTATCTTAAGGGAGTCAGCTTATATGACTCTCTGTTGGAAGCAAACGGAGAGATGCATGGCCTGACGTGTTTGCAAAACAAACGAGAAGCAGACCAAGAAAGAATCAAACAAACAAACAACACAAAAAGGGTAGGGTAACATGAATATTCAAAAGAAATTACTCAAGGTGATGTCAAGGATCATTCAGTACGCATCGACCCAGTATCGCGGCTTGAATGTACTCAGCAAACCTGTATTCGGAAATCAGAGGCGTGCATTTATATTCGTAAATATTGATTCATATGAGCATATCGTGACCTAACCCAAATGCCGATTTGGAATCCAATGGATTCCTAGTCCGTGATATAGACTTGCAAGTCTTCCAACAGGATGAATGAATGCCATATTCTACACTACGTCGAGAAGAAATGGCACAAGCCTATAACAAGGAAAAGTAGCTCCGCAAAAGTGTACTAAGATCAAAAGAGACAGGCAGTAAAGTGCACATTGGGGATTGTATCATTCCTAGGAATTTCAGCCCCCTTGAAACAAATGGATAGATGTCCCGTGCATGCGGGTGTTTCAGCAGAAATCAACCGACGGCTATGTATTGCGGGTGTGCCCATATTACAGGAACAATAGTTTCCCTTAGTGGGTCTCTGTGTACTGTGAACTGTTAGAAAGTTTAAAGACGTGTGAAACATTCAACTGAAAATGGACACACTTCCCTCCGTTGCTACAGTGCATACAGATCTGAACAAAAGGAAAGAGGGAAGAACAAAGGCCCATGGGACACTAGTGGGTAAAATCACATTTACCTTAGGAACCTCTCGTCGGATGCAGCCCCTCCCCCAACACTGACAAGATGCAGCAGCCATTGGGGATGGCAGTTAGCGGTTGGATTCCAGGTGGAATGTTGGTGTGTACCGCGAGGCTTGTTGTGGCTGGTGGATCCTAGGTAACCGGGCAGAGTTCTGTGGGTGGATCAGTGCGATGGAGGGGCTGCCGCCCTCTGTGGAGCTTGGCTTAGGTCTTTGGTCCGGGAAGCTGTGTCAGTTCGAGATACTGCTGCTGCCCAAAGACCTGAGTTCACGGGTCAGTTTCCAGAACCTGAAAGGGCGGACAGTGGAAGATCTGCCTGTCTTCAGCTTACTGGAGAGGCTCCGAGGTCCTTTCAGACTTGCCCAGTCCTGTTGAAGTCGACTTTATGGGAGACACGAAGAGAAGCTGGCCGAAAATATGGCTGCACGGATTGAGGAGAGATGCGAACACATTGATGAGAGATGTTCTGCTACAATAGAGAATACTGGCCTGAGACAGCTGTAGACGATAGCAGGCTCGAAAGGCATTCATGAGACATATTGAACCTCGCTGATACTAGCAGAAACATACGGAGGGCCACCGTGGACTGGAGGAAGTTCCTCAATTCTCTGCTCCAAGAACGGGTCCAAGATCCCTGACGTCTAAAGAGAAGAGATGGCAGAGATGATAAAAACGCTCATGTTCTTGAAAGAGGTCAGATAATCCACACGACCCAAGGGGCAATTCCAAGCCATTCAGATCAAAGTGCACCAAGCCCAGGTAAGCCTTTTCCCAGGTTTGGGCCTAGCTATCAAGCACTTGCTCTTCCCTCCCCTCCACTCAGGCATCCATTTGGAGGGATCAGTACCTGAGCTGCAATGAAGCCAGTAAGAGAAGAGCAAGCCCCTCCTAGAATCAGAGTTCCTCTAGATTCATCCTCTGTGAACAACAGGGAACCCCATAAAGGTCAAATACTCTCATATGAAATAGATAGGAATTGAATACTTAGCTCCCACAAAGAAACGATGGCCTTCCGCTAGATTCAGCAAATGCTGGGTTTATGTCTTCTCTGGGGTGAAGGGAGTGTGGTAAGTGAGGGGAATCTTTGACTGAACTTGAATCTGTATTAGGCCTCCGTTTTTCAAGACAGTCTAGGTAAATATTAGAAGTCAGATAGTGAACGGAACTGTAAAAGTCGCCAATGACATGAAAGACACAGCTTATGTGGACCGTCTTTCAATTGAGTCAAGCCCCCGGGGGCAATCTATCATGGGGGTGCAGACTTGGTTGCATTCAAGTGCTTTACCCAACATGATCGGATGATTAAGCGTTCTCATCACTGATAGAAGAACACCTGGTTCTCAGTAGCCTAGCATAGCTGCAGCAGGGTTCTCATAGCTATAATGCCTCTAGGTTCTTTGGATTCAAAGCTAAATGTATATATTTAGTTCGTTTCCTCTTGTATTTTCCTTGAGAGGGATGTTACACCTTGAAATGCCAACATTGACCCGAAGGTGTCATCGGGAGTAAAGGGCACCACATGCACAAGGGAATCCAAGCTTGGGGGTTATTTCATGTTTCCATTAGTTATTTCATGGTTCCTGTTGGTTTCGGAGGCTTCCACAGTAAAGAGTTGACATGACCCCTTTAACAGTTCGGACTGCTAGTTTGCATTCTATCTGTCTATGTTTTCCTTAGACCTGACAAAATGTTACCGAAATTGACAAGTCTGGCTTCTAGGTCGATTTAGTATGTTTCAGAAACTAACTTCATTTTCGTATAACTCCCAAAACATTTATATAAATTCTATTAAATTTTTAAAGAATGCAAATGAGATATCAACACAATGTCAAAACTGGAGTCTTCGGACAATCCCTCCCACCACGGCTGTATAGAAACAAAGAGATAAAAAAAAATCACATTTCTGTGAAATGTATCTGGAAAGTGTTGATTCATCGAAGCCCAGTTGACAGAGAAGATGTGCAACCTGCGCTCACTCGCTCCCATGAACACAGCAATGGAAACATCCACTCACCCAGCCCTTGGCACAGGACACTTGCCGAAGAGAGGTCTGTTACTTCCAAAGACAGGATGAGGCCTCAGAACACCTGGAAGCAGGAGAAGGAAAAGCAGGGAATGGATACCAGTGCATGGTCTGAGCCCTGTTGATGGAGCAGTAAAGGTGAAACTCTCTTTAACTTGGACGCACACTCTCAAGCGGACAGGAGACATGGGATTGAAGGTGATGCGCTGAGTGTTAGAAGAGTGCACAGCAGATGCTTGGCTGACAGAACTCAAAGAATCCAGTGCAAAATATCCCCGCAGTTGATTCTGAGACCAAGCTCCGAGCTGCCAAATTTGAGGTAGCAGAGGCAGCGTTCAGGGAGGGATAGGGCTACGGATGGTGGCACACGCTGAGTCTCAGGGATCTGGAGTGCGTTGAGGGATGTGGTGGGTCCTATCAAGAGAGCAAACCGACCTGGGACCCCAATGAGCAAGCAACCACCCTGGCGCACGCAGTTGAAATTATCGATATGTCCCATGGCGACACCCAGTGCATCTGCAGGACCAGAGATCAATTTGGCCTTTTGCCAATAGAGCATGTGTGGGGCTGAATCAGAGATATTGTGCATCGGGTCTGAGGGATCCAGGGGGCCTTGGGTTTGAATTCAGAATGAAAAGCCTAAGGATCTGCTACATTCATAACCTTTGCTGTGATTGTGGTTTGGTTTGAGGCACAGGATGTGCAAAAGCTCTGTGGTTGCCTTCGTGCACCCGTGCCACAAGGATGAGAGGACAAGGTAGTGTGGTCCAAGACCACAGCGTGAGAAGAGGAAGGATTTCCTTCAGTTTATCTCTCAAAAGCGGATGCTACATTTTGGATGGCACCGGCACGGTTCGGCAGCGAGGACACCATTTCGGGCTGCGGGATCATTCCAGCAGGCCCTGATGTGTGACATCCATAGATATGCTTCCACTGGTGTTTCTGTAGACAGAGAAGCTCTTGGAAGAACTGGTTTCAGTGGGACATTCCCGTGGCACTACAAAGCACAAGCGCACTCACACTCTGCCCTTCTGGAAACACTCCAAAATAACATAGAGTAGAATGCAGACCTGAGAACCTTTAGAAGCTCCATTTCCACCAGAGGAAGTGTCCTGTGCTCTTTCAGACTTGTGAGATAAGTGTAATCAAAATGAGGTTATCCTAATCGAAATAGTATGGGGGGTTCATCACAACAAAGGCAACACCAGCAATTGGAGTTAGACCAGACAACACACACAGGAACAGGACATGGCATCAATGTCTAGGAAAATTTGTCCTCACAGAAATCCCATGGAATTGTGTAGAGCCAAGAGTCTAAAGTTTCACTTAACCAAGCCCTAGAATTCTACATTAGATACCTGAAATTACCTGACCAGTAGAGATGAAGAAATACAGTAAAAGGAAAAGGAAGTACCATTTTCAGTTCCAAAGAGATTGAAGGCCCTAAAGATAAGCTTTCAGACAACTAGACTGCAAAACGCTCTCCAGAGCAAGTATTGAAAATGGAGGTGAGGGAAACACTGAAGAACAACAGTGTCTCAGAATCACAAAAGGCAGAATACCAGAAAAGGGGAAGAGAAAGCCTAAAGACGAGCCAAATAATCTCAGAAAACTCAGTGGATGAGAAAATATCAGGGCTAACATTCCGTCCTACGCAGACGAGATATTGCAGAGGGACGCGTGAATGACTTTGAAGACAGGGGAACAGAAATCCCTCGGTCAGAAGCACACATAGGAAAGCAAGTGCAAACCAATGAAAACATTGCTGTTGAATCCTGGTTGAAGACAAGGCATGAAAGACTAAAATTCGAAAGAGTCCCAGATGGAAAAGCAAGAGATAAAGAAACAAACAATGTTTGAAAAGTGATGTGTAGAAAAATCAGACTGAAACTTGCTGAAAGCCAAGATAGAATCATCTAGGCAATTCAGGAAGTACACAGCGTCCAAAAGAGGTGGAATCCCAATAGACTTAGCAGCAGCTGTATGATCCAAATCAACAAAGTTCATGAGCATCCCAGTGATTTAAAATGCGCCTGGAGGAAAGCAACATAGTCACAAGAGAACCTCCAGAGGGGTTTCAGCTGCTATCTCAGCAGCAATATTGCAGGACAGGGAGGAGTACCAGGACATAGACCATAGCTTGAATGGCAAAATGCTGCCATCTAGGGTAGCCTATGCCACATGACCACCATTTCTAATAACAGCAGAGCTAGAGAATGCCACAGACCTGCAAATCTTAAAAGAATTCAGCAGATCGAAACTTATCCTAAAAGAAAGGTTGAGAATTCTCCCCTGAAGGGATAAGCAGCAAGATGAAATGGAAAGAAGAAAACACTTATTGGAAATGCAAGAAGAGCATGAGTGGAAAAGAAGAAACAAGAAGAAGGCAAGGAGGACATCAAAACCCTAAAGATGGGAGAGGGAAGCAGGAAATCATAGGGGATAGGAAGCACTGTCTTAAGGGAGTCAGCATATATGACCCTCTGTTGGAAGCAAACGGAGAGATGCATGGCCTGACGTGTTTGCAAAGCAAACGAGAAGCAGACCAAGAAAGAATCAAACAAACAAACAACACAAAAAGGGTAGGGTAACATGAATATTCAAAAGAAATTACTCAAGGTGATGTCAATGATCATTCAGTACGCATCGACCCAGTATCGCGGCTTGAATGTACTCAGCACACCTGTATTCGGAAATCAGAGGCGTGCATTTATATTCGTAAATATTGATTCATATGAGCATATCGTGACCTAACCCACATGCCGATTTGGAATCCAATGGATTCCTAGTCCGTGATATAGACTTGCAAGTCTTCCAACAGGGTGAATGAATGCCATATTCTACACTACGTCGAGAAGAAATGGCACAAGCCTATAACAAGGAAAAGTAGCTCCGCAAAAGTGTACTAAGATCAAAAGAGACAGGCAGTAAAGTGCACATTGGGGATTGTATCATTCCTAGGAATTTCAGCCCCCTTGAAACAAATGGATAGATGTCCCGTGCATGCGGGTGTTTCAGCAGAAATCAACCGACGGCTATGTATTGCGGGTGTGCCCATATTACAGGAACAATAGTTTCCCTTAGTGGGTCTCTGTGTACTGTGAACTGTTAGAAAGTTTAAAGACGTGTGAAACATTCAACTGAAAATGGACACACTTCCCTCCGTTGCTACAGTACATACAGATCTGAACAAAAGGAAAGAGGGAAGAACAAAGGCCCATGGGACGCTAGTGGGTAGAATCACATTTACCTTAGGAACCTCTCGTCGGATGCAGCCCCTCCCCCAACACTGACAAGATGCAGCAGCCATTGGGGATGGCAGTTAGCGGTTGGATTCCAGGTGGAATGTTGGTGTGTACCGCGAGGCTTGTTGTGGCTGGTGGATCCTAGGTACCCGGGCAGAGTTCTGTGGGTGGATCAGTGCGATGGAGGGGCTGCCGCCCTCTGTGGAGCTTGGCTTAGGTCTTTGGTCCGGGAAGCTGTGTCAGTTCGAGATACTGCTGCTGCCCAAAGACCTGAGTTCACGGGTCAGTTTCCAGAACCTGAAAGGGCAGACAGTGGAAGATCTGCCTGTCTTCAGCTTACTGGAGAGGCTCCGAGGTCCTTTCAGACTTGCCCAGTCCTGTTGAAGTCGACTTTATGGGAGACACGAAGAGAAGCTGGCCGAAAATATGGCTGCACGGATTGAGGAGAGATGCGAACACATTGATGAGAGATGTTCTGCTACAATAGAGAATACTGGCCTGGAGACAGCTGTAGAGGATAGCAGGCTCGAAAGGCATTCATGAGACATATTGAACCTCGCTGATACTAGCAGAAACATACGGAGGGCCACCGTGGACTGGAGGAAGTTCCTCAATTCTCTGCTCCAAGAACGGGTCCAAGATCCCTGACGTCTAAAGAGAAGAGATGGCAGAGATGATAAAAACGCTCATGTTCTTGAAAGAGGTCAGATAATCCACACGACCCAAGGGGCAATTTCAAGCCATTCAGATCAAAGTGCACCAAGCCCAGGTAAGCCTTTTCCCAGGTTTGGGCCTAGCTATCAAGCACTTGCTCTTCCCTCCCCTCCACTCAGGCATCCATTTTGAGGGATCAGTACCTGAGCTGCAATGAAGCAAGTAAGAGAAGAGCAAGCCCCTCCTAGAATCAGAGTTCCCCTAGCTTCATCCTCTGTGAACAACAGGGAACCCCATAAAGGTCAAATACTCTCGTATGAAATAGATAGGAATTGAATACTTAGCTCCCACAAAGAAACGATGGCCTTCCGCTAGATTCAGCAAATGCTGGGTTTATGTCTTCTCTGGGGTGAAGGGAGTGTGGTAAGTGAGGGGAATCTTTGACTGAACTTGAATCTGTATTAGGCCTCCGTTTTTCAAGACAGTCTAGGTAAATATTAGAAGTCAGATAGTGAACGGAACTGTAAAAGTCGAAAATGACATGAAAGACACAGCTTATGTGGACCGTCTTTCAATTGAGTCAAGCCCCCGGGGGCAATCTATCATGGGGGTGCAGACTTGGTTGCATTCAAGTGCTTTACCCAACATGATCGGATGATTAAGCGTTCTCATCACTGATAGAAGAACACCTGGTTCTCAGTAGCCTAGCATAGCTGCAGCAGGGTTCTCATTGCTATAATGCCTCTAGGTTCTTTGGATTCAAAGCTAAATGTATATATTTAGTTCATTTCCTCTTGTATTTTCCTTGAGAGGGATGTTACACCTTGAAATGCCAACATTGACCATTAGGTGTCATCAGGAGTAAAGTGCACCACATGCACAAGGCAATCCAAGCTTGGGGGTTATTTCATGTTTCCATTAGTTATTTCATGGTTCCTGTTGGTTTCGGAGGCTTCAACAGTAAAGAGCTGACATGACCCCTTTAAAAGTTCGGACTGCTAGTTTGCATTCTATCTGTCTATGTTTTCCTTAGAGCTGACAAAATGTTACCGAAATTGACAAGTCTGGCTTCTAGGTCGATTTAGTATATTTCAGAAACTAACTTCATTTTCGTATAACTCCCAAAACATTTATATCAATTCTATTAAATTTTTAAAGACTGCAAATGAGATATCAACACAATGTCAAAACTGGAGTCTTCGGACAATCCCTCCCACCACGGCTGTATAGAAACAAAGAGATAAAATAAAATCACATTTCTGTGAAATGTATCTGGAAAGTGTTGATTCATCGATGCCCAGTTGACAGAGAAGCAGTGCAACCTGCGCTCACTCGCTCCCATGAACACAGCAATGGAAACATCCACTCACCCAGCCCTTGGCACAGGACACTTGCCGAAGAGAGGTCTGTTACTTCCAAAGACAGGATGAGGCCTCAGAACACCTGGAAGCAGGAGAAGGAAAAGCAGGGAATGGATACCAGTGCATGGTCTGAGCCCTGTTGATGGAGCAGTAAAGGTGAAACTCTCTTTCACTTGGACGCACACTCTCAAGTGGACAGGAGACATGGGATTGAAGGTGATGCTCTGAGTGTTAGAAGAGTGCACAGCAGATGCTTGGCTGTCAGAACTCAAAGAATCCAGTGCAAAATATCCCCACAGTTGATTCTGAGACCAAGCTCCGAGCTGCCAAATTTGAGGTAGCAGAGGCAGCGTTCAGGGAGGGATAGGGCTACGGATGGTGGCACACGCTGAGTCTCAGGGATCTGGAGTGCGTTGAGGGATATGGTGGGTCCTATCAAGAGAGCAAACCGACCTGGGACCCCAATGAGCAAGCAACCACCCTGGCGCACGCAGTTGAAATTATCGATATATCCCATGGCCACACCCAGTGCATCTGCAGGACCAGAGATCAATTTGGCCTTTTGCCAATAGAGCATGTGTGGGGCTGAATCAGAGATATTGTGCATCGGGTCTGAGGGATCCAGGGGGCCTTGGGTTTGAATTCAGAATGAAAAGCCTTAGGATCTGCTACATTCATAACCTTTGCTGTGATTGTGGTTTGGTTTGAGGCACAGGATGTGCAACAGCTCTGTGGTTGCCTTCGTGCACCCGTGCCACAAGGATGAGAGGACAAGGTAGTGTGGTCCAAGACCACAGCGTGAGAAGAGGAAGGATTTCCTTCAGTTTATCTCTCAAAAGCGGATGCTACATTTTGGATGGCACCGGCACGGTTCGGCAGCGAGGACACCATTTCGGGCTGCGGGATCATTCCAGCAGGCCCTGATGTGTGACATCCATAGATATGCTTCCACTGGTGTTTCTGTAGACAGAGAAGCTCTTGGAAGAACTGGTTTCAGTGGGACATTCCCGTGGCACTACAAAGCACAAGCGCACTCACACTCTGCCCTTCTGGAAACACTCGAAAATAACATAGAGTAGAATACAGAGCTGAGAACCTTTAGAAGCTCCATTTCCACCAGAGGAAGTGTCCTGTGCTCTTTCAGACTTGTGAGATAAGTGTAATCAAAATGAGGTTATCCTAATCGAAATAGTATGGGGGGTTCATCACAACAAAGGCAACACCAGCAATTGGAGTTAGACCAGACAACACACACAGGAACAGGACATGGCATCAATGTCTAGGAAAATTTGTCCTCACAGAAATCCCATGGAATTGTGTAGAGCCAAGAGTCTAAAATTTCACTTAACCAAGCCCTAGAATTCTACATTAGATACCTGAAATTACCTGACCAGTAGAGATGAAGAAATACAGTAAAAGGAAAAGGAAGTACCATTTTCAGTTCCAAAGAGATTGAAGGCCCTAAAGATAAGCTTTCAGACAACTAGACTGCAAAACGCTCTCAAGAGCAAGTATTGAAAATGGAGGTGAGGGAAACACTGAAGAACAACAGTGTCTCAGAATCACAAAAGGCAGAATACCAGAAAAGGGGAAGAGAAAGCCTAAAGACGAGCCAAATAATCTCAGAAAACTCAGTGGATGAGAAAATATCAGGGCTAACATTCCGTCCTACGCAGACGAGATATTGCAGAGGGACGCGTGAATGACTTTGAAGACAGGGGAACAGAAATCCCTCGGTCAGAAGCACACATAGGAAAGCAAGTGCAAACCAATGAAAACATTGCTGTTGAATCCTGGTTGAAGACAAGGCATGAAAGACTAAAATTCGAAAGAGTCCCAGATGGAAAAGCAAGAGATAAAGAAACAAACTATGTTTGAAAAGTTCTGTGTTAAAAAAATCAGACTGAAACTTGTTGAAAGCCAAGATAGAATCATCAAGGCAATTCAGGAAGTACACAGCGTCCAAAAGAGGTGGAATCCCAATAGACTTAGCAGCAGCTGTATGATCCAAATCAACAAAGTTCATGAGCATCACAGTGATTTAAAATGCGCCTGGAGGAAAGCAACATAGTCACAAGAGAACCTCCAGAGGGGTTTCAGCTGCTATCTCAGCAGCAATATTGCAGGACAGTGAGGAGTACCAGGACATAGAAAATAGCTTGAATGGCAAAATGCTGCCATCTAGGGTAGCCTATGCCATATGACCACCATTTCTAATAACAGCAGAGCTAGAGAATGCCACAGACCTGCAAATCTTAAAAGAATTCAGCAGTTCGAAACTTATCCTAAAAGAAAGGTTGAGAATTCTCCCCTGAAGGGATAAGCAGCAAGATGAAATGGAAAGAAGAAAACACTTATTGGAAATGCAAGAAGAGCATGAGTGGAAAAGAAGAAACAAGAAGAAGGCAAGGAGGACATCAAAACCCTAAAGATGGGAGAGGGAAGCAGGAAATCATAGGGGATATGAAGCACTGTCTTAAGGGAGTCAGCATATATGACCCTCTGTTGGAAGCAAACGGAGAGATGCATGGCCTGACGTGTTTGCAAAGCAAACGAGAAGCAGACCAAGAAAGAATCAAACAAACAAACAACACAAAAAGGGTAGGGTAACATGAATATTCAAAAGAAATTACTCAAGGTGATGTCAAGGATCATTCAGTACGCATCGACCCAGTATCGCGGCTTGAATGTACTCAGCACACCTGTATTCGGAAATCAGAGGCGTGCATTTATATTCGTAAATATTGATTCATATGAGCATATCGTGACCTAACCCAAATGCCGATTTGGAATCCAATGGATTCCTAGTCCGTGATATAGTCTTGCAAGTCTTCCAACAGGGTGAATGAATGCCATATTCTACACTACGTCGAGAAGAAATGGCACAAGCCTATAACAAGGAAAAGTAGCTCCGCAAAAGTGTACTAAGATCAAAAGAGACAGGCAGTAAAGTGCACATTGGGGATTGTATCATTCCTAGGAATTTCAGCCCCCTTGAAACAAATGGATAGATGTCCCGTGCATGCGGGTGTTTCAGCAGAAATCAACCGACGGCTATGTATTGCGGGTGTGCCCATATTACATGAACAATAGTTTCCCTTAGTGGGTCTCTGTGTACTGTGAACTGTTAGAAAGTTTAAAGACGTGTGAAACATTCAACTGAAAATGGACACACTTCCCTCCGTTGCTACAGTACATACAGATCTGAACAAAAGGAAAGAGGGAAGAACAAAGGCCCATGGGACGCTAGTGGGTAGAATCACATTTACCTTAGGAACCTCTCGTCGGATGCAGCCCCTCCCCCAACACTGACAAGATGCAGCAGCCATTGGGGATGGCAGTTAGCGGTTGGATTCCAGGTGGAATGTTGGTGTGTACCGCGAGGCTTGTTGTGGCTGGTGGATCCTAGGTACCCGGGCAGAGTTCTGTGGGTGGATCAGTGCGATGGAGGGGCTGCCGCCCTCTGTGGAGCTTGGCTTAGGTCTTTGGTCCGGGAAGCTGTGTCAGTTCGAGATACTGTTGCTGCCCAAAGTCATGAGTTCACGGGTCAGTTTCCAGAACCTGAAAGGGCAGACAGTGGAAGATCTGCCTGTCTTCAGCTTACTGGAGAGGCTCCGAGGTCCTTTCAGACTTGCCCAGTCCTGTTGAAGTCGACTTTATGGGAGACACGAAGAGAAGCTGGCCGAAAATATGGCTGCACGGATTGAGGAGAGATGCGAACACATTGATGAGAGATGTTCTGCTACAATAGAGAATACTGGCCTGGAGACAGCTGTAGAGGATAGCAGGCTCGAAAGGCATTCATGAGACATATTGAACCTCGCTGATACTAGCAGAAACATACGGAGGGCCACCGTGGACTGGAGGAAGTTCCTCAATTCTCTGCTCCAAGAACGGGTCCAAGATCCCTGACGTCTAAAGAGAAGAGATGGCAGAGATGATAAAAACGCTCATGTTCTTGAAAGAGGTCAGATAATCCACACGACCCAAGGGGCAATTCCAAGCCATTCAGATCAAAGTGCACCAAGCCCAGGTAAGCCTTTTCCCAGGTTTGGGCCTAGCTATCAAGCACTTGCTCTTCCCTCCCCTCCACTCAGGCATCCATTTTGAGGGATCAGTACCTGAGCTGCAATGAAGCAAGTAAGAGAAGAGCAAGCCCCTCCTAGAATCAGAGTTCCCCTAGCTTCATCCTCTGTGAACAACAGGGAACCCCATAAAGGTCAAATACTCTCGTATGAAATAGATAGGAATTGAATACTTAGCTCCCACAAAGAAACGATGGCCTTCCGCTAGATTCAGCAAATGCTGGGTTTATGTCTTCTCTGGGGTGAAGGGAGTGTGGTAAGTGAGGGGAATCTTTGACTGAACTTGAATCTGTATTAGGCCTCCGTTTTTCAAGACAGTCTAGGTAAATATTAGAAGTCAGATAGTGAACGGAACTGTAAAAGTCGAAAATGACATGAAAGACACAGCTTATGTGGACCGTCTTTCAATTGAGTCAAGCCCCCGGGGGCAATCTATCATGGGGGTGCAGACTTGGTTGCATTCAAGTGCTTTACCCAACATGATCGGATGATTAAGCGTTCTCATCACTGATAGAAGAACACCTGGTTCTCAGTAGCCTAGCATAGCTGCAGCAGGGTTCTCATTGCTATAATGCCTCTAGGTTCTTTGGATTCAAAGCTAAATGTATATATTTAGTTCATTTCCTCTTGTATTTTCCTTGAGAGGGATGTTACACCTTGAAATGCCAACGTTGACCAGTAGGTGTCATCAGGAGTAAAGTGCACCACATGCACAAGGCAATCCAAGCTTGGGGGTTATTTCATGTTTCCATTAGTTATTTCATGGTTCCTGTTGGTTTCGGAGGCTTCAACAGTAAAGAGCTGACATGACCCCTTTAAAAGTTCGGACTGCTAGTTTGCATTCTATCTGTCTATGTTTTCCTTAGAGCTGACAAAATGTTACCGAAATTGACAAGTCTGGCTTCTAGGTCGATTTAGTATATTTCAGAAACTAACTTCATTTTCGTATAACTCCCAAAACATTTATATCAATTCTATTAAATTTTTAAAGACTGCAAATGAGATATCAACACAATGTCAAAACTGGAGTCTTCGGACAATCCCTCCCACCACGGCTGTATAGAAACAAAGAGATAAAAAAAAATCACATTTCTGTGAAATGTATCTGGAAAGTGTTGATTCATCGATGCCCAGTTGACAGAGAAGCAGTGCAACCTGCGCTCACTTGCTCCCATGAACACAGCAATGGAAACATCCACTCACCCAGCCCTTGGCACAGGACACTTGCCGAAGAGAGGTCTGTTACTTCCAAAGACAGGATGAGGCCTCAGAACACCTGGAAGCAGGAGAAGGAAAAGCAGGGAATGGATACCAGTGCATGGTCTGAGCCCTGTTGATGGAGCAGTAAAGGTGAAACTCTCTTTCACTTGGACGCACACTCTCAAGTGGACAGGAGACATGGGATTGAAGGTGATGCGCTGAGTGTTAGAAGAGTGCACAGCAGATGCTTGGCTGTCAGAACTCAAAGAATCCAGTGCAAAATATCCCCACAGTTGATTCTGAGACCAAGCTCCGAGCTGCCAAATTTGAAGTAGCAGAGGCAACGTTCAGGGAGGGATAGGGCTACGGATGGTGGCACACGCTGAGTCTCAGGGACCTGGAATGCGTTGTGGGATTTGGTGGGTCCTATTAAGAGAGCAAACCGACCTGGGACCCCAATGAGCATGCAACAACTCTGGCGCGCGCAGTTGAAATTATCGATATGTCCCATGGCCACACCCAGTGCATCTGCAGGACAAGAGATCAATTTGGCATTTTATCAATAGAGAATGTGTGTGGCTGAATAAGAGATATTGTGCATCGGGTCTGAGGGATCCAGGGGGCCTTGGGTTTGAATTCAGAATGACAAGACTTAGGATCTGCTACATTCATAACCTGGGCTGTGATTATGGTTTGGTTTGAGGCACAGGATGTGCAACAGCTCTGTGGTTGCCTTCGTGCACCCGTGCCACAAGGACGAGAGGACAAAGAAGTGTGGTCCAAGACCACAGCGTGAGAAGAGGAAGGATTTCCTTCAGTTTATCTCTCAAAAGCGGATGCTACATTTTGGATGGCACCGGCACGGTTTGGCAGCGAGGACACCAAGTTCGGGCTGCGGGATCATTCCAGCAGGCCCTGATGTGTGACATCCATAGATATGCTTCCACTGGTGTTTCTGTAGACAGAGAAGCTCTTGGAAGAACTGGTTTCAGTGGGATATTCCCGTGGCACTACAAAGCACAAGCGCACTCACACTCTGCTCTTCTGGAAACACTCCAAAATAACGTAGAGTAGAATGCAGAGCTGAGAACCTTTAGAAGCTCCATTTCCACCAGAGGAAGTGTCCTGTGCTCTTTCAGATTTGTGCGATAAGCGTAATCAAAATGAGGTTATCCTAATCGAAATAGTATGGGGGGTTCATCACAACAAAGGCAACACCAGCAATTGGAGATAGACCAGACAACACACACAGGAAAAGGACATGGCATCAATGTCTACGAAAATTTGTCCTCACAGAAATCCCATGCAATTGTGTAGAGCCAAGAGTCTAAAGTTTTCACTTAACCAAGCCCTAGAAGTCTACATTAGATACCTGAAATTACCTGACCAGTAGAGATGAAGAAATACAGTAAAAGGAAAAGGAAGTACCATTTTCAGTTCCAAAGAGATTGAAGGCCCTAAAGATAAGCTTTCAGACAACTAGACTGCAAAACGCTCTCCAGAGCAAGTATTGAAAATGGAGGTGAGGGAAACACTGAAGAAAAACAGTGTCTCAGAATCACAAAAGGCAGAATACCCGAAAAGGGGAAGAGAAAGCCTAAAGACGGGCCAAATAATATCAGAAAACTCAGTGGATGAGAAAATATCAGGGCTAACATTCCATCCTAAGCAGACGAGATATTGCAGAGGGACGCGTGAATGACTTTGAAGACAGGGGAACACAAATCCCTCGGTCAGAAGCACACATAGGAAAGCAAGTGCAAACCAATGAAAACATTGCTGTTGAATCCTGGTTGAAGACAAGGCATGAAAGACTTAAATTCGAAAGAGTCCCAGATGGAAAAGCAAGAGATAAAGAAACAAACAATGTTTGAAAAGTTCTGTGTAGATAAATCAGACTGAAACTTGCTGAAAGCCAAGATAGAATCATCTAGGCGAATTCAGGATGTACACAGCGTCCAAAAGAGGTGGAATCCCAATAGACTTAGCAGCAGCTGTATGATCCAAATCAACAAAGTTCATGAGCATCCCAGTGATTTAAAATGCGCCTGGAGGAAAGCAACATAGTCACAAGAGAACCTCCAGAGGGGTTTCAGCTGCTATCTCAGCAGCAATATTGCAGGACAGGGAGGAGTGCCAGGACATAGACCATAGATTGAATGGCAAAATGCTGCCATCTAGGGTAGCCTATGCCACATGACCACCATTTCTAATAACAGCAGAGCTAGAGAATGCCACAGACCTGCAAATCTTAAAAGAATTCAGCAGTTCGAAACTTATCCTAAAAGAAAGGTTGAGAATTCTCCCCTGAAGGGATAAGCAGCAAGATGAAATGGAAAGAAGAAAACCCTTATTGGAAATGCAAGAAGAGCATGAGTGGAAAAGAAGAAACAAGAAGAAGGCAAGGAGGACATCAAAACCCTAAAGATGGGAGAGGGAAGCAGGAAATCATAGGGGATTGGAAGCACTATCTTAAGGGAGTCAGCTTATATGACTCTCTGTTGGAAGCAAACGGAGAGATGCATGGCCTGACGTGTTTGCAAAGCAAACGAGAAGCAGACCAAGAAAGAATCAAACAAACAAACAACACAAAAAGGGTAGGGTAACAAGAATATTCAAAAGAAATTACTCAAGGTGATGTCAGGATCATTCAGTACGCATCGACCCAGTATCGCGGCTTGAATGTACTCAGCACACCTGTATTCGGAAATCAGAGGCGTGCATTTATATTCGTAAATATTGATTCATATGAGCATATCGTGACCTAACCCAAATGCCGATTTGGAATGCAATGGATTCCTAGTCAGTGATATAGACTTGCAAGTCTTCCAACAGGATGAATGAATGCCATATTCTACACTATGTCGAGAAGAAATGGCACAAGCCTATAACAAGGAAAAGTAGCTCCACAAAAGTGTACTAAGATCAAAAGAGACAGGCCGTAAAGTTCACATTGGGGATTGTATCAGTCCTAGGAATTTCAGCCCCCTTGAAACAAATGGATAGATGTCCCGTGAATGCGGGTGTTTCAGCAGAAATCAACCGAAGGCTATGTATTGCGGGTGTGCCCATATTACAGGAACAATAGTTTCCCTTAGTGGGTCTCTGTGTACTGTCAACTGTTAGAAAGTTTAAAGACGTCTGAAACATTCAACTGAAAATGCACACACTTCCCTCCGTTGCTACAGTGCATACAGATCTGAACAAAAGGAAAGAGGGAAGAACAAAGGCCCATGGGACGCTAGTGGGTAGAATCACTTTTACCTTAGGAACCTCTCGTCGGATGCAGCCCCTCCCCCAACACTGACAAGATGCAGCAGCCATTGGGGATGGCAGTTAGCGGTTGGATTCCAGGTGGAATGTTGGTGTGTACCGCGAGGCTTGTTGTGGCTGGTGGATCCTAGGTAACCGGGCAGAGTTCTGTGGGTGGATTAGTGCGATGGAGGGGCTGCCGCCCTCTGTGGAGCTTGGCTTAAGTCTTTGGTCCGGGAAGCTGTGTCAGTTCGAGATACTGCTGCTGCCCAAAGACCTGAGTTCACGGGTCAGTTTCCAGAACCTGAAAGGGCAGACAGTGGAAGATCTGCCTGTCTTCAGCTTACTGGAGAGGCTCCGAGGTCCTTTCAGACTTGCCCAGTCCTGTTGAAGTCGACTTTATGGGAGTCACGAAGAGAAGCTGGCCGAAAAGATGGCTGCACGGATTGAGGAGAGATGCGAACACATTGATGAGAGATGTTCTGCTACAATAGAGAATACTGGCCTGAGACAGCTGTAGAGGATAGCAGGCTCAAAAGGCATTCATGAGACATATTGAACCTCGCTGATACTAGCAGAATCATACGGAGGGCCACCGTGGACTTGAGGATGTTCCTCAATTCTCTGCTCCAAGAACAGGTCCAAGATCCCTGACGTCTACAGAGAAGAGATGGCAGAGATGATAAAAACGCTCATGTTCTTGAAAGAGGTCAGATAATCCACACGACCCAAGGGGCAATTCCAAGCCATTCAGATCAAAGTGCACCAAGCCCAGGTAAGCCTTTTCCCAGGTTTGGGCCTAGCTATCAAGCACTTGCTCTTCCCTCCCCTCCACTCAGGCATCCATTTTGAGGGATCAGTACCTGAGCTGCAATGAAGCCAGTAAGAGAAGAGCAAGCCCCTCCTAGAATCAGAGTTCCTCTAGCTTCATCCTCTGTGAACAACAGGGAAGCCCATAAAGGTCAAATACTCTCGTATGAAATAGATAGGAATTGAATACTTAGCTCCCACAAAGAAACGATGGCCTTCCGCTAGATTCAGCAAATGCTCGGATTATGTCCTCTCTGGGGTGAAGGGAGTGTGGTAAGTGAGGGGAATCTTTGACTGAACTTGAATCTGTATTAGGCCTCCGTTTTTCAAGACAGTCTAGGTAAATATTAGAAGTCAGATAGTGAACGGAACTGTAAAAGTCGCCAATGATATGAAAGAAACAGCTTATGTGGACCGTCTTTCAATTGAGTCAAGCCCCCGGGGGCAATCTATCATGGGGGTGCAGACTTGGTTGCATTCAAGTGCTTTACCCAACATGATCGGATGATTAAGCGTTCTCATCACTGATAGAAGAACACCTGGTTCTCAGTAGCCTAGCATAGCTGCAGCAGGGTTCTCATAGCTATAATGCCTCTAGGTTCTTTGGATTCAAAGCTAAATGTATATATTTAGTTCGTTTCCTCTTGTATTTTCCTTGAGAGGGATGTTACTCCTCTAAATGCCAACATTGACCAGTAGGTGTCATCGGGAGTAAAGGGCACCACATGCACAAGGGAATCCAAGCTTGGGGGTTATTTCATGTTTCCATTAGTTATTTCATGGTTCCTGTTGGTTTCGGAGGCTTCAACAGTAAAGAGCTGACATGACCCCTTTAACAGTTCGGACTGCTAGTTTGCATTCTATCTGTCTATGTTTTCCTTAGAGCTGACAAAATGTTACCGAAATTGACAAGTCTGGCTTCTAGGTCGATTTAGTATGTTTCAGAAACTAACTTCATTTTCGTATAACTCCCAAAACATTTATATCAATTCTATTAAATTTTTAAAGACTGCAAATGAGATATCAACACAATGTCAAAATTGGAGTCTTCGGACAATCCCTCCCACCACGGCTGTATAGAAACAAAGAGATAAAAAAAATCACATTTCTGTGAAATGTATCTGGAAAGTGTTGATTCATCGATGCCCAGTTGACAGAGAAGCAGTGCAACCTGCGCTCACTCGCTCCCATGGACACAGCAATGGAAACATCCACTCACCCAGCCCTTGGCACAGGACACTTGCCGAAGAGAGGTCTGTTACTTCCAAAGACAGGATGAGGCCTCAGAACACCTGGAAGCAGGAGAAGGAAAAGCAGGGAATGGATACCAGTGCATGGTCTGAGCCCTGTTGATGGAGCAGTAAAGGTGAAACTCTCTTTAACTTGGACGCACACTCTCAAGCGGACAGGAGACATGGAATTGAGGTGATGCGCTGAGTGTTAGAAGAGTGCACAGCAGATGCTTGGCTGACAGAACTCAAAGAATCCAGTGCAAAATATCCCCACAGTTGATTCTGAGACCAAGCTCTGAGCTGCCAAACTTGAGGTAGCAGAGGCAGCGTTCAGGGAGGGATAGGGCTACGGATGGTGGCACACGCTGAGTCTCAGGGATCTGGAGTGCGTTGTGGGATGTGGTGGGTCCTATCAAGAGAGCAAACCGACCTGGGACCCCAATGAGCAAGCAACCACCCTGTCGCACGCAGTTGAAATTATCGATATGTCCCATGGCCACACCCAGTGCATCTGCAGGACCAGAGATCAATTTGGCATTTTGCCAATAGAGCATGTGTGGGGCTGAATCAGAGATATTGTGCATCGGGTCTGAGGGATCCAGGGGGCCTTGGGTTTGAATTCAGAATGAAAAGCCTTAGGATCTGCTACATTCATAACCTGGGCTGTGATTATGGTTTGGTTTGAGGCACAGGGTGTGCAACAGCTCTGTGGTTGCCTTCGTGCACCCGTGCCACAAAGATGAGAGGACAAGGAATTGTGGTCCAAGACCACAGCGTGAGAAGAGGAAGGATTTCCTTCAGTTTATCTCTCAAAAGCGGATGCTACATTATGGATGGCACCGGCACGGTTCGGCAGCGAGGACACCAAGTTCGGGCTGCGGGATCATTCCAGCAGGCCCTGATGTGTGACATCCATAGATATGCTTCCACTGGTGTTTCTGTAGACAGAGAAGCTCTTGGAAGAACTGGTTTCAGTGGGACATTCCCGTGGCACTACAAAGCACAAGCGCACTCACACTCTGCACTTCTGGAAACCCTCCAAAATAACATAGAGTAGAATGCAGAGCTGAGAACTTTTAGAAGCTCCATTTCCACCAGAAGAAGTGTCCTGTGCTCTTTCAGATTTGTGAGATAAGCGTAATCAAAATGAGGTTATCCTAATCGAAAAAGTATGGGGGGTTCATCACAACAAAGGCATCACCAGCAATTGGAGATAGACCAGACAACACACACAGGAACAGGACATGGCATCAATGTCTAGGAAAATTTGTCCTCACAGAAATCCCATGCAAATGTGTAGAACCAAGAGTCTAAAGTTTTCACTTAACCAAGCCCTAGAAGTCCACATTAGATACCTGAAATTACCTGACCAGTAGAGATGAAGAAATACAGTTAAAGGAAAAGGAAGTACCATTTTCAGTTCCAAAGAGATTGAAGGCCCTAAAGATAAGCTTTCAGACAACTAGACTGCAAAACGCTCTCCAGAGCAAGTATTGAAAATGGAGGTGAGGGAAACACTGAAGAACAATAGTGTCTCAGAATCACAAAAGGCAGAATACCCGAAAAGGGGAAGAGAAAGCCTAAAGACGAGCCAAATAATCTCAGAAAACTCAGTGGATGAGAAAATATCAGGGCTAACATTCCGTCCTAAGCAGACGAGTTATTGCAGAGGGACGCGTGAATGACTTTGAAGACAGGGGAACAGAAATCCCTCGGTCAGAAGCACACATAGGAAAGCAAGTGCAAACCAATGAAAACATTGCTGTTGAATCCTGGTTGAAGACAAGGCATGAAAGACTTCAATTCGAAAGAGTCCCAGATGGAAAAGCAAGAGATAAAGAAACAAACAATGTTTGAAAAGTTCTGTGTAGAAAAATCAGACTGAAACTTGCTGAAAGCCAAGATAGAATCATCTAGGCGAATTCAGGAAGTACACAGCGTCCAAAAGAGGTGGAATCCCAATAGACTTAGCAGCAGCTGTATGATCCAAATCAACAAAGTTCATGAGCATCCCAGTGATTTAAAATGCGCCTGGAGGAAAGCAACATAGTCACAAGAGAACCTCCAGAGGGGTTTCAGCTGCTATCTCAGCAGCAATATTGCAGGACAGGGAGGAGTGCCAGGACATAGACCATAGATTGAATGGCAAAATGCTGCCATCTAGGGTAGCCTATGCCACATGACCACCATTTCTAATAACAGCAGAGCTAGAGAATGCCACAGACCTGCAAATCTTAAAAGAATTCAGCAGTTCGAAACTTATCCTAAAAGAAAGGTTGAGAATTCTCCCCTGAAGGGATAAGCAGCAAGATGAAATGGAAAGAAGAAAACCCTTATTGGAAATGCAAGAAGAGCATGAGTGGAAAAGAAGAAACAAGAAGAAGGCAAGGAGGACATCAAAACCCTAAAGATGGGAGAGGGAAGCAGGAAATCATAGGGGATTGGAAGCACTATCTTAAGGGAGTCAGCTTATATGACTCTCTGTTGGAAGCAAACGGAGAGATGCATGGCCTGACGTGTTTGCAAAGCAAACGAGAAGCAGACCAAGAAAGAATCAAACAAACAAACAACACAAAAAGGGTAGGGTAACAAGAATATTCAAAAGAAATTACTCAAGGTGATGTCAGGATCATTCAGTACGCATCGACCCAGTATCGCGGCTTGAATGTACTCAGCACACCTGTATTCGGAAATCAGAGGCGTGCATTTATATTCGTAAATATTGATTCATATGAGCATATCGTGACCTAACCCAAATGCCGATTTGGAATGCAATGGATTCCTAGTCAGTGATATAGACTTGCAAGTCTTCCAACAGGATGAATGAATGCCATATTCTACACTATGTCGAGAAGAAATGGCACAAGCCTATAACAAGGAAAAGTAGCTCCACAAAAGTGTACTAAGATCAAAAGAGACAGGCCGTAAAGTTCACATTGGGGATTGTATCAGTCCTAGGAATTTCAGCCCCCTTGAAACAAATGGATAGATGTCCCGTGAATGCGGGTGTTTCAGCAGAAATCAACCGAAGGCTATGTATTGCGGGTGTGCCCATATTACAGGAACAATAGTTTCCCTTAGTGGGTCTCTGTGTACTGTCAACTGTTAGAAAGTTTAAAGACGTCTGAAACATTCAACTGAAAATGCACACACTTCCCTCCGTTGCTACAGTGCATACAGATCTGAACAAAAGGAAAGAGGGAAGAACAAAGGCCCATGGGACGCTAGTGGGTAGAATCACTTTTACCTTAGGAACCTCTCGTCGGATGCAGCCCCTCCCCCAACACTGACAAGATGCAGCAGCCATTGGGGATGGCAGTTAGCGGTTGGATTCCAGGTGGAATGTTGGTGTGTACCGCGAGGCTTGTTGTGGCTGGTGGATCCTAGGTAACCGGGCAGAGTTCTGTGGGTGGATTAGTGCGATGGAGGGGCTGCCGCCCTCTGTGGAGCTTGGCTTAAGTCTTTGGTCCGGGAAGCTGTGTCAGTTCGAGATACTGCTGCTGCCCAAAGACCTGAGTTCACGGGTCAGTTTCCAGAACCTGAAAGGGCAGACAGTGGAAGATCTGCCTGTCTTCAGCTTACTGGAGAGGCTCCGAGGTCCTTTCAGACTTGCCCAGTCCTGTTGAAGTCGACTTTATGGGAGTCACGAAGAGAAGCTGGCCGAAAAGATGGCTGCACGGATTGAGGAGAGATGCGAACACATTGATGAGAGATGTTCTGCTACAATAGAGAATACTGGCCTGAGACAGCTGTAGAGGATAGCAGGCTCAAAAGGCATTCATGAGACATATTGAACCTCGCTGATACTAGCAGAATCATACGGAGGGCCACCGTGGACTTGAGGATGTTCCTCAATTCTCTGCTCCAAGAACAGGTCCAAGATCCCTGACGTCTACAGAGAAGAGATGGCAGAGATGATAAAAACGCTCATGTTCTTGAAAGAGGTCAGATAATCCACACGACCCAAGGGGCAATTCCAAGCCATTCAGATCAAAGTGCACCAAGCCCAGGTAAGCCTTTTCCCAGGTTTGGGCCTAGCTATCAAGCACTTGCTCTTCCCTCCCCTCCACTCAGGCATCCATTTTGAGGGATCAGTACCTGAGCTGCAATGAAGCCAGTAAGAGAAGAGCAAGCCCCTCCTAGAATCAGAGTTCCTCTAGCTTCATCCTCTGTGAACAACAGGGAAGCCCATAAAGGTCAAATACTCTCGTATGAAATAGATAGGAATTGAATACTTAGCTCCCACAAAGAAACGATGGCCTTCCGCTAGATTCAGCAAATGCTCGGATTATGTCCTCTCTGGGGTGAAGGGAGTGTGGTAAGTGAGGGGAATCTTTGACTGAACTTGAATCTGTATTAGGCCTCCGTTTTTCAAGACAGTCTAGGTAAATATTAGAAGTCAGATAGTGAACGGAACTGTAAAAGTCGCCAATGATATGAAAGAAACAGCTTATGTGGACCGTCTTTCAATTGAGTCAAGCCCCCGGGGGCAATCTATCATGGGGGTGCAGACTTGGTTGCATTCAAGTGCTTTACCCAACATGATCGGATGATTAAGCGTTCTCATCACTGATAGAAGAACACCTGGTTCTCAGTAGCCTAGCATAGCTGCAGCAGGGTTCTCATAGCTATAATGCCTCTAGGTTCTTTGGATTCAAAGCTAAATGTATATATTTAGTTCGTTTCCTCTTGTATTTTCCTTGAGAGGGATGTTACTCCTCTAAATGCCAACATTGACCAGTAGGTGTCATCGGGAGTAAAGGGCACCACATGCACAAGGGAATCCAAGCTTGGGGGTTATTTCATGTTTCCATTAGTTATTTCATGGTTCCTGTTGGTTTCGGAGGCTTCAACAGTAAAGAGCTGACATGACCCCTTTAACAGTTCGGACTGCTAGTTTGCATTCTATCTGTCTATGTTTTCCTTAGAGCTGACAAAATGTTACCGAAATTGACAAGTCTGGCTTCTAGGTCGATTTAGTATGTTTCAGAAACTAACTTCATTTTCGTATAACTCCCAAAACATTTATATCAATTCTATTAAATTTTTAAAGACTGCAAATGAGATATCAACACAATGTCAAAATTGGAGTCTTCGGACAATCCCTCCCACCACGGCTGTATAGAAACAAAGAGATAAAAAAAATCACATTTCTGTGAAATGTATCTGGAAAGTGTTGATTCATCGATGCCCAGTTGACAGAGAAGCAGTGCAACCTGCGCTCACTCGCTCCCATGGACACAGCAATGGAAACATCCACTCACCCAGCCCTTGGCACAGGACACTTGCCGAAGAGAGGTCTGTTACTTCCAAAGACAGGATGAGGCCTCAGAACACCTGGAAGCAGGAGAAGGAAAAGCAGGGAATGGATACCAGTGCATGGTCTGAGCCCTGTTGATGGAGCAGTAAAGGTGAAACTCTCTTTAACTTGGACGCACACTCTCAAGCGGACAGGAGACATGGAATTGAGGTGATGCGCTGAGTGTTAGAAGAGTGCACAGCAGATGCTTGGCTGACAGAACTCAAAGAATCCAGTGCAAAATATCCCCACAGTTGATTCTGAGACCAAGCTCTGAGCTGCCAAACTTGAGGTAGCAGAGGCAGCGTTCAGGGAGGGATAGGGCTACGGATGGTGGCACACGCTGAGTCTCAGGGATCTGGAGTGCGTTGTGGGATGTGGTGGGTCCTATCAAGAGAGCAAACCGACCTGGGACCCCAATGAGCAAGCAACCACCCTGTCGCACGCAGTTGAAATTATCGATATGTCCCATGGCCACACCCAGTGCATCTGCAGGACCAGAGATCAATTTGGCATTTTGCCAATAGAGCATGTGTGGGGCTGAATCAGAGATATTGTGCATCGGGTCTGAGGGATCCAGGGGGCCTTGGGTTTGAATTCAGAATGAAAAGCCTTAGGATCTGCTACATTCATAACCTGGGCTGTGATTATGGTTTGGTTTGAGGCACAGGGTGTGCAACAGCTCTGTGGTTGCCTTCGTGCACCCGTGCCACAAAGATGAGAGGACAAGGAATTGTGGTCCAAGACCACAGCGTGAGAAGAGGAAGGATTTCCTTCAGTTTATCTCTCAAAAGCGGATGCTACATTATGGATGGCACCGGCACGGTTCGGCAGCGAGGACACCAAGTTCGGGCTGCGGGATCATTCCAGCAGGCCCTGATGTGTGACATCCATAGATATGCTTCCACTGGTGTTTCTGTAGACAGAGAAGCTCTTGGAAGAACTGGTTTCAGTGGGACATTCCCGTGGCACTACAAAGCACAAGCGCACTCACACTCTGCACTTCTGGAAACCCTCCAAAATAACATAGAGTAGAATGCAGAGCTGAGAACTTTTAGAAGCTCCATTTCCACCAGAAGAAGTGTCCTGTGCTCTTTCAGATTTGTGAGATAAGCGTAATCAAAATGAGGTTATCCTAATCGAAAAAGTATGGGGGGTTCATCACAACAAAGGCATCACCAGCAATTGGAGATAGACCAGACAACACACACAGGAACAGGACATGGCATCAATGTCTAGGAAAATTTGTCCTCACAGAAATCCCATGCAAATGTGTAGAACAAAGAGTCTAAAGTTTTCACTTAACCAAGCCCTAGAAGTCCACATTAGATACCTGAAATTACCTGACCAGTAGAGATGAAGAAATACAGTTAAAGGAAAAGGAAGTACCATTTTCAGTTCCAAAGAGATTGAAGGCCCTAAAGATAAGCTTTCAGACAACTAGACTGCAAAACGCTCTCCAGAGCAAGTATTGAAAATGGAGGTGAGGGAAACACTGAAGAACAATAGTGTCTCAGAATCACAAAAGGCAGAATACCCGAAAAGGGGAAGAGAAAGCCTAAAGACGAGCCAAATAATCTCAGAAAACTCAGTGGATGAGAAAATATCAGGGCTAACATTCCGTCCTAAGCAGACGAGTTATTGCAGAGGGACGCGTGAATGACTTTGAAGACAGGGGAACAGAAATCCCTCGGTCAGAAGCACACATAGGAAAGCAAGTGCAAACCAATGAAAACATTGCTGTTGAATCCTGGTTGAAGACAAGGCATGAAAGACTTCAATTCGAAAGAGTCCCAGATGGAAAAGCAAGAGATAAAGAAACAAACAATGTTTGAAAAGTTCTGTGTAGAAAAATCAGACTGAAACTTGCTGAAAGCCAAGATAGAATCATCTAGGCGAATTCAGGAAGTACACAGTGTCCAAAAGAGGTGGAATCCCAATAGACTTAGCAGCAGCTGTATGATCCAAATCAACAAAGTTCATGAGCATCCCAGTGATTTAAAATGCGCCTGGAGGAAAGCAACATAGTCACAAGAGAACCTCCAGAGGGGTTTCAGCTGCTATCTCAGCAGCAATATTGCAGGACAGGGAGGAGTGCCAGGACATAGACCATAGCTTGAATGGCAAAAT
Source organism: Vicugna pacos (assembly GCF_048564905.1). Taxonomy (NCBI): domain Eukaryota; kingdom Metazoa; phylum Chordata; class Mammalia; order Artiodactyla; family Camelidae; genus Vicugna; species Vicugna pacos. The sequence continues at coordinate 73,816,957 of NW_027328741.1, read as the reverse complement.
GCTGCCATCTAGGGTAGCCTATGCCACATGACCACCATTTCTAATAACAGCAGAGCTAGAGAATGCCACAGACCTGCAAATCTTAAAAGAATTCAGCAGTTCGAAACTTATCCTAAAAGAAAGGTTGAGAATTCTCCCCTGAAGGGATAAGCAGCAAGATGAAATGGAAAGAAGAAAACCCTTATTGGAAATGCAAGAAGAGCATGAGTGGAAAAGAAGAAACAAGAAGAAAGCAAGGAGGACATCAAAACCCTAAAAATGGGAAAGGGAAGCAGGAAATCATAGGGGATTGGAAGCACTATCTTAAGGGAGTCAGCTTATATGACTCTCTGTTGGAAGCAAACGGAGAGATGCATGGCCTGACGTGTTTGCAAAGCAAACGAGAAGCAGACCAAGAAAGAATCAAACAAACAAACAACACAAAAAGGGTAGGGTAACAAGAATATTCAAAAGAAATTACTCAAGGTGATGTCAAGGATCATTCAGTACGCATCGACCCAGTATCGCGGCTTGAATGTACTCAGCACACCTGTATTCGGAAATCAAAGGCGTGCATTTATATTCGTAAATATTGATTCATATGAGCATATCGTGACCTAACCCAAATGCCGATTTGGAATCCAATGGATTCCTAGTCCGTGATATAGACTTGCAAGTCTTCCAACAGGATGAATGAATGCCATATTCTACACTACGTCGAGAAGAAATGGCAGAAGCCTATAACAAGGAAAAGTAGCTCCGCAAAAGTGTACTAAGATCAAAAGAGACAGGCAGTAAAGTGCACATTGGGGATTGTATCAGTCCTAGGAATTTCAGCCCCCTTGAAACAAATGGATAGATGTCCCGTGAATGCGGGTGTTTCAGCAGAAATCAACCGACGGCTATGTATTGCGGGTGTGCCCATATTACAGGAACAATAGTTTCCCTTAGTGGGTCTCTGTGTACTGTGAACTGTTAGAAAGTTTAAAGACGTGTGAAACATTCAACTGAAAATGGACACACTTCCCTCCGTTGCTACAGTGCATACAGATCTGAACAAAAGGAAAGAGGGAAGAACAAAGGCCCATGGGACGCTAGTGGGTAGAATCACATTTACCTTAGGAACCTCTCGTCGGATGCAGCCCCTCCCCCAACACTGACAAGATGCAGCAGCCATTGGGGATGGCAGTTAGCGGTTGGATTCCAGGTGGAATGTTGGTGTGTACCGCGAGGCTTGTTGTGGCTGGTGGATCCTAGGTAACCGGGCAGAGTTCTGTGGGTGGATCAGTGCGATGGAGGGGCTGCCGCCCTCTGTGGAGCTTGGCTTAGGTCTTTGGTCCGGGAAGCTGTGTCAGTTCGAGATATTGCTGCTGCCCAAAGACCTGAGTTCACGGGTCAGTTTCCAGAACCTGAAAGGGCAGACAGTGGAAGATCTGCCTGTCTTCAGCTTACTGGAGAGGCTCCGAGGTCCTTTCAGACTTGCCCAGTCCTGTTGAAGTCGACTTTATGGGAGACACGAAGAGAAGCTGGCCGAAAATATGGCTGCACGGATTGAGGAGAGATGCGAACACATTGATGAGAGATGTTCTGCTACAATAAAGAATACTGGCCTGGAGACAGCTGTAGAGGATAGCAGGCACGAAAGGCATTCAGGAGACATATTGAACCTCGCTGATACTAGCAGAAACATACGGAGGGCCACCGTGGACTGGAGGAAGTTCCTCAATTCTCTGCTCCAAGAACGGGTCCAAGATCCCTGACGTCTAAAGAGAAGAGATGGCAGAGATGATAAAAACGCTCATGTTCTTGAAAGAGGTCAGATAATCCACACGACCCAAGGGGCAATTCCAAGCCATTCAGATCAAAGTGCACCAAGCCCAGGTAAGCCTTTTCCCAGGTTTGGGCCTAGCTATCAAGCACTTGCTCTTCCCTCCCCTCCACTCAGGCATCCATTTTGAGGGATCAGTAGCTGAGCTGCAATGAAGCCAGTAAGAGAAGAGCAAGCCCCTCCTAGAAGCAGAGTTCCTCTAGCTTCATCCTCTGTGAACAACAGGGAACCCCATAAAGGTCAAATACTCTCGTATGAAATAGATAGGAATTGAATACTTAGCTCCCACAAAGAAACGATGGCCTTCCGCTAGATTCAGCAAATGCTGGGTTTATGTCTTCTCTGGGGTGAAGGGAGTGTGGTAAGTGAGGGGAATCTTTGACTGAACTTGAATCTGTATTAGGCCTCCGTTTCTCAAGACAGTCTAGGTAAATATTAGAAGTCAGATAGTGAACGGAACTGTAAAAGTCGCCAATGACATAAAAGAAACAGCTTATGTGGACCGTCTTCCAATTGAGTCAAGCCCCCGGGGGCTATCTATCATGGGGGTGCAGACTTGGTTGCATTCAAGTGCTTTACCCAACATGATCGGATGATTAAGCGTTCTCATCACTGATAGAAGAACACCTGGTTCTCAGTAGCCTAGCATAGCTGCAGCAGGGTTCTCATAGCTATAATGCCTCTAGGTTCTTTGGATTCAAAGCTAAATGTATATATTTAGTTCGTTTCCTCTTGTATTTGCCTTGAGAGGGATGTTACACCTCTAAATGCCAAAATTGACCAGTAGGTGTCATCGGGAGTAAAGGGCACCACATGCACAAGGGAATCCAAGCTTGGGGGTTATTTCATGTTTCCATTAGTTATTTCATGGTTCCTGTTGGTTTCGGAGGCTTCAACAGTAAAGAGCTGACATGACCCCTTTAACAGTTCGGACTGCTAGTTTGCATTCTATCTGTCTATGTTTTCCTTAGAGCTGACAAAATGTAACCGAAATTGACAAGTCTGGCTTCTAGGTCGATTTAGTATGTTTCAGAAACTAACTTCATTTTCGTATAACTCCCAAAACATTTATATCAATTCTATTAAATTTTTAAAGACTGCAAATGAGATATCAACACAATGTCAAAACTGGAGTCTTCGGACAATCCCTCCCACCACGGCTGTATAGAAACAAAGAGATAAAAAAAAATCACATTTCTGTGAAATGTATCTGGAAAGTGTTGATTCATCGATGCCCAGTTGACAGAGAAGCAGTGCAACCTGCGCTCACTTGCTCCCATGAACACAGCAATGGAAACATCCACTCACCCAGCCCTTTGCACAGGACACTTGCCGAAGAGAGGTCTGTTACTTCCAAAGACAGGATGAGGCCTCAGAACACCTGGAAGCAGGAGAAGGAAAAGCAGGGAATGGATACCAGTGCATGGTCTGAGCCCTGTTGATGGAGCAGTAAAGGTGAAACTCTCTTTAACTTGGACGCACACTCTCAAGCGGACAGGAGACATGGGATTGAAGGTGATGCGCTGAGTGTTAGAAGAGTGCACAGCAGATGCTTGGCTGACAGAACTCAAAGAATCCAGTGCAAAATATCCCCACAGTTGATTCTGAGACCAAGCTCCGAGCTGCCAAATTTGAGGTAGCAGAGGCAGCGTTCAGGGAGGGATAGGGCTACGGATGGTGGCACACGCTGAGTCTCAGGGATCTGGAGTGCGTTGAGGGATGTGGTGGGTCCTATCAAGAGAGCAAACCGACCTGGGACCCCAATGAGCAAGCAACCACCCTGGCGCACGCAGTTGAAATTATCGATATGTCCCATGGCCACACCCAGTGCATCTGCAGGACCAGAGACCAATTTGGCCTTTTGCCAATAGAGCATGTGTGGGGCTGAATCAGAGATATTGTGCATCGGGTCTGAGGGATCCAGGGGGCCTTGGGTTTGAATTCAGAATGAAAAGCCTTAGGATCTGCTACATTCATAACCTGGGCTGTGATTGTGGTTTGGTTTGAGGCACAGGATGTGCAACAGCTCTGTGGTTGGCTTCGTGCACCCGTGCCACAAGGACGAGAGGAAAAGGAAGTGTGGTCCAAGACCACAGCGTGAGAAGAGGAAGGATTTCCTTCAGTTTATCTCTCAAAAGCGGATGCTACATTTTGGATGGCACCGGCACGGTTCGGCAGCGAGGACAACAAGTTCGGGCTGCGGGATCATTCCAGCAGGCCCTGATGTGTGACATCCATAGATATGCTTCCACTGGTGTTTCTGTAGACAGAGAAGCTCTTGGAAGAACTGGTTTCAGTGGGACATTCCCGTGGCACTACAAAGCACAAGCGCACTCACACTCTGCTCTTCTGGAAACACTCCAAAATAACATAGAGTAGAATGCAGAGCTGAGAACCTTTAGAAGCTCCATTTCCACCAGAGGAAGTGTCCTGTGCTCTTTCAGACTTGTGAGATAAGCGTAATCAAAATGAGGTTATCCTAATCGAAATAGTATGGGGTGTTCATCACAACAAAGGCAACAACAGCAATTGTAGATAGACCAGACAACACACACAGAAACAAGACATGGCATCAATGTCTAGGAAAATTTGTCCTCACACTAATCCCATGCAATTGTGTAGAGCCAAGTGTCTAAAGTTTTACTTAACCAAGCCCTAGAAGTCTACATTAGATACCTGAAATTACCTGACCAGTAGAGATGAAGAAATACAGTAAAAGGAAAAGGAAGTACCATTTTCAGTTCCAAAGAGATTGAAGGCCCTAAAGATAAGCTTTCAGACAACTAGACTGCAAAACACTCTCCAGAGCAAGTATTGAAAATGGAGGTGAGGGAAACACTGAAGAACAACAGTGTCTCAGAATCACAAAAGGCAGAATACCAGAAAAGGGGAAGAGAAAGCCTAAAGACGAGCCAAATAATCTCAGAAAACTCAGTGGATGAGAAAATATCAGGGCTAACATTCCCTCCTAAGCAGACGAGATATTGCAGAGGGACGCGTGAATGACTTTGAAGACAGGGGAACAGAAATCCCTCGGTCAGAAGCACACATAGGAAAGCAAGTGCAAACCAATGAAAACATTGCTGTTGAATCCTGGTTGAAGACAAGGCATGAAAGACTAAAATTCGAAAGAGTCCCAGATGGAAAAGCAAGAGATAAAGAAACAAACAATGTTTGAAAAGGGATGTGTAGAAAAATCAGAATGAAACTTGCTGAAAGCCAAGATAGAATCATCTAGGCGAATTCAGGAAGTACACAGCGTCCAAAAGAGGTGGAATCCCAATAGACTTAGCAGCAGCTGTATGATCCAAATCAACAAAGTTCATGAGCATCCCAGTGATTTAAACTGCGCCTGGAGGAAAGCAACATAGTCACAAGAGAACCTCCAGAGGGGTTTCAGCTGCTATCTCAGCAGCAATATTGCAGGACAGGGAGGAGTGCCAGGACATAGACCATAGCTTGAATGGCAAAATGCTGCCATCTAGGGTAGCCTATGCCACATGACCACCATTTCTAATAACAGCAGAGCTAGAGAATGCCACAGACCTGCAAATCTTAGAAGAATTCAGCAGTTCGAAACATATCCTAAAAGAAAGGTTGAGAATTCTTCCCTGAAGGGATAAGCAGCAAGATGAAATGGAAAGAAGAAAACCCTTATTGGAAATGCAAGAAGAGCATGAGTGGAAAAGAAGAAACAAGAAGAAGGCAAGGAGGACATCAAAACCCTAAAGATGGGAGAGGGAAGCAGGAAATCTTAGGGGATTGGAAGCACTATCTTAAGGGAGTCAGCTTATATGACTCTCTGTTGGAAGCAAACGTAGAGATGCATGGCCTGACATGTTTGCAAAGCAAACGAGAAGCAGACCAAGAAAGAATCAAACAAACAAACAACACAAAAAGGGTAGGGTAACAAGAATATTCAAAAGAAATTACTCAAGGTGATGTCAAGGATCATTCAGTACGCATCGACCCAGTATCGTGGCTTGAATGTACTCAGCACACCTGTATTCGGAAATCAGAGGCGTGCATTTATATTCGTAAATATTGATTCATATGAGCATATCGTGACCTAAACCAAATGCCGATTTGGAATCCAATGGATTCCTAGTCCGTGATATAGACTTGCAAGTCTTCCAACAGGATGAATGAATGCCATATTCTACACTACGTCGAGAAGAAATGGCACAAGCCTATAACAAGGAAAAGTAGCTCCGCAAAAGTGTACTAAGATCAAAAGAGACAGGCAGTAAAGTGCACATTGGGGATTGTATCAGTCCTAGGAATTCAGCCCCCTTGAAACAAATGGATAGATGTCCCGTGAATGCGGGTGTTTCAGCAGAAATCAACCGACGGCTATGTATTGCGGGTGTGCCCATATTACAGGAACAATAGTTTCCCTTAGTGGGTCTCTGTGTACTGTGAACTGTTAGAAAGTTTAAAGACGTGTGAAACATTCAACTGAAAATGGACACACTTCCCTCCGTTGCTACAGTGCATACAGATATGAACAAAAGGAAAGAGGGAAGAACAAAGGCCCATGGGACGCTAGTGGGTAGAATCACATTTACCTTAGGAACCTCTCGTCGGATGCAGCCCCTCCCCCAACACTGACAAGATGCAGCAGCCATTGGGGATGGCAGTTAGCGGTTGGATTCCAGGTGGAATGTTGGTGTGTACCGCGAGGCTTGTTGTGGCTGGTGGATCCTAGGTAACCGGGCAGAGTTCTGTGGGTGGATCAGTGCGATGGAGGGGCTGCCGCCCTCTGTGGAGCTTGGCTTAGGTCTTTGGTCCGGGAAGCTGTGTCAGTTCGAGATACTGGTGCTGCCCAAAGACCTGAGTTCACGGGTCAGTTTCCAGAACCTGAAAGGGCAGACAGTGGAAGATCTGCCTGTCTTCAGCTTACTGGAGAGGCTCCGATGTCCTTTCAGACTTGCCTAGTCCGGTTGAAGTCGACTTTATGGGAGACACGAAGAGAAGCTGGCCGAAAATATGGCTGAACGGATTGAGGAGAGATGCGAACGCATTGATGAGAGATGTTCTGCTACAATAGAGAATACTGGCCTGGAGACAGCTGTAGAGGATAGCAGGCTCGAAAGGCATTCATGAGACATATTGAACCTCGCTGATACTAGCAGAAACATACGGAGGGCCACCGTGGACTGGAGGAAGTTCCTCAATTCTCTGCTCCAAGAACGGGTCCAAGATCCCTGACGTCTAAAGAGAAGAGATGGCAGAGATGATAAAAACGCTCATGTTCTTGAAAGAGGTCAGATAATCCACACGACCCAAGGGGCAATTCCAAGCCATTCAGATCAAAGTGCACCAAGCCCAGGTAAGCCTTTTCCCAGGTTTGGGCCTAGCTATCAAGCACTTGCTCTTCCCTCCCCTCCACTCAGGCATTCATTTTGAAGGATCAGTACCTGAGCTGCAATGAAGCCAGTAAGAGAAGAGCAAGCCCCTCCTAGAATCAGAGTTCCTCTAGCTTCATCCTCTGTGAACAACAGGGAACCCCATAAAGGTCAAATACTCTCGTATGAAATAGATAGGAATTGAATACTTAGCTCCCACAAAGAAACGATGGCCTTCCGCTAGATTCAGCAAATGCTGGGTTTATGTCTTCTCTGGGGTGAAGGTAGTGTGGTAAGTGAGGGGAATCTTTGACTGAAATTGATTCTGTATTAGGCCTCCGTTTTTCAAGACAGTCTAGGTAAATATTAGAAGTCAGATAGTGAACGGAACTGTAAAAGTCGCCAATGACATGAAAGACACAGGTAATGTGGACCGTCTTTCAATTGAGTCAAGCCCCCGGGGGCAATCTATCATGGGGGTGCAGACTTGGTTGCATTCAAGTGCTTTAGCCAACATGATCGGATGATTAAGCGTTCTCATCACTGATAGAAGAACACCTGGTTCTCAGTAGCCTAGCATAGCTGCAGCAGGGTTCTCATAGCTATTATGCCTCTAGGTTCTTTGGATTCAAAGCTAAATGTATATATTTAGTTCGTTTCCTCTTGTATTTTCCTTGAGAGGCATGTTACACCTTGAAATGCCAACATTGACCCGTAGGTGTCATCGGGAGTAAAGGGCACCACATGCACAAGGGAATCCAGGCTTGGGGGTTATTTCATGTTTCCATTAGTTATTTCATGTTTCCTGTTGGTTTCGGAGGCTTCAACAGTAAAGAGCTGACATGACCCCTTTAACAGTTCGGACTGCTAGTTTGCATTCTATCTGTCTATGTTTTCCTTAGAGCTGACAAAATGTTACCGAAATTGACAAGTCTGGCTTCTAGGTCGATTTAGTATGTTTCAGAAACTAACTTCATTTTCGTATAACTCCCAAAACATTTATATCAATTCTATTAAATTTTTAAAGACTGCAAATGAGATATCAACACAATGTCAAAACTGGAGTCTTCGGACAATCCCTCCCACCACGGCTGTATAGAAACAAAGAGATAAAAAAAAATCACATTTCTGTGAAATGTATCTGGAAAGTGTTGATTCATCGATGCCCAGTTGACAGAGAAGCAGTGCAACCTGCGCTCACTCGCTCCCATGAACACAGCAATGGAATCATCCACTCACCCAGCCCTTGGCACAGGACACTTGCCGAAGAGAGGTCTGTTACTTCCAAAGACAGGATGAGGCCTCAGAACACCTGGAAGCAGGAGAAGGAAAAGCAGGGAATGGATACCAGTGCATGGTCTGAGCCCTGTTGATGGAGCAGTAAAGGTGAAACTCTCTTTAACTTGGACGCACACTCTCAAGCGGACAGGAGACATGGGATTGAAGGTGATGCGCTGAGTGTTAGAAGAGTGCACAGCAGATGCTTGGCTGACAGAACTCAAAGAATCCAGTGCAAAATATCCCCACAGTTGATTCTGAGACCAAGCTCCGAGCTGCCAAATTTGAGGTAGCAGAGGCAGCGTTCAGGGAGGGATAGGGCTACGGATGGTGGCACACGCTGAGTCTCAGGGATCTGGAGTGCGTTGTGGGATGTGGTGGGTCCTATCAAGAGAGCAAACCGACCTGGGACCCCAATGAGCAAGCAACGACACTGGCGCGCGCAGTTGAAATTATCGATATGTCCCATGGCCACACCCAGTGCATCTGCAGGACCAGAGACCAATTTGGCATTTTGTCAATAGAGCATGTGTGGGGCTGAATCAGAGATATTGTGCATCGGGTCTGAGGGATCCAGGGGGCCTTGGGTTTGAATTCAGAATGAAAAGCCTTAGGATCTGCTACATTCATAACCTGGGCTGTGATTATGGTTGGTTTGAGGCACAGGATGTGCAACAGCTCTGTGGTTGCCTTCGTGCACCCATGCCACAAGGATGAGAGGACAAGGAAGTGTGGTCCAAGACCACAGCGTGAGAAGAGGAAGGATTTCCTTCAGTTTATCTCTCAAAAGCAGATGCTACATTTTGGATGGCACCGGCACGGTTCGGCCGCAAGGACACCAAGTTCGGGCTGCGGGAATATTCCAGCAGGCCCTGATGTGTGACATCCATAGATATGCTTCCACTGGTGTTTCTGTAGACAGAGAAGCTCTTGGAAGACCTGGTTTCAGTGGGACATTCCCGTGGCACTACAAAGCACAAGCGCACTCACACTCTGCTCTTCTGGAAACACTCCAAAATAACGTAGAGTAGAATGCAGAGCTGAGAACCTTTAGAAGCTCCATTTCCACCAGAGGAAGTGTCCTGTGCTCTTTCAGATTTGTGAGATAAGCGTAATCAAAATGAGGTTATCCTAATCGAAATAGTATGGGGGGTTCATCACAACAAAGGCAACACCAGCAATTGGAGATAGACCAGACAACACACACAGGAACAGGACATGGCATCAATGTCTAGGAAAATTTGTCCTCACAGTAATCCCATGCAATTGTGTAGAGCCAAGAGTCTAAAGTTTTCACTAAACCAAGCGCTAGAATTCTACATTAGATACCTGAAATTACCTGACCAGTAGAGATGAAGAAATACAGTAAAAGGAAAAGGAAGTACCATTTTCATTTCCAAAGAGATTGAAGGCCCTAAAGATAAGCTTTCAGACAACTAGACTGCAAAACGCTCTCCAGAGCAAGTATTGAAATTGGAGGTGAGGGAAACACTGAAGAACAACAGTGTCTCAGAATCACAAAAGGCAGAATACCAGAAAAGGGGAAGGGAAAGCCTAAAGACGAGCCAAATAATCTCAGAAAACTCAGTGGATGAGAAAATATCAGGGCTAACATTCCCTCCTAAGCAGACGAGATATTGCAGAGGGACGCGTGAATGACTTTGAAGACAGGGGAACAGAAATCCCTCGGTCAGAAGCACACATAGGAAAGCAAGTGCAAACCAATGAAAACATTGCTGTTGAATCCTGGTTGAAGACAAGGCATGAAAGACTAAAATTCGAAAGAGTCCCAGATGGAAAAGCAAGAGATAAAGAAACAAACAATGTTTGAAAAGTGATGTGTAGAAAAATCAGACTGAAACTTGCTGAAAGCCAAGATAGAATCATCTAGGCGAATTCAGGAAGTACACAGCGTCCAAAAGAGGTGGAATCCCAAAAGACTTAGCAGCAGCTGTATGATCCAAATCAACAAAGTTCATGAGCATCCCAGTGATTTAAACTGCGCCTGGAGGAAAGCAACATAGTCACAAGAGAACCTCCAGAGGGGTTTCAGCTGCTATCTCAGCAGCAATATTGCAGGACAGGGAGGAGTGCCAGGACATAGACCATAGCTTGAATGGCAAAATGCTGCCATCTAGGGTAGCCTATGCCACATGACCACCATTTCTAATAACAGCAGAGCTAGAGAATGCCACAGACCTGCAAATCTTAGAAGAATTCAGCAGTTCGAAACTTATCCTAAAAGAAAGGTTGAGAATTCTCCCCTGAAGGGATAAGCAGCAAGATGAAATGGAAAGAAGAAAACCCTTATTGGAAATGCAAGAAGAGCATGAGTGGAAAAGAAGAAACAAGAAGAAAGCAAGGAGGACATCAAACCCTAAAGATGGGAGAGGGAAGCAGGAAATCATAGGGGATTGGAAGCACTATCTTAAGGGAGTCAGCTTATATGACTCTCTGTTGGAAGCAAACGGAGAGATGCATGGCCTGACGTGTTTGCAAAGCAAACGAGAAGGAGACCAAGAAAGAATCAAACAAAGAAACAACACAAAAAGGGTAGGGTAACAAGAATATTCAAAAGAAATTACTCAAGCTGATGTCAAGGATCATTCAGTACGCATCGACCCAGTATCGCGGCTTGAATGTACTCAGCACACCTGTATTCGGAAATCAGAGGCGTGCATTTACATTCGTAAATATTGATTCATATGAGCATATCGTGACCGAACCCAAATGCCGATTTGGAATCCAATGGTTTCCTAGTCCGTGATATAGACTTGCAAGTCTTCCAACAGGATGAATGAATGCCATATTCTACACTACATTGAGAAGAAATGGCACAAGCCTATAACAAGGAAATGTAGCTCCGCAAAAGTGTACTAAGATCAAAAGAGACAGGCAGTAAAGTGCACATTGGGGATTGTATCAGTCCTAGGAATTCAGCCCCCTTGAAACAAATGGATAGATGTCCCGTGAATGCGGGTGTTTCAGCAGAAATCAACCGACGGCTATGTATTGCGGGTGTGCCCATATTACAGGAACAATAGTTTCCCTTAGTGGGTCTCTGTGTACTGTGAACTGTTAGAAAGTTTAAAGACGTGTGAAACATTCAACTGAAAATGGACACACTTCCCTCCGTTGCTACAGTGCATACAGATCTGAACAAAAGGAAAGAGGGAAGAACAAAGGCCCATGGGACGCTAGTGGGTAGAATCACTTTTACCTTAGGAACCTCTCGTCGGATGCAGCCCCTCCCCCAACACTGACAAGATGCAGCAGCCATTGGGGATGGCAGTTAGCGGTTGGATTCCAGGTGGAATGTTGGTGTGTACCGCGAGGCTTGTTGTGGCTGGTGGATCCTAGGTAACCGGGCAGAGTTCTGTGGGTGGATCAGTGCGATGGAGGGGCTGCCGCCCTCTGTGGAGCTTGGCTTAGGTCTTTGGTCCGGGAAGCTGTGTCAGTTCGAGATACTGCTGCTGCCCAAAGACCTGAGTTCACGGGTCAGTTTCCAGAACCTGAAAGGGCAGACAGTGGAAGATCTGCCTGTCTTCAGCTTACTGGAGAGGCTCCGATGTCCTTTCAGACTTGCCCAGTCCGGTTGAAGTCGACTTTATGGGAGACACGAAGAGAAGCTGGCCGAAAATATGGCTGCACGGATTGAGGAGAGATGCGAACACATTGATGAGAGATGTTCTGCTACAATAGAGAATACTGGCCTGGAGACAGCAGTAGAGGATAGCAGGCTCGAAAGGCATTCATGAGACATATGGAACCTCGCTGATACTAGCAGAAACATACGGAGGGCCACCGTGGACTGGAGGAATTTCCTCAGTTCTCTGCTCCAAGAACGGGTCCAAGATCCCTGACGTCTAAAGAGAAGAGATGGCAGAGATGATAAAAACGCTCATGTTCTTGAAAGAGGTCAGATAATCCACACGACCCAAGGGGCAATTCCAAGCCATTCAGATCAAAGTGCACCAAGCCCAGGTAAGCCTTTTCCCAGGTTTGGGCCTAGCTATCAAGCACTTGCTCTTCCCTCCCCTCCACTCAGGCATCCATTTTGAGGGATCAGTACCTGAGCTGCAATGAAGCCAGTAAGAGAACAGCAAGCCCCTCCTAGAATCAGAGTTCCTCTAGCTTCATCCTCTGTGAACAACAGGGAACCCCATAAAGGTCAAATACTCTCGTATGAAATAGATAGGAATTGAATACTTAGCTCCCACAAAGAAACGATGGCCTTCCGCTAGATTCAGCAAATGCTGGGTTTATGTCTTCTCTGGGGTGAAGGGAGTGTGGTAAGTGAGGGGAATCTTTGACTGAACTTGAATCTGTATTAGGCCTCCGTTTTTCAAGACAGTCTAGGTAAATATTAGAAGTCAGATAGTGAACGGAACTGTAAAAGTCGCCAATGACATGAAAGACACAGCTAATGTGGACCGTCTTTCAATTGAGTCAAGCCCCCGGGGGCAATCTATCATGGGGGTGCAGACTTGGTTGCATTCAAGTGCTTTACCCAACATGATCGGATGATTAAGCGTTCTCATCACTGATAGAAGAACACCTGGTTCTCAGTAGCCTAGCATAGCTGCAGCAGGGTTCTCATAGCTATAATGCCTCTAGGTTCTTTGGATTCAAAGCTAAATGTATATATTTAGTTCGTTTCCTCTTGTATTTTCCTTGAGAGGGATGTTACACCTTGAAATGCCAACATTGACCAGTAGGTGTCATCGGGAGTAAAGGGCACCACATGCACAAGGGAATCCAAGCTTGGGGGTTATTTCAAGTTTCCATTAGTTATTTCATGGTTCCTGTTGGTTTCGGAGGCTTCAACAGTAAAGAGCTGACATGACCCCTTTAACAGTTCGGACTGCTAGTTTGCATTCTATCTGTCTATGTTTTCCTTAGAGCTGACAAAATGTTACCGAAATTGACAAGTCTGGCTTCTAGGTCGATTTAGTATGTTTCAGAAACTAACTTCATTTTCGTATAACTCCCAAAACATTTATATCAATTCTATTAAATTTTTAAAGACTGCAAATGAGATATCAACACAATGTCAAAACTGGAGTCTTCGGACAATCCCTCCCACCACGGCTGTATAGAAACAAAGAGATAAAAAAAAATCACATTTCTGTGAAATGTATCTGGAAAGTGTTGATTCATCGATGCCCAGTTGACAGAGAAGCAGTGCAACCTGCGCTCACTCGCTCCCATGAACACAGCAATGGAAACATCCACTCACCCAGCCCTTGGCACAGGACACTTGCCGAAGAGAGGTCTGTTACTTCCAAAGACAGGATGAGGCCTCAGAACACCTGGAAGCAGGAGAAGGAAAAGCAGGGAATGGATACCAGTGCATGGTCTGAGCCCTGTTGATGGAGCAGTAAAGGTGAAACTCTCTTTACCTTGGACGCACACTCTCAAGTGGACAGGAGACATGGGATTGAAGGTGATGCGCTGAGTGTTAGAAGAGTGCACAGCAGATGCTTGGCTGACAGAACTCAAAGAATCCAGTGCAAAATATCCCCGCAGTTGATTCTGAGACCAAGCTCCGAGCTGCCAAATTTGAGGTAGCAGAGGCAGCGTTCAGGGAGGGATAGGGCTACGGATGGTGGCACACGCTGAGTCTCAGGGATCTGGAGTGCGTTGTGGGATGTGGTGGGTCCTATCAAGAGAGCAATCCAACCTGTGGCCCCAATGAGCAAGCAACCACCCTGGCGCGCGCAGTTGAAATTATCGATATGTCCCATGGCCACACCCAGTGCATCTGCAGGACCAGAGACCAATTTGGCCTTTTGCCAATAGAGCATGTGTGGGGCTGAATCAGAGATATTGTGCATCGGGTCTGAGGGATCCAGGGGGCCTTGGGTTTGAATTCAGAATGAAAAGCCTTAGGATCTGCTACATTCATAACCTGGGCTGTGATTATGGTTTGGTTTGAGGCACAGGATGTGCAACAGCTCTGTGGTTGCCTTCATGCACCCGTGCCACAAGGATGAGAGGACAAGGAAGTGTGGTCCAAGACCACAGTGTGAGAAGAGGAAGGATTTCCTTCAGTTTATCTCTCAAAAGCGGATGCTACATTTTGGATGGCACCGGCACGGTTCGGCAGCGAGGACACCAAGTTCGGGCTGCGGGATCATTCCAGCAGGCCCTGATGTGTGACATCCATAGATATGCTTCCACTGGTGTTTCTGTAGACAGAGAAGCTCTTGGAAGACCTGGTTTCAGTGGGACATTCCCGTGGCACTACAAAGCACAAGCGCACTCACACTCTGCTCTTCTGGAAACACTCCAAAATAACGTAGAGTAGAATGCAGAGCTGAGAACCTTTAGAAGCTCCATTTCCACCAGAGGAAGTGTCCTGTGCTCTTTCAGATTTGTGAGATAAGCGTAATCAAAATGAGGTTATCCTAATCGAAATAGTATGGGGGGTTCATCACAACAAAGGCAACACCAGCAATTGGAGATAGACCAGACAACACACACAGGAACAGGACATGGCATCAATGTCTAGGAAAATATGTCCTCACAGTAATCCCATGCAATTGTGTAGAGCCAAGAGTCTAAAGTTTTCACTTAACCAAGCCCTAGAAGTCTACATTAGATACCTGAAATTACCTGACAAGCAGAGATGAAGAAATACAGTAAAAGGAAAAGGAAGTACCATTTTCATTTCCAAAGAGATTGAAGGCCCTAAAGATAAGCTTTCAGACAACTAGACTGCAAAACGCTCTCCAGAGCAAGTATTGAAATTGGAGGTGAGGGAAACACTGAAGAACAACTGTGTCTCAGAATCACAAAAGGCAGAATACCAGAAAAGGGGAAGGGAAAGCCTAAAGACGAGCCAAATAATCTCAGAAAACTCAGTGGATGAGAAAATATCAGGGCTAACATTCCCTCCTAAGCAGACGAGATATTGCAGAGGGACGCGTGAATGACTTTGAAGACAGGGGAACAGAAATCCCTCGGTCAGAAGCACACATAGGAAAGCAAGTGCAAACCAATGAAAACATTGCTGTTGAATCCTGGTTGAAGACAAGGCATGAAAGACTAAAATTCGAAAGAGTCCCAGATGGAAAAGCAAGAGATAAAGAAACAAACAATGTTTGAAAAGTGATGTGTAGAAAAATCAGACTGAAACTTGCTGAAAGCCAAGATAGAATCATCTAGGCGAATTCAGGAAGTACACAGCGTCCAAAAGAGGTGGAATCCCAAAAGACTTAGCAGCAGCTGTATGATCCAAATCAACAAAGTTCATGAGCATCCCAGTGATTTAAACTGCGCCTGGAGGAAAGCAACATAGTCACAAGAGAACCTCCAGAGGGGTTTCAGCTGCTATCTCAGCAGCAATATTGCAGGACAGGGAGGAGTGCCAGGACATAGACCATAGCTTGAATGGCAAAATGCTGCCATCTAGGGTAGCCTATGCCACATGACCACCATTTCTAATAACAGCAGAGCTAGAGAATGCCACAGACCTGCAAATCTTAGAAGAATTCAGCAGTTCGAAACTTATCCTAAAAGAAAGGTTGAGAATTCTCCCCTGAAGGGATAAGCAGCAAGATGAAATGGAAAGAAGAAAACCCTTATTGGAAATGCAAGAAGAGCATGAGTGGAAAAGAAGAAACAAGAAGAAAGCAAGGAGGACATCAAACCCTAAAGATGGGAGAGGGAAGCAGGAAATCATAGGGGATTGGAAGCACTATCTTAAGGGAGTCAGCTTATATGACTCTCTATTAGAAGCAAACGGAGAGATGCATGGCCTGACGTGTTTGCAAAGCAAACGAGAAGCAGACCAAGAAAGAATCAAACAAACAAACAACACAAAAAGGGTAGGGTAACAAGAATATTCAAAAGAAATTACTCAAGCTGATGTCAAGGATCATTCAGTACGCATCGACCCAGTATCGCGGCTTGAATGTACTCAGCACACCTGTATTCGGAAATCAGAGGCGTGCATTTATATTCGTAAATATTGATTCATATGAGCATATCGTGACCTAACCCAAATGCCGATTTGGAATCCAATGGATTCCTAGTTCGTGATATAGACTTGCAAGTCTTCCAACAGGATGAATGAATGCCACATTCTACACTACATCGAGAAGAAATGGCACAAGCCTATAACAAGGAAAAGTAGCTCTGCAAAAGTGTACTAAGATCAAAAGAGACAGGCAGTAAAGTGCACATTGGGGATTGTATCAGTCCTAGGAATTCAGCCCCCTTGAAACAAATGGATAGATGTCCCGTGAATGCGGGTGTTTCAGCAGAAATCAACCGACGGCTATGTATTGCGGGTGTGCCCATATTACAGGAACAATAGTTTCCCTTAGTGGGTCTCTGTGTACTGTGAACTGTTAGAAAGTTTAAAGACGTGTGAAACATTCAACTGAAAATGGACACACTTCCCTCCGTTGCTACAGTGCATACAGATCTGAACAAAAGGAAAGAGGGAAGAACAAAGGCCCATGGGACGCTAGTGGGTAGAATCACTTTTACCTTAGGAACCTCTCGTCAGATGCAGCCCCTCCCCCAACAAGGACAAGATGCAGCAGCCATTGGGGATGGCAGTTAGCGGTTGGATTCCAGGTGGAATGTTGGTGTGTACCGCGAGGCTTGTTGTGGCTGGTGGATCCTAGGTAACCGGGCAGAGTTCTGTGGGTGGATCAGTGCGATGGAGGGGCTGCCGCCCTCTGTGGAGCTTGGCTTAGGTCTTTGGTCCGGGAAGCTGTGTCAGTTCGAGATACTGCTGCTGCCCAAAGACCTGAGTTCACGGGTCAGTTTCCAGAACCTGAAAGGGCAGACAGTGGAAGATCTGCCTGTCTTCAGCTTACTGGAGAGGCTCCGATGTCCTTTCAGACTTGCCCAGTCCGGTTGAAGTCGACTTTATGGGAGACACGAAGAGAAGCTGGCCGAAAATATGGCTGCACGGATTGAGGAGAGATGCGAACACATTGATGAGAGATGTTCTGCTACAATAGAGAATACTGGCCTGGAGACAGCTGTAGAGGATAGCAGGCTCGAAAGGCATTCATGAGACATATTGAACCTCGCTGATACTAGCAGAAACATACGGAGGGCCACCGTGGACTGGAGGAATTTCCTCAGTTCTCTGCTCCAAGAACGGGTCCAAGATCCCTGACGTCTAAAGAGAAGAGATGGCAGAGATGATAAAAACGCTCATGTTCTTGAAACAGGTCAGATAATCCACACGACCCAAGGGGCAATTCCAAGCCATTCAGATCAAAGTGCACCAAGCCCAGGTAAGCCTTTTCCCAGGTTTGGGCCTAGCTATCAAGCACTTGCTCTTCCCTCCCCTCCACTCAGGCATCCATTTTGAGGGATCAGTACCTGAGCTGCAATGAAGCCAGTAAGAGAAGAGCAAGCCCCTCCTAGAATCAGAGTTCCTCTAGCTTCATCCTCTGTGAACAACAGGGAACCCCATAAAGGTCAAATACTCTCGTATGAAATAGATAGGAATTGAATACTTAGCTCCCACAAAGAAACGATGGCCTTCCGCTAGATTCAGCAAATGCTGGGTTTATGTCTTCTCTGGGGTGAAGGGAGTGTGGTAAGTGAGGGGAATCTTTGACTGAACTTGAATCTGTATTAGGCCTCCGTTTTTCAAGACAGTCTAGGTAAATATTAGAAGTCAGATAGTGAACGGAACTGTAAAAGTCGCCAATGACATGAAAGACACAGCTAATGTGGACCGTCTTTCAATTGAGTCAAGCCCCCGGGGGCAATCTATCATGGGGGTGCAGACTTGGTTGCATTCAAGTGCTTTACCCAACATGATCGAATGATTAAGCGTTCTCATCACTGATAGAAGAACACCTGGTTCTCAGTAGCCTAGCATAGCTGCAGCAGGGTTCTCATAGCTATAATGCCTCTAGGTTCTTTGGATTCAAAGCTAAATGTATATATTTAGTTCGTTTCCTCTTGTATTTTCCTTGAGAGGGATGTTACACCTTGAAATGCCAACATTGACCAGTAGGTGTCATCGGGAGTAAAGGGCACCACATGCACAAGGGAATCCAAGCTTGGGGGTTATTTCATGTTTCCATTAGTTATTTCATGGTTCCTGTTGGTTTCGGAGGCTTCAACAGTAAAGAGCTGACATGACCCCTTTAACAGTTCGGACTGCTAGTTTGCATTCTATCTGTCTATGTTTTCCTTAGAGCTGACAAAATGTTACCGAAATTGACAAGTCTGGCTTCTAGGTCGATTTAGTATGTTTCAGAAACTAACTTCATTTTCGTATAACTCCCAAAACATTTATATCAATTCTATTAAATTTTTAAAGACTGCAAATGAGATATCAACACAATGTCAAAACTGGAGTCTTTGGACAATCCCTCCCACCACGGCTGTATAGAAACAAAGAGATAAAAAAAAATCACATTTCTGTGAAATGTATCTGGAAAGTGTTGATTCATCGATGCCCAGTTGACAGAGAAGCAGTGCAACCTGCGCTCACTCGCTCCCATGAACACAGCAATGGAAACATCCACTCACCCAGCCCTTGGCACAGGACACTTGCCGAAGAGAGGTCTGTTACTTCCAAAGACAGGATGAGGCCTCAGAACACCTGGAAGCAGGAGAAGGAAAAGCAGGGAATGGATACCAGTGCATGGTCTGAGCCCTGTTGATGGAACAGTAAAGGTGAAACTCTCTTTAACTTGGACGCACACTCTCAAGCGGACAGGAGACATGGGATTGAAGGTGATGCGCTGAGTGTTAGAAGAGTGCACAGCAGATGCTTGGCTGACAGAACTCAAAGAATCCAGTGCAAAATATCCCCACAGTTGATTCTGAGACCAAGCTCCGAGCTGCCAAATTTGAGGTAGAAGAGGCAGCGTTCAGGGAGGGATAGGGCTACGGATGGTGGCACACGCTGAGTCTCAGGGATCTGGAGTGCGTTGTGGGATGTGGTGGGTCCTATCAAGAGAGCAAACCGACCTGGGACCCCAATGAGCAAGCAACCACCCTGGCGCACGCAGTTGAAATTATCGATATGTCCCATGGCCACACCCAGTGCATCTGCAGGACCAGAGACCAATTTGGCCTTTTGCCAATAGAGCATGTGTGGGGCTGAATCAGAGATATTGTGCATCGGGTCTGAGGGATCCAGGGGGCCTTGGGTTTGAATTCAGAATGAAAAGCCTTAGGATCTGCTACATTCATAACCTGGGCTGTGATTATGGTTTGGTTTGAGGCACAGGATGTGCAACAGCTCTGTGGTTGCCTTCGTGCACCCGTGCCACAAGGATGAGAGGACAAGGAAGTGTGGTCCAAGACCACAGCGTGAGAAGAGGAAGGATTTCCTTCAGTTTATCTCTCAAAAGCGGATGCTCCATTTTGGATGGCACCGGCACGGTTCGGCAGCGAGGACACCAAGTTCGGGCTGCGGGATCATTCCAGCAGGCCCTGATGTGTGACATCCATAGATATGCTTCCACTGGTGTTTCTGTAGACAGAGAAGCTCTTGGAAGACCTGGTTTCAGTGGGACATTCCCGTGGCACTACAAAGCACAAGCGCACTCACACTCTGCTCTTCTGGAAACACTCCAAAATAACGTAGAGTAGAATGCAGAGCTGAGAACCTTTAGAAGCTCCATTTCCACCAGAGGAAGTGTCCTGTGCTCTTTCAGATTTGTGAGATAAGCGTAATCAAAATGATGTTATCCTAATCGAAATAGTATGGGGGGTTCATCACAACAAAGGCAACACCAGCAATTGGAGATAGACCAGACAACACACACAGGAACAGGACATGGCATCAATGTCTAGGAAAATTTGTCCTCACAGTAATCCCATGCAATTGTGTAGAGCCAAGAGTCTAAAGTTTTCACTTAACCAAGCCCTAGAAGTCTACATTAGATACCTGAAATTACCTGGCCAGTAGAGGTGAAGAAATACAGTAAAAGGAAAAGGAAGTACCATTTTCAGTTCCAAAGAGATTGAAGGCCCTAAAGATAAGCTTTCAGACAACTAGACTGCAAAACGCTCTCCAGAGCAAGTATTGAAATTGGAGGTGAGGGAAACACTGAAGAACAACAGTGTCTCAGAATCACAAAAGGCAGAATACCAGAAAAGGGGAAGGGAAAGCCTAAAGACGAGCCAAATAATCTCAGAAAACTCAGTGGATGAGAAAATATCAGGGCTAACATTCCCTCCTAAGCAGACGAGATATTGCAGAGGGACGCGTGAATGACTTTGAAGACAGGGGAACACAAATCCCTCGGTCAGAAGCACACATAGGAAAGCAAGTGCAAACCAATGAAAACATTGCTGTTGAATCCTGGTTGAAGACAAGGCATGAAAGACTAAAATTCGAAAGAGTCCCAGATGGAAAAGCAAGAGATAAAGAAACAAACAATGTTTGAAAAGTGATGTGTAGAAAAATCAGACTGAAACTTGCTGAAAGCCAAGGTAGAATCATCTATGCGAATTCAGGAAGTACACAGCGTCCAAAAGAGGTGGAATCCCAAAAGACTTAGCAGCAGCTGTATGATCCAAATCAACAAAGTTCATGAGCATCCCAGTGATTTAAACTGCGCCTGGAGGAAAGCAACATAGTAACAAGAGAACCTCCAGAGGGGTTTCAGCTGCTATCTCAGCAGCAATATTGCAGGACAGGGAGGAGTGCCAGGACATAGACCATAGCTTGAATGGCAAAATGCTGCCATCTAGGGTAGCCTATGACACATGACCACCATTTCTAATAACAGCAGAGCTAGAGAATGCCACAGACCTGCAAATCTTAGAAGAATTCAGCAGTTCGAAACTTATCCTAAAAGAAAGGTTGAGAATTCTCCCCTGAAGGGATAAGCAGCAAGATGAAATGGAAAGAAGAAAACCCTTATTGGAAATGCAAGAAGAGCATGAGTGGAAAAGAAGAAACAAGAAGAAAGCAAGGAGGACATCAAACCCTAAAGATGGGAGAGGGAAGCAGGAAATCATAGGGGATTGGAAGCACTATCTTAAGGGAGTCACCTTATATGACTCTCTGTTAGAAGCAAACGGAGAGATGCATGGCCTGACGTGTTTGCAAAGCAAACGAGAAGGAGACCAAGAAAGAATCAAAGAAACAAACAACACAAAAAGGGTAGGGTAACAAGAATATTCAAAAGAAATTACTCAAGCTGATGTCAAGGATCATTCAGTACGCATCGACCCAGTATCGCGGCTTGAATGTACTCAGCACACCTGTATTCGGAAATCAGAGGCGTGCATTTATATTCGTAAATATTGATTCATATGAGCATATCGTGACCTAACCCAAATGCCGATTTGGAATCCAATGGTTTCCTAGTCCGTGATATAGACTTGCAAGTCTTCCAACAGGATGAATGAATGCCATATTCTACACTACATTGAGAAGAAATGGCACAAGCCTATAACAAGGAAAAGTAGCTCCGCAAAAGTGTACTAAGATCAAAAGAGACAGGCAGTAAAGTGCACATTGGGTATTGTATCAGTCCTAGGAATTCAGCCCCCTTGAAACAAATGGATAGATGTCCCGTGAATGCGGGTGTTTCAGCAGAAATCAACCGACGGCTATGTATTGCGGGTGTGCCCATATTACAGGAACAATAGTTTCCCTTAGTGGGTCTCTGTGTACTGTGAACTGTTAGAAAGTTTAAAGACGTGTGAAACATTCAACTGAAAATGGACACACTTCCCTCCGTTGCTACAGTGCATACAGATCTGAACAAAAGGAAAGAGGGAAGAACAAAGGCCCATGGGATGCTAGTGGGTAGAATCACATTTACCTTAGGAACCTCTCGTCGGATGCAGCCCCTCCCCCAACACTGACAAGATGCAGCAGCCATTGGGGATGGCAGTTAGCGGTTGGATTCCAGGTGGAATGTTGGTGTGTACCGCGAGGCTTGTTGTGGCTGGTGGATCCTAGGTAACCGGGCAGAGTTCTGTGGGTGGATCAGTGCGATGGAGGGGCTGCCGCCCTCTGTGGAGCTTGGCTTAAGTCTTTGGTCCGGGAAGCTGTGTCAGTTCGAGATACTGCTGCTGCCCAAAGACCTGAGTTCACGGGTCAGTTTCCAGAACCTGAAAGGGCAGACAGTGGAAGATCTGCCTGTCTTCAGCTTACTGGAGAGGCTCCGATGTCCTTTCAGACTTGCCCAGTCCGGTTGAAGTCGACTTTATGGGAGACACGAAGAGAAGCTGGCCGAAAATATGGCTGCACGGATTGAGGAGAGATGCGAACAAATTGATGAGAGATGTTCTGCTACAATAGAGAATACTGGCCTGGAGACAGCAGTAGAGGATAGCAGGCTCGAAAGGCATTCATGAGACATATGGAACCTCGCTGATACTAGCAGAAACATACGGAGGGCCACCGTGGACTGGAGGAATTTCCTCAGTTCTCTGCTCCAAGAACGGGTCCAAGATCCCTGACGTCTAAAGAGAAGAGACGGCAGAGATGATAAAAACGCTCATGTTCTTGAAACAGGTCAGATAATCCACACGACCCAAGGGGCAATTCCAAGCCATTCAGATCAAAGTGCACCAAGCCCAGGTAAGCCTTTTCCCAGATTTGGGCCTAGCTATCAAGCACTTGCTCTTCCCTCCCCTCCACTCAGGCATCCATTTTGAGGGATCAGTACCTGAGCTGCAATGAAGCCAGTAAGAGAACAGCAAGCCCCTCCTAGAATCAGAGTTCCTCTAGCTTCATCCTCTGTGAACAACAGGGAACCCCATAAAGGTCAAATACTCTCGTATGAAATAGATAGGAATTGAATACTTAGCTCCCACAAAGAAACGATGGCCTTCCGCTAGATTCAGCAAATGCTGGGTTTATGTCTTCTCTGGGGTGAAGGGAGTGTGGTAAGTGAGGGGAATCTTTGACTGAACTTGAATCTGTATTAGGCCTCCGTTTTTCAAGACAGTCTAGGTAAATATTAGAAGTCAGATAGTGAACGGAACTGTAAAAGTCGCCAATGACATGAAAGACACAGCTTATGTGGACCGTCTTTCAATTGAGTCAAGCCCCCGGGGGCAATCTATCATGGGGGTGCAGACTTGGTTGCATTCAAGTGCTTTACCCAACATGATCGGATGATTAAGCGTTCTCATCACTGATAGAAGAACACCTGGTTCTCAGTAGCCTAGCATAGCTGCAGCAGGGTTCTCATAGCTATAATGCCTCTAGGTTCTTTGCATTCAAAGCTAAATGTATATATTTAGTTCGTTTCCTCTTGTATTTTCCTTGAGAGGGATGTTACACCTTGAAATGCCAACATTGACCAGTAGGTGTCATCGGGAGTAAAGGGCACCACATGCACAAGGGAATCCAAGCTTGGGGGTTATTTCATGTTTCCATTAGTTATTTCATGGTTCCTGTTGGTTTCGGAGGCTTCAACAGTAAAGAGCTGACATGACCCCTTTAACAGTTCGGACTGCTAGTTTGCATTCTATCTGTCTATGTTTTCCTTAGAGCTGACAAAATGTTACCGAAATTGACAAGTCTGGCTTCTAGGTCGATTTAGTATGTTTCAGAAACTAACTTCATTTTCGTATAACTCCCAAAACATTTATATCAATTCTATTAAATTTTTAAAGACTGCAAATGAGATATCAACACAATGTCAAAACTGGAGTCTTCGGACAATCCCTCCCACCACGGCTGTATAGAAACAAAGAGATAAAAAAAAATCACATTTCTGTGAAATGTATCTGGAAAGTGTTGATTCATCGATGCCCAGTTGACAGAGAAGCAGTGCAACCTGCGCTCACTCGCTCCCATGAACACAGCAATGGAAACATCCACTCACCCAGCCCTTGGCACAGGACACTTGCCGAAGAGAGGTCTGTTACTTCCAAAGACAGGATGAGGCCTCAGAACACCTGGAAGCAGGAGAAGGAAAAGCAGGGAATGGATACCAGTGCATGGTCTGAGCCCTGTTGATGGAGCAGTAAAGGTGAAACTCTCTTTAACTTGGACGCACACTCTCAAGTGGACAGGAGACATGGGATTGAAGGTGATGCGCTGAGTGTTAGAAGAGTGCACAGCAGATGCTTGGCTGACAGAACTCAAAGAATCCAGTGCAAAATATCCCCACAGTTGATTCTGAGACCAAGCTCCGAGCTGCCAAATTTGAGGTAGCAGAGGCAGCGTTCAGGGAGGGATAGGGCTACGGATGGTGGCACACGCTGAGTCTCAGGGATCTGGAGTGCGTTGTGGGATGTGGTGGGTCCTATCAAGAGAGCAAACCGACCTGGGACCCCAATGAGCAAGCAACCACCCTGGCGCGCGCAGTTGAAATTATCGATATGTCCCATGGCCACACCCAGTGCATCTGCAGGACCAGAGACCAATTTGGCCTTTTGCCAATAGAGCATGTGTGGGGCTGAATCAGAGATATTGTGCATCGGGTCTGAGGGATCCAGGGGGCCTTGGGTTTGAATTCAGAATGAAAAGCCTTAGGATCTGCTACATTCATAACCTGGGCTGTGATTATGGTTTGGTTTGAGGCACAGGATGTGCAACAGCTCTGTGGTTGCCTTCATGCACCCGTGCCACAAGGATGAGAGGACAAGGAAGTGTGGTCCAAGACCACAGTGTGAGAAGAGGAAGGATTTCCTTCAGTTTATCTCTCAAAAGCGGATGCTACATTTTGGATGGCACCGGCACGGTTCGGCAGCGAGGACACCAAGTTCGGGCTGCGGGATCATTCCAGCAGGCCCTGATGTGTGACATCCATAGATATGCTTCCACTGGTGTTTCTGTAGACAGAGAAGCTCTTGGAAGACCTGGTTTCAGTGGGACATTCCCGTGGCACTACAAAGCACAAGCGCACTCACACTCTGCTCTTCTGGAAACACTCCAAAATAACGTAGAGTAGAATGCAGAGCTGAGAACCTTTAGAAGCTCCATTTCCACCAGAGGAAGTGTCCTGTGCTCTTTCAGATTTGTGAGATAAGCGTAATCAAAATGAGGTTATCCTAATCGAAATAGTATGGGGGGTTCATCACAACAAAGGCAACACCAGCAATTGGAGATAGACCAGACAACACACACAGGAACAGGACATGGCATCAATGTCTAGGAAAATTTGTCCTCACAGTAATCCCATGCAATTGTGTAGAGCCAAGAGTCTAAAGTTTTCACTTAACCAAGCCCTAGAAGTCTACATTAGATACCTGAAATTACCTGACCAGCAGAGATGAAGAAATACAGTAAAAGGAAAAGGAAGTACCATTTTCATTTCCAAAGAGATTGAAGGCCCTAAAGATAAGCTTTCAGACAACTAGACTGCAAAACGCTCAACAGAGCAAGTATTGAAATTGGAGGTGAGGGAAACACTGAAGAACAACTGTGTCTCAGAATCACAAAAGGCAGAATACCAGAAAAGGGGAAGGGAAAGCCTAAAGACGAGCCAAATAATCTCAGAAAACTCAGTGGATGAGAAAATATCAGGGCTAACATTCCCTCCTAAGCAGACGAGATATTGCAGAGGGACGCGTGAATGACTTTGAAGACAGGGGAACAGAAATCCCTCGGTCAGAAGCACACATAGGAAAGCAAGTGCAAACCAATGAAAACATTGCTGTTGAATCCTGGTTGAAGACAAGGCATGAAAGACTAAAATTCGAAAGAGTCCCAGATGGAAAAGCAAGAGATAAAGAAACAAACAATGTTTGAAAAGTGATGTGTAGAAAAATCAGACTGAAACTTGCTGAAAGCCAAGATAGAATCATCTAGGCGAATTCAGGAAGTACACAGCGTCCAAAAGAGGTGGAATCCCAAAAGACTTAGCAGCAGCTGTATGATCCAAATCAACAAAGTTCATGAGCATCCCAGTGATTTAAACTGCGCCTGGAGGAAAGCAACATAGTCACAAGAGAACCTCCAGAGGGGTTTCAGCTGCTATCTCAGCAGCAATATTGCAGGACAGGGAGGAGTGCCAGGACATAGACCATAGCTTGAATGGCAAAATGCTGCCATCTAGGGTAGCCTATGCCACATGACCACCATTTCTAATAACAGCAGAGCTAGAGAATGCCACAGACCTGCAAATCTTAGAAGAATTCAGCAGTTCGAAACTTATCCTAAAAGAAAGGTTGAGAATTCTCCCCTGAAGGGATAAGCAGCAAGATGAAATGGAAAGAAGAAAACCCTTATTGGAAATGCAAGAAGAGCATGAGTGGAAAAGAAGAAACAAGAAGAAAGCAAGGAGGACATCAAACCCTAAAGATGGGAGAGGGAAGCAGGAAATCATAGGGGATTGGAAGCACTATCTTAAGGGAGTCAGCTTATATGACTCTCTATTAGAAGCAAACGGAGAGATGCATGGCCTGACGTGTTTGCAAAGCAAACGAGAAGCAGACCAAGAAAGAATCAAACAAACAAACAACACAAAAAGGGTAGGGTAACAAGAATATTCAAAAGAAATTACTCAAGCTGATGTCAAGGATCATTCAGTACGCATCGACCCAGTATCGCGGCTTGAATGTACTCAGCACACCTGTATTCGGAAATCAGAGGCGTGCATTTATATTCGTAAATATTGATTCATATGAGCATATCGTGACCTAACCCAAATGCCGATTTGGAATCCAATGGATTCCTAGTTCGTGATATAGACTTGCAAGTCTTCCAACAGGATGAATGAATGCCATATTCTACACTACATCGAGAAGAAATGGCACAAGCCTATAACAAGGAAAAGTAGCTCTGCAAAAGTGTACTAAGATCAAAAGAGACAGGCAGTAAAGTGCACATTGGGGATTGTATCAGTCCTAGGAATTCAGCCCCCTTGAAACAAATGGATAGATGTACCGTGAATGCGGGTGTTTCAGCAGAAATCAACCGACGGCTATGTATTGCGGGTGTGCCCATATTACAGGAACAATAGTTTCCCTTAGTGGGTCTCTGTGTACTGTGAACTGTTAGAAAGTTTAAAGACGTGTGAAACATTCAACTGAAAATGGACACACTTCCCTCCGTTGATACAGTGCATACAGATCTGAACAAAAGGAAAGAGGGAAGAACAAAGGCCCATGGGACGCTAGTGGGTAGAATCACTTTTACCTTAGGAACCTCTCGTCGGATGCAGCCCCTCCCCCAACACTGACAAGATGCAGCAGCCATTGGGGATGGCAGTTAGCGGTTGGATTCCAGGTGGAATGTTGGTGTGTACCGCGAGGCTTGTTGTGGCTGGTGGATCCTAGGTAACCGGGCAGAGTTCTGTGGGTGGATCAGTGCGATGGAGGGGCTGCCGCCCTCTGTGGAGCTTGGCTTAGGTCTTTGGTCCGGGAAGCTGTGTCAGTTCGAGATACTGCTGCTGCCCAAAGACCTGAGTTCACGGGTCAGTTTCCAGAACCTGAAAGGGCAGACAGTGGAAGATCTGCCTGTCTTCAGCTTACTGGAGAGGCTCCGATGTCCTTTCAGACTTGCCCAGTCCGGTTGAAGTCGACTTTATGGGAGACACGAAGAGAAGCTGGCCGAAAATATGGCTGCACGGATTGAGGAGAGATGCGAACACATTGATGAGAGATGTTCTGCTACAATAGAGAATACTGGCCTGGAGACAGCTGTAGAGGATAGCAGGCTCGAAAGGCATTCATGAGACATATTGAACCTCGCTGATACTAGCAGAAACATACGGAGGGCCACCGTGGACTGGAGGAATTTCCTCAGTTCTCTGCTCCAAGAACGGGTCCAAGATCCCTGACGTCTAAAGAGAAGAGATGGCAGAGATGATAAAAACGCTCATGTTCTTGAAAGAGGTCAGATAATCCACACGACCCAAGGGGCAATTCCAAGCCATTCAGATCAAAGTGCACCAAGCCCAGGTAAGCCTTTTCCCAGGTTTGGGCCTAGCTATCAAGCACTTGCTCTTCCCTCCCCTCCACTCAGGCATCCATTTTGAGGGATCAGTACCTGAGCTGCAATGAAGCCAGTAAGAGAAGAGCAAGCCCCTCCTAGAATCAGAGTTCCTCTAGCTTCATCCTCTGTGAACAACAGGGAACCCCATAAAGGTCAAATACTCTCGTATGAAATAGATAGGTATTGAATACTTAGCTCCCACAAAGAAACGATGGCCTTCCGCTAGATTCAGCAAATGCTGGGTTTATGTCTTCTCTGGGGTGAAGGGAGTGTGGTAAGTGAGGGGAATCTTTGACTGAACTTGAATCTGTATTAGGCCTCCGTTTTTCAAGACAGTCTAGGTAAATATTAGAAGTCAGATAGTGAACGGAACTGTAAAAGTCGCCAATGACATGAAAGACACAGCTAATGTGGACCGTCTTTCAATTGAGTCAAGCCCCCGGGGGCAATCTATCATGGGGGTGCAGACTTGGTTGCATTCAAGTGCTTTACCCAACATGATCGAATGATTAAGCGTTCTCATCACTGATAGAAGAACACCTGGTTCTCAGTAGCCTAGCATAGCTGCAGCAGGGTTCTCATAGCTATAATGCCTCTAGGTTCTTTGGATTCAAAGCTAAATGTATATATTTAGTTCGTTTCCTCTTGTATTTTCCTTGAGAGGGATGTTACACCTTGAAATGCCAACATTGACCAGTAGGTGTCATCGGGAGTAAAGGGCACCACATGCACAAGGGAATCCAAGCTTGGGGGTTATTTCATGTTTCCATTAGTTATTTCATGGTTCCTGTTGGTTTCGGAGGCTTCAACAGTAAAGAGCTGACATGACCCCTTTAACAGTTCGGACTGCTAGTTTGCATTCTATCTGTCTATGTTTTCCTTAGAGCTGACAAAATGTTACCGAAATTGACAAGTCTGGCTTCTAGGTCGATTTAGTATGTTTCAGAAACTAACTTCATTTTCGTATAACTCCCAAAACATTTATATCAATTCTATTAAATTTTTAAAGACTGCAAATGAGATATCAACACAATGTCAAAACTGGAGTCTTCGGACAATCCCTCCCACCACGGCTGTATAGAAACAAAGAGATAAAAAAAAATCACATTTCTGTGAAATGTATCTGGAAAGTGTTGATTCATCGATGCCCAGTTGACAGAGAAGCAGTGCAACCTGCGCTCACTCGCTCCCATGAACACAGCAATGGAAACATCCACTCACCCAGCCCTTGGCACAGGACACTTGCCGAAGAGAGGTCTGTTACTTCCAAAGACAGGATGAGGCCTCAGAACACCTGGAAGCAGGAGAAGGAAAAGCAGGGAATGGATACCAGTGCATGGTCTGAGCCCTGTTGATGGAGCAGTAAAGGTGAAACTCTCTTTAACTTGGACGCACACTCTCAAGCGGACAGGAGACATGGGATTGAAGGTGATGCGCTGAGTGTTAGAAGAGTGCACAGCAGATGCTTGGCTGACAGAACTCAAAGAATCCAGTGCAAAATATCCCCACAGTTGATTCTGAGACCAAGCTCCGAGCTGCCAAATTTGAGGTAGAAGAGGCAGCGTTCAGGGAGGGATAGGGCTACGGATGGTGGCACACGCTGAGTCTCAGGGATCTGGAGTGCGTTGTGGGATGTGGTGGGTCCTATCAAGAGAGCAAACCGACCTGGGACCCCAATGAGCAAGCAACCACCCTGGCGCGCGCAGTTGAAATTATCGATATGTCCCATGGCCACACCCAGTGCATCTGCAGGACCAGAGACCAATTTGGCCTTTTGCCAATAGAGCATGTGTGGGGCTGAATCAGAGATATTGTGCATCGGGTCTGAGGGATCCAGGGGGCCTTGGGTTTGAATTCAGAATGAAAAGCCTTAGGATCTGCTACATTCATAACCTGGGCTGTGATTATGGTTTGGTTTGAGGCACAGGATGTGCAACAGCTCTGTGGTTGCCTTCGTGCACCCGTGCCACAAGGATGAGAGGACAAGGAAGTGTGGTCCAAGACCACAGCGTGAGAAGAGGAAGGATTTCCTTCAGTTTATCTCTCAAAAGCGGATGCTCCATTTTGGATGGCACCGGCACGGTTCGGCAGCGAGGACACCAAGTTCGGGCTGCGGGATCATTCCAGCAGGCCCTGATGTGTGACATCCATAGATATGCTTCCACTGGTGTTTCTGTAGACAGAGAAGCTCTTGGAAGACCTGGTTTCAGTGGGACATTCCCGTGGCACTACAAAGCACAAGCGCACTCACACTCTGCTCTTCTGGAAACACTCCAAAATAACGTAGAGTAGAATGCAGAGCTGAGAACCTTTAGAAGCTCCATTTCCACCAGAGGAAGTGTCCTGTGCTCTTTCAGATTTGTGAGATAAGCGTAATCAAAATGAGGTTATCCTAATCGAAATAGTATGGGGGGTTCATCACAACAAAGGCAACACCAGCAATTGGAGATAGACCAGACAACACACACAGGAACAGGACATGGCATCAATGTCTAGGAAAATTTGTCCTCACAGTAATCCCATGCAATTGTGTAGAGCCAAGAGTCTAAAGTTTTCACTTAACCAAGCCCTAGAAGTCTACATTAGATACCTGAAATTACCTGACCAGTAGAGATGAAGAAATACAGTAAAAGGAAAAGGAAGTACCATTTTCAGTTCCAAAGAGATTGAAGGCCCTAAAGATAAGCTTTCAGACAACTAGACTGCAAAACGCTCTCCAGAGCTACTATTGAAATTGGAGGTGAGGGAAACACTGAAGAACAACAGTGTCTCAGAATCACAAAAGGCAGAATACCAGAAAAGGGGAAGAGAAAGCCTAAAGACGAGCCAAATAATCTCAGAAAACTCAGTGGATTGGAAAATATCAGGGCTAACATTCCCTCCTAAGCAGACGAGATATTGCAGAGGGACGCATGAATGACTTTGAAGACAGGGGAACAGAAATCCCTCGGTCAGAAGCACACATAGGAAAGCAAGTGCAAACCAATGAAAACATTGCTGTTGAATCCTGGTTGAAGACAAGGCATGAAAGACTAAAATTCGAAAGAGTCCCAGATGGAAAAGCAAGAGATAAAGAAACAAACAATGTTTGAAAAGTTCTGTGTAGAAAAATCAGACTGAAACTTGCTGAAAGCCAAGATAGAATCATCTAGGCGAATTCAGGAAGTACACAGCGTCCAAAAGAGGTGGAATCCCAAAAGACTTAGCAGCAGCTGTATGATCCAAATCAACAAAGTTCATGAGCATCCCAGTGATTTAAAATGCGCCTGGAGGAAAGCAACATAGTCACAAGAGAACCTCCAGAGGGGTTTCAGCTGCTATCTCAGCAGCAATATTGCAGGACAGGGAGGAGTGCCAGGACATAGACCATAGCTTGAATGGCAAAATGCTGCCATCTAGGGTAGCCTATGCCACATGACCACCATTTCTAATAACAGCAGAGCTAGAGAATGCCACAGACCTGCAAATCTTAGAAGAATTCAGCAGTTCGAAACTTATCCTAAAAGAAAGGTTGAGAATTCTCCCCTGAAGGGATAAGCAGCAAGATGAAATGGAAAGAAGAAAACCCTTATTGGAAATGCAAGAAGAGCATGAGTGGAAAAGAAGAAACAAGAAGAAAGCAAGGAGGACATCAAACCCTAAAGATGGGAGAGGGAAGCAGGAAATCATAGGGGATTGGAAGCACTATCTTAAGGGAGTCAGCTTATATGACTCTCTATTAGAAGCAAAAGGAGAGATGCATGGCCTGACGTGTTTGCAAAGCAAACGAGAAGCAGACCAAGAAAGAATCAAACAAACAAACAACACAAAAAGGGTAGGGTAACAAGAATATTCAAAAGAAATTACTCAAGCTGATGTCAAGGATCATTCAGTACGCATCGACCCAGTATCGCGGCTTGAATGTACTCAGCACACCTGTATTCGGAAATCAGAGGCGTGCATTTATATTCGTAAATATTGATTCATATGAGCATATCGTGACCTAACCCAAATGCCGATTTGGAATCCAATGGATTCCTAGTCCGTGATATAGACTTGCAAGTCTTCCAACAGGATGAATGAATGCCATATTTTACACTACATCGAGAAGAAATGGCACAAGCCTATAACAAGGAAAAGTAGCTCCGCAAAAGTGTACTAAGATCAAAAGAGACAGGCAGTAAAGTGCACATTGGGGATTGTATCAGTCCTAGGAATTCAGCCCCCTTGAAACAAATGGATAGATGTACCGTGAATGCGGGTGTTTCAGCAGAAATCAACCGACGGCTATGTATTGCGGGTGTGCCCATATTACAGGAACAATAGTTTCCCTTAGTGGGTCTCTGTGTACTGTGAACTGTTAGAAAGTTTAAAGACGTGTGAAACATTCAACTGAAAATGGACACACTTCCCTCCGTTGCTACAGTGCATACAGATCTGAACAAAAGGAAAGAGGGAAGAACAAAGGCCCATGGGACGCTAGTGGGAAGAATCACTTTTACCTTAGGAACCTCTCCTCGGATGCAGCCCCTCCCCCAACACTGACAAGATGCAGCAGCCATTGGGGATGGCAGTTAGCGGTTGGATTCCAGGTGGAATGTTGGTGTGTACCGCGAGGCTTGTTGTGGCTGGTGGATCCTAGGTAACCGGGCAGAGTTCTGTGGGTGGATCAGTGCGATGGAGGGGCTGCCGCCCTCTGTGGAGCTTGGCTTAGGTCTTTGGTCCGGGAAGCTGTGTCAGTTCGAAATACTGCTGCTGCCCAAAGACCTGAGTTCACGGGTCAGTTTCCAGAACCTGAAAGGGCAGACAGTGGAAGATCTGCCTGTCTTCAGCTTACTGGAGAGGCTCCGATGTCCTTTCAGACTTGCCCAGTCCGGTTGAAGTCGACTTTATGGGAGACACGAAGAGAAGCTGGCCGAAAATATGGCTGCACGGATTGAGGAGAGATGCGAACACATTGATGAGAGATGTTCTGCTACAATAGAGAATACTGGCCTGGAGACAGCTGTAGAGGATAGCAGGCTCGAAAGGCATTCATGAGACATATTGAACCTCGCTGATACTAGCAGAAACATACGGAGGGCCACCGTGGACTGGAGGAATTTCCTCAGTTCTCTGCTCCAAGAACGGGTCCAAGATCCCTGACGTCTAAAGAGAAGAGATGGCAGAGATGATAAAAACGCTCATGTTCTTGAAAGAGGTCAGATAATCCACACGACCCAAGGGGCAATTCCAAGCCATTCAGATCAAAGTGCACCAAGCCCAGGTAAGCCTTTTCCCAGGTTTGGGCCTAGCTATCAAGCACTTGCTCTTCCCTCCCCTCCACTCAGGCATCCATTTTGAGGGATCAGTACCTGAGCTGCAATGAAGCCAGTAAGAGAAGAGCAAGCCCCTCCTAGAATCAGAGTTCCTCTAGCTTCATCCTCTGTGAACAACAGGGAACCCCATAAAGGTCAAATACTCTCGTATGAAATAGATAGGAATTGAATACTTAGCTCCCACAAAGAAACGATGGCCTTCCGCTAGATTCAGCAAATGCTGGGTTTATGTCTTCTCTGGGGTGAAGGGAGTGTGGTAAGTGAGGGGAATCTTTGACTGAACTTGAATCTGTATTAGGCCTCCGTTTTTCAAGACAGTCTAGGTAAATATTAGAAGTCAGATAGTGAACGGAACTGTAAAAGTCGCCAATGACATGAAAGACACAGCTAATGTGGACCGTCTTTCAATTGAGTCAAGCCCCCGGGGGCAATCTATCATGGGGGTGCAGACTTGGTTGCATTCAAGTGCTTTACCCAACATGATCGAATGATTAAGCGTTCTCATCACTGATAGAAGAACACCTGGTTCTCAGTAGCCTAGCATAGCTGCAGCAGGGTTCTCATAGCTATAATGCCTCTAGGTTCTTTGGATTCAAAGCTAAATGTATATATTTAGTTCGTTTCCTCTTGTATTTTCCTTGAGAGGGATGTTACACCTTGAAATGCCAACATTGACCAGTAGGTGTCATCGGGAGTAAAGGGCACCACATGCACAAGGGAATCCAAGCTTGGGGGTTATTTCATGTTTCCATTAGTTATTTCATGGTTCCTGTTGGTTTCGGAGGCTTCAACAGTAAAGAGCTGACATGACCCCTTTAACAGTTCGGACTGCTAGTTTGCATTCTATCTGTCTATGTTTTCCTTAGAGCTGACAAAATGTTACCGAAATTGACAAGTCTGGCTTCTAGGTCGATTTAGTATGTTTCAGAAACTAACTTCATTTTCGTATAACTCCCAAAACATTTATATCAATTCTATTAAATTTTTAAAGACTGCAAATGAGATATCAACACAATGTCAAAACTGGAGTCTTCGGACAATCCCTCCCACCACGGCTGTATAGAAACAAAGAGATAAAAAAAAATCACATTTCTGTGAAATGTATCTGGAAAGTGTTGATTCATCGATGCCCAGTTGACAGAGAAGCAGTGCAACCTGCGCTCACTCGCTCCCATGAACACAGCAATGGAAACATCCACTCACCCAGCCCTTGGCACAGGACACTTGCCGAAGAGAGGTCTGTTACTTCCAAAGACAGGATGAGGCCTCAGAACACCTGGAAGCAGGAGAAGGAAAAGCAGGGAATGGATACCAGTGCATGGTCTGAGCCCTGTTGATGGAGCAGTAAAGGTGAAACTCTCTTTAACTTGGACGCACACTCTCAAGCGGACAGGAGACATGGGATTGAAGGTGATGCGCTGAGTGTTAGAAGAGTGCACAGCAGATGCTTGGCTGACAGAACTCAAAGAATCCAGTGCAAAATATCCCCACAGTTGATTCTGAGACCAAGCTCCGAGCTGCTAAATTTGAGGTAGAAGAGGCAGCGTTCAGGGAGGGATAGGGCTACGGATGGTGGCACACGCTGAGTCTCAGGGATCTGGAGTGCGTTGTGGGATGTGGTGGGTCCTATCAAGAGAGCAAACCGACCTGGGACCCCAATGAGCAAGCAACCACCCTGGCGCGCGCAGTTGAAATTATCGATATGTCCCATGGCCACACCCAGTGCATCTGCAGGACCAGAGACCAATTTGGCCTTTTGCCAATAGAGCATGTGTGGGGCTGAATCAGAGATATTGTGCATCGGGTCTGAGGGATCCAGGGGGCCTTGGGTTTGAATTCAGAATGAAAAGCCTTAGGATCTGCTACATTCATAACCTGGGCTGTGATTATGGTTTGGTTTGAGGCACAGGATGTGCAACAGCTCTGTGGTTGCCTTCGTGCACCCGTGCCACAAGGATGAGAGGACAAGGAAGTGTGGTCCAAGACCACAGCGTGAGAAGAGGAAGGATTTCCTTCAGTTTATCTCTCAAAAGCGGATGCTCCATTTTGGATGGCACCGGCACGGTTCGGCAGCGAGGACACCAAGTTCGGGCTGCGGGATCATTCCAGCAGGCCCTGATGTGTGACATCCATAGATATGCTTCCACTGGTGTTTCTGTAGACAGAGAAGCTCTTGGAAGACCTGGTTTCAGTGGGACATTCCCGTGGCACTACAAAGCACAAGCGCACTCACACTCTGCTCTTCTGGAAACACTCCAAAATAACGTAGAGTAGAATGCAGAGCTGAGAACCTTTAGAAGCTCCATTTCCACCAGAGGAAGTGTCCTGTGCTCTTTCAGATTTGTGAGATAAGCGTAATCAAAATGATGTTATCCTAATCGAAATAGTATGGGGGGTTCATCACAACAAAGGCAACACCAGCAATTGGAGATAGACCAGACAACACACACAGGAACAGGACATGGCATCAATGTCTAGGAAAATTTGTCCTCACAGTAATCCCATGCAATTGTGTAGAGCCAAGAGTCTAAAGTTTTCACTTAACCAAGCCCTAGAAGTCTACATTAG
The DNA here is from genome assembly GCF_048564905.1 of Vicugna pacos. Taxonomy (NCBI): domain Eukaryota; kingdom Metazoa; phylum Chordata; class Mammalia; order Artiodactyla; family Camelidae; genus Vicugna; species Vicugna pacos. The sequence continues at coordinate 73,780,804 of NW_027328741.1, read as the reverse complement.
ATACCTGAAATTACCTGACCAGTAGAGATGAAGAAATACAGTAAAAGGAAAAGGAAGTACCATTTTCAGTTCCAAAGAGATTGAAGGCCCTAAAGATAAGCTTTCAGACAACTAGACTGCAAAACGCTCTCCAGAGCAACTATTGAAATTGGAGGTGAGGGAAACACTGAAGAACAACAGTGTCTCAGAATCACAAAAGGCAGAATACCAGAAAAGGGGAAGAGAAAGCCTAAAGACGAGCCAAATAATCTCAGAAAACTCAGTGGATGAGAAAATATCAGGGCTAACATTCCCTCCTAAGCCGACGAGATATTGCAGAGGGACGCGTGAATGACTTTGAAGACAGGGGAACAGAAATCCCTCGGTCAGAAGCACACATAGGAAAGCAAGTGCAAACCAATGAAAACATTGCTGTTGAATCCTGGTTGAAGACAAGGCATGAAAGACTAAAATTCGAAAGAGTCCCAGATGGAAAAGCAAGAGATAAAGAAACAAACAATGTTTGAAAAGTGATGTGTAGAAAAATCAGACTGAAACTTGCTGAAAGCCAAGATAGAATCATCTAGGCGAATTCAGGAAGTACACAGCGTCCAAAAGAGGTGGAATCCCAAAAGACTTAGCAGCAGCTGTATGATCCAAATCAACAAAGTTCATGAGCATCCCAGTGATTTAAAATGCGCCTGGAGGAAAGCAACATAGTCACAAGAGAACCTCCAGAGGGGTTTCAGCTGCTATCTCAGCAGCAATATTGCAGGACAGGGAGGAGTGCCAGGACATAGACCATAGCTTGAATGGCAAAATGCTGCCATCTAGGGTAGCCTATGCCACATGACCACCATTTCTAATAACAGCAGAGCTAGAGAATGCCACAGACCTGCAAATCTTAGAAGAATTCAGCAGTTCGAAACTTATCCTAAAAGAAAGGTTGAGAATTCTCCCCTGAAGGGATAAGCAGCAAGATGAAATGGAAAGAAGAAAACCCTTATTGGAAATGCAAGAAGAGCATGAGTGGAAAAGAAGAAACAAGAAGAAAGCAAGGAGGACATCAAACCCTAAAGATGGGAGAGGGAAGCAGGAAATCATAGGGGATTGGAAGCACTATCTTAAGGGAGTCAGCTTATATGACTCTCTATTAGAAGCAAACGGAGAGATGCATGGCCTGACGTGTTTGCAAAGCAAACGAGAAGCAGACCAAGAAAGAATCAAACAAACAAACAACACAAAAAGGGTAGGGTAACAAGAATATTCAAAAGAAATTACTCAAGCTGATGTCAAGGATCATTCAGTACGCATCGACCCAGTATCGCGGCTTGAATGTACTCAGCACACCTGTATTCGGAAATCAGAGGCGTGCATTTATATTCGTAAATATTGATTCATATGAGCATATCGTGACCTAACCCAAATGCCGATTTGGAATCCAATGGATTCCTAGTCCGTGATATAGACTTGCAAGTCTTCCAACAGGATGAATGAATGCCATATTTTACACTACATCGAGAAGAAATGGCACAAGCCTATAACAAGGAAAAGTAGCTCCGCAAAAGTGTACTAAGATCAAAAGAGACAGGCAGTAAAGTGCACATTGGGGATTGTATCAGTCCTAGGAATTCAGCCCCCTTGAAACAAATGGATAGATGTACCGTGAATGCGGGTGTTTCAGCAGAAATCAACCGACGGCTATGTATTGCGGGTGTGCCCATATTACAGGAACAATAGTTTCCCTTAGTGGGTCTCTGTGTACTGTGAACTGTTAGAAAGTTTAAAGACGTGTGAAACATTCAACTGAAAATGGACACACTTCCCTCCGTTGCTACAGTGCATACAGATCTGAACAAAAGGAAAGAGGGAAGAACAAAGGCCCATGGGACGCTAGTGGGAAGAATCACTTTTACCTTAGGAACCTCTCGTCGGATGCAGCCCCTCCCCCAACACTGACAAGATGCAGCAGCCATTGGGGATGGCAGTTAGCGGTTGGATTCCAGGTGGAATGTTGGTGTGTACCGCGAGGCTTGTTGTGGCTGGTGGATCCTAGGTAACCGGGCAGAGTTCTGTGGGTGGATCAGTGCGATGGAGGGGCTGCCGCCCTCTGTGGAGCTTGGCTTAGGTCTTTGGTCCGGGAAGCTGTGTCAGTTCGAGATACTGCTGCTGCCCAAAGACCTGAGTTCACGGGTCAGTTTCCAGAACCTGAAAGGGCAGACAGTGGAAGATCTGCCTGTCTTCAGCTTACTGGAGAGGCTCCGATGTCCTTTCAGACTTGCCCAGTCTGGTTGAAGTCGACTTTATGGGAGACACGAAGAGAAGCTGGCCGAAAATATGGCTGCACGGATTGAGGAGAGATGCGAACACATTGATGAGAGATGTTCTGCTACAATAGAGAATACTGGCCGGGAGACAGCTGTAGAGGATAGCAGGCTCGAAAGGCATTCATGAGACATATGGAACCTCGCTGATACTAGCAGAAACATACGGAGGGCCACCGTGGACTGGAGGAATTTCCTCAGTTCTCTGCTCCAAGAACGGGTCCAAGATCCCTGACGTCTAAAGAGAAGAGATGGCAGAGATGATAAAAACGCTCATGTTCTTGAAAGAGGTCAGATAATCCACACGACCCAAGGGGCAATTCCAAGCCATTCAGATCAAAGTGCACCAAGCCCAGGTAAGCCTTTTCCCAGGTTTGGGCCTAGCTATCAAGCACTTGCTCTTCCCTCCCCTCCACTCAGGCATCCATTTTGAGGGATCAGTACCTGAGCTGCAACGAAGCCAGTAAGAGAACAGCAAGCCCCTCCTAGAATCAGAGTTCCTCTAGCTTCATCCTCTGTGAACAACAGGGAACCCCATAAAGGTCAAATACTCTCGTATGAAATAGATAGGAATTGAATACTTAGCTCCCACAAAGAAACGATGGCCTTCCGCTAGATTCAGCAAATGCTGGGTTTATGTCTTCTCTGGGGTGAAGGGAGTGTGGTAAGTGAGGGGAATCTTTGACTGAACTTGAATCTGTATTAGGCCTCCGTTTTTCAAGACAGTCTAGGTAAATATTAGAAGTCAGATAGTGAACGGAACTGTAAAAGTCGCCAATGACATGAAAGACACAGCTAATGTGGACCGTCTTTCAATTGAGTCAAGCCCCCGGGGGCAATCTATCATGGGGGTGCAGACTTGGTTGCATTCAAGTGCTTTACCCAACATGATCGAATGATTAAGCGTTCTCATCACTGATAGAAGAACACCTGGTTCTCAGTAGCCTAGCATAGCTGCAGCAGGGTTCTCATAGCTATAATGCCTCTAGGTTCTTTGGATTCAAAGCTAAATGTATATATTTAGTTCGTTTCCTCTTGTATTTTCCTTGAGAGGGATGTTACACCTTGAAATGCCAACATTGACCAGTAGGTGTCATCGGGAGTAAAGGGCACCACATGCACAAGGCAATCCAAGCTTGGGGGTTATTTCATGTTTCCATTAGTTATTTCATGGTTCCTGTTGGTTTCGGAGGCTTCAACAGTAAAGAGCTGACATGACCCCTTTAACAGTTCGGACTGCTAGTTTGCATTCTATCTGTCTATGTTTTCCTTAGAGCTGACAAAATGTTACCGAAATTGACAAGTCTGGCTTCTAGGTCGATTTAGTATGTTTCAGAAACTAACTTCATTTTCGTATAACTCCCAAAACATTTATATCAATTCTATTAAATTTTTAAAGACTGCAAATGAGATATCAACACAATGTCAAAACTGGAGTCTTCGGACAATCCCTCCCACCACGGCTGTATAGAAACAAAGAGATAAAAAAAAATCACATTTCTGTGAAATGTATCTGGAAAGTGTTGATTCATCGATGCCCAGTTGACAGAGAAGCAGTGCAACCTGCGCTCACTCGCTCCCATGAACACAGCAATGGAAACATCCACTCACCCAGCCCTTGGCACAGGACACTTGCCGAAGAGAGGTCTGTTACTTCCAAAGACAGGATGAGGCCTCAGAACACCTGGAAGCAGGAGAAGGAAAAGCAGGGAATGGATACCAGTGCATGGTCTGAGCCCTGTTGATGGAGCAGTAAAGGTGAAACTCTCTTTAACTTGGACGCACACTCTCAAGCGGACAGGAGACATGGGATTGAAGGTGATGCGCTGAGTGTTAGAAGAGTGCACAGCAGATGCTTGGCTGACAGAACTCAAAGAATCCAGTGCAAAATATCCCCACAGTTGATTCTGAGACCAAGCTCCGAGCTGCCAAATTTGAGGTAGCAGAGGCAGCGTTCAGGGAGGGATAGGGCTACGGATGGTGGCACACGCTGAGTCTCAGGGATCTGGAGTGCGTTGTGGGATGTGGTGGGTCCTATCAAGAGAGCAAACCGACCTGGGACCCCAATGAGCAAGCAACCACCCTGGCGCGCGCAGTTGAAATTATCGATATGTCCCATGGCCACACCCAGTGCATCTGCAGGACCAGAGACCAATTTGGCCTTTTGCCAATAGAGCATGTGTGGGGCTGAATCAGAGATATTGTGCATCGGGTCTGAGGGATCCAGGGGGCCTTGGGTTTGAATTCAGAATGAAAAGCCTTAGGATCTGCTACATTCATAACCTGGGCTGTGATTATGGTTTGGTTTGAGGCACAGGATGTGCAACAACTCTGTGGTTGCCTTCATGCACCCGTGCCACAAGGATGAGAGGACAAGGAAGTGTGGTCCAAGACCACAGCGTGAGAAGAGGAAGGATTTCCTTCAGTTTATCTCTCAAAAGCGGATGCTACATTTTGGATGGCACCGGCACGGTTCGGCAGCGAGGACACCAAGTTCGGGCTGCGGGATCATTCCAGCAGGCCCTGATGTGTGACATCCATAGATATGCTTCCACTGGTGTTTCTCTAGACAGAGAAGCTCTTGGAAGACCTGGTTTCAGTGGGACATTCCCGTGGCACTACAAAGCACAAGCGCACTCACACTCTGCTCTTCTGGAAACACTCCAAAATAACGTAGAGTAGAATGCAGAGCTGAGAACCTTTAGAAGCTCCATTTCCACCAGAGGAAGTGTCCTGTGCTCTTTCAGATTTGTGAGATAAGCGTAATCAAAATGAGGTTATCCTAATCGAAATAGTATGGGGGGTTCATCACAACAAAGGCAACACCAGCAATTGGAGATAGACCAGACAACACACACAGGAACAGGACATGGCATCAATGTCTAGGAAAATTTGTCCTCACAGTAATCCCATGCAATTGTGTAGAGCCAAGAGTCTAAAGTTTTCACTTAACCAAGCCCTAGAAGTCTACATTAGATACCTGAAATTACCTGACCAGTAGAGATGAAGAAATACAGTAAAAGGAAAAGGAAGTACCATTTTCAGTTCCAAAGAGATTGAAGGCCCTAAAGATAAGCTTTCAGACAACTAGACTGCAAAACGCTCTCCAGAGCAAGTATTGAAATTGGAGGTGAGGGAAACACTGAAGAACAACTGTGTCTCAGAATCACAAAAGGCAGAATACCAGAAAAGGGGAAGAGAAAGCCTAAAGACGAGCCAAATAATCTCAGAAAACTCAGTGGATGAGAAAATATCAGGGCTAACATTCCCTCCTAAGCCGACGAGATATTGCAGAGGGACGCGTGAATGACTTTGAAGACAGGGGAACAGAAATCCCTCGGTCAGAAGCACACATAGGAAAGCAAGTGCAAACCAATGAAAACATTGCTGTTGAATCCTGGTTGAAGACAAGGCATGAAAGACTAAAATTCGAAAGAGTCCCAGATGGAAAAGCAAGAGATAAAGAAACAAACAATGTTTGAAAAGTGATGTGTAGAAAAATCAGACTGAAACTTGCTGAAAGCCAAGATAGAATCATCTAGGCGAATTCAGGAAGTACACAGCGTCCAAAAGAGGTGGAATCCCAAAAGACTTAGCAGCAGCTGTATGATCCAAATCAACAAAGTTCATGAGCATCCCAGTGATTTAAACTGCGCCTGGAGGAAAGCAACATAGTCACAAGAGAACCTCCAGAGGGGTTTCAGCTGCTATCTCAGCAGCAATATTGCAGGACAGGGAGGAGTGCCAGGACATAGACCATAGCTTGAATGGCAAAATGCTGCCATCTAGGGTAGCCTATGCCACATGACCACCATTTCTAATAACAGCAGAGCTAGAGAATGCCACAGACCTGCAAATCTTAGAAGAATTCAGCAGTTCGAAACTTATCCTAAAAGAAAGGTTGAGAATTCTCCCCTGAAGGGATAAGCAGCAAGATGAAATGGAAAGAAGAAAACCCTTATTGGAAATGCAAGAAGAGCATGAGTGGAAAAGAAGAAACAAGAAGAAAGCAAGGAGGACATCAAACCCTAAAGATGGGAGAGGGAAGCAGGAAATCATAGGGGATTGGAAGCACTATCTTAAGGGAGTCAGCTTATATGACTCTCTATTAGAAGCAAACGGAGAGATGCATGGCCTGACGTGTTTGCAAAGCAAACGAGAAGCAGACCAAGAAAGAATCAAACAAACAAACAACACAAAAAGGGTAGGGTAACAAGAATATTCAAAAGAAATTACTCAAGCTGATGTCAAGGATCATTCAGTACGCATCGACCCAGTATCGCGGCTTGAATGTACTCAGCACACCTGTATTCGGAAATCAGAGGCGTGCATTTATATTCGTAAATATTGATTCATATGAGCATATCGTGACCTAACCCAAATGCCGATTTGGAATCCAATGGATTCCTAGTCCGTGATATAGACTTGCAAGTCTTCCAACAGGATGAATGAATGCCATATTCTACACTACATCGAGAAGAAATGGCACAAGCCTATAACAAGGAGAAGTAGCTCTGCAAAAGTGTACTAAGATCAAAAGAGACAGGCAGTAAAGTGCACATTGGGGATTGTATCAGTCCTAGGAATTCAGCCCCCTTGAAACAAATGGATAGATGTCCCGTGAATGCGGGTGTTTCAGCAGAAATCAACCGACGGCTATGTATTGCGGGTGTGCCCATATTACAGGAACAATAGTTTCCCTTAGTGGGTCTCTGTGTACTGTGAACTGTTAGAAAGTTTAAAGACGTGTGAAACATTCAACTGAAAATGGACACACTTCCCTCCGTTGCTACAGTGCATACAGATCTGAACAAAAGGAAAGAGGGAAGAACAAAGGCCCATGGGACGCTAGTGGGTAGAATCACTTTTACCTTAGGAACCTCTCGTCGGATGCAGCCCCTCCCCCAACACTGACAAGATGCAGCAGCCATTGGGGATGGCAGTTAGCGGTTGGATTCCAGGTGGAATGTTGGTGTGTACCGCGAGGCTTGTTGTGGCTGGTGGATCCTAGGTAACCGGGCAGAGTTCTGTGGGTGGATCAGTGCGATGGAGGGGCTGCCGCCCTCTGTGGAGCTTGGCTTAAGTCTTTGGTCCGGGAAGCTGTGTCAGTTCGAGATACTGCTGCTGCCCAAAGACCTGAGTTCACGGGTCAGTTTCCAGAACCTGAAAGGGCAGACAGTGGAAGATCTGCCTGTCTTCAGCTTACTGGAGAGGCTCCGATGTCCTTTCAGACTTGCCCAGTCAGGTTGAAGTCGACTTTATGGGAGACACGAAGAGAAGCTGGCCGAAAATATGGCTGCACGGATTGAGGAGAGATGCGAACACATTGATGAGAGATGTTCTGCTACAATAGAGAATACTGGCCTGGAGACAGCTGTAGAGGATAGCAGGCTCGAAAGGCATTCATGAGACATATTGAACCTCGCTGATACTAGCAGAATCATACGGAGGGCCACCGTGGACTTGAGGATGTTCCTCAATTCTCTGCTCCAAGAACGGGTCCAAGATCCCTGACGTCTACAGAGAAGAGATGGCAGAGATGATAAAAACGCTCATGTTCTTGAAAGAGGTCAGATAATCCACACGACCCAAGGGGCAATTCCAAGCCATTCAGATCAAAGTGCACCAAGCCCAGGTAAGCCTTTTCCCAGGTTTGGGCCTAGCTATCAAGCACTTGCTCTTCCCTCCCCTCCACTCAGGCATCCATTTTGAGGGATCAGTACCTGAGCTGCAATGAAGCCAGTAAGAGAAGAGCAAGCCCCTCCTAGAATCAGAGTTCCTCTAGCTTCATCCTCTGTGAACAACAGGGAACCCCATAAAGGTCAAATACTCTCGTATGAAATAGATAGGAATTGAATACTTAGCTCCCACAAAGAAACGACGGCCTTCCGCTAGATTCAGCAAATGCTGGGTTTATGTCTTCTCTGGGGTGAAGGGAGTGTGGTAAGTGAGGGGAATCTTTGACTGAACTTGAATCTGTATTAGGCCTCCGTTTTTCAAGACAGTCTAGGTAAATATTAGAAGTCAGATAGTGAACGGAATTGTAAAAGTCGACAATGACATGAAAGACACAGCTAATGTGGACCGTCTTTCAATTGAGTCAAGCCCCCGGGGGCAATCTATCATGGGGGTGCAGACTTGGTTGCATTCAAGTGCTTTAGCCAACATGATCGGATGATTAAGCGTTCTCATCACTGATAGAAGAACACCTGGTTCTCAGTAGCCTAGCATAGCTGCAGCAGGGTTCTCATAGCTATAATGCCTCTAGGTTCTTTGGATTCAAAGCTAAATGTATATATTTAGTTCGTTTCCTCTTGTATTTTCCTTGAGAGGGATGTTACACCTTGAAATGCCAACATTGACCAGTAGGTGTCATCGGGAGTAAAGGGCACCACATGCACAAGGGAATCCAAGCTTGGGGGTTATTTCATGTTTCCATTAGTTATTTCATGGTTCCTGTTGGTTTCGGAGGCTTCAACAGTAAAGAGCTGACATGACCCCTTTAACAGTTCGGACTGCTAGTTTGCATTCTATCTGTCTATGTTTTCCTTAGAGCTGACAAAATGTTACCGAAATTGACAAGTCTGGCTTCTAGGTCGATTTAGTATGTTTCAGAAACTAACTTCATTTTCGTATAACTCCCAAAACATTTATATCAATTCTATTAAATTTTTAAAGACTGCAAATGAGATATCAACACAATGTCAAAACTGGAGTCTTCGGACAATCCCTCCCACCACGGCTGTATAGAAACAAAGAGATAAAAAAAAATCACATTTCTGTGAAATGTATCTGGAAAGTGTTGATTCATCGATGCCCAGTTGACAGAGAAGCAGTGCAACCTGCGCTCACTCGCTCCCATGAACACAGCAATGGAAACATCCACTCACCCAGCCCTTGGCACAGGACACTTGCCGAAGAGAGGTCTGTTACTTCCAAAGACAGGATGAGGCCTCAGAACACCTGGAAGCAGGAGAAGGAAAAGCAGGGAATGGATACCAGTGCATGGTCTGAGCCCTGTTGATGGAGCAGTAAAGGTGAAACTCTCTTTAACTTGGACGCACACTCTCAAGCGGACAGGAGACATGGGATTGAAGGTGATGCGCTGAGTGTTAGAAGAGTGCACAGCAGATGCTTGGCTGACAGAACTCAAAGAATCCAGTGCAAAATATCCCCACAGTTGATTCTGAGACCAAGCTCCGAGCTGCCAAATTTGAGGTAGAAGAGGCAGCGTTCAGGGAGGGATAGGGCTACGGATGGTGGCACACGCTGAGTCTCAGGGATCTGGAGTGCGTTGTGGGATGTGGTGGGTCCTATCAAGAGAGCAAACAGACCTGGGACCCCAATGAGCAAGCAACCACCCTGGCGCGCGCAGTTGAAATTATCGATATGTCCCATGGCCACACCCAGTGCATCTGCAGGACCAGAGACCAATTTGGCCTTTTGCCAATAGAGCATGTGTGGGGCTGAATCAGAGATATTGTGCATCGGGTCTGAGGGATCCAGGGGGCCTTGGGTTTGAATTCAGAATGAAAAGCCTTAGGATCTGCTACATTCATAACCTGGGCTGTGATTATGGTTTGGTTTGAGGCACAGGATGTGCAACAGCTGTGTGGTTGCCTTCGTGCACCCGTGCCACAAGGATGAGAGGACAAGGAAGTGTGGTCCAAGACCACAGCGTGAGAAGAGGAAGGATTTCCTTCAGTTTATCTCTCAAAAGCGGATGCTACATTTTGGATGGCACCGGCACGGTTCGGCAGCGAGGACACCAAGTTCGGGCTGCGGGATCATTCCAGCAGGCCCTGATGTGTGACATCCATAGATATGCTTCCACTGGTGTTTCTGTAGACAGAGAAGCTCTTGGAAGACCTGGTTTCAGTGGGACATTCCCGTGGCACTACAAAGCACAAGCGCACTCACACTCTGCTCTTCTGGAAACACTCCAAAATAACGTAGAGTAGAATGCAGAGCTGAGAACCTTTAGAAGCTCCATTTCCACCAGAGGAAGTGTCCTGTGCTCTTTCAGATTTGTGAGATAAGCGTAATCAAAATGAGGTTATCCTAATCGAAATAGTATGGGGGGTTCATCACAACAAAGGCAACACCAGCAATTGGAGATAGACCAGACAACACACACAGGAACAGGACATGGCATCAATGTCTAGGAAAATTTGTCCTCACAGTAATCCCATGCAATTGTGTAGAGCCAAGAGTCTAAAGTTTTCACTTAACCAAGCCCTAGAAGTCTACATTAGATACCTGAAATTACCTGACCAGTAGAAATGAAGAAATACAGTAAAAGGAAAAGGAAGTACCATTTTCAGTTCCAAAGAGTTTGAAGGCCCTAAAGATAAGCTTTCAGACAACTAGACTGCAAAACGCTCTCCAGAGCAACTATTGAAATTGGAGGTGAGGGAAACACTGAAGAACAACAGTGTCTCAGAATCACAAAAGGCAGAATACCAGAAAAGGGGAAGAGAAAGCCTAAAGACGAGCCAAATAATCTCAGAAAACTCAGTGGATGAGAAAATATCAGGGCTAACATTCCCTCCTAAGCAGACGAGATATTGCAGAGGGACGCGTGAATGACTTTGAAGACAGGGGAACAGAAATCCCTCGGTCAGAAGCACACATAGGAAAGCAAGTGCAAACCAATGAAAACATTGCTGTTGAATCCTGGTTGAAGACAAGGCATGAAAGACTAAAATTCGAAAGAGTCCCAGATGGAAAAGCAAGAGATAAAGAAACAAACAATGTTTGAAAAGTTCTGTGTAGAAAAATCAGACTGAAACTTGCTGAAAGCCAAGATAGAATCATCTAGGCAAATTCAGGAAGTACACAGCGTCCAAAAGAGGTGGAATCCCAATAGACTTAGCAGCAGCTGTATGATCCAAATCAACAAAGTTCATGAGCATCCCAGTGATTTAAACTGCGCCTGGAGGAAAGCAACATAGTCACAAGAGAACCTCCAGAGGGGTTTCAGCTGCTATCTCAGCAGCAATATTGCAGGACAGGGAGGAGTGCCAGGACATAGACCATAGCTTGAATGGCAAAATGCTGCCATCTAGGGTAGCCTATGCCACATGACCACCATTTCTAATAACAGCAGAGCTAGAGAATGCCACAGACCTGCAAATCTTAGAAGAATTCAGCAGTTCGAAACTTATCCTAAAAGAAAGGTTGAGAATTCTCCCCTGAAGGGATAAGCAGCAAGATGAAATGGAAAGAAGAAAACCCTTATTGGAAATGCAAGAAGAGCATGAGTGGAAAAGAAGAAACAAGAAGAAAGCAAGGAGGACATCAAACCCTAAAGATGGGAGAGGGAAGCAGGAAATCATAGGGGATTGGAAGCACTATCTTAAGGGAGTCAGCTTATATGACTCTCTATTAGAAGCAAACGGAGAGATGCATGGCCTGACGTGTTTGCAAAGCAAACGAGAAGCAGACCAAGAAAGAATCAAACAAACAAACAACACAAAAAGGGTAGGGTAACAAGAATATTCAAAAGAAATTACTCAAGCTGATGTCAAGGATCATTCAGTACGCATCGACCCAGTATCGCGGCTTGAATGTACTCAGCACACCTGTATTCGGAAATCAGAGGCGTGCATTTATATTCGTAAATATTGATTCATATGAGCATATCGTGACCTAACCCAAATGCCGATTTGGAATCCAATGGATTCCTAGTCCGTGATATAGACTTGCAAGTCTTCCAACAGGATGAATGAAAGCCATATTCTACACTACGTCGAGAAGAAATGGCACAAGGCTATAACAAGGAAAATTAGCTCCACAAAAGTGTACTAAGATCAAAAGAGACAGGCAGTAAATTGCACATTGGGGATTGTATCATTCCTAGGAATTCAGCCCCCTTGAAACAAATGGATAGATGTCCCGTGGATGCGGGTGTTTCAGCAGAAATCAACCGACGGCTATGTATTGCGGGTGTGCCCATATTACAGGAACAATAGTTTCCCTTAGTGGGTCTCTGTGTACTGTGAACTGTTAGAAAGTTTAAAGACGTGTGAAACATTTAACTGAAAATGGACACACTTCCCTCCGTTGTTACAGTGCATACAGATCAGAACAAAAGGAAAGAGGGAAGAACAAAGTCCCATGGGATGCTAGTGGGTAGAATCACATTTACCTTAGGAACCTCTCGTCGGATGCAGCCCCTCCCCCAACACTGACAAGATGCAGCAGCCATTGGGGATGGCAGTTATCGGTTGGATTCCAGGTGGAATGTTGGTGTGTACCGCGAGGCTTGTTGTGGCTGGTGGATCCTAGGTAACCGGGCAGAGTTCTGTGGGTGGATCAGTGCGATGGTGGGGCTGCCGCCCTCTGTGGAGCTTGGCTTAGGTCTTTGGTCCGGGAAGCTGTGTCAGTTCGAGATACTGCTGCTGCCCAATGACCTGAGTTCACGGATCAGTTTCCAGAACCTGAAAGGGCAGACAGTGGAAGATCTGCCTGTCTTCAGCTTACTGGAGAGGCTCCGAGGTCCTTTCAGACTTGCCCAGTCCTGTTGAAGTCGACTTTATGGGAGACACGAAGAGAAGCTGGCCGAAAATATGGCTGCACGGATTGAGGAGACATGCGAACACATTGATGAGAGATGTTCTGCTACAATAGAGAATACTGGCCTGGAGACAGCTGTAGAGGATAGCAGGCTCGAAAGGCATTCATGAGACATATTGAACCTCACTGATACTAGCAGAAACATACGGAGGGCCACCGTGGACTGGAGGAAGTTCCTCAATTCTCTGCTCCAAGAACGGGTCCAAGAACCCTGACGTCTACAGAGAAGAGATGGCAGAGATGATAAAAACGCTCATGTTCTTGAAAGAGGTCAGATAATCCACACGACCCAAGGGGCAATTCCAAGCCATTCAGATCAAAGTGCACCAAGCCCAGGTAAGCCTTTTCCCAGGTTTGGGCCTAGCTATCAAGCACTTGCTCTTCCCTCCCCTCCACTCAGGCATCCATTTTGAGGGATCAGTACCTGAGCTGCAATGAAGCCAGTAAGAGAAGAGCAAGCCCCTCCTAGAATCAGAGTTCCTCTAGCTTCATCCTCTGTGAACAACAGGGAACCCCATAAAGGTCAAATACTCTCGTATGAAATAGATAGGAATTGAATACTTAGCTCCCACAAAGAAACGATGGCCTTCCGCTAGATTCAGCAAATGCTGGGTTTATGTCTTCTCTGGGGTGAAGGGAGTGTGGTAAGTGAGGGGAATCTTTGACTGAACTTGAATCTGTATTAGGCCTCCGTTTTTCAAGACAGTCTAGGTAAATATTAGAAGTCAGATAGTGAACGGAACTGTAAAAGTCGCCAATGACATGAAAGAAACTGCTTATGTGGACCGTCTTTCAATTGAGTCAAGCCCCCGGGGGCAATCTATCATGGGGGTGCAGACTTGGTTGCATTCAAGTGCTTTACCCAACATGATCGGATGATTAAGCGTTCTCATCACTGATAGAAGAACACCTGGTTCTCAGTAGCCTAGCATAGCTGCAGCAGGGTTCTCATAGCTATAATGCCTCTAGGTTCTTTGGATTCAAAGCTAAATGTATATATTTAGATCGTTTCCTCTTGTATTTTCCTTGAGAGGGATGGTACACCTTGAAATGCCAACATTGACCAGTAGGTGTCATCGGGAGTAAAGGGCACCACATGCACAAGGGAATCCAAGCTTGGGGGTTATTTCATGTTTCCATTAGTTATTTCATGGTTCCTGTTGGTTTCGGAGGCTTCAACAGTAAAGAGCTGACATGACCCCTTTAACAGTTCGGACTGCTAGTTTGCATTCTATCTGTCTATGTTTTCCTTAGAGCTGACAAAATGTTACCGAAATTGACAAGTCTGGCTTCTAGGTCGATTTAGTATGTTTCAGAAACTAACTTCATTTTCGTATAACTCCCAAAACATTTATATCAATTCTATTAAATTTTTAAAGACTGCAAATGAGATATCAACACAATGTCAAAACTGGAGTCTTCGGACAATCCCTCCCACCACGGCTGTATAGAAACCAAGAGATAAAAAAAAATCACATTTCTGTGAAATATATCTGGAAAGTGTTGATTCATCGATGCCCAGTTGACAGAGAAGCAGTGCAACCTGCGCTCACTCGCTCCCATGGGCACAGCAATGGAAACATCCACTCACCCAGCCATGGCACAGGACACTTGCCGAAGAGAGGTCTGTTACTTCCAAAGACAGGATGAGGCCTCAGAACACCTGGAAGCAGGAGAAGGAAAAGCAGGGAATGGATACCAGTGCATGGTCTGAGCCCTGTTGATGGAGCAGTAAAGGTGAAACTCTCTTTAACTTGGACGCACACTCTCAAGCGGACAGGAGACATGGGATTGAAGGTGATGCGCTGAGTGTTAGAAGAGTGCACAGCAGATGCTTGGCTGACAGAACTCAAAGAATCCAGTGCAAAATATCCCCACAGTTGATTCTGAGACCAAGCTCCGAGCTGCCAAATTTGAGGTAGCATAGGCAGCGTTCAGGGAGGGATAGGGCTACGGATGGTGGCACACGCTGAGTCTCAGGGATCTGGAGTGCGTTGTGGGACGTGGTGGGTCCTATCAAGAGAGCAAACCGACCTGTGGCCCCAATGAGCAAGCAACCACCCTGGCGCACGCAGTTGAAATTATCGATATGTCCCATGGCCACACCCAGTGCATCTGCAGGACCAGAGACCAATTTGGCATTTTGCCAATAGAGCATGTGTGGGGCTGAATCAGAGATATTGTGCATCGGGTCTGATTGATCCAGGGGGCCTTGGGTTTGAATTCAGAATGAAAAGCCTTAGGATCTGCTACATTCATAACCTGGGCTGTGATTATGGTTTGGTTTGAGGCACAGGATGTGCAACAGCTCTGTGGTTGGCTTCGTGCACCCGTGCCACAAGGATGAGAGGACAAGGAAGTGTGGTCCAAGACCACAGCGTGAGAAGAGGAAGGATTTCCTTCAGTTTATCTCTCAAAAGCGGATGCTACATTTTGGATGGCACCGGCACGTTTCGGCAGCAAGGACACCAAGTTCGGGCTGCGGGATCATTCCAGCAGGCCCTGATGTGTGACATCCATAGATATGATTCCACTGGTGTTTCTGTAGACAGAGAAGCTCTTGGAAGAACTGGTTTCAGGGGGACATTCCCGTGGCACTACAAAGCACAAGCGCACTCACACTCTGCTCTTCTGGAAACACTCCAAAATAATGTAGAGTAGAATGCAGAGCTGAGAACATTTAGAAGCTCCATTTCCACCAGAGGAAGAGTCCTGTGCTCTTTCAGATTTGTGAGATAAGCGTAATCAAAATGAGGTTATCCTAATCGAAATAGTATGGGGGGTTCATCACAACAAAGGTAACACCAGCAATTGGAGATAGACCAGACAACACACACAGAAACAGGACATGGCATCAATGTCTTGGAAAATTTGTCCTCACAGAAATCCCATGCAATTTTGTAGAGCCAAGAGTCTAAAGTTTCACTTAACCAAGCCCTAGAAGTCTACATTAGATACCTGAAATTACCTGACCAGTAGAGATGAAGAAATACAGTAAAAGGAAAAGGAAGTACCATTTTCAGTTCCAAAGAGATTGAAGGCCCTAAAGATAAGCTTTCAGACAACTAGACTGCAAAACGCTCTCCAGAGCAAGTATTGAAAATGGAGGTGAGGGAAACACTGAAGAACAACAGTGTCTCAGAATCACAAAAGGCAGAATACCAGAAAAGGGGAAGAGAAAGCCTAAAGACGAGCCAAATAATCTCAGAAAACTCAGTGGATGAGAAAATATCAGGGCTAACATTCCGTCCTAAGCAGACGAGATATTGCAGAGGGACGCGTGAATGACTTTGAAGACAGGGGAACAGAAATCCCTCGGTCAGAAGCACACATAGGAAAGCAAGTGCAAACCAATGAAAACATTGCTGTTGAATCCTGGTTGAAGACAAGGCATGAAAGACTAAAATTCGAAAGAGTCCCAGATGGAAAAGCAAGAGATAAAGAAACAAACAATGTTTGAAAAGTTCTGTGTAGAAAAATCAGACTGAAACTTGCTGAAAGCCAAGATAGAATCATCTAGGCGAATTCAGGAAGTACACAGCGTCCAAAAGAGGTGGAATCCCAATAGACTTAGCAGCAGCTGTATGATCCAAATCAACAAAGTTCATGAGCATCCCAGTGATTTAAACTGCGCCTGGAGGAAAGCAACATAGTCACAAGAGAACCTCCAGAGGGGTTTCAGCTGCTATCTCAGCAGCAATATTGCAGGACAGGGAGGAGTGCCAGGACATAGACCATAGCTTGAATGGCAAAATGCTGCCATCTAGGGTAGCCTATGCCACATGACCACCATTTCTAATAACAGCAGAGCTAGAGAATGCCACAGACCTGCAAATCTTAAAAGAATTCAGCAGTTCGAAACTTATCCTAAAAGAAAGGTTGAGAATTCTCCCCTGAAGGGATAAGCAGCAAGATGAAATGGAAAGAAGAAAACCCTTATTGGAAATGCAAGAAGAGCATGAGTGGAAAAGAAGAAACAAGAAGAAAGCAAGGAGGACATCAAAACCCTAAAGATGGGAGAGGGAAGCAGGAAATCATAGGGGATTGGAAGCACTATCTTAAGGGAGTCAGCTTATATGACTCTCTGTTGGAAGCAAACGGAGAGATGCATGGCCTGACGTGTTTGCAAAGCAAACGAGAAGCAGACCAAGAAAGAATCAAACAAACAAACAACACAAAAAGGGTAGGGTAACAAGAATATTCAAAAGAAATTACTCAAGGTGATGTCAAGGATCATTCAGTACGCATCGACCCAGTATCGCGGCTTGAATGTACTCAGCACTCCTGTATTCGGAAATCAGAGGCGTGCATTTATATTCGTAAATATTGATTCATATGAGCATATCGTGACCTAACCGAAATGCCGATTTGGAATCCAATGGATTCCTAGTCCGTGATATAGACTTGCAAGTCTTCCAACAGGATGAATGAATGCCATATTCTACACTACGTCGAGAAGAAATGGCACAAGCCTATAACAAGGAAAAGTAGCTCCGCAAAAGTGTACTAAGATCAAAAGAGACAGGCAGTAAAGTGCACATTGGGGATTGTATCATTCCTAGGAATTTCAGCCCCCTTGAAACAAATGGATAGATGTCCCGTGAATGCGGGTGTTTCAGCAGAAATCAACCGACGGCTATGTATTGCGGGTGTGCCCATATTACAGGAACAATAGTTTCCCTTAGTGGGTCTCTGTGTACTGTGAACTGTTAGAAAGTTTAAAGACGTGTGAAACATTCAAGTGAAAATGGACACACTTCCCTCCGTTGCTACAGTGCATACAGATCTGAACAAAAGGAAAGAGGGAAGAACAAAGGCCCATGGGACGCTAGTGGGTAGAATCACATTTACCTTAGGAACCTCTCGTCGGATGCAGCCCCTCCCCCAACAATGACAAGATGCAGCAGCCATTGGGGATGGCAGTTAGCGGTTGGATTCCAGGTGGAATGTTGGTGTGTACCGCGAGGCTTGTTGTGGTTGGTGGATCCTAGGAAACCGGGCAGAGTTCTGCGGGTGGATCAGTGCGATGGAGGGGCTGCCGCCCTCTGTGGAGCTTGGCTTAGGTCTTTGGTCCGGGAAGCTGTGTCAGTTCGAGATACTGCTGCTGCCCAAAGACCTGATTTCACGGGTCAGTTTCCAGAACCTGAAAGGGCAGACAGTGGAAGATCTGCCTGTCTTCAGCTTACTGGAGAGGCTCCGAGGTCCTTTCAGTCTTGCCCAGTCCTGTTGAAGTTGACTTTATGGGAGACACGAAGAGAAGCTGGCCGAAAATATGTCTGCACGGATTGAGGAGAGATGCGAACACATTGATGAGAGATGTTCTGCTACAATAGAGAATACTGGCCTGGAGACAGCTGTAGAGGATAGCAGGCTCGAAAGGCATTCATGAGACATATTGAACCTCACTGATACTAGCAGAAACATACGGAGGGCCACCGTGGACTGGAGGAAGTTCCTCAGTTCTCTGCTCCAAGAACGGGTCCAAGATCCCTGACGTGTAAAGAGAAGTGATGGCAGAGATGATAAAAACGCTCATGTTCTTGAAAGAGGTCAGATAATCCACACGACCCAAGGGGCAATTCCAAGCCATTCAGATCAAAGTGCACCAAGCCCAGGTAAGCCTTTTCCCAGGTTTGGGCCTAGCTATCAAGCACTTGCTCTTCCCTCCCCTCCACTCAGGCATCCATTTTGAGGGATCAGTACCTGAGCTGCAATGAAGCCAGTAAGAGAAGAGCAAGCCCCTCCTAGAATCAGAGTTCCTCTAGCTTCATCCTCTGTGAACAACAGGGAACCCCATAAAGGTCAAATACTCTCGTATGAAATAGATAGGGATTGAATAAATAGCTCCCACAAAGAAACGATGGCCTTCTGCTAGATTCAGCAAATGCTGGGTTTATGACTTCTCTGGGGTGAAGGGAGTGTGGTAAGTGAGGGGAATCTTTGACTGAACTTGAATCTGTATTAGGCCTCGGGTTTTCAAGACAGTCTAGGTAAATATTAGAAGTCAGATAGTGAACGGAACTGTAAAAGTCGCCAATGACATGAAAGAAACTGCTTATGTGGACCGTCTTTCAATTGAGTCAAGCCCCCGGGGGCAATCTATCATGGGGGTGCAGACTTGGTTGCATTCAAGTGCTTTAGCCAACATGATCGGATGATTAAGCGTTCTCATCACTGATAGAAAAACACCTGGTTCTCAGTAGCCTAGCATAGCTGCAGCAGGGTTCTCATAGCTATAATGCCTCTAGGTTCTTTGGATTCAAAGCTAAATGTATATATTTCGTTCGTTTCCTCTTGTATTTTCCTTGAGAGGGATGGTACACCTTGAAATGCCAACATTGACCAGTAGGTGTCATCGGGAGTAAAGGGCACCACATGCACAAGGGAATCCAAGCTTAGGGGTTATTTCATGTTCCATTAGTTATTTCATGGTTCCTGTTGGTTTCGGAGGCTTCAACAGTAAAGAGCTGACATGACCCCTTTAACAGTTCGGACTGCTAGTTTGCATTCTATCTGTCTATGTTTTCCTTAGAGCTGACAAAATGTTACCGAAATTGACAAGTCTGGCTTCTAGGTCGATTTAGTATGTTTCAGAAACTAACTTCATTTTCGTATAACTCCCAAAACATTTATATCAATTCTATTAAATTTTTAAAGACTGCAAATGAGATATCAACACAATGTCAAAACTGGAGTCTTCGGACAATCCCTCCCACCACGGCTGTATAGAAACAATGAGATAAAAAAAATCACATTTCTGTGAAATGTATCTGGAAAGTGTTGATTCATCGATGCCCAGTTGACAGAGAAGCAGTGCAACCTGCGCTCACTCGCTCCCATGGACACAGCAATGGAAACATCCACTCACCCAGCCCTTGGCACAGGACACTTGCCGAAGAGAGGTCTGTTACTTCCAAAGACAGGATGAGGCCTCAGAACACCTGGAAGCAGGAGAAGGAAAAGCAGGGAATGGATACCAGTGCATGGTCTGAGCCCTGTTGATGGAGCAGTAAAGGTGAAACTCTCTTTAACTTGGACGCACACTCTCAAGCGGACAGGAGACATGGGATTGAAGGTGATGCGCTGAGTGTTAGAAGAGTGCACAGCAGATGCTTGGCTGACAGAACTCAAAGAATCCAGTGCAAAATATCCCCACAGTTGATTCTGAGACCAAGCTCCGAGCTGCCAAATGTGAGGTAGCAGAGGCAGCGTTCAGAGAGGGATAGGGCTACGGATGGTGGCACACGCTGAGTCTCAGGGATCTGGAGTGCGTTGTGGGATGTGGTGGGTCCTATCAAGAGAGCAAACCGACCTGTGGCCCCAATGAGCAAGTAACCACCATGGCGCACGTAGTTGAAATTATCGATATGTCCCATGGCCACACCCAGTGCATCTGCAGGACAGGAGACCAATTTGGCATTTTGTCAATAGAGCATGTGTGGGGCTGAATCAGAGATATTGTGCATCGGGTCTGAGTGATCCAGGGGGCCTTGGGTTTGAATTCAGAATGAAAAGCCTTAGGATCTGCTACATTCATAACCTGGGCTGTGATTATGGTTTGGTTTGAGGCACAGGATGTGCAACAGCTCTGTGGTTGGCTTCGTGCACCCGTGCCACAAGGATGAGAGGACAAGGAAGTGTGGTCCAAGACCACAGCGTGAGAAGGGGAAGGATTTCCTTCAGTTTATCTCTCAAAAGCGGATGCTACATTTTGGATGGCACCGGCACGGTTCGGCAGCAAAGACACCAAGTTCGGGCTGCGGGATCATTCCAGCAGGCCCTGATGTGTGACATCCATAGATATGATTCCACTGGTGTTTCTGTAGACAGAGAAGCTCTTGGAAGAACTGGTTTCAATGGGACATTCCCGTGGCACTACAAAGCACAAGCGCACTCACAATCTGCTCTTCTGGAAACACTCCAAAATAACGTAGAGTAGAATGCAGAGCTGAGAACCTTTAGAAGCTCCATTTCCACCAGAGGAAGTGTCCTGTGCTCTTTCAGATTTGTGAGATAAGCGTAATCAAAATGAGGTTATCCTAATCTAAATAGTATGGGGGGTTCATCACAACAAAGGCAACACCAGCAATTGGAGATAGACCAGACAGCACACACAGGAACAGGACATGGCATCAATGTCTAGGAAAATTTGTCCTCACAGAAATCCCATGCAATTTTGTAGAGCCAAGAGTCTAAAGTTTTCACTTAACCAAGCCCTAGAAGTCTACATTAGATACCTGAAATTACCTGACCAGTAGAGATGAAGAAATACAGTAAAGGGAAAAGGAAGTACCATTTTCAGTTCCAAAGAGATTGAAGGCCCTAAAGATAAGCTTTCAGACAACTAGACTGCAAAACGCTCTCCAGAGCAAGTATTGAAAATGGAGGTGAGGGAAACACTGAAGAACAACAGTGTCTCAGAATCACAAAAGTTAGAATACCAGAAAAGGGGAAGAGAAAGCCTAAAGACGAGCCAAATAATCTCAGAAAACTCAGTGGATGAGAAAATATCAGGGCTAACATTCCGTCCAAAGCAGACGAGATATTGCAGAGGGACGCGTGAATGACTTTGAAGACAGGGGAACCGAAATCCCTCGGTCAGAAGCACACATAGGAAAGCAAGTGCCAATCAATGAAAACATTGCTGTTGAATCCTGGTTGAAGACAAGGCATGAAAGACTAAAATTCGAAAGAGTCCCAGATGGAAAAGCAAGAGATAAAGAAACAAACAATGTTTGAAAAGTTCTGTGTAGAAAAATCAGACTGAAACTTGCTGAAAGCCAAGATAGAATCATCTAGGCGAATTCAGGATGTACACAGCGTCCAAAAGAGGTGGAATCCCAATAGACTTAGCAGCAGCTGTATGATCCAAATCAACAAAGTTCATGAGCATCCCAGTGATTTAAAATGGGCCTGGAGGAAAGCAACATAGTCACAAGAGAACCTCCAGAGGGGTTTCAGCTTCTATCTCAGCAGCAATATTGCAGGACAGGGAGGAGTGCCAGGACATAGACCATAGCTTGAATGGCAAAATGCTGCCATCTAGGGTAGCCTATGCCACATGACCACCATTTCTAATAACAGCAGAGCTAGAGAATGCCACAGACCTGCAAATCTTAGAAGAATTCAGCAGTTCGAAAATTATCCTAAAAGAAAGGTTGAGAATTCTCCCCTGAAGGGATAAGCAGCAAGATGAAATGGAAAGAAGAAAACCCTTATTGGAAATGCAAGAAGAGCATGAGTGGAAAAGAAGAAACAAGAAGAAAGCAAGGAGGACATCAAAACCCTAAAGATGGGAGAGGGAAGCAGGAAATCATAGGGGATTGGAAGCACTATCTTAAGGGAGTCAGCTTATATGACTCTCTGTTGGAAGCAAACGGAGAGATGCATGGCCTGACGTGTTTGCAAAGCAAACGAGAAGCAGACCAAGAAAGAATCAAACAAACAAACAACACAAAAAGGGTAGGGTAACAAGAATATTCAAAAGAAATTACTCAAGGTGATGTCAAGGATCATTCAGTACGCATCGACCCAGTATCGCGGCTTGAATGTACTCAGCACACCTGTATTTGGAAATCAGAGGCGTGCATTTATATTCGTAAATATTGATTCATATGAGCATATCGTGACCTAACCCAAATGCCGATTTGGAATCCAATGGATTCCTAGTCCGTGATATAGACTTGCAAGTCTTCCAACAGGATGAATGAATGCCATATTCTACACTACGTCGAGAAGAAATGGCACAAGCCTATAACAAGGAAAAGTAGCTCCGCAAAAGTGTACTAAGATCAAAAGACACAGGCAGTAAAGTGCACATTGGGGATTGTATCAGTCCTAGGAATTCAGCCCCCTTGAAACAAATGGATAGATGTCCCGTGAATGCGGGTGTTTCAGCAGAAATCATCCGACGGCTATGTATTGCGGGTGTGCCCATATTACAGGAACAATAGTTTCCCTTAGTGGGTCTCTGTGTACTGTGAACTGTTAGAAAGTTTAAAGACGTGTGAAACATTCAACTGAAAATGGACACACTTCCCTCCGTTGCTACAGTGCATACAGATCTGAACAAAAGGAAAGAGGGAAGAACAAAGGCCCATGGGACGCTAGTGGGTAGAATCACATTTACCTTAGGAACCTCTCGTCGGATGCAGCCCCTCCCCCAACAAGGACAAGATGCAGCAGCCATTGGGGATGGCAGTTAGCGGTTGGATTCCAGGTGGAATGTTGGTGTGTACCGCGAGGCTTGTTGTGGCTGGTGGATCCTAGGTAACCGGGCAGAGTTCTGTGGGTGGATCAGTGCGATGGAGGGGCTGCCGCCCTCTGTGGAGCTTGGCTTAGGTCTTTGGTCCGGGAAGCTGTGTCAGTTCGAGATACTGCTGCTGCCCAAAGACCTGAGTTCACGGGTCAGTTTCCAGAACCTGAAAGGGCAGACAGTGGAAGATCTTCCTGTCTTCAACTTACTGGAGAGGCTCCGAGGTCCTTTCAGACTTGCCCAGTCCTGTTGAAGTCGACTTTATGGGAGACACGAAGAGAAGCTGGCCGAAAACATGGCTGCACGTATTGAGGAGAGATGCGAACACATTGATGAGAGATGTTCTGCTACAATAGAGAATACTGGCCTGGAGACAGCTGTAGAGGATAGCAGGCTCGAAAGGCATTCATGAGACATATTGAACCTCGCTGATACTAGCAGAATCATACGGAGGGCCACCGTGGACTGGAGGAAGTTCCTCAATTCTCTGCTCCAAGAACGGGTCCAAGATCCCTGACGTCTAAAGAGAAGAGATGGCAGAGATGATAAAAACGCTCATGTTCTTGAAAGAGGTCAGATAATCCACACGACCCAAGGGGCAATTCCAAGCCATTCAGATCAAAGTGCACCAAGCCCAGGTAAGCCTTTTCCCAGGTTTGGGCCTAGCTATCAAGCACTTGCTCTTCCCTCCCCTCCACTCAGGCATCCATTTTGAGGGATCAGTACCTGAGCTGCAATGAAGCCAGTAAGAGAAGAGCAAGCCCCTCCTAGAATCAGAGTTCCTCTAGCTTCATCCTCTGTGAACAACAGGGAACCCCATAAAGGTCAAATACTCTCGTATGAAATAGATAGGGATTGAATAATTAGCTCCCACAAAGAAACGATGGCCTTCCGCTAGATTCAGCAAATGCTGGGTTTATGTCTTCTCTGGGGTGAAGGGAGTGTGGTAAGTGAGGGGAATCTTTGACTGAACTTGAATCTGTATTAGGCCTCCGTTTTTCAAGACAGTCTAGGTAAATATTAGAAGTCAGATAGTGAACGGAACTGTAAAAGTCGCCAATGACATGAAAGACACAGCTTATGTGGACCGTCTTTCAATTGAGTCAAGCCCCCGGGGGCAATCTATCATGGGGGTGCAGACTTGGTTGCATTCAAGTGCTTTACCCAACATGATCAGATGATTAAGCGTTCTCATCACTGATAGAAGAACACCTGGTTCTCAGTAGCCTAGCATAGCTGCAGCAGGGTTCTCATAGCTATAATGCCTCTAGGTTCTTTGGATTCAAAGCTAAATGTATATATTTAGTTCGTTTCCTCTTGTATTTTCCTTGAGAGGGATGTTACACCTTGAAATGCCAACATTGACCAGTAGGTGTCATCGGGAGTAAAGGGCACCACATGCACAAGGGAATCCAAGCTTGGGGGTTATTTCATGTTTCCATTAGTTATTTCATGGTTCCTGTTGGTTTCGGAGGCTTCAACAGTAAAGAGCTGACATGACCCCTTTAACAGTTCGGACTGCTAGTTTGCATTCTATCTGTCTATGTTTTCCTTAGAGCTGACAAAATGTTACCGAAATTGACAAGTCTGGCTTCTAGGTCGATTTAGTATGTTTCAGAAACTAACTTCATTTTCGTATAACTCCCAAAACATTTATATCAATTCTATTAAATTTTTAAAGACTGCAAATGAGATATCAACACAATGTCAAAACTGGAGTCTTCGGACAATCCCTCCCACCACGGCTGTATAGAAACCAAGAGATAAAAAAAAAATCACATTTCTGTGAAATGTATCTGGAAAGTGTTGATTCATCGATGCCCAGTTGACAGAGAAGCAGTGCAACCTGCGCTCACTCGCTCCCATGGACACAGCAATGGAAACATCCACTCACCCAGCCCTTGGCACAGGACACTTGCCGAAGAGAGGTCTGTTACTTCCAAAGACAGGATGAGGCCTCAGAACACCTGGAAGCAGGAGAAGGAAAAGCAGGGAATGGATACCAGTGCATGGTCTGAGCCCTGTTGATGGAGCAGTAAAGGTGAAACTCTCTTTAACTTGGACGCACACTCTCAAGCGGACAGGAGACATGGGATTGAAGGTGATGCGCTGAGTGTTAGAAGAGTGCACAGCAGATGCTTGGCTGACAGAACTCAAAGAATCCAGTGCAAAATATCCCCACAGTTGATTCTGAGACCAAGCTCCGAGCTGCCAAATTTGAGGTAGCAGAGGCAGCGTTCAGGGAGGGATAGGGCTACGGATGGTGGCCCACGCTGAGTCTCAGGGATCTGGAGTGCGTTGTGGGATGTGGTGGGTCCTATCAAGAGAGCAAACCGACCTGGGACCCCAATGAGCAAGCAACCACCCTGGCGCGCGCAGTTGAAATTATCGATATGTCCCATGGCCACACCCAGTGCATCTGCAGGACCAGAGACCTATTTGGCATTTTGCCAATAGAGCATGTGTGGGGCTGAATCAGAGATAATGTGCATCGGGTCTGAGGGATCCAGGGGGCCTTGGGTTTGAATTCAGAATGAAAAGCCTTAGGATCTGCTACATTCATAACCTGGGCTGTGATTATGGTTTGGTTTGAGGCACAGGATGTGCAACAGCTCTGTGGTTGCCTTTGTGCACCCGTGCCACAAGGATGAGAGGACAAGGAAGTGTGGTCCAAGACCACAGCGTGAGAAGAGGAAGGATTTCCTTCAGTTTATCTCTCAAAAGCGGATGCTACATTTTGGATGGCACCGGCACGGTTCGGCAGCGAGGACACCAAGTTCGGGCTGCGGGATCATTCCAGCAGGCCCTGATGTGTGACATCCATAGATATGCTTCCACTGGTGTTTCTCTAGACAGAGAAGCTCTTGGAAGAACTGGTTTCAATGGGACATTCCCGTGGCACTACAAAGCACAAGCGCACTCACACTCTGCTCTTCTGGAAACACTCCAAAATAACATAGAGAAGAATGCAGAGCTGAGAACCTTTAGAAGCTCCATTTCCACCAGAGGAAGTGTCCTGTGCTCTTTCAGATTTGTGAGATAAGCGTAATCAAAATGAGGTTATCCTAATCGAAATAGTATGGGGGGTTCATCACAACAAAGGCAACACCAGCAATTGGAGATAGACCAGACAACACACACAGGAACAGGACATGGCATCAATGTCTAGGAAAATTTGTCCTCACAGAAATCCCATGCAATTGTGTAGAGCCAAGAGTCTAAAGTTTTCACTTAACCAAGCCCTAGAAGTCTACATTAGATACCTGAAATTACCTGACCAGTAGAGATGAAGAAATACAGTAAAGGGAAAAGGAAGTACCATTTTCAGTTCCAAAGAGATTGAAGGCCCTAAAGATAAGCTTTCAGACAACTAGACTGCAAAACGCTCTCCAGAGCAAGTATTGAAAATGGAGGTGAGGGAAACACTGAAGAACAACAGTGTCTTAGAATCACAAAAGGCAGAATACCAGAAAAGGGGAAGAGAAAGCCTAAAGACGAGCCAAATAATCTCAGAAAACTCAGTGGATGAGAAAATATCAGGGCTAACATTCCGTCCTAAGCAGGCGAGATATTGCAGAGGGACGCGTGAATGACTTTGAAGACAGGGGAACAGAAATCCCTCGGTCAGAAGCACACATAGGAAAGCAAGTGCCAACCAATGAAAACATTGCTGTTGAATCCTGGTTGAAGACAAGGCATGAAAGACTAAAATTCGAAAGAGTCCCAGATGGAAAAGCAAGAGATAAAGAAACAAACAATGTTTGAAAAGTTCTGTGTAGAAAAATCAGACTGAAACTTGCTGAAAGCCAAGATAGAATCATCTAGGCGAATTCAGGAAGTACACAGCGTCCAAAAGAGGTGGAATCCCAATAGACTTAGCAGCAGCTGTATGATCCAAATCAACAAAGTTCATGAGCATCCCAGTGATTTAAAATGCGCCTGGAGGAAAGCAACATAGTCACAAGAGAACCTCCAGAGGGGTTTCAGCTGCTATCTCAGCAGCAATATTGCAGGACAGGGAGGAGTGCCAGGACATAGACCATAGCTTGAATGGCAAAATGCTGCCATCTAGGGTAGCCTATGCCACATGAGCACCATTTCTAATAACAGCAGAGCTAGAGAATGCCACAGACCTGCAAATCTTAGAAGAATTCAGCAGTTCGAAACTTATCCTAAAAGAAAGGTTGAGAATTCTCCCCTGAAGGGATAAGCAGCAAGATGAAATGGAAAGAAGAAAACCCTTATTGGAAATGCAAGAAGAGCATGAGTGGAAAAGAAGAAACAAGAAGAAGGCAAGGAGGACATCAAAACCCTAAAGATGGGAGAGGGAAGCAGGAAATCATAGGGGATTGGAAGCACTATCTTAAGGGAGTCAGCTTATATGACTCTCTGTTGGAAGCAAACGGAGAGATGCATGGCCTGACGTGTTTGCAAAGCAAACGAGAAGCAGACCAAGAAAGAATCAAACAAACAAACAACACAAAAAGGGTAGGGTAACATGAATATTCAAAAGAAATTACTCAAGGTGATGTCAAGGATCATTCAGTACGCATCGGCCCAGTATCGCGGCTTGAATGTACTCAGCACACCTGTATTCGGAAATCAGAGGCGTGCATTTATATTCGTAAATATTGATTCATATGAGCATATCGTGACCTAACCCAAATGCCGATTTGGAATCCAATGGATTCCTAGTCCGTGATATAGACTTGCAAGTCTTCCAACAGGATGAATGAATGCCATATTCTACACTACGTCAAGAAGAAATGGCACAAGCCTATAACAAGGAAAAGTAGCTCCGCAAAAGTGTACTAAGATCAAAAGAGACAGGCAGTAAAGTGCACATTGGGGATTGTATCATTCCTAGGAATTTCAGCCCCCTTGAAACAAATGGATAGATGTCCCGTGAATGCGGGTGTTTCAGCAGAAATCATCCGACGGCTATGTATTGCGGGTGTGCCCATATTACAGGAACAATAGTTTCCCTTAGTGGGTCTCTGTGTACTGTGAACTGTTAGAAAGTTTAAAGACGTGTGAAACATTCAACTGAAAATGGACACACTTCCCTCCGTTGCTACAGTGCATACAGATCTGAACAAAAGGAAAGAGGGAAGAACAAAGGCCCATGGGACGCTAGTGGGTAGAATCACTTTTACCTTAGGAACCTCTCGTTGGATGCAGCCCCTCCCCCAACACTGACAAGATGCAGCAGCCATTGGGGATGGCAGTTAGCGGTTGGATTCCAGGTGGAATGTTGGTGTGTACCGCGAGGCTTGTTGTGGCTGGTGGATCCTAGGTAACCGGGCAGAGTTCTGTGGGTGGATCAGTGCGATGGAGGGGCTGCCGCCCTCTGTGGAGCTTGGCTTAAGTCTTTGGTCCGGGAAGCTGTGTCAGTTCGAGATACTGCTGCTGCCCAAAGACCTGAGTTCACGGGTCAGTTTCCAGAACCTGAAAGGGCAGACAGTGGAAGATCTGCCTGTCTTCAGCTTACTGGAGAGGCTCCGAGGTCCTTTCAGACTTGCCCAGTCCGGTTGAAGTCGACTTTATGGGAGACACGAAGAGAAGCTTGCCGAAAACATGGCTGCACGAATTGAGGAGAGATGCGAACACATTGATGAGAGATGTTCTGCTACAATAGAGAATACTGGCCTGGAGACAGCTGTAGAGGAGAGCAGGCTCGAAAGGCATTCATGAGACATTTTGAACCTCGCTGATACTAGCAGAAACATACGGAGGGCCACCGTGGACTGGAGGAAGTTCCTCAATTCTCTGCTCCAAGAACGGGTCCAAGATCCCTGACGTCTAAAGAGAAGAGATGGCAGAGATGATAAAAACGCTCATGTTCTTGAAAGAGGTCAGATAATCCACACGACCCAAGGGGCAATTCCAAGCCATTCAGATCAAAGTGCACCAAGCCCAGGTAAGCCTTTTCCCAGGTTTGGGCCTAGCTATCAAGCACTTGCTCTTCCCTCCCCTCCACTCAGGCATCCATTTTGAGGGATCAGTACCTGAGCTGCAATGAAGCCAGTAAGAGAAGAGCAAGCCCCTCCTAGAATCAGAGTTCCTCTAGCTTCATCCTCTGTGAACAACAGGGAACCCCATAAAGGTCAAATACTCTCGTATGAAATAGATAGGAATTGAATACTTAGCTCCCACAAAGAAACGATGGCCTTCCGCTAGATTCAGCAAATGCTGGGTTTATGTCTTCTCTGGGGTGAAGGGAGTGTGGTAAGTGAGGGGAATCTTTGACTGAACTTGAATCTGTATTAGGCCTCCGTTTTTCAAGACAGTCTAGGTAAATATTAGAAGTCAGATAGTGAACGGAACTGTAAAAGTCGCCAATGACATGAAAGACACAGCTTATGTGGACCGTCTTTCAATTGAGTCAAGCCCCCGGGGGCAATCTATCATGGGGGTGCAGACTTGGTTGCATTCAAGTGCTTTAGCCAACATGATCGGATGATTAAGCGTTCTCATCACTGATAGAAGAACACCTGGTTCTCAGTAGCCTAGCATAGCTGCAGCAGGGTTCTCATAGCTATAATGCCTCTAGGTTCTTTGGATTCAAAGCTAAATGTATATATTTCGTTCGTTTCCTCTTGTATTTTCCTTGAGAGGGATGTTACACCTTGAAATGCCAACATTGACCAGTAGGTGTCATCGGGAGTAAAGGGCACCACATGCACAAGGGAATCCAAGCTTGGGGGTTATTTCATGTTTCCATTAGTTATTTCATGGTTCCTGTTGGTTTCGGAGGCTTCAACAGTAAAGAGCTGACATGACCCCTTTAACAGTTCGGACTGCTAGTTTGCATTCTATCTGTCTATGTTTTCCTTAGAGCTGACAAAATGTTACCGAAATTGACAAGTCTGGCTTCTAGGTCGATTTAGTATGTTTCAGAAACTAACTTCATTTTCGTATAACTCCCAAAACATTTATATCAATTCTATTAAATTTTTAAAGACTGCAAATGAGATATCAACACAATGTCAAAACTGGAGTCTTCGGACAATCCCTCCCACCACGGCTGTATAGAAACCAAGAGATAAAAAAAATCACATTTCTGTGAAATGTATCTGGAAAGTGTTGATTCATCGATGCCCAGTTGACAGAGAAGCAGTGCAAACTTCGCTCACCCTCTCCCATGGACAAAGCAATGGAAACATCCACTCACCCAGCCATGGCACAGGACACTTGCCGAAGAGAGGTCTGTTACTTCCAAAGACAGGATGAGGCCTCAGAACACCTGGAAGCAGGAGAAGGAAAAGCAGGGAATGGATACCAGTGCATGGTCTGAGCCCTGTTGATGGAGCAGTAAAGGTGAAACTCTCTTTAACTTGGACGCACACTCTCAAGCGGACAGGAGACATGGGATTGAAGGTGATGCGCTGAGTGTTAGAAGAGTGCACAGCAGATGCTTGGCTGACAGAACTCAAAGAATCCAGTGCAAAATATCCCCACAGTTGATTCTGAGACCAAGCTCCGAGCTGCCAAATTTGAGGTAGCAGAGGCAGCGTTCAGGGAGGGATAGGGCTACGGATGGTGGCACACGCTGAGTCTCAGGGATCTGGAGTGCGTTGTGGGATGTGGTGGGTCCTATCAAGAGAGCAAACCGACCTGGGACCCCAATGAGCAAGCAACCACCCTGGCGCGCGCAGTTGAAATTATCGATATGTCCCATGGCCACACCCAGTGCATCTGCAGGACCAGAGACCAATTTGGCCATTTGCCAATAGAGCATGTGTGGGGCTGAATCAGAGATATTGTGCAACGGGTCTGAGGGATCCAGGGGGCCTTGGGTTTGAATTCAGAATGAAAAGCCTTAGGATCTGCTACATTCATAACCTGGGCTGTGATTATGGTTTGGTTTGAGGCACAGGATGTGCAACAGCTCTGTGGTTGCCTTCGTGCACCCGTGCCACAAGGATGAGAGGACAAGGAAGTGTGGTCCAAGACCACAGCGTGAGAAGAGGAAGGATTTCCTTCAGTTTATCTCTCAAAAGCGGATGCTACATTTTGGATGGCACCGGCACGGTTCGGCAGCGAGGACACCAAGTTCGGGCTGCGGGATCATTCCAGCAGGCCCTGATGTGTAACATCCATAGATATGCTTCCACTGGTGTTTCTCTAGACAGAGAAGCTCTTGGAAGAACTGGTTTCAATGGGACATTCCCGTGGCACTACAAAGCACAAGCGCACTCACACTCTGCTCTTCTGGAAACACTCCAAAATAACATAGAGTAGAATGCAGAGCTGAGAACCTTTAGAAGCTCCATTTCCACCAGAGGAAGTGTCCTGTGCTCTTTCAGATTTGTGAGATAAGCATAATAAAAATGAGGTTATCCTAATCGAAATAGTATGGGGGGTTCATCACAACAAAGGCAACACCAGCAATTGGAGATAGACCAGACAACACACACAGGAACAGGACATGGCATCAATGTCTAGGAAAATTTGTCCTCACAGAAATCCCATGCAATTGTGTAGAGCCAAGAGTCTAAAGTTTTCACTTAACCAAGCCCTAGAAGTCTACATTAGATACCTGAAATTACCTGACCAGTAGAGATGAAGAAATACAGTAAAGGGAAAAGGAAGTACCATTTTCAGTTCCAAAGAGATTGAAGGCCCTAAAGATAAGCTTTCAGACAACTAGACTGCAAAACGCTCTCCAGAGCAAATATTGAAAATGGAGGTGAGGGAAACACTGAAGAACAACAGTGTCTCAGAATCACAAAAGGCAGAATACCAGAAAAGGGGAAGAGAAAGCCTAAAGACGAGCCAAATAATCTCAGAAAACTCAGTGGATGAGAAAATATCAGGGCTAACATTCCGTCCTAAGCAGACGAGATATTGCAGAGGGATGCGTGAATGACTTTGAAGACAGGGGAACAGAAATCCCTCGGTCAGAAGCACACATAGGAAAGCAAGTGCCAACCAATGAAAACATTGCTGTTGAATCCTGGTTGAAGACAAGGCATGAAAGACTAAAATTCGAAAGAGTCCCAGATGGAAAAGCAAGAGATAAAGAAACAAACAATGTTTGAAAAGTTCTGTGTAGAAAAATCAGACTGAAACTTGCTGAAAGCCAAGATAGAATCATCTAGGCGAATTCAGGAAGTACACAGCGTCCAAAAGAGGTGGAATCCCAATAGACTTAGCAGCAGCTGTATGATCCAAATCAACAAAGTTCATGAGCATCCCAGTGATTTAAAATGCGCCTGGAGGAAAGCAACATAGTCACAAGAGAACCTCCAGAGGGGTTTCAGCTGCTATCTCAGCAGCAATATTGCAGGACAGGGAGGAGTGCCAGGACATAGACCATAGCTTGAATGGCAAAATGCTGCCATCTAGGGTAGCCTATGCCACATGACCACCATTTCTAATAACAGCAGAGCTAGAGAATGCCACAGACCTGCAAATCTTAGAAGAATTCAGCAGTTCGAAACTTATCCTAAAAGATAGGTTGAGAATTCTCCCCTGAAGGGATAAGCAGCAAGATGAAATGGAAAGAAGAAAACCCTTATTGGAAATGCAAGAAGAGCATGAGTGGAAAAGAAGAAACAAGAAGAAGGCAAGGAGGACATCAAAACCCTAAAGATGGGAGAGGGAAGCAGGAAATCATAGGGGATTGGAAGCACTATCTTAAGGGAGTCAGCTTATATGACTCTCTGTTGGAAGCAAACGGAGAGATGCATGGCCTGACGTGTTTGCAAAGCAAACGAGAAGCAGACCAAGAAAGAATCAAACAAACAAACAACACAAAAAGGGTAGGGTAACATGAATATTCAAAAGAAATTACTCAAGGTGATGTCAAGGATCATTCAGTACGCATCGACCCAGTATCGCGGCTTGAATGTACTCAGCACACCTGTATTCGGAAATCAGAGGCGTGCATTTATATTCATAAATATTGATTCAGATGAGCATATCGTGACCTAACCCAAATGCCGATTTGGAATCCAATGGATTCCTAGTCCGTGATATAGACTTGCAAGTCTTCCAACAGGATGAATGAATGCCATATTCTACACTACGTCGAGAAGAAATGGCACAAGCCTATAACAAGGAAAAGTAGCTCCGCAAAAGTGTACTAAGATCAAAAGAGACAGGCAGTAAAGTGCACATTGGAGATTGTATCATTCCTAGGAATTTCAGCCCCCTTGAAACAAATGGATAGATGTCCCGTGAATGCGGGTGTTCCAGCAGAAATCATCCGACGGCTATGTATTGCGGGTGTGCCCATATTACAGGAACAATAGTTTCCCTTAGTGGGTCTCTGTGTACTGTGAACTGTTAGAAAGTTTAAAGACGTGTGAAACATTCAACTGAAAATGGACACACTTCCCTCCGTTGCTACAGTGCATACAGATCTGAACAAAAGGAAAGAGGGAAGAACAAAGGCCCATGGGACGCTAGTGGGTAGAATCACTTTTACCTTAGGAACCTCTCGTCGGATGCAGCCCCTCCCCCAACACTGACAAGATGCAGCAGCCATTGGGGATGGCAGTTAGCGGTTGGATTCCAGGTGGAATGTTGGTGTGTACCGCGAGGCTTGTTGTGGCTGGTGGATCCTAGGTAACCGGGCAGAGTTCTGTGGGTGGATCAGTGCGATGGAGGGGCTGCCGCCCTCTGTGGAGCTTGGCTTAGGTCTTTGGTCCGGGAAGCTGTGTCAGTTCGAGATACTGCTGCTGCCCAAAGACCTGAGTTCACGGGTCAGTTTCCAGAACCTGAAAGGGCAGACAGTGGAAGATCTTCCTGTCTTCAACTTACTGGAGAGGCTCCGAGGTCCTTTCAGACTTGCCCAGTCCTGTTGAAGTCGACTTTATGGGAGACACGAAGAGAAGCTGGCCGAAAACATGGCTGCACGGATTGAGGAGAGATGCGAACACATTGATGAGAGATGTTCTGCTACAATAGAGAATACTGGCCTGGAGACAGCTGTAGAGGATAGCAGGCTCGAAAGGCATTCATGAGACATATTGAACCTCGCTGATACTAGCAGAATCATACGGAGGGCCACCGTGGACTGGAGGAAGTTCCTCAATTCTCTGCTCCAAGAACGGGTCCAAGATCCCTGACGTCTAAAGAGAAGAGATGGCAGAGATGATGAAAACGCTCATGTTCTTGAAAGAGGTCAGATAATCCACACGACCCAAGGGGCAATTCCAAGCCATTCAGATCAAAGTGCACCAAGCCCAGGTAAGCCTTTTCCCAGGTTTGGGCCTAGCTATCAAGCACTTGCTCTTCCCTCCCCTCCACTCAGGCATCCATTTTGAGGGATCAGTACCTGAGCTGCAATGAAGCCAGTAAGAGAAGAGCAAGCCCCTCCTAGAATCAGAGTTCCTCTAGCTTCATCCTCTGTGAACAACAGGGAACCCCATAAAGGTCAAATACTCTCGTATGAAATAGATAGGAATTGAATACTTAGCTCCCACAAAGAAACGATGGCCTTCCGCTAGATTCAGCAAATGCTGGGTTTATGTCTTCTCTGGGGTGAAGGGAGTGTGGTAAGTGAGGGGAATCTTTGACTGAACTTGAATCTGTATTAGGCCTCCGTTTTTCAAGACAGTCTAGGTAAATATTAGAAGTCAGATAGTGAACGGAACTGTAAAAGTCGCCAATGACATGAAAGACACAGCTTATGTGGACCGTCTTTCAATTGAGTCAAGCCCCCGGGGGCAATCTATCATGGGGGTGCAGACTTGGTTGCATTCAAGTGCTTTAGCCAACATGATCGGATGATTAAGCGTTCTCATCACTGATAGAAGAACACCTGGTTCTCAGTAGCCTAGCATAGCTGCAGCAGGGTTCTCATAGCTATAATGCCTCTAGGTTCTTTGGATTCAAAGCTAAATGTATATATTTAGTTCGTTTCCTCTTGTATTTTCCTTGAGAGGGATGGTACACCTTGAAATGCCAACATTGACCAGTAGGTGTCATCGGGAGTAAAGGGCACCACATGCACAAGGGAATCCAAGCTTGGGGGTTATTTCATGTTTCCATTAGTTATTTCATGGTTCCTGTTGGTTTCGGAGGCTTCAACAGTAAAGAGCTGACATGACCCCTTTAACAGTTCGGACTGCTAGTTTGCATTCTATCTGTCTATGTTTTCCTTAGAGCTGACAAAATGTTACCGAAATTGACAAGTCTGGCTTCTAGGTCGACTTAGTATGTTTCAGAAACTAACTTCATTTTCGTATAACTCCCAAAACATTTATATCAATTCTATTAAATTTTTAAAGACTGCAAATGAGATATCAACACAATGTCAAAACTGGAGTCTTCGGACAATCCCTCCCACCACGGCTGTATAGAAACAAAGAGATAAAAAAAATCACATTTCTGTGAAATGTATCTGGAAAGTGTTGATTCATCGATGCCCAGTTGACAGAGAAGCAGTGCAACCTGCGCTCACTCGCTCCCATGGACACAGCAATGGAAACATCCACTCACCCAGCCCTTGGCACAGGACACTTGCCGAAGAGAGGTCTGTTACTTCCAAAGACAGGATGAGGCCTCAGAACACCTGGAAGCAGGAGAAGGAAAAGCAGGGAATGGATACCAGTGCATGGTCTGAGCCCTGTTGATGGAGCAGTAAAGGTGAAACTCTCTTTAACTTGGACGCACACTCTCAAGCGGACAGGAGACATGGGATTGAAGGTGATGCGCTGAGTGTTAGAAGAGTGCACAGCAGATGCTTGGCTGACAGAACTCAAAGAATCCAGTGCAAAATATCCCCACAGTTGATTCTGAGACCAAGCTCCGAGCTGCCAAATTTGAGGTAGCAGAGGCAGCGTTCAGGGAGGGATAGGGCTACGGATGGTGGCACACGCTGAGTCTCAGGGATCTGGAGTGCGTTGTGGGATGTGGTGGGTCCTATCAAGGGAGCAAACCGACCTGGGACCCCAATGAGCAAGCAACCACCCTGGCGCGCGCAGTTGAAATTATCGATATGTCCCATGGCCACACCCAGTGCATCTGCAGGACCAGAGACCAATTTGGCCTTTTGCCAATAGAGCATGTGTGGGGCTGAATCAGAGATATTGTGCATCGGGTCTGACGGATCCAGGGGGCCTTGGGTTTGAATTCAGAATGAAAAGCCTTAGGATCTGCTACATTCATAACCTGGGCTGTGATTATGGTTTGGTTTGAGGCACAGGATGTGCAACAGCTGTGTGGTTGCCTTCGTGCACCCGTGCCACAAGGATGAGAGGACAAGGAAGTGTGGTCCAAGACCACAGCGTGAGAAGAGGAAGGATTTCCTTCAGTTTATCTCTCAAAAGCGGATGCTACATTTTGGATGGCACCGGCACGGTTCGGCAGCGAGGACACCAAGTTCGGGCTGCGGGATCATTCCAGCAGGCCCTGATGTGTGACATCCATAGATATGCTTCCACTGGTGTTTCTCTAGACAGAGAAGCTCTTGGAAGAACTGGTTTCAATGGGACATTCCCGTGGCACTACAAAGCACAAGCGCACTCACACTCTGCTCTTCTGGAAACACTCCAAAATAACATAGAGTAGAATGCAGAGCTGAGAACCTTTAGAAGCTCCATTTCCACCAGAGGAATTGTCCTGTGCTCTTTCAGATTTGTGAGATAAGCGTAATCAAAATGAGGTTATCCTAATCGAAATAGTATGGGGGGTTCATCACAACAAAGGCAACACCAGCAATTGGAGATAGACCAGACAACACACACAGGAACAGGACATGGCATCAATGTCTAGGAAAATTTGTCCTCACAGAAATCCCATGCAATTGTGTAGAGCCAAGAGTCTAAAGTTTTCACTTAACCAAGCCCTAGAAGTCTACATTAGATACCTGAAATTACCTGACCAGTAGAGATGAAGAAATACAGTAAAGGGAAAAGGAAGTACCATTTTCAGTTCCAAAGAGATTGAAGGCCCTAAAGATAAGCTTTCAGACAACTAGACTGCAAAACGCTCTCCAGAGCAAGTATTGAAAATGGAGGTGAGGGAAACACTGAAGAACAACAGTGTC
Organism: Vicugna pacos; assembly: GCF_048564905.1. Classification (NCBI taxonomy): domain Eukaryota; kingdom Metazoa; phylum Chordata; class Mammalia; order Artiodactyla; family Camelidae; genus Vicugna; species Vicugna pacos. The sequence goes on along the minus strand of NW_027328741.1, from coordinate 73,743,666 downwards.
TCAGAATCACAAAAGGCAGAATACCAGAAAAGGGGAAGAGAAAGCCTAAAGACGAGCCAAATAATCTCAGAAAACTCAGTGGATGAGAAAATATCAGGGCTAACATTCCGTCCTAAGCAGACGAGATATTGCAGAGGGACGCGTGAATGACTTTGAAGACAGGGGAACAGAAATCCCTCGGTCAGAAGCACACATAGGAAAGCAAGTGCCAACCAATGAAAACATTGCTGTTTAATCCTGGTTGAAGACAAGGCATGAAAGACTAAAATTCGAAAGAGTCCCAGATGGAAAAGCAAGAGATAAAGAAACAAACAATGTTTGAAAAGTTCTGTGTAGAAAAATCAGACTGAAACTTGCTGAAAGCCAAGATAGAATCATCTAGGCGAATTCAGGAAGTACACAGCGTCCAAAAGAGGTGGAATCCCAATAGACTTAGCAGCAGCTGTATGATCCAAATCAACAAAGTTCATGAGCATCCCAGTGATTTAAAATGCGCCTGGAGGAAAGCAACATAGTCACAAGAGAACCTCCAGAGGGGTTTCAGCTGCTATCTCAGCAGCAATATTGCAGGACAGGGAGGAGTGCCAGGACATAGACCATAGCTTGAATGGCAAAATGCTGCCATCTAGGGTAGCCTATGCCACATGAGCACCATTTCTAATAACAGCAGAGCTAGAGAATGCCACAGACCTGCAAATCTTAGAAGAATTCAGCAGTTCGAAACTTATCCTAAAAGAAAGGTTGAGAATTCTCCCCTGAAGGGATAAGCAGCAAGATGAAATGGAAAGAAGAAAACCCTTATTGGAAATGCAAGAAGAGCATGAGTGGAAAAGAAGAAACAAGAAGAAGGCAAGGAGGACATCAAAACCCTAAAGATGGGAGAGGGAAGCAGGAAATCATAGGGGATTGGAAGCACTATCTTAAGGGAGTCAGCTTATATGACTCTCTGTTGGAAGCAAACGGAGAGATGCATGGCCTGACGTGTTTGCAAAGCAAACGAGAAGCAGACCAAGAAAGAATCAAACAAACAAACAACACAAAAAGGGTAGGGTAACATGAATATTCAAAAGAAATTACTCAAGGTGATGTCAAGGATCATTCAGTACGCATCGACCCAGTATCGCGGCTTGAATGTACTCAGCACACCTGTATTCGGAAATCAGAGGCGTGCATTTATATTCGTAAATATTGATTCATATGAGCATATCGTGACCTAACCCAAATGCCGATTTGGAATCCAATGGATTCCTAGTCCGTGATATAGACTTGCAAGTCTTCCAACAGGATGAATGAATGCCATATTCTACACTACGTCGAGAAGAAATGGCACAAGCCTATAACAAGGAAAAGTAGCTCCGCAAAAGTGTACTAAGATCAAAAGAGACAGGCAGTAAAGTGCACATTGGGGATTGTATCATTCCTAGGAATTTCAGCCCCCTTGAAACAAATGGATAGATGTCCCGTGAATGCGGGTGTTTCAGCAGAAATCATCCGACGGCTATGTATTGCGGGTGTGCCCATATTACAGGAACAATAGTTTCCCTTAGTGGGTCTCTGTGTACTGTGAACTGTTAGAAAGTTTAAAGACGTGTGAAACATTCAACTGAAAATGGACACACTTCCCTCCGTTGCTACAGTGCATACAGATCTGAACAAAAGGAAAGAGGGAAGAACAAAGGCCCATGGGACGCTAGTGGGTAGAATCACATTTACCTTAGGAACCTCTCGTCGGATGCAGCCCCTCCCCCAACAAGGACAAGATGCAGCAGCCATTGGGGATGGCAGTTAGCGGTTGGATTCCAGGTGGAATGTTGGTGTGTACCGCGAGGCTTGTTGTGGCTGGTGGATCCTAGGTAACCGGGCAGAGTTCTGTGGGTGGATCAGTGCGATGGAGGGGCTGCCGCCCTCTGTGGAGCTTGGCTTAGGTCTTTGGTCCGGGAAGCTGTGTCAGTTCGAGATACTGCTGCTGCCCAAAGACCTGAGTTCACGGGTCAGTTTCCAGAACCTGAAAGGGCAGACAGTGGAAGATCTTCCTGTCTTCAACTTACTGGAGAGGCTCCAAGGTCCTTTCAGACTTGCCCAGTCCTGTTGAAGTCGACTTTATGGGAGACACGAAGAGAAGCTGGCCGAAAATATGGCTGCACGGATTGAGGAGAGATGCGGACACATTGATGAGAGATGTTCTGCTACAATAGAGAATACTGGCCTGGAGACAGCTGTAGAGGATAGCAGGCTCGAAAGGCATTCATGAGACATATTGAACCTCGCTGATACTAGCAGAATCATACGGAGGGCCACCGTGGACTGGAGGAAGTTCCTCAATTCTCTGCTCCAAGAACGGGTCCAAGATCCCTGACGTCTAAAGAGAAGAGATGGCAGAGATGATGAAAACGCTCATGTTCTTGAAAGAGGTCAGATAATCCACACGACCCAAGGGGCAATTCCAAGCCATTCAGATCAAAGTGCACCAAGCCCAGGTAAGCCTTTTCCCAGGTTTGGGCCTAGCTATCAAGCACTTGCTCTTCCCTCCCCTCCACTCAGGCATCCATTTTGAGGGATCAGTACCTGAGCTGCAATGAAGCCAGTAAGAGAAGAGCAAGCCCCTCCTAGAATCAGAGTTCCTCTAGCTTCATCCTCTGTGAACAACAGGGAACCCCATAAAGGTCAAATACTCTCGTATGAAATAGATAGGAATTGAATACTTAGCTCCCACAAAGAAACGATGGCCTTCCGCTAGATTCAGCAAATGCTGGGTTTATGTCTTCTCTGGGGTGAAGGGAGTGTGGTAAGTGAGGGGAATCTTTGACTGAACTTGAATCTGTATTAGGCCTCCGTTTTTCAAGACAGTCTAGGTAAATATTAGAAGTCAGATAGTGAACGGAACTGTAAAAGTCGCCAATGACATGAAAGACACAGCTTATGTGGACCGTCTTTCAATTGAGTCAAGCCCCCGGGGGCAATCTATCATGGGGGTGCAGACTTGGTTGCATTCAAGTGCTTTAGCCAACATGATCGGATGATTAAGCGTTCTCATCACTGATAGAAGAACACCTGGTTCTCAGTAGCCTAGCATAGCTGCAGCAGGGTTCTCATAGCTATAATGCCTCTAGGTTCTTTGGATTCAAAGCTAAATGTATATATTTAGTTCGTTTCCTCTTGTATTTTCCTTGAGAGGGATGGTACACCTTGAAATGCCAACATTGACCAGTAGGTGTCATCGGGAGTAAAGGGCACCACATGCACAAGGGAATCCAAGCTTGGGGGTTATTTCATGTTTCCATTAGTTATTTCATGGTTCCTGTTGGTTTCGGAGGCTTCAACAGTAAAGAGCTGACATGACCCCTTTAACAGTTCGGACTGCTAGTTTGCATTCTATCTGTCTATGTTTTCCTTAGAGCTGACCAAATGTTACCGAAATTGACAAGTCTGGCTTCTAGGTCGATTTAGTATGTTTCAGAAACTAACTTCATTTTCGTATAACTCCCAAAACATTTATATCAATTCTATTAAATTTTTAAAGACTGCAAATGAGATATCAACACAATGTCAAAACTGGAGTCTTCGGACAATCCCTCCCACCACGGCTGTATAGAAACAAAGAGATAAAAAAAATCACATTTCTGTGAAATGTATCTGGAAAGTGTTGATTCATCGATGCCCAGTTGACAGAGAAGCAGTGCAACCTGCGCTCACTCGCTCCCATGGACACAGCAATGGAAACATCCACTCACCCAGCCCTTGGCACAGGACACTTGCCGAAGAGAGGTCTGTTACTTCCAAAGACAGGATGAGGCCTCAGAACACCTGGAAGCAGGAGAAGGAAAAGCAGGGAATGGATACCAGTGCATGGTCTGAGCCCTGTTGATGGAGCAGTAAAGGTGAAACTCTCTTTAACTTGGACGCACACTCTCAAGCGGACAGGAGACATGGGATTGAAGGTGATGCGCTGAGTGTTAGAAGAGTGCACAGCAGATGCTTGGCTGACAGAACTCAAAGAATCCAGTGCAAAATATCCCCACAGTTGATTCTGAGACCAAGCTCCGAGCTGCCAAATTTGAGGTAGCAGAGGCAGCGTTCAGGGAGGGATAGGGCTACGGATGGTGGCACACGCTGAGTCTCAGGGATCTGGAGTGCGTTGTGGGATGTGGTGGGTCCTATCAAGAGAGCAAACCGACCTGGGACCCCAATGAGCAAGCAACCACCCTGGCGCGCGCAGTTGAAATTATCGATATGTCCCATGGCCACACCCAGTGCATCTGCAGGACCAGAGACCAATTTGGCCTTTTGCCAATAGAGCATGTGTGGGGCTGAATCAGAGATATTGTGCATCGGGTCTGAGGGATCCAGGGGGCCTTGGGTTTGAATTCAGAATGAAAAGCCTTAGGATCTGCTACATTCATAACCTGGGCTGTGATTATGGTTTGGTTTGAGGCACAGGATGTGCAACAGCTGTGTGGTTGCCTTCGTGCACCCGTGCCACAAGGATGAGAGGACAAGGAAGTGTGGTCCAAGACCACAGCGTGAGAAGAGGAAGGATTTCCTTCAGTTTATCTCTCAAAAGCGGATGCTACATTTTGGATGGCACCGGCACGGTTCGGCAGCGAGGACACCAAGTTCGGGCTGCGGGATCATTCCAGCAGGCCCTGATGTGTGACATCCATAGATATGCTTCCACTGGTGTTTCTCTAGACAGAGAAGCTCTTGGAAGAACTGGTTTCAATGGGACATTCCCGTGGCACTACAAAGCACAAGCGCACTCACACTCTGCTCTTCTGGAAACACTCCAAAATAACATAGAGTAGAATGCAGAGCTGAGAACCTTTAGAAGCTCCATTTCCACCAGAGGAAGTGTCCTGTGCTCTTTCAGATTTGTGAGATAAGCGTAATCAAAATGAGGTTATCCTAATCGAAATAGTATGGGGGGTTCATCACAACAAAGGCAACACCAGCAATTGGAGATAGACCAGACAACACACACAGGAACAGGACATGGCATCAATGTCTAGGAAAATTTGTCCTCACAGAAATCCCATGCAATTGTGTAGAGCCAAGAGTCTAAAGTTTTCACTTAACCAAGCCCTAGAAGTCTACATTAGATACCTGAAATTACCTGACCAGTAGAGATGAAGAAATACAGTAAAGGGAAAAGGAAGTACCATTTTCAGTTCCAAAGAGATTGAAGGCCCTAAAGATAAGCTTTCAGACAACTAGACTGCAAAACGCTCTCCAGAGCAAGTATTGAAAATGGAGGTGAGGGAAACACTGAAGAACAACAGTGTCTCAGAATCACAAAAGGCAGAATACCAGAAAAGGGGAAGAGAAAGCCTAAAGACGAGCCAAATAATCTCAGAAAACTCAGTGGATGAGAAAATATCAGGGCTAACATTCCGTCCTAAGCAGACGAGATATTGCAGAGGGACGCGTGAATGACTTTGAAGACAGGGGAACAGAAATCCCTCGGTCAGAAGCACACATAGGAAAGCAAGTGCCAACCAATGAAAACATTGCTGTTGAATCCTGGTTGAAGACAAGGCATGAAAGACTAAAATTCGAAAGAGTCCCAGATGGAAAAGCAAGAGATAAAGAAACAAACAATGTTTGAAAAGTTCTGTGTAGAAAAATCAGACTGAAACTTGCTGAAAGCCAAGATAGAATCATCTAGGCGAATTCAGGAAGTACACAGCGTCCAAAAGAGGTGGAATCCCAATAGACTTAGCAGCAGCTGTATGATCCAAATCAACAAAGTTCATGAGCATCCCAGTGATTTAAAATGCGCCTGGAGGAAAGCAACATAGTCACAAGAGAACCTCCAGAGGGGTTTCAGCTGCTATCTCAGCAGCAATATTGCAGGACAGGGAGGAGTGCCAGGACATAGACCATAGCTTGAATGGCAAAATGCTGCCATCTAGGGTAGCCTATGCCACATGAGCACCATTTCTAATAACAGCAGAGCTAGAGAATGCCACAGACCTGCAAATCTTAGAAGAATTCAGCAGTTCGAAACTTATCCTAAAAGAAAGGTTGAGAATTCTCCCCTGAAGGGATAAGCAGCAAGATGAAATGGAAAGAAGAAAACCCTTATTGGAAATGCAAGAAGAGCATGAGTGGAAAAGAAGAAACAAGAAGAAGGCAAGGAGGACATCAAAACCCTAAAGATGGGAGAGGGAAGCAGGAAATCATAGGGGATTGGAAGCACTATCTTAAGGGAGTCAGCTTATATGACTCTCTGTTGGAAGCAAACGGAGAGATGCATGGCCTGACGTGTTTGCAAAGCAAACGAGAAGCAGACCAAGAAAGAATCAAACAAACAAACAACACAAAAAGGGTAGGGTAACATGAATATTCAAAAGAAATTACTCAAGCTGATGTCAAGGATCATTCAGTACGCATCGACCCAGTATCGCGGCTTGAATGTACTCAGCACACCTGTATTCGGAAATCAGAGGCGTGCATTTATATTCGTAAATATTGATTCATATGAGCATATCGTGACCTAACCCAAATGCCGATTTGGAATCCAATGGATTCCTAGTCCGTGATATAGACTTGCAAGTCTTCCAACAGGATGAATGAATGCCATATTCTACACTACGTCGAGAAGAAATGGCACAAGCCTATAACAAGGAAAAGTAGCTCCGCAAAAGTGTACTAAGATCAAAAGAGACAGGCAGTAAAGTGCACATTGGGGATTGTATCATTCCTAGGAATTTCAGCCCCCTTGAAACAAATGGATAGATGTCCCGTGAATGCGGGTGTTTCAGCGGAAATCAACCGACGGCTATGTATTGCGGGTGTGCCCATATTACAGGAACAATAGTTTCCCTTAATGGGTCTCTGTGTACTGTGAACTGTTAGAAAGTTTAAAGACGTGTGAAACATTCAACTGAAAATGGACACACTTCCCTCCGTTGCTACAGTGCATACATATCTGAACAAAAGGAAAGAGGGAAAAACAAAGGCACATGGGACGCTAGTGGGTAGAATCACTTTTACCTTAGGAACCTCTCGTCGGATGCAGCCCCTCCCCCAACAAGGACAAGATGCAGCAGCCATTGGGGATGGCAGTTAGCGGTTGGATTCCAGGTGGAATGTTGGTGTGTACCGCGAGGCTTGTTGTGGCTGGTGGATCCTAGGTAACCGGGCAGAGTTCTGTGGGTGGATCAGTGCGATGGAGGGGCTGCCGCCCTCTGTGGAGCTTGGCTTAGGTCTTTGGTCCGGGAAGCTGTGTCAGTTCGAGATACTGCTGCTGCCCAAAGACCTGAGTTCACGGGTCAGTTTCCAGAACCTGAAAGGGCAGACAGTGGAAGATCTGCCTGTCTTCAGCTTACTGGAGAGGCTCCGAGGTCCTTTCAGACTTGCCCAGTCCTGTTGAAGTCGACTTTATGGGAGACACGAAGAGAAGCTGGCCGAAAACATGGCTGCACGGATTCAGGAGAGATGCGAACACATTGATGAGAGATGTTCTGCTACAATAGAGAATACTGGCCTGGAGACAGCTGTAGAGGATAGCAGGCTCGAAAGGCATTCATGAGACATATTGAAACTCGCTGATACTAGCAGAATCATACGGAGGGCCACCGTGGACTGGAGGAAGTTCCTCAATTCTCTGCTCCAAGAACGGGTCCAAGATCCCTGACGTCTAAAGAGAAGAGATGGCAGAGATGATAAAAACGCTCATGTTCTTGAAAGAGGTCAGATAATCCACACGACCCAAGGGGCAATTCCAAGCCATTCAGATCAAAGTGCACCAAGCCCAGGTAAGCCTTTTCCCAGGTTTGGGCCTAGCTATCAAGCACTTGCTCTTCCCTCCCCTCCACTCAGGCATCCATTTTGAGGGATCAGTACCTGAGCTGCAATGAAGCCAGTAAGAGAAGAGCAAGCCCCTCCTAGAATCAGAGTTCCTCTAGCTTCATCCTCTGTGAACAACAGGGAACCCCATAAAGGTCAAATACTCTCATATGAAATAGATAGGAATTGAATACTTAGCTCCCACAAAGAAACGATGGCCTTCCGCTAGATTCAGCAAATGCTGGGTTTATGTCTTCTCTGGGGTGAAGGGAGTGTGGTAAGTGAGGGGAATCTTTGACTGAACTTGAATCTGTATTAGGCCTCTGTTTTTCAAGACAGTCTAGGTAAATATTAGAAGTCAGATAGTGAACGGAACTGTAAAAGTCGCCAATGACATGAAAGACACAGCTTATGTGGACCGTCTTTCAATTGAGTCAAGCCCCCGGGGGCAATCTATCATGGGGGTGCAGACTTGGTTGCATTCAAGTGCTTTACCCAACATGATCGGATGATTAAGCGTTCTCATCACTGATAGAAGAACACCTGGTTCTCAGTAGCCTAGCATAGCTGCAGCAGGGTTCTCATAGCTATAATGCCTCTAGGTTCTTTGGATTCAAAGCTAAATGTATATATTTAGTTCGTTTCCTCTTGTATTTTCCTTGAGAGGGATGGTACACCTTGAAATGCCAACATTGACCAGTAGGTGTCATCGGGAGTAAAGGGCACCACATGCACAAGGGAATCCAAGCTTGGGGGTTATTTCATGTTTCCATTAGTTATTTCATGGTTCCTGTTGGTTTCGGAGGCTTCAACAGTAAAGAGCTGACATGACCCCTTTAACAGTTCGGACTGCTAGTTTGCATTCTATCTGTCTATGTTTTCCTTAGAGCTGACCAAATGTTACCGAAATTGACAAGTCTGGCTTCTAGGTCGATTTAGTATGTTTCAGAAACTAACTTCATTTTCATATAACTCCCAAAACATTTATATCAATTCTATTAAATTTTTAAAGACTGCAAATGAGATATCAACACAATGTCAAAACTGGAGTCTTCGGACAATCCCTCCCACCACGGCTGTATAGAAACAAAGAGATAAAAAAAATCACATTTCTGTGAAATGTATCTGGAAAGTGTTGATTCATCGATGCCCAGTTGACAGAGAAGCAGTGCAACCTGCGCTCACTCGCTCCCATGAACACAGCAATGGAAACATCCACTCACCCAGCCCTTGGCACAGGACACTTGCCGAAGAGAGGTCTGTTACTTCCAAAGACAGGATGAGGCCTCAGAACACCTGGAAGCAGGAGAAGGAAAAGCAGGGAATGGATACCAGTGCATGGTCTGAGCCCTGTTGATGGAGCAGTAAAGGTGAAACTCTCTTTAACTTGGACGCACACTCTCAAGCGGACAGGAGACATGGGATTGAAGGTGATGCGCTGAGTGTTAGAAGAGTGCACAGCAGATGCTTGGCTGACAGAACTCAAAGAATCCAGTGCAAAATATCCCCACAGTTGATTCTGAGACCAAGCTCCGAGCTGCCAATTTTGAGGTAGCAGAGGCAGCGTTCAGGGAGGGATAGGGCTACGGATGGTGGCACACGCTGAGTCTCAGGGATCTGGAGTGCGTTGTGGGATGTGGTGGGTCCTATCAAGAGAGCAAACCGACCTGGGACCCCAATGAGCAAGCAACCACCCTGGCGCGCGCAGTTGAAATTATCGATATGTCCCATGGCCACACCCAGTGCATCTGCAGGACCAGAGACCAATTTGGCCTTTTGCCAATAGAGCATGTGTGGGGCTGAATCAGAGATATTGTGCATCGGGTCTGAGGGATCCAGGGGGCCTTGGGTTTGAATTCAGAATGAAAAGCCTTAGGATCTGCTACATTCATAACCTGGGCTGTGATTATGGTTTGGTTTGAGGCACAGGATGTGCAACAGCTGTGTGGTTGCCTTCGTGCACCCGTGCCACAAGGATGAGAGGACAAGGAAGTGTGGTCCAAGACCACAGCGTGAGAAGAGGAAGGATTTCCTTCAGTTTATCTCTCAAAAGCGGATGCTACATTTTGGATGGCACCGGCACGGTTCGGCAGCGAGGACACCAAGTTCGGGCTGCGGGATCATTCCAGCAGGCCCTGATGTGTGACATCCATAGATATGCTTCCACTGGTGTTTCTCTAGACAGAGAAGCTCTTGGAAGACCTGGTTTCAGTGGGACATTCCCGTGGCACTACAAAGCACAAGCGCACTCACACTCTGCTCTTCTGGAAACACTCCAAAATAACGTAGAGTAGAATGCAGAGCTGAGAACCTTTAGAAGCTCCATTTCCACCAGAGGAAGTGTCCTGTGCTCTTTCAGATTTGTGAGATAAGCGTAATCAAAATGAGGTTATCCTAATCGAAATAGTATGGGGGTTTCATCACAACAAAGGCAACACCAGCAATTGGAGATAGACCAGACAACACACACAGGAACAGGACATGGCATCAATGTCTAGGAAAATTTGTCCTCACAGAAATCCCATGCAATTGTGTAGAGCCAAGAGTCTAAAGTTTTCACTTAACCAAGCCCTAGAAGTCTACATTAGATACCTGAAATTACCTGACCAGTAGAGATGAAGAAATACAGTAAAGGGAAAAGGAAGTACCATTTTCAGTTCCAAAGAGATTGAAGGCCCTAAAGATAAGCTTTCAGACAACTAGACTGCAAAACGCTCTCCAGAGCAAGTATTGAAAATGGAGGTGAGGGAAACACTGAAGAACAACAGTGTCTCAGAATCACAAAAGGCAGAATACCAGAAAAGGGGAAGAGAAAGCCTAAAGACGAGCCAAATAATCTCAGAAAACTCAGTGGATGAGAAAATATCAGGGCTAACATTCCGTCCTAAGCAGACGAGATATTGCAGAGGGACGCGTGAATGACTTTGAAGACAGGGGAACAGAAATCCCTCGGTCAGAAGCACACATAGGAAAGCAAGTGCCAACCAATGAAAACATTGCTGTTGAATCCTGGTTGAAGACAAGGCATGAAAGACTAAAATTCGAAAGAGTCCCAGATGGAAAAGCAAGAGATAAAGAAACAAACAATGTTTGAAAAGTTCTGTGTAGAAAAATCAGACTGAAACTTGCTGAAAGCCAAGATAGAATCATCTAGGCGAATTCAGGAAGTACACAGCGTCCAAAAGAGGTGGAATCCCAATAGACTTAGCAGCAGCTGTATGATCCAAATCAACAAAGTTCATGAGCATCCCAGTGATTTAAAATGCGCCTGGAGGAAAGCAACATAGTCACAAGAGAACCTCCAGAGGGGTTTCAGCTGCTATCTCAGCAGCAATATTGCAGGACAGGGAGGAGTGCCAGGACATAGACCATAGCTTGAATGGCAAAATGCTGCCATCTAGGGTAGCCTATGCCACATGACCACCATTTCTAATAACAGCAGAGCTAGAGAATGCCACAGACCTGCAAATCTTAGAAGAATTCAGCAGTTCGAAACTTATCCTAAAAGAAAGGTTGAGAATTCTCCCCTGAAGGGATAAGCAGCAAGATGAAATGGAAAGAAGAAAACCCTTATTGGAAATGCAAGAAGAGCATGAGTGGAAAAGAAGAAACAAGAAGAAGGCAAGGAGGACATCAAAACCCTAAAGATGGGAGAGGGAAGCAGGAAATCATAGGGGATTGGAAGCACTATCTTAAGGGAGTCAGCTTATATGACTCTCTGTTGGAAGCAAACGGAGAGATGCATGGCCTGACGTGTTTGCAAAGCAAACGAGAAGCAGACCAAGAAAGAATCACACAAACAAACAACACAAAAAGGGTAGGGTAACATGAATATTCAAAAGAAATTACTCAAGCTGATGTCAAGGATCATTCAGTACGCATCGACCCAGTATCGCGGCTTGAATGTACTCAGCACACCTGTATTCGGAAATCAGAGGCGTGCATTTATATTCGTAAATATTGATTCATATGAGCATATCGTGACCTAACCCAAATGCCGATTTGGAATCCAATGGATTCCTAGTCCGTGATATAGACTTGCAAGTCTTCCAACAGGATGAATGAATGCCATACTCTACACTACGTCGAGAAGAAATGGCACAAGCCTATAACAAGGAAAAGTAGCTCCGCAAAAGTGTACTAAGATCAAAAGAGACAGGCAGTAAAGTGCACATTGGGGATTGTATCATTCCTAGGAATTTCAGCCCCCTTGAAACAAATGGATAGATGTCCCGTGAATGCGGGTGTTTCAGCAGAAATCATCCGACGGCTATGTATTGCGGGTGTGCCCATATTACAGGAACAATAGTTTCCCTTAGTGGGTCTCTGTGTACAGTGAACTGTTAGAAAGTTTAAAGACGTGTGAAACATTCAACTGAAAATGGACACACTTCCCTCCGTTGCTACAGTGCATACAGATCTGAACAAAAGGAAAGAGGGAAGAACAAAGGCCCATGGGACGCTAGTGGGTAGAATCACATTTACCTTAGGAACCTCTCGTCGGATGCAGCCCCTCCCCCAACAAGGACAAGATGCAGCAGCCATTGGGGATGGCAGTTAGCGGTTGGATTCCAGGTGGAATGTTGGTGTGTACCGCGAGGCTTGTTGTGGCTGGTGGATCCTAGGTAACCGGGCAGAGTTCTGTGGGTGGATCAGTGCGATGGAGGGGCTGCCGCCCTCTGTGGAGCTTGGCTTAGGTCTTTGGTCCGGGAAGCTGTGTCAGTTCGAGATACTGCTGCTGCCCAAAGACCTGAGTTCACGGGTCAGTTTCCAGAACCTGAAAGGGCAGACAGTGGAAGATCTGCCTGTCTTCAGCTTACTGGAGAGGCTCCGAGGTCCTTTCAGACTTGCCCAGTCCTGTTGAAGTCGACTTTATGGGAGACACGAAGAGAAGCTGGCCGAAAACATGGCTGCACGGATTGAGGAGAGATGCGAACACATTGATGAGAGATGTTCTGCTACAATAGAGAATACTGGCCTGGAGACAGCTGTAGAGGATAGCAGGCTCGAAAGGCATTCATGAGACATATTGAAACTCGCTGATACTAGCAGAATCATACGGAGGGCCACCGTGGACTGGAGGAAGTTCCTCAATTCTCTGCTCCAAGAACGGGTCCAAGATCCCTGACGTCTAAAGAGAAGAGATGGCAGAGATGATAAAAACGCTCATGTTCTTGAAAGAGGTCAGATAATCCACACGACCCAAGGGGCAATTCCAAGCCATTCAGATCAAAGTGCACCAAGCCCAGGTAAGCCTTTTCCCAGGTTTGGGCCTAGCTATCAAGCACTTGCTCTTCCCTCCCCTCCACTCAGGCATCCATTTTGAGGGATCAGTACCTGAGCTGCAATGAAGCCAGTAAGAGAAGAGCAAGCCCCTCCTAGAATCAGAGTTCCTCTAGCTTCATCCTCTGTGAACAACAGGGAACCCCATAAAGGTCAAATACTCTCGTATGAAATAGATAGGAATTGAATACTTAGCTCCCACAAAGAAACGATGGCCTTCCGCTAGATTCAGCAAATGCTGGGTTTATGTCTTCTCTGGGGTGAAGGGAGTGTGGTAAGTGAGGGGAATCTTTGACTGAACTTGAATCTGTATTAGGCCTCCGTTTTTCAAGACAGTCTAGGTAAATATTAGAAGTCAGATAGTGAACGGAAATGTAAAAGTCGCCAATGACATGAAAGACACAGCTTATGTGGACCGTCTTTCAATTGAGTCAAGCCCCCGGGGGCAATCTATCATGGGGGTGCAGACTTGGTTGCATTCAAGTGCTTTACCCAACATGATCGGATGATTAAGCGTTCTCATCACTGATAGAAGAACACCTGGTTCTCAGTAGCCTAGCATAGCTGCAGCAGGGTTCTCATAGCTATAATGCCTCTAGGTTCTTTGGATTCAAAGCTAAATGTATATATTTAGTTCGTTTCCTCTTGTATTTTCCTTGAGAGGGATGGTACACCTTGAAATGCCAACATTGACCAGTAGGTGTCATCGGGAGTAAAGGGCACCACATGCACAAGGGAATCCAAGCTTGGGGGTTATTTCATGTTTCCATTAGTTATTTCATGGTTCCTGTTGGTTTCGGAGGCTTCAACAGTAAAGAGCTGACATGACCCCTTTAACAGTTCGGACTGCTAGTTTGCATTCTATCTGTCTATGTTTTCCTTAGAGCTGACCAAATGTTACCGAAATTGACAAGTCTGGCTTCTAGGTCGATTTAGTATGTTTCAGAAACTAACTTGATTTTCGTATAACTCCCAAAACATTTATATCAATTCTATTAAATTTTTAAAGACTGCAAATGAGATATCAACACAATGTCAAAACTGGAGTCTTCGGACAATCCCTCCCACCACGGCTGTATAGAAACAAAGAGATAAAAAAAATCACATTTCTGTGAAATGTATCTGGAAAGTGTTGATTCATCGATGCCCAGTTGACAGAGAAGCAGTGCAACCTGCGCTCACTCGCTCCCATGAACACAGCAATGGAAACATCCACTCACCCAGCCCTTGGCACAGGACACTTGCCGAAGAGAGGTCTGTTACTTCCAAAGACAGGATGAGGCCTCAGAACACCTGGAAGCAGGAGAAGGAAAAGCAGGGAATGGATACCAGTGCATGGTCTGAGCCCTGTTGATGGAGCAGTAAAGGTGAAACTCTCTTTAACTTGGACGCACACTCTCAAGCGGACAGGAGACATGGGATTGAAGGTGATGCGCTGAGTGTTAGAAGAGTGCACAGCAGATGCTTGGCTGACAGAACTCAAAGAATCCAGTGCAAAATATCCCCACAGTTGATTCTGAGACCAAGCTCCGAGCTGCCAATTTTGAGGTAGCAGAGGCAGCGTTCAGGGAGGGATAGGGCTACGGATGGTGGCACACGCTGAGTCTCAGGGATCTGGAGTGCGTTGTGGGATGTGGTGGGTCCTATCAAGAGAGCAAACCGACCTGGGACCCCAATGAGCAAGCAACCACCCTGGCGCGCGCAGTTGAAATTATCGATATGTCCCATGGCCACACCCAGTGCATCTGCAGGACCAGAGACCAATTTGGCCTTTTGCCAATAGAGAATGTGTGGGGCTGAATCAGAGATATTGTGCATCGGGTCTGAGGGATCCAGGGGGCCTTGGGTTTGAATTCAGAATGAAAAGCCTTAGGATCTGCTACATTCATAACCTGGGCTGTGATTATGGTTTGGTTTGAGGCACAGGATGTGCAACAGCTGTGTGGTTGCCTTCGTGCACCCGTGCCACAAGGATGAGAGGACAAGGAAGTGTGGTCCAAGACCACAGCGTGAGAAGAGGAAGGATTTCCTTCAGTTTATCTCTCAAAAGCGGATGCTACATTTTGGATGGCACCGGCACGGTTCGACAGCGAGGACACCAAGTTCGGGCTGCGGGATCATTCCAGCAGGCCCTGATGTGTGACATCCATAGATATGCTTCCACTGGTGTTTCTCTAGACAGAGAAGCTCTTGGAAGACCTGGTTTCAGTGGGACATTCCCGTGGCACTACAAAGCACAAGCGCACTCACACTCTGCTCTTCTGGAAACACTCCAAAATAACGTAGAGTAGAATGCAGAGCTGAGAACCTTTAGAAGCTCCATTTCCACCAGAGGAAGTGTCCTGTGCTCTTTCAGATTTGTGAGATAAGCGTAATCAAAATGAGGTTATCCTAATCGAAATAGTATGGGGGTTTCATCACAACAAAGGCAACACCAGCAATTGGAGATAGACCAGACAACACACACAGGAACAGGACATGGCATCAATGTCTAGGAAAATTTGTCCTCACAGAAATCCCATGCAATTGTGTAGAGCCAAGAGTCTAAAGTTTTCACTTAACCAAGCCCAAGAAGTCTACATTAGATACCTGAAATTACCTGACCAGTAGAGATGAAGAAATACAGTAAAGGGAAAAGGAAGTACCATTTTCAGTTCCAAAGAGATTGAAGGCCCTAAAGATAAGCTTTCAGACAACTAGACTGCAAAACGCTCTCCAGAGCAAGTATTGAAAATGGAGGTGAGGGAAACACTGAAGAACAACAGTGTCTCAGAATCACAAAAGGCAGAATACCAGAAAAGGGGAAGAGAAAGCCTAAAGACGAGCCAAATAATCTCAGAAAACTCAGTGGATGAGAAAATATCAGGGCTAACATTCCGTCCTAAGCAGACGAGATATTGCAGAGGGACGCGTGAATGACTTTGAAGACAGGGGAACAGAAATCCCTCGGTCAGAAGCACACATAGGAAAGCAAGTGCCAACCAATGAAAACATTGCTGTTGAATCCTGGTTGAAGACAAGGCATGAAAGACTAAAATTCGAAAGAGTCCCAGATGGAAAAGCAAGAGATAAAGAAACAAACAATGTTTGAAAAGTTCTGTGTAGAAAAATCAGACTGAAACTTGCTGAAAGCCAAGATAGAATCATCTAGGCGAATTCAGGAAGTACACAGCGTCCAAAAGAGGTGGAATCCCAATAGACTTAGCAGCAGCTGTATGATCCAAATCAACAAAGTTCATGAGCATCCCAGTGATTTAAAATGCGCCTGGAGGAAAGCAACATAGTCACAAGAGAACCTCCAGAGGGGTTTCAGCTGCTATCTCAGCAGCAATATTGCAGGACAGGGAGGAGTGCCAGGACATAGACCATAGCTTGAATGGCAAAATGCTGCCATCTAGGGTAGCCTATGCCACATGACCACCATTTCTAATAACAGCAGAGCTAGAGAATGCCACAGACCTGCAAATCTTAGAAGAATTCAGCAGTTCGAAACTTATCCTAAAAGAAAGGTTGAGAATTCTCCCCTGAAGGGATAAGCAGCAAGATGAAATGGAAAGAAGAAAACCCTTATTGGAAATGCAAGAAGAGCATGAGTGGAAAAGAAGAAACAAGAAGAAGGCAAGGAGGACATCAAAACCCTAAAGATGGGAGAGGGAAGCAGGAAATCATAGGGGATTGGAAGCACTATCTTAAGGGAGTCAGCTTATATGACTCTCTGTTGGAAGCAAACGGAGAGATGCATGGCCTGACGTGTTTGCAAAGCAAACGAGAAGCAGACCAAGAAAGAATCAAACAAACAAACAACACAAAAAGGGTAGGGTAACATGAATATTCAAAAGAAATTACTCAAGGTGATGTCAAGGATCATTCAGTACGCATCGACCCAGTATCGCGGCTTGAATGTACTCAGCACACCTGTATTCGGAAATCAGAGGCGTGCATTTATATTCGTAAATATTGATTCATATGAGCATATCGTGACCTAACCCAAATGCCGATTTGGAATCCAATGGATTCCTAGTCCGTGATATAGACTTGCAAGTCTTCCAACAGGATGAATGAATGCCATATTCTACACTACGTCGAGAAGAAATGGCACAAGCCTATAACAAGGAAAAGTAGCTCCGCAAAAGTGTACTAAGATCAAAAGAGACAGGCAGTAAAGTGCACATTGGGGATTGTATCATTCCTAGGAATTTCAGCCCCCTTGAAACAAATGGATAGATGTCCCGTGAATGCGGGTGTTTCAGCAGAAATCAACCGACGGCTATGTATTGCGGGTGTGCCCATATTACAGGAACAATAGTTTCCCTTAGTGGGTCTCTGTGTACTGTGAACTGTTAGAAAGTTTAAAGACGTGTGAAACATTCAACTGAAAATGGACACACTTCCCTCCGTTGCTACAGTGCATACAGATCTGAACAAAAGGAAAGAGGGAAGAACAAAGGCCCATGGGACGCTAGTGGGTAGAATCACTTTTACCTTAGGAACCTCTCGTCGGATGCAGCCCCTCCCCCAACACTGACAAGATGCAGCAGCCATTGGGGATGGCAGTTAGCGGTTGGATTCCAGGTGGAATGTTGGTGTGTACCGCGAGGCTTGTTGTGGCTGGTGGATCCTAGGTAACCGGGCAGAGTTCTGTGGGTGGATCAGTGCGATGGAGGGGCTGCCGCCCTCTGTGGAGCTTGGCTTAGGTCTTTGGTCCGGGAAGCTGTGTCAGTTCGAGATACTGCTGCTGCCCAAAGACCTGAGTTCACGGGTCAGTTTCCAGAACCTGAAAGGGCAGACAGTGGAAGATCTTCCTGTCTTCAACTTACTGGAGAGGCTCCGAGGTCCTTTCAGACTTGCCCAGTCCTGTTGAAGTCGACTTTATGGGAGACACGAAGAGAAGCTGGCCGAAAATATGGCTGCACGGATTGAGGAGAGATGCGAACACATTGATGAGAGATGTTCTGCTACAATAGAGAATACTGGCCTGGAGACAGCTGTAGAGGATAGCAGGCTCGAAAGGCATTCATGAGACATATTGAAACTCGCTGATACTAGCAGAATCATACGGAGGGCCACCGTGGACTGGAGGAAGTTCCTCAATTCTCTGCTCCAAGAACGGGTCCAAGATCCCTGACGTCTAAAGAGAAGAGATGGCAGAGATGATAAAAACGCTCATGTTCTTGAAAGAGGTCAGATAATCCACACGACCCAAGGGGCAATTCCAAGCCATTCAGATCAAAGTGCACCAAGCCCAGGTAAGCCTTTTCCCAGGTTTGGGCCTAGCTATCAAGCACTTGCTCTTCCCTCCCCTCCACTCAGGCATCCATTTTGAGGGATCAGTACCTGAGCTGCAATGAAGCCAGTAAGAGAAGAGCAAGCCCCTCCTAGAATCAGAATTCCCCTAGCTTCATCCTCTGTGAACAACATTGAACCCCATAAAGGTCAAATACTCTCGTATGAAATAGATAGGAATTGAATACTTAGCTCCCACAAAGAAACGATGGCCTTCCGCTAGATTCAGCAAATGCTGGGTTTATGTCTTCTCTGGGGTGAAGGGAGTGTGGTAAGTGAGGGGAATCTTTGACTGAACTTGAATCTGTATTAGGCCTCCGTTTTTCAAGACAGTCTAGGTAAATATTAGAAGTCAGATAGTGAACGGAACTGTAAAAGTCGCCAATGACATGAAAGACACAGCTTATGTGGACCGTCTTTCAATTGAGTCAAGCCCCCGGGGGCAATCTATCATGGGGGTGCAGACTTGGTTGCATTCAAGTGCTTTACCCAACATGATCGGATGATTAAGCGTTCTCATCACTGATAGAAGAACACCTGGTTCTCAGTAGCCTAGCATAGCTGCAGCAGGGTTCTCATAGCTATAATGCCTCTAGGTTCTTTGGATTCAAAGCTAAATGTATATATTTAGTTCGTTTCCTCTTGTATTTTCCTTGAGAGGGATGGTACACCTTGAAATGCCAACATTGACCAGTAGGTGTCATCGGGAGTAAAGGGCACCACATGCACAAGGGAATCCAAGCTTGGGGGTTATTTCATGTTTCCATTAGTTATTTCATGGTTCCTGTTGGTTTCGGAGGCTTCAACAGTAAAGAGCTGACATGACCCCTTTAACAGTTCGGACTGCTAGTTTGCATTCTATCTGTCTATGTTTTCCTTAGAGCTGACAAAATGTTACCGAAATTGACAAGTCTGGCTTCTAGGTCGATTTAGTATGTTTCAGAAACTAACTTCATTTTCGTATAACTCCCAAAACATTTATATCAATTCTATTAAATTTTTAAAGACTGCAAATGAGATATCAACACAATGTCAAAACTGGAGTCTTCGGACAATCCCTCCCACCACGGCTGTATAGAAACAAAGAGATAAAAAAAATCACATTTCTGTGAAATGTATCTGGAAAGTGTTGATTCATCGATGCCCAGTTGACAGAGAAGCAGTGCAACCTGCGCTCACTCGCTCCCATGAACACAGCAATGGAAACATCCACTCACCCAGCCCTTGGCACAGGACACTTGCCGAAGAGAGGTCTGTTACTTCCAAAGACAGGATGAGGCCTCAGAACACCTGGAAGCAGGAGAAGGAAAAGCAGGGAATGGATACCAGTGCATGGTCTGAGCCCTGTTGATGGAGCAGTAAAGGTGAAACTCTCTTTAACTTGGACGCACACTCTCAAGCGGACAGGAGACATGGGATTGAAGGTGATGCGCTGAGTGTTAGAAGAGTGCACAGCAGATGCTTGGCTGACAGAACTCAAAGAATCCAGTGCAAAATATTCCCACAGTTGATTGCTTAGACCAAGCTCCGAGCTGCCAAATTTGAGGTAGCAGAGGCAGTGTTCAGGGAGGGATAGGGCTACGGATGGTGGCACACGCTGAGTCTCAGGGATCTGGAGTGCGTTGTGGGATGTGGTGGGTCCTATCAAGAGAGCAAACCGACCTGGGACCCCAATGAGCAAGCAACCACCCTGGCGCGCACAGTTGAAATTATCGATATGTCCCATGGCCACACCCAGTGCATCTGCAGGACCAGAGACCAATTTGGCCTTTTGCCAATAGAGAATGTGTGGGGCTGAATCAGAGATATTGTGCATCGGGTCTGAGGGATCCAGGGGGCCTTGGGTTTTAATTCAGAATGAAAAGCCTTAGGATCTGCTACATTCATAACCTGGGCTGTGATTATGGTTTGGTTTGAGGCACAGGATGTGCAACAGCTGTGTGGTTGCCTTCGTGCACCCGTGCCACAAGGATGAGAGGACAAGGAAGTGTGGTCCAAGACCACAGCGTGAGAAGAGGAAGGATTTCCTTCAGTTTATCTCTCAAAAGCGGATGCTACATTTTGGATGGCACCGGCACGGTTCGGCAGCGAGGACACCAAGTTCGGGCTGCGGGATCATTCCAGCAGGCCCTGATGTGTGACATCCATAGATATGCTTCCACTGGTGTTTCTCTAGACAGAGAAGCTCTTGGAAGAACTGGTTTCAATGGGACATTCCCGTGGCACTACAAAGCACAAGCGCACTCACACTCTGCTCTTCTGGAAACACTCCAAAATAACATAGAGTAGAATGCAGAGCTGAGAACCTTTAGAAGCTCCATTTCCACCAGAGGAAGTGTCCTGTGCTCTTTCAGATTTGTGAGATAAGCGTAATCAAAATGAGGTTATCCTAATCGAAATAGTATGGGGGTTTCATCACAACAAAGGCAACACCAGCAATTGGAGATAGACCAGACAACACACACAGGAACAGGACATGGCATCAATGTCTAGGAAAATTTGTCCTCACAGAAATCCCATGCAATTGTGTAGAGCCAAGAGTCTAAAGTTTTCACTTAACCAAGCCCTAGAAGTCTACATTAGATACCTGAAATTACCTGACCAGTAGAGATGAAGAAATACAGTAAAGGGAAAAGGAAGTACCATTTTCAGTTCCAAAGAGATTGAAGGCCCTAAAGATAAGCTTTCAGACAACTAGACTGCAAAACGCTCTCCAGAGCAAGTATTGAAAATGGAGGTGAGGGAAACACTGAAGAACAACAGTGTCTCAGAATCACAAAAGGCAGAATACCAGAAAAGGGGAAGAGAAAGCCTAAAGACGAGCCAAATAATCTCAGAAAACTCAGTGGATGAGAAAATATCAGGGCTAACATTCCGTCCTAAGCAGACGAGATATTGCAGAGGGACGCGTGAATGACTTTGAAGACAGGGGAACAGAAATCCCTCGGTCAGAAGCACACATAGGAAAGCAAGTGCCAACCAATGAAAACATTGCTGTTGAATCCTGGTTGAAGACAAGGCATGAAAGACTAAAATTCGAAAGAGTCCCAGATGGAAAAGCAAGAGATAAAGAAACAAACAATGTTTGAAAAGTTCTGTGTAGAAAAATCAGACTGAAACTTGCTGAAAGCCAAGATAGAATCATCTAGGCGAATTCAGGAAGTACACAGCGTCCAAAAGAGGTGGAATCCCAATAGACTTAGCAGCAGCTGTATGATCCAAATCAACAAAGTTCATGAGCATCCCAGTGATTTAAAATGCGCCTGGAGGAAAGCAACATAGTCACAAGAGAACCTCCAGAGGGGTTTCAGCTGCTATCTCAGCAGCAATATTGCAGGACAGGGAGGAGTGCCAGGACATAGACCATAGCTTGAATGGCAAAATGCTGCCATCTAGGGTAGCCTATGCCACATGACCACCATTTCTAATAACAGCAGAGCTAGAGAATGCCACAGACCTGCAAATCTTAGAAGAATTCAGCAGTTCGAAACTTATCCTAAAAGAAAGGTTGAGAATTCTCCCCTGAAGGGATAAGCAGCAAGATGAAATGGAAAGAAGAAAACCCTTATTGGAAATGCAAGAAGAGCATGAGTGGAAAAGAAGAAACAAGAAGAAGGCAAGGAGGACATCAAAACCCTAAAGATGGGAGAGGGAAGCAGGAAATCATAGGGGATTGGAAGCACTATCTTAAGGGAGTCAGCTTATATGACTCTCTGTTGGAAGCAAACGGAGAGATGCATGGCCTGACGTGTTTGCAAAGCAAACGAGAAGCAGACCAAGAAAGAATCAAACAAACAAACAACACAAAAAGGGTAGGGTAACATGAATATTCAAAAGAAATTACTCAAGGTGATGTCAAGGATCATTCAGTACGCATCGGCCCAGTATCGCGGCTTGAATGTACTCAGCACACCTGTATTCGGAAATCAGAGGCGTGCATTTATATTCGTAAATATTGATTCATATGAGCATATCGTGACCTAACCCAAATGCCGATTTGGAATCCAATGGATTCCTAGTCCGTGATATAGACTTGCAAGTCTTCCAACAGGATGAATGAATGCCATATACTACACTACGTCGAGAAGAAATGGCACAAGCCTATAACAAGGAAAAGTAGCTCCGCAAAAGTGTACTAAGATCAAAAGAGACAGGCAGTAAAGTGCACATTGGGGATTGTATCATTCCTAGGAATTTCAGCCCCCTTGAAACAAATGGATAGATGTCCCGTGAATGCGGGTGTTTCAGCAGAAATCATCCGACGGCTATGCATTGCGGGTGTGCCCATATTACAGGAACAATAGTTTCCCTTAGTGGGTCTCTGTGTACTGTGAACTGTTAGAAAGTTTAAAGACGTGTGAAACATTCAACTGAAAATGGACACACTTCCCTCCGTTGCTACAGTGCATACAGATCTGAACAAAAGGAAAGAGGGAAGAAAAAAGGCCCATGGGACGCTAGTGGGTAGAATCACTTTTACCTTAGGAACCTCTCGTCGGATGCAGCCCCTCCCCCAACAAGGACAAGATGCAGCAGCCATTGGGGATGGCAGTTAGCGGTTGGATTCCAGGTGGAATGTTGGTGTGTACCGCGAGGCTTGTTGTGGCTGGTGGATCCTAGGTAACCGGGCAGAGTTCTGTGGGTGGATCAGTGCGATGGAGGGGCTGCCGCCCTCTGTGGAGCTTGGCTTAGGTCTTTGGTCCGGGAAGCTGTGTCAGTTCGAGATACTGCTGCTGCCCAAAGACCTGAGTTCACGGGTCAGTTTCCAGAACCTGAAAGGGCAGACAGTGGAAGATCTTCCTGTCTTCAACTTACTGGAGAGGCTCCGAGGTCCTTTCAGACTTGCCCAGTCCTGTTGAAGTCGACTTTATGGGAGACACGAAGAGAAGCTGGCCGAAAATATGGCTGCACGGATTGAGGAGAGATGCGGACACATTGATGAGAGATGTTCTGCTACAATAGAGAATACTGGCCTGGAGACAGCTGTAGAGGATAGCAGGCTCGAAAGGCATTCATGAGACATATTGAACCTCGCTGATACTAGCAGAATCATACGGAGGGCCACCGTGGACTGGAGGAAGTTCCTCAATTCTCTGCTCCAAGAACGGGTCCAAGATTCCTGACGTCTAAAGAGAAGAGATGGCAGAGATGATAAAAACGCTCATGTTCTTGAAAGAGGTCAGATAATCCACACGACCCAAGGGGCAATTCCAAGCCATTCAGATCAAAGTGCACCAAGCCCAGGTAAGCCTTTTCCCAGGTTTGGGCCTAGCTATCAAGCACTTGCTCTTCCCTCCCCTCCACTCAGGCATCCATTTTGAGGGATCAGTACCTGAGCTGCAATGAAGCCAGTAAGAGAAGAGCAAGCCCCTCCTAGAATCAGAGTTCCTCTAGCTTCATCCTCTGTGAACAACAGGGAACCCCATAAAGGTCAAATACTCTCGTATGAAATAGATAGGAATTGAATACTTAGCTCCCACAAACGATGGCCTTCCGCTAGATTCAGCAAATGCTGGGTTTATGTCTTCTCTGGGGTGAAGGGAGTGTGGTAAGTGAGGGGAATCTTTGACTGAACTTGAATCTGTATTAGGCCTCCGTTTTTCAAGACAGTCTAGGTAAATATTAGAAGTCAGATAGTGAACGGAACAGTAAAAGTCGCCAATGACATGAAAGACACAGCTTATGTGGACCGTCTTTCAATTGAGTCAAGCCCCCGGGGGCAATCTATCATGGGGGTGCAGACTTGGTTGCATTCAAGTGCTTTAGCCAACATGATCGGATGATTAAGCGTTCTCATCACTGATAGAAGAACACCTGGTTCTCAGTAGCCTAGCATAGCTGCAGCAGGGTTCTCATAGCTATAATGCCTCTAGGTTCTTTGGATTCAAAGCTAAATGTATATATTTAGTTCGTTTCCTCTTGTATTTTCCTTGAGAGGGATGGTACACCTTGAAATGCCAACATTGACCAGTAGGTGTCATCGGGAGTAAAGGGCACCACATGCACAAGGGAATCCAAGCTTGGGGGTTATTTCATGTTTCCATTAGTTATTTCATGGTTCCTGTTGGTTTCGGAGGCTTCAACAGTAAAGAGCTGACATGACCCCTTTAACAGTTCGGACTGCTAGTTTGCATTCTATCTGTCTATGTTTTCCTTAGAGCTGACAAAATGTTACCGAAATTGACAAGTCTGGCTTCTAGGTCGATTTAGTATGTTTCAGAAACTAACTTCATTTTCATATAACTCCCAAAACATTTATATCAATTCTATTAAATTTTTAAAGACTGCAAATGAGATATCAACACAATGTCAAAACTGGAGTCTTCGGACAATCCCTCCCACCACGGCTGTATAGAAACAAAGAGATAAAAAAAATCACATTTCTGTGAAATGTATCTGGAAAGTGTTGATTCATCGATGCCCAGTTGACAGAGAAGCAGTGCAACCTGCGCTCACTCGCTCCCATGAACACAGCAATGGAAACATCCACTCACCCAGCCCTTGGCACAGGACACTTGCCGAAGAGAGGTCTGTTACTTCCAAAGACAGGATGAGGCCTCAGAACACCTGGAAGCAGGAGAAGGAAAAGCAGGGAATGGATACCAGTGCATGGTCTGAGCCCTGTTGATGGAGCAGTAAAGGTGAAACTCTCTTTAACTTGGACGCACACTCTCAAGCGGACAGGAGACATGGGATTGAAGGTGATGCGCTGAGTGTTAGAAGAGTGCACAGCAGATGCTTGGCTGACAGAACTCAAAGAATCCAGTGCAAAATATCCCCACAGTTGATTCTGAGACCAAGCTCCGAGCTGCCAATTATGAGGTAGCAGAGGCAGCGTTCAGGGAGGGATAGGGCTACGGATGGTGGCACACGCTGAGTCTCAGGGATCTGGAGTGCGTTGTGGGATGTGGTGGGTCCTATCAAGAGAGCAAACCGACCTGGGACCCCAATGAGCAAGCAACCACCCTGGCGCGCGCAGTTGAAATTATCGATATGTCCCATGGCCACACCCAGTGCATCTGCAGGACCAGAGACCAATTTGGCCTTTTGCCAATAGAGCATGTGTGGGGCTGAATCAGAGATATTGTGCATCGGGTCTGAGGGATCCAGGGGGCCTTGGGTTTGAATTCAGAATGAAAAGCCTTAGGATCTGCTACATTCATAACCTGGGCTGTGATTATGGTTTGGTTTGAGGCACAGGATGTGCAACAGCTGTGTGGTTGCCTTCGTGCACCCGTGCCACAAGGATGAGAGGACAAGGAAGTGTGGTCCAAGACCACAGCGTGAGAAGAGGAAGGATTTCCTTCAGTTTATCTCTCAAAAGCGGATGCTACATTTTGGATGGCACCGGCACGGTTCGGCAGCGAGGACACCAAGTTCGGGCTGCGGGATCATTCCAGCAGGCCCTGATGTGTGACATCCATAGATATGCTTCCACTGGTGTTTCTCTAGACAGAGAAGCTCTTGGAAGAACTGGTTTCAATGGGACATTCCCGTGGCACTACAAAGCACAAGCGCACTCACACTCTGCTCTTCTGGAAACACTCCAAAATAACATAGAGTAGAATGCAGAGCTGAGAACCTTTAGAAGCTCCATTTCCACCAGAGGAAGTGTCCTGTGCTCTTTCAGATTTGTGAGATAAGCGTAATCAAAATGAGGTTATCCTAATCGAAATAGTATGGGGGGTTCATCACAACAAAGGCAACACCAGCAATTGGAGATAGACCAGACAACACACACAGGAACAGGACATGGCATCAATGTCTAGGAAAATTTGTCCTCACAGAAATCCCATGCAATTGTGTAGAGCCAAGAGTCTAAAGTTTTCACTTAACCAAGCCCTAGAAGTCTACATTAGATACCTGAAATTACCTGACCAGTAGAGATGAAGAAATACAGTAAAGGGAAAAGGAAGTACCATTTTCAGTTCCAAAGAGATTGAAGGCCCTAAAGATAAGCTTTCAGACAACTAGACTGCAAAACGCTCTCCAGAGCAAGTATTGAAAATGGAGGTGAGGGAAACACTGAAGAACAACAGTGTCTCAGAATCACAAAAGGCAGAATACCAGAAAAGGGGAAGAGAAAGCCTAAAGACGAGCCAAATAATCTCAGAAAACTCAGTGGATGAGAAAATATCAGGGCTAACATTCCGTCCTAAGCAGACGAGATATTGCAGAGGGACGCGTGAATGACTTTGAAGACAGGGGAACAGAAATCCCTCGGTCAGAAGCACACATAGGAAAGCAAGTGCCAACCAATGAAAACATTGCTGTTGAATCCTGGTTGAAGACAAGGCATGAAAGACTAAAATTCGAAAGAGTCCCAGATGGAAAAGCAAGAGATAAAGAAACAAACAATGTTTGAAAAGTTCTGTGTAGAAAAATCAGACTGAAACTTGCTGAAAGCCAAGATAGAATCATCTAGGCGAATTCAGGAAGTACACAGCGTCCAAAAGAGGTGGAATCCCAATAGACTTAGCAGCAGCTGTATGATCCAAATCAACAAAGTTCATGAGCATCCCAGTGATTTAAAATGCGCCTGGAGGAAAGCAACATAGTCACAAGAGAACCTCCAGAGGGGTTTCAGCTGCTATCTCAGCAGCAATATTGCAGGACAGGGAGGAGTGCCAGGACATAGACCATAGCTTGAATGGCAAAATGCTGCCATCTAGGGTAGCCTATGCCACATGACCACCATTTCTAATAACAGCAGAGCTAGAGAATGCCACAGACCTGCAAATCTTAGAAGAATTCAGCAGTTCGAAACTTATCCTAAAAGAAAGGTTGAGAATTCTCCCCTGAAGGGATAAGCAGCAAGATGAAATGGAAAGAAGAAAACCCTTATTGGAAATGCAAGAAGAGCATGAGTGGAAAAGAAGAAACAAGAAGAAGGCAAGGAGGACATCAAAACCCTAAAGATGGGAGAGGGAAGCAGGAAATCATAGGGGATTGGAAGCACTATCTTAAGGGAGTCAGCTTATATGACTCTCTGTTGGAAGCAAACGGAGAGATGCATGGCCTGACGTGTTTGCAAAGCAAACGAGAAGCAGACCAAGAAAGAATCAAACAAACAAACAACACAAAAAGGGTAGGGTAACATGAATATTCAAAAGAAATTACTCAAGGTGATGTCAAGGATCATTCAGTACGCATCGACGCAGTATCGCGGCTTGAATGTACTCAGCACACCTGTATTCGGAAATCAGAGGCGTGCATTTATATTCGTAAATATTGATTCATATGAGCATATCGTGACCTAACCCAAATGCCGATTTGGAATCCAATGGATTCCTAGTCCGTGATATAGACTTGCAAGTCTTCCAACAGGATGAATGAATGCCATATTCTACACTACGTCGAGAAGAAATGGCACAAGCCTATAACAAGGAAAAGTAGCTCCGCAAAAGTGTACTAAGATCAAAAGAGACAGGCAGTAAAGTGCACATTGGGGATTGTATCATTCCTAGGAATTTCAGCCCCCTTGAAACAAATGGATAGATGTACCGCGAATGCGGGTTTTTCAGCGGAAATCAACCGACGGCTATGTATTGCGGGTGTGCCCATATTACAGGAACAATAGTTTCCCTTAGTGGGTCTCTGTGTACTGTGAACTGTTAGAAAGTTTAAAGACGTGTGAAACATTCAACTGAAAATGGACACACTTCCCTCCGTTGCTACAGTGCATACAGATCTGAACAAAAGGAAAGAGGGAAGAACAAAGGCCCATGGGACGCTAGTGGGTAGAATCACTTTTACCTTAGGAACCTCTCGTCGGATGCAGCCCCTCCCCCAACAAGGACAAGATGCAGCAGCCATTGGGGATGGCAGTTAGCGGTTGGATTCCAGGTGGAATGTTGGTGTGTACCGTGAGGCTTGTTGTGGCTGGTGGATCCTAGGTAACCGGGCAGAGTTCTGTGGGTGGATCAGTGCGATGGAGTGGCTGCCGCCCTCTGTGGAGCTTGGCTTAGGTCTTTGGTCCGGGAAGCTGTGTCAGTTCGAGATACTGCTGCTGCCCAAAGACCTGAGTTCACGGGTCAGTTTCCAGAACCTGAAAGGGCAGACAGTGGAAGATCTGCCTGTCTTCAGCTTACTGGAGAGGCTCCGAGGTCCTTTCAGACTTGCCCAGTCCTGTTGAAGTCGACTTTATGGGAGACACGAAGAGAAGCTGGCCGAAAACATGGCTGCACGGACTCAGGAGAGATGCGGACACATTGATGAGAGATGTTCTGCTACAATAGAGAATACTGGCCTGGAGACAGCTGTAGAGGATAGCAGGCTCGAAAGGCATTCATGAGATATATTGAACCTCGCTGATACTAGCAGAATCATACGGAGGGCCACCGTGGACTGGAGGAAGTTCCTCAATTCTCTGCTCCAAGAACGGGTCCAAGATCCCTGACGTCTAAAGAGAAGAGATGGCAGAGATGATAAAAACGCTCATGTTCTTGAAAGAGGTCAGATAATCCACACGACCCAAGGGGCAATTCCAAGCCATTCAGATCAAAGTGCACCAAGCCCAGGTAAGCCTTTTCCCAGGTTTGGGCCTAGCTATCAAGCACTTGCTCTTCCCTCCCCTCCACTCAGGCATCCATTTTGAGGGATCAGTACCTGAGCTGCAATGAAGCCAGTAAGAGAAGAGCAAGCCCCTCCTAGAATCAGAGTTCCTCTAGCTTCATCCTCTGTGAACAACAGGGAACCCCATAAAGGTCAAATACTCTCGTATGAAATAGATAGGAATTGAATACTTAGCTCCCACAAAGAAACGATGGCCTTCCGCTAGATTCAGCAAATGCTGGGTTTATGTCTTCTCTGGGGTGAAGGGAGTGTGGTAAGTGAGGGGAATCTTTGACTGAACTTGAATCTGTATTAGGCCTCCGTTTTTCAAGACAGTCTAGGTAACTATTAGAAGTCAGATAGTGAACGGAACTGTAAAAGTCGCCAATGACATGAAAGACACAGCTTATGTGGACCGTCTTTCAATTGAGTCAAGCCCCCGGGGGCAATCTATCATGGGGGTGCAGACTTGGTTGCATTCAAGTGCTTTACCCAACATGATCGGATGATTAAGCGTTCTCATCACTGATAGAAGAACACCTGGTTCTCAGTAGCCTAGCATAGCTGCAGCAGGGTTCTCATAGCTATAATGCCTCTAGGTTCTTTGGATTCAAAGCTAAATGTATATATTTAGTTCGTTTCCTCTTGTATTTTCCTTGAGAGGGATGGTACACCTTGAAATGCCAACATTGACCAGTAGGTGTCATCGGGAGTAAAGGGCACCACATGCACAAGGGAATCCAAGCTTGGGGGTTATTTCATGTTTCCATTAGTTATTTCATGGTTCCTGTTGGTTTCGGAGGCTTCAACAGTAAAGAGCTGACATGACCCCTTTAACAGTTCGGACTGCTAGTTTGCATTCTATCTGTCTATGTTTTCCTTAGAGCTGACAAAATGTTACCGAAATTGACAAGTCTGGCTTCTAGGTCGATTTAGTATGTTTCAGAAACTAACTTGATTTTCGTATAACTCCCAAAACATTTATATCAATTCTATTAAATTTTTAAAGACTGCAAATGAGATATCAACACAATGTCAAAACTGGAGTCTTTGGACAATCCCTCCCACCACGGCTGTATAGAAACAAAGAGATAAAAAAAATCACATTTCTGTGAAATGTATCTGGAAAGTGTTGATTCATCGATGCCCAGTTGACAGAGAAGCAGTGCAACCTGCGCTCACTCGCTCCCATGAACACAGCAATGGAAACATCCACTCACCCAGCCCTTGGCACAGGACACTTGCCGAAGAGAGGTCTGTTACTTCCAAAGACAGGATGAGGCCTCAGAACACCTGGAAGCAGGAGAAGGAAAAGCAGGGAATGGATACCAGTGCATGGTCTGAGCCCTGTTGATGGAGCAGTAAAGGTGAAACTCTCTTTAACTTGGACGCACACTCTCAAGCGGACAGGAGACATGGGATTGAAGGTGATGCGCTGAGTGTTAGAAGAGTGCACAGCAGATGCTTGGCTGACAGAACTCAAAGAATCCAGTGCAAAATATCCCCACAGTTGATTCTGAGACCAAGCTCCGAGCTGCCAATTATGAGGTAGCAGAGGCAGCGTTCAGGGAGGGATAGGGCTACGGATGGTGGCACACGCTGAGTCTCAGGGATCTGGAGTGCGTTGTGGGATGTGGTGGGTCCTATCAAGAGAGCAAACCGACCTGGGACCCCAATGAGCAAGCAACCACCCTGGCGCGCGCAGTTGAAATTATCGATATGTCCCATGGCCACACCCAGTGCATCTGCAGGACCAGAGACCAATTTGGCCTTTTGCCAATAGAGCATGTGTGGGGCTGAATCAGAGATATTGTGCATCGGGTCTGAGGGATCCAGGGGGCCTTGGGTTTGAATTCAGAATGAAAAGCCTTAGGATCTGCTACATTCATAACCTGGGCTGTGATTATGGTTTGGTTTGAGGCACAGGATGTGCAACAGCTGTGTGGTTGCCTTCGTGCACCCGTGCCACAAGGATGAGAGGACAAGGAAGTGTGGTCCAAGACCACAGCGTGAGAAGAGGAAGGATTTCCTTCAGTTTATCTCTCAAAAGCGGATGCTACATTTTGGATGGCACCGGCACGGTTCGGCAGCGAGGACACCAAGTTCAGGCTGCGGGATCATTCCAGCAGGCCCTGATGTGTGACATCCATAGATATGCTTCCACTGGTGTTTCTCTAGACAGAGAAGCTCTTGGAAGAACTGGTTTCAATGGGACATTCCCGTGGCACTACAAAGCACAAGCGCACTCACACTCTGCTCTTCTGGAAACACTCCAAAATAACATAGAGTAGAATGCAGAGCTGAGAACCTTTAGAAGCTCCATTTCCACCAGAGGAAGTGTCCTGTGCTCTTTCAGATTTGTGAGATAAGCGTAATCAATATGAGGTTATCCTAATCGAAATAGTATGGGGGGTTCATCACAACAAAGGCAACACCAGCAATTGGAGATAGACCAGACAACACACACAGGAACAGGACATGGCATCAATGTCTAGGAAAATTTGTCCTCACAGAAATCCCATGCAATTGTGTAGAGCCAAGAGTCTAAAGTTTTCACTTAACCAAGCCCTAGAAGTCTACATTAGATACCTGAAATTACCTGACCAGTAGAGATGAAGAAATACAGTAAAGGGAAAAGGAAGTACCATTTTCAGTTCCAAAGAGATTGAAGGCCCTAAAGATAAGCTTTCAGACAACTAGACTGCAAAACGCTCTCCAGAGCAAGTATTGAAAATGGAGGTGAGGGAAACACTGAAGAACAACAGTGTCTCAGAATCACAAAAGGCAGAAAACCAGAAAAGGGGAAGAGAAAGCCTAAAGACGAGCCAAATAATCTCAGAAAACTCAGTGGATGAGAAAATATCAGGGCTAACATTCCGTCCTAAGCAGACGAGATATTGCAGAGGGACGCGTGAATGACTTTGAAGACAGGGGAACAGAAATCCCTCGGTCAGAAGCACACATAGGAAAGCAAGTGCCAACCAATGAAAACATTGCTGTTGAATCCTGGTTGAAGACAAGGCATGAAAGACTAAAATTCGAAAGAGTCCCAGATGGAAAAGCAAGAGATAAAGAAACAAACAATGTTTGAAAAGTTCTGTGTAGAAAAATCAGACTGAAACTTGCTGAAAGCCAAGATAGAATCATCTAGGCGAATTCAGGAAGTACACAGCGTCCAAAAGAGGTGGAATCCCAATAGACTTAGCAGCAGCTGTATGATCCAAATCAACAAAGTTCATGAGCATCCCAGTGATTTAAAATGCGCCTGGAGGAAAGCAACATAGTCACAAGAGAACCTCCAGAGGGGTTTCAGCTGCTATCTCAGCAGCAATATTGCAGGACAGGGAGGAGTGCCAGGACATAGACCATAGCTTGAATGGCAAAATGCTGCCATCTAGGGTAGCCTATGCCACATGACCACCATTTCTAATAGCAGAGCTAGAGAATGCCACAGACCTGCAAATCTTAGAAGAATTCAGCAGTTCGAAACTTATCCTAAAAGAAAGGTTGAGAATTCTCCCCTGAAGGGATAAGCAGCAAGATGAAATGGAAAGAAGAAAACCCTTATTGGAAATGCAAGAAGAGCATGAGTGGAAAAGAAGAAACAAGAAGAAGGCAAGGAGGACATCAAAACCCTAAAGATGGGAGAGGGAAGCAGGAAATCATAGGGGATTGGAAGCACAATCTTAAGGGAGTCAGCTTATATGACTCTCTGTTGGAAGCAAACGGAGAGATGCATGGCCTGACGTGTTTGCAAAGCAAACGAGAAGCAGACCAAGAAAGAATCAAACAAACAAACAACACAAAAAGGGTAGGGTAACATGAATATTCAAAAGAAATTACTCAAGGTGATGTCAAGGATGATTCAGTACGCATCGGCCCAGTATCGCGGCTTGAATGTTCTCAGCACACCTGTATTCGGAAATCAGAGGCGTGCATTTATATTCGTAAATATTGATTCATATGAGCATATCGTGACCTAACCCAAATGCCGATTTGGAATCCAATGGATTCCTAGTCCGTGATATAGACTTGCAAGTCTTCCAACAGGATGAATGAATGCCATATTCTACACTACGTCGAGAAGAAATGGCACAAGCCTATAACAAGGAAAAGTAGCTCCGCAAAAGTGTACTAAGATCAAAAGAGACAGGCAGTAAAGTGCACATTGGGGATTGTATCATTCCTAGGAATTTCAGCCCCCTTGAAACAAATGGATAGATGTCCCGTGAATGCGGGTGTTTCAGCAGAAATCATCCGACGGCTATGTATTGCGGGTGTGCCCATATTACAGGAACAATAGTTTCCCTTAGTGGGTCTCTGTGTACTGTGAACTGTTAGAAAGTTTAAAGACGTGTGAAACATTCAACTGAAAATGGACACACTTCCCTCCGTTGCTACAGTGCATACAGATCTGAACAAAAGGAAAGAGGGAAGAACAAAGGCCCATGGCACGCTAGTGGGTAGAATCACATTTACCTTAGGAACCTCTCGTCGGATGCAGCCCCTCCCCCAACACTGACAAGATGCAGCAGCCATTGGGGATGGCAGTTAGCGGTTGGATTCCAGGTGGAATGTTGGTGTGTACCGCGAGGCTTGTTGTGGCTGGTGGATCCTAGGTAACCGGGCAGAGTTCTGTGGGTGGATCAGTGCGATGGAGGGGCTGCCGCCCTCTGTGGAGCTTGGCTTAGGTCTTTGGTCCGGGAAGCTGTGTCAGTTCGAGATACTGCTGCTGCCCAAAGACCTGAGTTCACGGGTCAGTTTCCAGAACCTGAAAGGGCAGACAGTGGAAGATCTGCCTGTCTTCAGCTTACTGGAGAGGCTCCGAGGTCCTTTCAGACTTGCCCAGTCCTGTTGAAGTCGACTTTATGGGAGACACGAAGAGAAGCTGGCCGAAAACATGGCTGCACGGATTCAGGAGAGATGCGAACACATTGATGAGAGATGTTCTGCTACAATAGAGAATACTGGCCTGGAGACAGCTGTAGAGGATAGCAGGCTCGAAAGACATTCATGAGACATATTGAAACTCGCTGATACTAGCAGAATCATACGGAGGGCCACCGTGGACTGGAGGAAGTTCCTCAATTCTCTGCTCCAAGAACGGGTCCAAGATCCCTGACGTCTAAAGAGAAGAGATGGCAGAGATGATAAAAACGCTCATGTTCTTGAAAGAGGTCAGATAATCCACACGACCCAAGGGGCAATTCCAAGCCATTCAGATCAAAGTGCACCAAGCCCAGGTAAGCCTTTTCCCAGGTTTGGGCCTAGCTATCAAGCACTTGCTCTTCCCTCCCCTCCACTCAGGCATCCATTTTGAGGGATCAGTACCTGAGCTGCAATGAAGCCAGTAAGAGAAGAGCAAGCCCCTCCTAGAATCAGAGTTCCTCTAGCTTCATCCTCTGTGAACAACAGGGAACCCCATAAAGGTCAAATACTCTCGTATGAAATAGATAGGGATTGAATATTTAGCTCCCACAAAGAAACGATGGCCTTCCGCTAGATTCAGCAAATGCTGGGTTTATGTCTTCTCTGGGGTGAAGGGAGTGTGGTAAGTGAGGGGAATCTTTGACTGAACTTGAATCTGTATTAGGCCTCCGTTTTTCAAGACAGTCTAGGTAAATATTAGAAGTCAGATAGTGAACGGAAATGTAAAAGTCGCCAATGACATGAAAGACACAGCTTATGTGGACCGTCTTTCAATTGAGTCAAGCCCCCGGGGGCAATCTATCATGGGGGTGCAGACTTGGTTGCATTCAAGTGCTTTACCCAACATGATCGGATGATTAAGCGTTCTCATCACTGATAGAAGAACACCTGGTTCTCAGTAGCCTAGCATAGCTGCAGCAGGGTTCTCATAGCTATAATGCCTCTAGGTTCTTTGGATTCAAAGCTAAATGTATATATTTAGTTCGTTTCCTCTTGTATTTTCCTTGAGAGGGATGTTACACCTTGAAATGTCAACATTGACCAGTAGGTGTCATCGGGAGTAAAGGGCACCACATGCACAAAGGAATCCAAGCTTGGGGGTTATTTCATGTTTCCATTAGTTATTTTATGGTTCCTGTTGGTTTCGGAGGCTTCAACAGTAAAGAGCTGACATGACCCCTTTAACAGTTCGGACTGCTAGTTTGCATTCTATCTGTCTATGTTTTCCTTAGAGCTGACAAAATGTTACCGAAATTGACAAGTCTGGCTTCTAGGTCGATTTAGTATGTTTCAGAAACTAACTTCATTTTCGTATAACTCCCAAAACATTTATATCAATTCTATTAAATTTTTAAAGACTGCAAATGAGATATCAACACAATGTCAAAACTGGAGTCTTCGGACAATCCCTCCCACCACGGCTGTATAGAAACAAAGAGATAAAAAAAATCACATTTCTGTGAAATGTATCTGGAAAGTGTTGATTCATCGATGCCCAGTTGACAGAGAAGCAGTGCAACCTGCGCTCACTCGCTCCCATGAACACAGCAATGGAAACATCCACTCACCCAGCCCTTGGCACAGGACACTTGCCGAAGAGAGGTCTGTTACTTCCAAAGACAGGATGAGGCCTCAGAACACCTGGAAGCAGGAGAAGGAAAAGCAGGGAATGGATACCAGTGCATGGTCTGAGCCCTGTTGATGGAGCAGTAAAGGTGAAACTCTCTTTAACTTGGACGCACACTCTCAAGCGGACAGGAGACATGGGATTGAAGGTGATGCGCTGAGTGTTAGAAGAGTGCACAGCAGATGCTTGGCTGACAGAACTCAAAGAATCCAGTGCAAAATATCCCCACAGTTGATTCTGAGACCAAGCTCCGAGCTGCCAATTATGAGGTAGCAGAGGCAGCGTTCAGGGAGGGATAGGGCTACGGATGGTGGCACACGCTGAGTCTCAGGGATCTGGAGTGCGTTGTGGGATGTGGTGGGTCCTATCAAGAGAGCAAACCGACCTGGGACCCCAATGAGCAAGCAACCACCCTGGCGCGCGCAGTTGAAATTATCGATATGTCCCATGGCCACACCCAGTGCATCTGCAGGACCAGAGACCAATTTGGCCTTTTGCCAATAGAGCATGTGTGGGGCTGAATCAGAGATATTGTGCATCGGGTCTGAGGGATCCAGGGGGCCTTGGGTTTGAATTCAGAATGAAAAGCCTTAGGATCTGCTACATTCATAACCTGGGCTGTGATTATGGTTTGGTTTGAGGCACAGGATGTGCAACAGCTGTGTGGTTGCCTTCGTGCACCCGTGCCACAAGGATGAGAGGACAAGGAAGTGTGGTCCAAGACCACAGCGTGAGAAGAGGAAGGATTTCCTTCAGTTTATCTCTCAAAAGCGGATGCTACATTTTGGATGGCACCGGCACGGTTCGGCAGCGAGGACACCAAGTTCGGGCTGCGGGATCATTCCAGCAGGCCCTGATGTGTGACATCCATAGATATGCTTCCACTGGTGTTTCTCTAGACAGAGAAGCTCTTGGAAGAACTGGTTTCAATGGGACATTCCCGTGGCACTACAAAGCACAAGCGCACTCACACTCTACACTTCTGGAAACACTCCAAAATAACATAGAGTAGAATGCAGAGCTGAGAACCTTTAGAAGCTCCATTTCCACCAGAGGAAGTGTCCTGTGCTCTTTCAGATTTGTGAGATAAGCGTAATCAAAATGAGTTATACTAATCGAAATAGTATGGGGGGTTCATCACAACAAAGGCAACACCAGCAATTGGAGATAGACCAGACAACACACACAGGAACAGGACATGGCATCAATGTCTAGGAAAATTTGTCCTCACAGAAATCCCATGCAATTGTGTAGAGCCAAGAGTCTAAAGTTTTCACTTAACCAAGCCCTAGAAGTCTACATTAGATACCTGAAATTACCTGACCAGTAGAGATGAAGAAATACAGTAAAGGGAAAAGGAAGTACCATTTTCAGTTCCAAAGAGATTGAAGGCCCTAAAGATAAGCTTTCAGACAACTAGACTGCAAAACGCTCTCCAGAGCAAGTATTGAAAATGGAGGTGAGGGAAACACTGAAGAACAACAGTGTCTCAGAATCACAAAAGGCAGAAAACCAGAAAAGGGGAAGAGAAAGCCTAAAGACGAGCCAAATAATCTCAGAAAACTCAGTGGATGAGAAAATATCAGGGCTAACATTCCGTCCTAAGCAGACGAGATATTGCAGAGGGACGCGTGAATGACTTTGAAGACAGGGGAACAGAAATCCCTCGGTCAGAAGCACACATAGGAAAGCAAGTGCCAACCAATGAAAACATTGCTGTTGAATCCTGGTTGAAGACAAGGCATGAAAGACTAAAATTCGAAAGAGTCCCAGATGGAAAAGCAAGAGATAAAGAAACAAACAATGTTTGAAAAGTTCTGTGTAGAAAAATCAGACTGAAACTTGCTGAAAGCCAAGATAGAATCATCTAGGCGAATTCAGGAAGTACACAGCGTCCAAAAGAGGTGGAATCCCAATAGACTTAGCAGCAGCTGTATGATCCAAATCAACAAAGTTCATGAGCATCCCAGTGATTTAAAATGCGCCTGGAGGAAAGCAACATAGTCACAAGAGAACCTCCAGAGGGGTTTCAGCTGCTATCTCAGCAGCAATATTGCAGGACAGGGAGGAGTGCCAGGACATAGACCATAGCTTGAATGGCAAAATGCTGCCATCTAGGGTAGCCTATGCCACATGACCACCATTTCTAACAACAGCAGAGCTAGAGAATGCCACAGACCTGCAAATCTTAGAAGAATTCAGCAGTTCGAAACTTATCCTAAAAGAAAGGTTGAGAATTCTCCCCTGAAGGGATAAGCAGCAAGATGAAATGGAAAGAAGAAAACCCTTATTGGAAATGCAAGAAGAGCATGAGTGGAAAAGAAGAAACAAGAAGAAGGCAAGGAGGACATCAAAACCCTAAAGATGGGAGAGGGAAGCAGGAAATCATAGGGGATTGGAAGCACAATCTTAAGGGAGTCAGCTTATATGACTCTCTGTTGGAAGCAAACGGAGAGATGCATGGACTGACGTGTTTGCAAAGCAAACGAGAAGCAGACCAAGAAAGAATCAAACAAACAAACAACACAAAAAGGGTAGGGTAACATGAATATTCAAAAGAAATTACTCAAGGTGATGTCAAGGATGATTCAGTACGCATCGGCCCAGTATCGCGGCTTGAATGTACTCAGCACACCTGTATTCGGAAATCAGAGGCGTGCATTTATATTCGTAAATATTGATTCATATGAGCATATCGTGACCTAACCCAAATGCCGATTTGGAATCCAATGGATTCCTAGTCCGTGATATAGACTTGCAAGTCTTCCAACAGGATGAATGAATGCCATATTCTACACTACGTCGAGAAGAAATGGCACAAGCCTATAACAAGGAAAAGTAGCTCCGCAAAAGTGTACTAAGATCAAAAGAGACAGGCAGTAAAGTGCACATTGGGGATTGTATCATTCCTAGGAATTTCAGCCCCCTTGAAACAAATGGATAGATGTCCCGTGAATGCGGGTGTTTCAGCAGAAATCATCCGACGGCTATGTATTGCGGGTGTGCCCATATTACAGGAACAATAGTTTCCCTTAGTGGGTCTCTGTGTACTGTGAACTGTTAGAAAGTTTAAAGACGTGTGAAACATTCAACTGAAAATGGACACACTTCCCTCCGTTGCTACAGTGCATACAGATCTGAACAAAAGGAAAGAGGGAAGAACAAAGGCCCATGGGACGCTAGTGGGTAGAATCACATTTACCTTAGGAACCTCTCGTCGGATGCAGCCCCTCCCCCAACACTGACAAGATGCAGCAGCCATTGGGGATGGCAGTTAGCGGTTGGATTCCAGGTGGAATGTTGGTGTGTACCGCGAGGCTTGTTGTGGCTGGTGGATCCTAGGTAACCGGGCAGAGTTCTGTGGGTGGATCAGTGCGATGGAGGGGCTGCCGCCCTCTGTGGAGCTTGGCTTAGGTCTTTGGTCCGGGAAGCTGTGTCAGTTCGAGATACTGCTGCTGCCCAAAGACCTGAGTTCACGGGTCAGTTTCCAGAACCTGAAAGGGCAGACAGTGGAAGATCTGCCTGTCTTCAGCTTACTGGAGAGGCTC
The DNA here is from genome assembly GCF_048564905.1 of Vicugna pacos. Classification (NCBI taxonomy): domain Eukaryota; kingdom Metazoa; phylum Chordata; class Mammalia; order Artiodactyla; family Camelidae; genus Vicugna; species Vicugna pacos. Next base: position 73,704,654 of record NW_027328741.1, on the reverse strand, counting down.
CGAGGTCCTTTCAGACTTGCCCAGTCCTGTTGAAGTCGACTTTATGGGAGACACGAAGAGAAGCTGGCCGAAAACATGGCTGCACGGATTCAGGAGAGATGCGAACACATTGATGAGAGATGTTCTGCTACAATAGAGAATACTGGCCTGGAGACAGCTGTAGAGGATAGCAGGCTCGAAAGACATTCATGAGACATATTGAAACTCGCTGATACTAGCAGAATCATACGGAGGGCCACCGTGGACTGGAGGAAGTTCCTCAATTCTCTGCTCCAAGAACGGGTCCAAGATCCCTGACGTCTAAAGAGAAGAGATGGCAGAGATGATAAAAACGCTCATGTTCTTGAAAGAGGTCAGATAATCCACACGACCCAAGGGGCAATTCCAAGCCATTCAGATCAAAGTGCACCAAGCCCAGGTAAGCCTTTTCCCAGGTTTGGGCCTAGCTATCAAGCACTTGCTCTTCCCTCCCCTCCACTCAGGCATCCATTTTGAGGGATCAGTACCTGAGCTGCAATGAAGCCAGTAAGAGAAGAGCAAGCCCCTCCTAGAATCAGAGTTCCTCTAGCTTCATCCTCTGTGAACAACAGGGAACCCCATAAAGGTCAAATACTCTCGTATGAAATAGATAGGGATTGAATATTTAGCTCCCACAAAGAAACGATGGCCTTCCGCTAGATTCAGCAAATGCTGGGTTTATGTCTTCTCTGGGGTGAAGGGAGTGTGGTAAGTGAGGGGAATCTTTGACTGAACTTGAATCTGTATTAGGCCTCCGTTTTTCAAGACAGTCTAGGTAAATATTAGAAGTCAGATAGTGAACGGAAATGTAAAAGTCGCCAATGACATGAAAGACACAGCTTATGTGGACCGTCTTTCAATTGAGTCAAGCCCCCGGGGGCAATCTATCATGGGGGTGCAGACTTGGTTGCATTCAAGTGCTTTACCCAACATGATCGGATGATTAAGCGTTCTCATCACTGATAGAAGAACACCTGGTTCTCAGTAGCCTAGCATAGCTGCAGCAGGGTTCTCATAGCTATAATGCCTCTAGGTTCTTTGGATTCAAAGCTAAATGTATATATTTAGTTCGTTTCCTCTTGTATTTTCCTTGAGAGGGATGTTACACCTTGAAATGTCAACATTGACCAGTAGGTGTCATCGGGAGTAAAGGGCACCACATGCACAAAGGAATCCAAGCTTGGGGGTTATTTCATGTTTCCATTAGTTATTTTATGGTTCCTGTTGGTTTCGGAGGCTTCAACAGTAAAGAGCTGACATGACCCCTTTAACAGTTCGGACTGCTAGTTTGCATTCTATCTGTCTATGTTTTCCTTAGAGCTGACAAAATGTTACCGAAATTGACAAGTCTGGCTTCTAGGTCGATTTAGTATGTTTCAGAAACTAACTTCATTTTCGTATAACTCCCAAAACATTTATATCAATTCTATTAAATTTTTAAAGACTGCAAATGAGATATCAACACAATGTCAAAACTGGAGTCTTTGGACAATCCCTCCCACCACGGCTGTATAGAAACAAAGAGATAAAAAAAATCACATTTCTGTGAAATGTATCTGGAAAGTGTTGATTCATCGATGCCCAGTTGACAGAGAAGCAGTGCAACCTGCGCTCACTCGCTCCCATGAACACAGCAATGGAAACATCCACTCACCCAGCCCTTGGCACAGGACACTTGCCGAAGAGAGGTCTGTTACTTCCAAAGACAGGATGAGGCCTCAGAACACCTGGAAGCAGGAGAAGGAAAAGCAGGGAATGGATACCAGTGCATGGTCTGAGCCCTGTTGATGGAGCAGTAAAGGTGAAACTCTCTTTAACTTGGACGCACACTCTCAAGCGGACAGGAGACATGGGATTGAAGGTGATGCGCTGAGTGTTAGAAGAGTGCACAGCAGATGCTTGGCTGACAGAACTCAAAGAATCCAGTGCAAAATATCCCCACAGTTGATTCTGAGACCAAGCTCCGAGCTGCCAATTATGAGGTAGCAGAGGCAGCGTTCAGGGAGGGATAGGGCTACGGATGGTGGCACACGCTGAGTCTCAGGGATCTGGAGTGCGTTGTGGGATGTGGTGGGTCCTATCAAGAGAGCAAACCGACCTGGGACCCCAATGAGCAAGCAACCACCCTGGCGCGCGCAGTTGAAATTATCGATATGTCCCATGGCCACACCCAGTGCATCTGCAGGACCAGAGACCAATTTGGCCTTTTGCCAATAGAGCATGTGTGGGGCTGAATCAGAGATATTGTGCATCGGGTCTGAGGGATCCAGGGGGCCTTGGGTTTGAATTCAGAATGAAAAGCCTTAGGATCTGCTACATTCATAACCTGGGCTGTGATTATGGTTTGGTTTGAGGCACAGGATGTGCAACAGCTGTGTGGTTGCCTTCGTGCACCCGTGCCACAAGGATGAGAGGACAAGGAAGTGTGGTCCAAGACCACAGCGTGAGAAGAGGAAGGATTTCCTTCAGTTTATCTCTCAAAAGCGGATGCTACATTTTGGATGGCACCGGCACGGTTCGGCAGCGAGGACACCAAGTTCGGGCTGCGGGATCATTCCAGCAGGCCCTGATGTGTGACATCCATAGATATGCTTCCACTGGTGTTTCTCTAGACAGAGAAGCTCTTGGAAGAACTGGTTTCAATGGGACATTCCCGTGGCACTACAAAGCACAAGCGCACTCACACTCTACACTTCTGGAAACACTCCAAAATAACATAGAGTAGAATGCAGAGCTGAGAACCTTTAGAAGCTCCATTTCCACCAGAGGAAGTGTCCTGTGCTCTTTCAGATTTGTGAGATAAGCGTAATCAAAATGAGTTATACTAATCGAAATAGTATGGGGGGTTCATCACAACAAAGGCAACACCAGCAATTGGAGATAGACCAGACAACACACACAGGAACAGGACATGGCATCAATGTCTAGGAAAATTTGTCCTCACAGAAATCCCATGCAATTGTGTAGAGCCAAGAGTCTAAAGTTTTCACTTAACCAAGCCCTAGAAGTCTACATTAGATACCTGAAATTACCTGACCAGTAGAGATGAAGAAATACAGTAAAGGGAAAAGGAAGTACCATTTTCAGTTCCAAAGAGATTGAAGGCCCTAAAGATAAGCTTTCAGACAACTAGACTGCAAAACGCTCTCCAGAGCAAGTATTGAAAATGGAGGTGAGGGAAACACTGAAGAACAACAGTGTCTCAGAATCACAAAAGGCAGAAAACCAGAAAAGGGGAAGAGAAAGCCTAAAGACGAGCCAAATAATCTCAGAAAACTCAGTGGATGAGAAAATATCAGGGCTAACATTCCGTCCTAAGCAGACGAGATATTGCAGAGGGACGCGTGAATGACTTTGAAGACAGGGGAACAGAAATCCCTCGGTCAGAAGCACACATAGGAAAGCAAGTGCCAACCAATGAAAACATTGCTGTTGAATCCTGGTTGAAGACAAGGCATGAAAGACTAAAATTCGAAAGAGTCCCAGATGGAAAAGCAAGAGATAAAGAAACAAACAATGTTTGAAAAGTTCTGTGTAGAAAAATCAGACTGAAACTTGCTGAAAGCCAAGATAGAATCATCTAGGCGAATTCAGGAAGTACACAGCGTCCAAAAGAGGTGGAATCCCAATAGACTTAGCAGCAGCTGTATGATCCAAATCAACAAAGTTCATGAGCATCCCAGTGATTTAAAATGCGCCTGGAGGAAAGCAACATAGTCACAAGAGAACCTCCAGAGGGGTTTCAGCTGCTATCTCAGCAGCAATATTGCAGGACAGGGAGGAGTGCCAGGACATAGACCATAGCTTGAATGGCAAAATGCTGCCATCTAGGGTAGCCTATGCCACATGACCACCATTTCTAACAACAGCAGAGCTAGAGAATGCCACAGACCTGCAAATCTTAGAAGAATTCAGCAGTTCGAAACTTATCCTAAAAGAAAGGTTGAGAATTCTCCCCTGAAGGGATAAGCAGCAAGATGAAATGGAAAGAAGAAAACCCTTATTGGAAATGCAAGAAGAGCATGAGTGGAAAAGAAGAAACAAGAAGAAGGCAAGGAGGACATCAAAACCCTAAAGATGGGAGAGGGAAGCAGGAAATCATAGGGGATTGGAAGCACTATCTTAAGGGAGTCAGCTTATATGACTCTCTGTTGGAAGCAAACGGAGAGATGCATGGCCTGACGTGTTTGCAAAGCAAACGAGAAGCAGACCAAGAAAGAATCAAACAAACAAACAACACAAAAAGGGTAGGGTAACATGAATATTCAAAAGAAATTACTCAAGGTGATGTCAAGGATGATTCAGTACGCATCGGCCCAGTATCGCGGCTTGAATGTACTCAGCACACCTGTATTCGGAAATCAGAGGCGTGCATTTATATTCGTAAATATTGATTCATATGAGCATATCGTGACCTAACCCAAATGCCGATTTGGAATCCAATGGATTCCTAGTCCGTGATATAGACTTGCAAGTCTTCCAACAGGATGAATGAATGCCATATTCTACACTACGTCGAGAAGAAATGGCACAAGCCTATAACAAGGAAAAGTAGCTCCGCAAAAGTGTACTAAGATCAAAAGAGACAGGCAGTAAAGTGCACATTGGGGATTGTATCATTCCTAGGAATTTCAGCCCCCTTGAAACAAATGGATAGATGTCCCGTGAATGCGGGTGTTTCAGCAGAAATCATCCGACGGCTATGTATTGCGGGTGTGCCCATATTACAGGAACAATAGTTTCCCTTAGTGGGTCTCTGTGTACTGTGAACTGTTAGAAAGTTTTAAGACGTGTGAAACATTCAACTGAAAATGGACACACTTCCCTCCGTTGCTACAGTGCATACAGATCTGAACAAAAGGAAAGAGGGAAGAACAAAGGCCCATGGGACGCTAGTGGGTAGAATCACTTTTACCTTAGGAACCTCTCGTCGGATGCAGCCCCTCCCCCAACACTGACAAGATGCAGCAGCCATTGGGGATGGCAGTTAGCGGTTGGATTCCAGGTGGAATGTTGGTGTGTACCGCGAGGCTTGTTGTGGTTGGTGGATCCTAGGTAACCGGGCAGAGTTCTGTGGGTGGATCAGTGCGATGGATGGGCTGCCGCCCTCTGTGGAGCTTGGCTTAGGTCTTTGGTCCGGGAAGCTGTGTCAGTTCGAGATACTGCTGCTGCCCAAAGACCTGAGTTCACGGGTCAGTTTCCAGAACCTGAAAGGGCAGACAGTGGAAGATCTGCCTGTCTTCAGCTTACTGGAGAGGCTCCGAGGTCCTTTCAGACTTTCCCAGTCCTGTTGAAGTCGACTTTATGGGAGACACGAAGAGAAGCTGGCCGAAAACATGGCTGCACGGATTGAGGAGAGATGCGAACACATTGATGAGAGATGTTCTGCTACAATAGAGAATACTGGCCTGGAGACAGCTGTAGAGGATAGCAGGCTCGGAAGGCATTCATGAGACATATTGAACCTCGCTGATACTAGCAGAAACATACGGAGGGCCACCGTGGACTGGAGGAAGTTCCTCAATTCTCTGCTCCAAGAACGGGTCCAAGATCCCTGACGTCTAAAGAGAAGAGATGGCAGAGATGATAAAACGCTCATGTTTTTGAAAGAGGTAAGATAATCCACACGACCCAAGGGGCAATTCCAAGCCATTCAGATCAAAGTGCACCAAGCCCAGGTAAGCCTTTTCCCAGGTTTGGGCCTAGCTATCAAGCACTTGTTCTTCCCTCCCCTCCACTCAGGCATCCATTTTGAGGGATCAGTACCTGAGCTGCAATGAAGCCAGTAAGAGAAGAGCAAGCCCCTCCTAGAATCAGAGTTCCTCTAGCTTCATCCTCTGTGAACAACAGGGAACCCCATAAAGGTCAAATACTCTCGTATGAAATAGATAGGAATTGAATACTTAGCTCCCAAAAAGAAACGATGGCCTTCCGCTAGATTCAGCAAATGCTGGTTTTTGATTTCTCTGGGGTGAAGGGAGTGTGGTAAGTGAGGGGAATCTTTGACTGAACTTGAATCTATATTAGGCCTCCGTTTTCCAAGACAGTCTAGGTAAATATTAGAAGTCAGATAGTGAACGGAACTGTAAAAGTCGCCAATGACATGAAAGACACAGCTTATGTGGACCGTCTTTCAATTGAGTCAAGCCCCCGGGGGCAATCTATCATGGGGGTGCAGACTTGGTTGCATTCAAGTGCTTTACCCAACATGATCGGATGATTAAGCGTTCTCATCACTGATAGAAGAACACCTGGTTCTCAGTAGCCTAGCATAGCTGCAGCAGGGTTCTCATAGCTATAATGCCTCTAGGTTTTTGGATTCAAAGCTAAATGTATATATTTAGTTCGTTTCGTCTTGTATTTTCCTTGAGTGGGATGTTACACCTTGAAATGCCAACATTGACCAGTAGGTGTCATCGGGAGTAAAGGGCACCTCATGCACAAGGGAATCCAAGCTTGGGGGTTATTTCATGTTTCCATTAGTTATTTCATGGTTCCTGTTGATTTCAGAGGCTTCAACAGTAAAGAGCTGACATGACCCCTTTAACAGTTCGGACTGCTAGTTTGCATTCTATCTGTCTATGTTTTCCTTAGAGCTGACAAAATGTTACCGAAATTGACAAGTCTGGCTTCTAGGTCGATTTAGTATGTTTCAGAAACTAATTTCATTTTCGTATAACTCCCAAAACATTTATATCAATTCTATTAAATTTTTAAAGACTGCAAATGAGAGATCAACACAATGTCAAAACTGGAGTCTTCGGACAATCCCTCCCACCACGGCTGTATAGAAACAAAGAGATAAAAAAAAATCACATTTCTGTGAAATGTATCTGGAAAGTGTTGATTCATCGATGCCCAGTTGACAGAGAAGCAGTGCAACCTGCACTCACTCGCTCCCATGAACACAGCAATGGAAACATCCACTCACCCAGCCCTTGGAACAGGACACTTGCCGAAGAGAGGTCTGTTACTTCCAAAGACAGGATGAGGCCTCAGAACACCTGGAAGCAGGAGAAGGAAAAGCAGGGAATGGATACCAGTGCATGGTCTGAGCCCTGTTGATGGAACAGTAAAGGTGAAACTCTCTTTAACTTGGAAGCACACTCACAAGCGGACAGGAGACATGGGATTGAAGGTGATGCGCTGAGTGTTACAAGAGTGCACAGCAGATGCTTGGCTGACAGAACTCAAAGAATCCAGTGCAAAATATCCCCACAGTTGATTCTGAGACCAAGCTCCGAGCTGCCAAATTTGAGGTAGCAGAGGCAGCGTTCAGGGAGGGATAGGGCTACGGATGTTGGCACATGCTGAGTCTCAGGGATCTGGAGTGCGTTGTGGGATGTGGTGGGTCCTATCAAGAGAGCAAACCGACCTGGGACCCCAATGAGCAAGCAACCACCCTGGCGCGCGCAGTTGAAATTACCGATATGTCCCATGGCCACACCCAGTGCATCTGCAGGACCAGAGACCAATTTGGCCTTTTGCCAATAGAGCATGTGTGGGGCTGAATCAGAGATATTGTGCATCGGGTCTGAGGGATCCAGGGGGCCTTGGGTTTGAATTCAGAATGAAAAGCCTTAGGATCTGCTACATTCATAACCTGGGCTGTGATTATGGTTTGGTTTGAGGCACAGGATGTGCAACAGCTGTGTGGTTGCCTTCGTGCACCCGTGCCACAAGGATGAGAGGACAAGGAAGTGTGGTCCAAGACCACAGCGTGAGAAGAGGAAGGATTTCCTTCAGTTTATCTCTCAAAAGCGGATGCTACATTTTGGATGGCACCGGCACGGTTCGGCAGCGAGGACACCAAGTTCGGGCTGCGGGATCATTCCAGCAGGCCCTGATGTGTGACATCCATAGATATGCTTCCACTGGTGTTTCTGTAGACAGAGAAGCTCTTGAAAGACCTGGTTTCAGTGGGACATTCCCGTGGCACTACAAAGCACAAGCGCACTCACACTCTGCCCTTCTGGAAACACTCCAAAATAACATAGAGTAGAATGCAGAGCTGAGAACCTTTAGAAGCTCCATTTCCACCAGAGGAAGTGTCCTGTGCTCTTTCAGATTTGTGAGATAAGCGTAATCAAAATGAGGTTATCCTAATCGAAATAGTATGGGGGTTCATCACAACAAAGGCAACACCAGCAATTGGAGATAGACCAGACAACACACACAGGAACAGGACATGGCATCAATGTCTAGGAAAATTTGTCCTCACAGAAATCCCATGCAATTGTGTAGAGCCAAGTGTCTAAAGTTTTCACTTAACCAAGCCCTAGAAGTCTACATTAGATACCTGAAATTACCTGACCAGTAGAGATGAAGAAATACAGTAAAAGGAAAAGGAAGTACCATTTTCAGTTCCAAAGAGATTGAAGGCCCTAAAGATAAGCTTTCAGACAACTAGACTGCAAAACGCTCTCCAGAGCAAGTATTGAAAATGGAGGTGAGGGAAACACTGAAGAACAACAGTGTCTCAGAATCACAAAAGGCAGAATACCAGAAAAGGGGAAGAGAAAGCCTAAAGACGAGCCAAATAATCTCAGAAAACTCAGTGGAAGAGAAAATATCAGGGCTAACATTCCGTCCAAAGCAGACGAGATATTGCAGAGGGATGCGTGAATGACTTTGAAGACAGGGGAACAGAAATCCCTCGGTCAGAAGCACACATAGGAAAGCAAGTGCAAACCAATGAAAACATTGCTGTTGAATCCTGGTTGAAGACAAGGCATGAAAGACTAAAATTCGAAAGAGTCCCAGATGGAAAAGCAAGAGATAAAGAAACAAACAATGTTTGAAAAGTTCTGTGTAGAAAAATCAGACTGAAACTTGCTGAAAGCCAAGATAGTATCATCTAGGCGAATTCAGGAAGTACACAGCGTCCAAAAGAGGTGGAATCCCAATAGACTTAGCAGCAGCTGTATGATCCAAATCAACAAAGTTCATGAGCATCCCAGTGATTTAAAATGCGCCTGGAGGAAAGCAACATAGTCACAAGAGAACCTCCAGAGGGGTTTCAGCTGCTATCTCAGCAGCAATATTGCAGGACAGGGAGGAGTGCCAGGACATAGACCATAGCTTGAATGGCAAAATGCTGCCATCTAGGGTAGCCTATGCCACATGACCACCATTTCTAATAACAGCAGAGCTAGAGAATGCCACAGACCTGCAAATCTTAGAAGAATTCAGCAGTTCGAAACTTATCCTAAAAGAAAGGTTGAGAATTCTCCCCTGAAGGGATAAGCAGCAAGATGAAATGGAAAGAAGAAAACCCTTATTGGAAATGCAAGAAGAGCATGAGTGGAAAAGAAGAAACAAGAAGAAGGCAAGGAGGACATCAAAACCCTAAAGATGGGAGAGGGAAGCAGGAAATCATAGGGGATTGGAAGCACTATCTTAAGGGAGTCAGCTTATATGACTCTCTGTTGGAAGCAAACGGAGAGATGCATGGCCTGACGTGTTTGCAAAGCAAACGAGAAGCAGACCAAGAAAGAATCAAACAAACAAACAACACAAAAAGGGTAGGGTAACATGAATATTCAAAAGAAATTACTCAAGCTGATGTCAAGGATCATTCAGTACGCATCGACCCAGTATCGCGGCTTGAATGTACTCAGCACACCTGTATTCGGAAATCAGAGGCGTGCATTTATATTCGTAAATATTGATTCATATGAGCATATCGTGACCTAACCCAAATGCCGATTTGGAATCCAATGGATTCCTAGTCCGTGATATAGACTTGCAAGTCTTCCAACAGGATGAATGAATGCCATATTCTACACTACGTCGAGAAGAAATGGCACAAGCCTATAACAAGGAAAAGTAGCTCCGCAAAAGTGTACTAAGATCAAAAGAGACAGGCAGTAAAGTGCACATTGGGGATTGTATCATTCCTAGGAATTTCAGCCCCCTTGAAACAAATGGATAGATGTCCCGTGAATGCGGGTGTTTCAGCAGAAATCATCCGACGGCTATGTATTGTGGGTGTGCCCATATTACAGGAACAATAGTTTCCCTTAGTGGGTCTCTGTGTACTGTGAACTGTTAGAAAGTTTTAAGACGTGTGAAACATTCAACTGAAAATGGACACACTTCCCTCCGTTGCTACAGTGCATACAGATCTGAACAAAAGGAAAGAGGGAAGAACAAAGGCCAATGGGACGCTAGTCGGTAGAATCACATTTACCTTAGGAACCTCTCGTCGGATGCAGCCCCTCCAGCAACAAGGACAAGATGCAGCAGCCATTGGGGATGGCAGTTAGCGGTTGGATTCCAGGTGGAATGTTGGTGTGTACCGCGAGGCTTGTTGTGGCTGGTGGATCCTAGGTAACCGGGCAGAGTTCTGTGGGTGGATCAGTGCGATGGAGGGGCTGCCGCCCTCTGTGGAGCTTGGCTTAGGTCTTTGGTCCGGGAAGCTGTGTCAGTTCGAGATACTGCTGCTGCCCAAAGACCTGAGTTCACGGGTCAGTTTCCAGAACCTGAAAGGGCAGACAGTGGAAGATCTGCCTGTCTTCAGCTTACTGGAGAGGCTCCGAGGTCCTTTCAGACTTTCCCAGTCCTGTTGAAGTCGACTTTATGGGAGACACGAAGAGAAGCTGGCCGAAAACATGGCTGCACGGATTGAGGAGAGATGCGAACACATTGATGAGAGATGTTCTGCTACAATAGAGAATACTGGCCTGGAGACAGCGGTAGAGGATAGCAGGCTCGAAAGGCATTCATGAGACATATTGAACCTCGCTGATACTAGCAGAAACATACGGAGGGCCACCGTGGACTGGAGGAAGATCCTCAATTCTCTGCTCCAAGAACGGGTCCAAGATCCCTGACGTCTACAGAGAAGAGATGGCAGAGATGATAAAAACGCTCATGTTCTTGAAAGAGGTCAGATAATCCACACGACCCAAGGGGCAATTCCAAGCCATTCAGATCAAAGTGCACCAAGCCCAGGTAAGCCTTTTCCCAGGTTTGGGCCTAGCTATCAAGCACTTGCTCTTCCCTCCCCTCCACTCAGGCATCCATTTTGAGGGATCAGTACCTGAGCTGCAATGAAGCCAGTAAGAGAAGAGCAAGCCCCTCCTAGAATCAGAGTTCCTCTAGCTTCATCCTCTGTGAACAACAGGGAACCCCATAAAGGTCAAATACTCTCGTATGAAATAGATAGGAATTGAATACTTAGCTCCCACAAAGAAACGATGGCCTTCCGCTAGATTCAGCAAATGCTGGGTTTATGTCTTCTCTGGGGTGAAGGGAGTGTGGTAAGTGAGGGGAATCTTTGACTGAACTTGAATCTGTATTAGGCCTCCGTTTTCCAAGACAGTCTAGGTAAATATTAGAAGTCAGATAGTGAACGGAACTGTAAAAGTCGCCAATGACATGAAAGACACAGCTTATGTGGACCGTCTTTCAATTGAGTCAAGCCCCCGGGGACAATCTATCATGGGGGTGCAGACTTGGTTGCATTCAAGTGCTTTACCCAACATGATCGGATGATTAAGCGTTCTCATCACTGATAGAAGAACACCTGGTTCTCAGTAGCCTAGCATAGCTGCAGCAGGGTTCTCATAGCTATAATGCCTCTAGGTTCTTTGGATTCAAAGCTAAATGTATATATTTAGTTCGTTTCCTCTTGTATTTTCCTTGAGAGGGATGGTACACCTTGAAATGCCAACATTGACCAGTAGGTGTCATCGGGAGTAAAGGGCACCACATGCACAAGGCAATCCAAGCTTGGGGGTTATTTCATGTTTCCATTAGTTATTTCATGGTTCCTGTTGGTTTCAGAGGCTTCAACAGTAAAGAGCTGACATGACCCCTTTAACAGTTAGGACTGCTAGTTTGCATTCTATCTGTCTATGTTTTCCTTAGAGCTGACAAAATGTTACCGAAATTGACAAGTCTGGCTTCTAGGTCGATTTAGTATGTTTCAGAAACTAACTTCATTTTCGTATAACTCCCAAAACATTTATATCAATTCTATTAAATTTTTAAAGACTGCAAATGAGATATCAACACAATGTCAAAACTGGAGTCTTCGGACAATCCCTCCCACCACGGCTGTATAGAAACAAAGAGATAAAAAAAAATCACATTTCTGTGAAATGTATCTGGAAAGTGTTGATTCATCGATGCCCAGTTGACAGAGAAGCAGTGCAACCTGCGCTCACTCGCTCCCATGAACACAGCAATGGAAACATCCACTCACCCAGCCCTTGGCACAGGACACTTGCCGAAGAGAGGTCTGTTACTTCCAAAGACAGGATGAGGCCTCAGAACACCTGGAAGCAGGAGAAGGAAAAGCAGGGAATGGATACCAGTGCATGGTCTGAGCCCTGTTGATGGAGCAGTAAAGGTGAAACTCTCTTTAACTTGGACGCACACTCTCAAGCGGACAGGAGACATGGGATTGAAGGTGATGCGCTGAGTGTTAGAAGAGTGCACAGCAGATGCTTGGCTGACAGAACTCAAAGAATCCAGTGCAAAATATCCCCACAGTTGATTCTGAGACCAAGCTCCGAGCTGCCAAATTTGAGGTAGCAGAGGCAGCGTTCAGGGAGGGATAGGGCTACGGATGGTGGCACACGCTGAGTCTCAGGGATCTGGAGTGCGTTGTGGGATGTGGTGGGTCCTATCAAGAGAGCAAACCGACCTGGGACCCCAATGAGCAAGCAACCACCCTGGCGCGCGCAGTTGAAATTATCGATATGTCCCATGGCCACACCCAGTGCATCTGTAGGACCAGAGACCTATTTGGCCTTTTGCCAATAGAGCATGTGTGGGGCTGAATCAGAGATATTGTGCATCGGGTCTGAGGGATCCAGGGGGCCTTGGGTTTGAATTCAGAATGAAAAGCCTTAGGATCTGCTACATTCATAACCTGGGCTGTGATTGTGGTTTGGTTTGAGGCACAGGATTTGCAACAGCTGTGTGGTTGCCTTCGTGCACCCGTGCCACAAGGATGAGAGGACAAGGAAGTGTGGTCCAAGACCACAGCGTGAGAAGAGGAAGGATTTCCTTCAGTTTATCTCTCAAAAGCGGATGCTACATTTTGGATGGCACCGGCACGGTTCGGCAGCGAGGACACCAAGTTCGGGCTGCGGGATCATTCCAGCAGGCCCTGATGTGTGACATCCATAGATATGCTTCCACTGGTGTTTCTGTAGACAGAGAAGCTCTTGGAAGAACTGGTTTCAGTGGGACATTCCCGTGGCACTACAAAGCACAAGCGCACTCACACTCTGCCCTTCTGGAAACACTCCAAAATAACATAGAGTAGAATGCAGAGCTGAGAACCTTTAGAAGCTCCATTTCCACCAGAGGAAGTGTCCTGTGCTCTTTCAGACTTGTGAGATAAGCGTAATCAAAATGAGGTTATCCTAATCGAAATAGTATGGGGGGTTCATCACAACAAAGGCAACACCAGCAATTGGAGATAGACCAGACAACACACACAGGAACAGGACATGGCATCAATGTCTAGGAAAATTTGTCCTCACAGAAATCCCATGCAATTGTGTAGAGCCAAGTGTCTAAAGTTTTCACTTAACCAAGCCCTAGAAGTCTACATTAGATACCTGAAATTACCTGACCAGTAGAGATGAAGAAATACAGTAAAAGGAAAAGGAAGTACCATTTTCAGTTCCAAAGAGATTGAAGGCCCTAAAGATAAGCTTTCAGACAACTAGACTGCAAAACGCTCTCCAGAGCAAGTATTGAAAATGGAGGTGAGGGAAACACTGAAGAACAACAGTGTCTCAGAATCACAAAAGGCAGAATACCAGAAAAGGGGAAGAGAAAGCCTAAAGACGAGCCAAATAATCTCAGAAAACTCAGTGGATGAGAAAATATCAGGGCTAACATTCCGTCTTAAGCAGACGAGATATTGCAGAGGGACGCGTGAATGACTTTGAAGACAGGGGAACAGAAATCCCTCGGTCAGAAGCACACATAGGAAAGCAAGTGCAAACCAATGAAAACATTGCTGTTGAATCCTGGTTGAAGACAAGGCATGAAAGACTAAAATTCGAAAGAGTCCCAGATGGAAAAGCAAGAGATAAAGAAACAAACAATGTTTGAAAAGTTCTGTGTAGAAAAATCAGACTGAAACTTGCTGAAAGCCAAGATAGAATCATCTAGGCGAATTCAGGAAGTACACAGCGTCCAAAAGAGGTGGAATCCCAATAGACTTAGCAGCAGCTGTATGATCCAAATCAACAAAGTTCATGAGCATCCCAGTGATTTAAAATGCGCTTGGAGGAAAGCAACATAGTCACAAGAGAACCTCCAGAGGGGTTTCAGCTGCTATCTCAGCAGCAATATTGCAGGACAGGGAGGAGTGCCAGGACATAGACCATAGCTTGAATGGCAAAATGCTGCCATCTAGGGTAGCCTATGCCACATGACCACCATTTCTAATAACAGCAGAGCTAGAGAATGCCACAGACCTGCAAATCTTAGAAGAATTCAGCAGTTCGAAACTTATCCTAAAAGAAAGGTTGAGAATTCTCCCCTGAAGGGATAAGCAGCAAGATGAAATGGAAAGAAGAAAACCCTTATTGGAAATGCAAGAAGAGCAAGAGTGGAAAAGAAGAAACAAGAAGAAGGCAAGGAGGACATCAAAACCCTAAAGATGGGAGAGGGAAGCAGGAAATCATAGGGGATTGGAAGCACTATCTTAAGGGAGTCAGCTTATATGACTCTCTGTTGGAAGCAACCGGAGAGATGCATGGCCTGACGTGTTTGCAAAGCAAACGAGAAGCAGACCAAGAAAGAATCAAACAAACAAACAACACAAAAAGGGTAGGGTAACATGAATATTCAAAAGAAATTACTCAAGGTGATGTCAAGGATCATTCAGTACGCATCGACCCAGTATCGCGGCTTGAATGTACTCAGCACACCTGTATTCGGAAATCAGAGGCGTGCATTTATATTCGTAAATATTGATTCATATGAGCATATCGTGACCTAACCCAAATGCCGATTTGGAATCCAATGGATTCCTAGTCCGTGATATAGACTTGCAAGTCTTCCAACAGGATGAATGAATGCCATATTCTACACTACGTCGAGATGAAATGGCACAAGCCTATAACAAGGAAAAGTAGCTCCGCAAAAGTGTACTAAGATCGAAAGGGACAGGCAGTAAAGTGCACATTGGGGATTGTATCATTCCAAGGAATTTCAGCCCCCTTGAAACAAATGGATAGATGTCCCGTGAATGCGGGTGTTTCAGCAGAAATCAACCGACGGCTATGTATTGCGGGTGTGCCCATATTACAGGAACAATAGTTTCCCTTAGTGGGTCTCTGTGTACTGTGAACTGTTAGAAAGTTTAAAGACGTGTGAAACATTCAACTGAAAATGGACACACTTCCCTCCGTTGCTACAGTGCAAACAGATCTGAACAAAAGGAAAGAGGGAAGAACAAAGGCCCATGGGACGCTAGTGGGTAGAATCACATTTACCTTAGGAACCTCTCGTCGGATGCAGCACCTCCCCCAACACTGACAAGATGCAGCAGCCATTGGGGATGGCAGTTAGCGGTTGGATTCCAGGTGGAATGTTGGTGTGTACCGCGAGGCATGTTGTGGCTGGTGGATCCTAGGTAACCGGGCAGAGTTCTGTGGGTGGATCAGTGCGATGGAGGGGCTTCCGCCCTCTGTGGAGCTTGGCTTAGGTCTTTGGTCCGGGAAGCAGTGTCAGTTCGAGATACTGCTGCTGCCCAAAGACCTGAGTTCACGGGTCAGTTTCCAGAACCTGAAAGGGCAGACAGTGGAAGATCTGCCTGTCTTCAGCTTACTGGAGAGGCTCCGAGGTCCTTTCAGACTTGCCCAGTCCTGTTGAAGTCGACTTTATGGGAGACACGAAGAGAAGCTGGCCGAAAACATGGCTGCACGGATTGAGGAGAGATGCGAACACATTGATGAGAGATGTTCTGCTACAATAGAGAATACTGGCCTGGAGACAGCTGTAGAGGAGACCAGGCTCGAAAGGCATTCATGAGACATATTGAACCTCACTGATACTAGCAGAAACATATGGAGGGCCACCGTGGACTGGAGGAAGTTCCTCAATTCTCTACTCCAAGAACGGGTCCAAGATCCCTGACGTCTACAGAGAAGAGATGGCAGAGATGATAAAAACGCTCATGTTCTTGAAAGAGGTCAGATAATCCACACGACCCAAGGGGCAATTCCAAGACATTCAGATCAAAGTGCACCAAGCCCAGGTAAGCCTTTTCCCAGGTTTGGGCCTAGCTATCAAGCACTTGCTCTTCCCTCCCCTCCACTCAGGCATCCATTTTGAGGGATCAGTACCTGAGCTGCAATGAAGCCAGTAAGAGAAGAGCAAGCCCCTCCTAGAATCAGAGTTCCTCTAGCTTCATCCTCTGTGAACAACAGGGAACCCCATAAAGGTCAAATACTCTCGTATGAAATAGATAGGAATTGAATACATAGCTCCCACAAAGAAACGATGGCCTTCCGCTAGATTCAGCAAATGCTGGGATTATGTCTTCTCTGGGGTGAAGGGAGTGTGGTAAGTGAGGGGAATCTTTGACTGAACTTGAATCTGTATTAGGCCTCCGTTTTTCATGACAGTCTAGGTAAATATTAGAAGTCAGATAGTGAACGGAACTGTAAAAGTCGCCAATGACATGAAAGACACAGCTTATGTGGACCGTCTTTCAATTGAGTCAAGCCCCCGGGTGCAATCTATCATGGGGGTGCAGACTTGGTTGCATTCAAGTGCTTTACACAACATGATCGGATGATTAAACGTTCTCATCACTGATAGAAGAACACCTGGTTCTCAGTAGACTAGCATAGCTGCAGCAGGGTTCTCATAGCTATAATGCCTCTAGGTTCTTTGGATTCAAAGCTAAATGTATATATTTAGTTCGTTTCCTCTTGTATTTTCCTTGAGAGGGATGGTACACCTTGAAATGCCAACATTGACCAGTAGGTGTCATCGGGAGTAAAGGGCACCACATGCACAAGGGAATCCAAGCTTGGGGGTTATTTCATGTTTCCATTAGTTATTTCATGGTTCCTGTTGGTTTCGGAGGCTTCAACAGTAAAGAGCTGACATGACCCCTTTAACAGTTCGGACTGCTAGTTTGCATTCTATCTGTCTATGTTTTCCTTAGAGCTGACAAAATGTTACCGAAATTGACAAGTCTGGCTTCTAGGTCGATTTAGTATGTTTCAGAAACTAACTTCATTTTCGTATAACTCCCAAAACATTTATATCAATTCTATTAAATTTTTAAAGACTGCAAATGAGATATCAACACAATGTCAAAACTGGAGTCTTCGGACAATCCCTCCCACCACGGCTGTATAGAAACAAAGAGATAAAAAAAAATCACATTTCTGTGAAATGTATCTGGAAAGTGTTGATTCATCGATGCCCAGTTGACAGAGAAGCAGTGCAACCTGCGCTCACTCGCTCCCATGGACACAGCAATGGAAACATCCACTCACCCAGCCCTTGGCACAGGACACTTGCCGAAGAGAGGTCTGTTACTTCCAAAGACAGGATGAGGCCTCAGAACACCTGGAAGCAGGAGAAGGAAAAGCAGGGAATGGATACCAGTGCATGGTCTGAGCCCTGTTGATGGAGCAGTAAAGGTGAAACTCTCTTTAACTTGGACGCACACTCTCAAGCGGACAGGAGACATGGGATTGAAGGTGATGCGCTGAGTGTTAGAAGAGTGCACAGCAGATGCTTGGCTGACAGAACTCAAAGAATCCAGTGCAAAATATCCCCACAGTTGATTCTGAGACCAAGCTCCGAGCTGCCAAATTTGAGGTAGCAGAGGCAGCGTTCAGGGAGGGATAGGGCTACGGATGGTGGCACACGCTGAGTCTCAGGGATCTGGAGTGCGTTGTGGGATGTGGTGGGTCCTATCAAGAGAGCAAACCGACCTGGGACCCCAATGAGCAAGCAACCACCCTGGCGCGCGCAGTTGAAATTACCGATATGTCCCATGGCCACACCCAGTGCATCTGCAGGACCAGAGACCAATTTGGCATTTTGTCAATAGAGCATGTGTGGGGCTGAATCAGAGATATTGTGCATCGGGTCTGAGGGATCCAGGGGGCCTTGGGTTTGAATTCAGAATGAAAAGCCTTAGGATCTGCTACATTCATAACCTGGGCTGTGATTATGTTTTGGTTTGAGGCACAGGATGTGGAACAGCTCTGTGGTTGCCTTCGTTCACCCGTGCCACAAGGATGAGAGGACAAGGAATTGTGGTCCAAGACCACAGCGTGAGAAGAGGAAGGATTTCCTTCAGTTTATCTCTCAAAAGCGGATGCTACATTTTGGATGGCACCGGCACGGTTCGGCAGCGAGGACACCATGTTCGGGCTGCGGGATCATTCCAGCAGGCCCTGATGTGTGACATCCATAGATATGCTTCCACTGGTGTTTCTGTAGACAGAGAAGCTCTTGGAAGAACTGGTTTCAGTGGGACATTCCCGTGGCACTACAAAGCACAAGCGCACTCACACTCTGCTCTTCTGGAAACACTCCAAAATAACATAGAGTAGAATGCAGAGCTGAGAACCTTTAGAAGCTCCATTTCCACCAGAGGAAGTGTCCTGTGCTCTTTCAGACTTGTGAGATAAGCGTAATCAAAATGAGGTTATCCTAATCGAAATAGTATGGGGGGTTCATCACAACAAAGGCAACACCAGCAATTGGAGATAGACCAGACAACACACACAGGAACAGGACATGGCATCAATGTCTAGGAAAATTTGTCCTCACAGAAATCCCATGCAATTGTGTAGAGCCAAGTGTCTAAAGTTTTCACTTAACCAAGCCCTAGAAGTCTACATTAGATACCTGAAATTACCTGACCAGTAGAGATGAAGAAATACAGTAAAAGGAAAAGGAAGTACCATTTTCAGTTCCAAAGAGATTGAAGGCCCTAAAGATAAGCTTTCAGACAACTAGACTGCAAAACGCTCTCCAGAGCAAGTATTGAAAATGGAGGTGAGGGAAACACTGAAGAACAACAGTGTCTCAGAATCACAAAAGGCAGAATACCAGAAAAGGGGAAGAGAAAGCCTAAAGACGAGCCAAATAATCTCAGAAAACTCAGTGGATGAGAAAATATCAGGGCTAACATTCCGTCTTAAGCAGACGAGATATTGCAGAGGGACGCGTGAATGACTTTGAAGACAGGGGAACAGAAATCCCTCGGTCAGAAGCACACATAGGAAAGCAAGTGCAAACCAATGAAAACATTGCTGTTGAATCCTGGTTGAAGACAAGGCATGAAAGACTAAAATTCGAAAGAGTCCCAGATGGAAAAGCAAGAGATAAAGAAACAAACAATGTTTGAAAAGTTCTGTGTAGAAAAATCAGACTGAAACTTGCTGAAAGCCAAGATAGAATCATCTAGGCGAATTCAGGAAGTACACAGCGTCCAAAAGAGGTGGAATCCCAATAGACTTAGCAGCAGCTGTATGATCCAAATCAACAAAGTTCATGAGCATCCCAGTGATTTAAAATGCGCCTGGAGGAAAGCAACATAGTCACAAGAGAACCTCCAGAGGGGTTTCAGCTGCTATCTCAGCAGCAATATTGCAGGACAGGGAGGAGTGCCAGGACATAGACCATAGCTTGAATGGCAAAATGCTGCCATCTAGGGTAGCCTATGCCACATGACCACCATTTCTAATAACAGCAGAGCTAGAGAATGCCACAGACCTGCAAATCTTAGAAGAATTCAGCAGTTCGAAACTTATCCTAAAAGAAAGGTTGAGAATTCTCCCCTGAAGGGATAAGCAGCAAGATGAAATGGAAAGAAGAAAACCCTTATTGGAAATGCAAGAAGAGCATGAGTGGAAAAGAAGAAACAAGAAGAAGGCAAGGAGGACATCAAAACCCTAAAGATGGGAGAGGGAAGCAGGAAATCATAGGGGATTGGAAGCACTATCTTAAGGGAGTCAGCTTATATGACTCTCTGTTGGAAGCAAACGGAGAGATGCATGGCCTGACGTGTTTGCAAAGCAAACGAGAAGCAGACCAAGAAAGAATCAAACAAACAAACAACACAAAAAGGGTAGGGTAACATGAATATTCAAAAGAAATTACTCAAGGTGATGTCAAGGATCATTCAGTACGCATCGGCCCAGTATCGCGGCTTGAATGTACTCAGCAAACCTGTATTCGGAAATCAGAGGCGTGCATTTATATTCGTAAATATTGATTCATATGAGCATATCGTGACCTAACCCAAATGCCGATTTGGAATCCAATGGATTCCTAGTCCGTGATATAGACTTGCAAGTCTTCCAACAGGATGAATGAATGCCATATTCTACACTACGTCGAGAAGAAATGGCACAAGCCTATAACAAGGAAAAGTAGCTCCGCAAAAGTGTACTAAGATCAAAGAGACAGGCAGTAAAGTGCACATTGGGGATTGTATCATTCCTAGGAATTTCAGCCCCCTTGAAACAAATGGATAGATGTCCCGTGAATGCGGGTGTTTCAGCAGAAATCATCCGACGGCTATGTATTGCGGGTGTGCCCATATTACAGGAACAATAGTTTCCCTTAGTGGGTCTCTGTGTACTGTGAACTGTTAGAAAGTTTAAAGACGTGTGAAACATTCAACTGAAAATGGACACACTTCCCTCCGTTGCTACAGTGCATACAGATCTGAACAAAAGGAAAGAGGGAAGAACAAAGGCCCATGGGACGCTAGTGGGTAGAATCACTTTTACCTTAGGAACCTCTCGTCGGATGCAGCCCCTCCCCCAACACTGACAAAATGCAGCAGCCATTGGGGATGGCAGTTAGCGGTTGGATTCCAGGTGGAATGTTGGTGTGTACCGCGAGGCTTGTTGTGGCTGGTGGATCCTAGGTAACCGGGCAGAGTTCTGTGGGTGGATCAGTTTGATGGAGGGGCTGCCGCCCTCTGTGGAGCTTGGCTTAGGTCTTTGGTCCGGGAAGCTGTGTCAGTTCGAGATACTGCTGCTGCCCAAAGACCTGAGTTCACGGGTCAGTTTCCAGAACCTGAAAGGGCAGACAGTGGAAGATCTGCCTGTCTTCAGCTTACTGGAGAGGCTCCGAGGTCCTTTCAGACTTGCCCAGTCCTGTTGAAGTCGACTTTATGGGAGACACGAAGAGAAGCTGGCCGAAAATATGGCTGCACGGATTGAGGAGAGATGCGAACACATTGATGAGAGATGTTCTGCTACAATAGAGAATACTGGCCTGGAGACAGCTGTAGAGGAGAGCAGGCTCGAAAGGCATTCATGAGACATATTGAACCTCGCTGATACTAGCAGAATCATACGGAGGGCCACCGTGGACTGGAGGAAGTTCCTCAATTCTCTGCTCCAAGAACGGGTCCAAGATCCCTGACGTCTAAAGAGAAGAGATGGCAGAGATGATAAAAACGCTCATGTTCTTGAAAGAGGTCAGATAATCCACACGACCCAAGGGGCAATTACAAGCCATTCAGATCAAAGTGCACCAAGCCCAGGTAAGCCTTTTCCCAGGTTTGGGCCTAGCTATCAAGCACTTGCTCTTCCCTCCCCTCCACTCAGGCATCCATTTTGAGGGATCAGTACCTGAGCTGCAATGAAGCCAGAAAGAGAAGAGCAAGCCCCTCCTAGAATCAGAGTTCCTCTAGCTTCATCCTCTGTGAACAACAGGGAACCCCATAAAGGTCAAATACACTCGTATGAAATAGATAGGAATTGAATACTTAGCTCCCACAAAGAAACGATGGCCTTCCGCTAGATTCAGCAAATGCTGGGTTTATGTCTTCTCTGGGGTGAAGGGAGTGTGGTAAGTGAGGGGAATCTTTGACTGAACTTGAATCTGTATTAGGCCTCCGTTTTTCAAGACAGTCTAGGTAACTATTAGAAGTCAGATAGTGAACGGAACTGTAAAAGTCGCCAATGACATGAAAGACACAGCTTATGTGGACCGTCTTTCAATTGAGTCAAGCCCCCGGGGGCAATCTATCATGGGGGTGCAGACTTGGTTGCATTCAAGTGCTTTACCCAACATGATCGGATGATTAAGCGTTCTCATCACTGATAGAAGAACACCTGGTTCTCAGTAGCCTAGCATAGCTGCAGCAGGGTTCTCATAGCTATAATGCCTCTAGGTTCTTTGGATTCAAAGCTAAATGTATATATTTGGTTCGTTTCCTCTTGTATTTTCCTTGAGAGGGATGGTACACCTTGAAATGCCAACATTGACCAGTAGGTGTCATCGGGAGTAAAGGGCACCACATGCACAAGGGAATCCAAGCTTGGGGGTTATTTCATGTTTCCATTAGTTATTTCATGGTTCCTGTTGGTTTCGGAGGCTTCAACAGTAAAGAGCTGACATGACCCCTTTAACAGTTCGGACTGCTAGTTTGCATTCTATCTGTCTATGTTTTCCTTAGAGCTGACAAAATGTTACCGAAATTGACAAGTCTGGCTTCTAGGTCGATTTAGTATGTTTCAGAAACTAACTTCATTTTCGTATAACTCCCAAAACATTTATATCAATTCTATTAAATTTTTAAAGACTGCAAATGAGATATCAACACAATGTCAAAACTGGAGTCTTCGGACAATCCCTCCCACCACGGCTGTATAGAAACAAAGAGATAAAAAAAAATCACATTTCTGTGAAATGTATCTGGAAAGTGTTGATTCATCGATGCCCAGTTGACAGAGAAGCAGTGCAACCTGCGCTCACTCGCTCCCATGGACACAGCAATGGAAACATCCACTCACCCAGCCCTTGGCACAGGACACTTGCCGAAGAGAGGTCTGTTACTTCCAAAGACAGGATGAGGCCTCAGAACACCTGGAAGCAGGAGAAGGAAAAGCAGGGAATGGATACCAGTGCATGGTCTGAGCCCTTTTGATGGAGCAGTAAAGGTGAAACTCTCTTTAACTTGGACGCACACTCTCAAGCGGACAGGAGACATAGGATTGAAGGTGATGCGCTGAGTGTTAGAAGAGTGCACAGCAGATGCTTGGCTGACAGAACTCAAAGAATCCAGTGCAAAATATCCCCACAGTTGATTCTGAGACCAAGCTCCGAGCTGCCAATTTTGAGGTAGCAGAGGCAGCGTTCAGGGAGGGATAGGGCTACGGATGGTGGCACACGCTGAGTCTCAGGGATCTGGAGTGCGTTGTGGGATGTGGTGGGTCCTATCAAGAGAGCAAACCGACCTGGGACCCCAATGAGCAAGCAACCACCCTGGCGCGCGCAGTTGAAATTACCGATATGTCCCATGGCCACACCCAGTGCATCTGCAGGACCAGAGACCAATTTGGCATTTTGTCAATAGAGCATGTGTGGGGCTGAATCAGAGATATTGTGCATCGGGTCTGAGGGATCCAGGGGGCCTTGGGTTTGAATTCAGAATGAAAAGCCTTAGGATCTGCTACATTCATAACCTGGGCTGTGATTATGGTTTGGTTTGAGGCACAGGATGTGCAACAGCTCTGTGGTTGCCTTCGTTCACCCGTGCCACAAGGATGAGAGGACAAGGAAGTGTGGTCCAAGACCACAGCGTGAGAAGAGGAAGGATTTCCTTCAGTTTATCTCTCAAAAGCGGATGCTACATTTTGGATGGCACCGGCACAGTTCGGCAGCGAGGACACCATGTTCGGGCTGCGGGATCATTCCAGCAGGCCCTGATGTGTGACATCCATATATATGCTTCCACTGGTGTTTCTGTAGACAGAGAAGCTCTTGGAAGAACTGGTTTCAGTGGGACATTCCCGTGGCACTACAAAGCACAAGCGCACTCACACTCTGCTCTTCTGGAAACACTCCAAAATAACATAGAGTAGAATGCAGAGCTGAGAACCTTTAGAAGCTCCATTTCCACCAGAGGAAGTGTCCTGTGCTCTTTCAGACTTGTGAGATAAGCGTAATCAAAATGAGGTTATCCTAATCGAAATAGTATGGGGGGTTCATCACAACAAAGGCAACACCAGCAATTGGAGATAGACCAGACAACACACACAGGAACAGGACATGGCATCAATGTCTAGGAAAATTTGTCCTCACAGAAATCCCATGCAATTGTGTAGAGCCAAGTGTCTAAAGTTTTCACTTAACCAAGCCCTAGAAGTCTACATTAGATACCTGAAATTACCTGACCAGTAGAGATGAAGAAATACAGTAAAAGGAAAAGGAAGTACCATTTTCAGTTCCAAAGAGATTGAAGGCCCTAAAGATAAGCTTTCAGACAACTAGACTGCAAAACGCTCTCCAGAGCAAGTATTGAAAATGGAGGTGAGGGAAACACTGAAGAACAACAGTGTCTCAGAATCACAAAAGGCAGAATACCAGAAAAGGGGAAGAGAAAGCCTAAAGACGAGCCAAATAATCTCAGAAAACTCAGTGGATGAGAAAATATCAGGGCTAACATTCCGTCTTAAGCAGACGAGATATTGCAGAGGGACGCGTGAATGACTTTGAAGACAGGGGAACAGAAATCCCTCGGTCAGAAGCACACATAGGAAAGCAAGTGCAAACCAATGAAAACATTGCTGTTGAATCCTGGTTGAAGACAAGGCATGAAAGACTAAAATTCGAAAGAGTCCCAGATGGAAAAGCAAGAGATAAAGAAACAAACAATGTTTGAAAAGTTCTGTGTAGAAAAATCAGACTGAAACTTGCTGAAAGCCAAGATAGAATCATCTAGGCGAATTCAGGAAGTACACAGCGTCCAAAAGAGGTGGAATCCCAATAGACTTAGCAGCAGCTGTATGATCCAAATCAACAAAGTTCATGAGCATCCCAGTGATTTAAAATGCGCCTGGAGGAAAGCAACATAGTCACAAGAGAACCTCCAGAGGGGTTTCAGCTGCTATCTCAGCAGCAATATTGCAGGACAGGGAGGAGTGCCAGGACATAGACCATAGCTTGAATGGCAAAATGCTGCCATCTAGGGTAGCCTATGCCACATGACCACCATTTCTAATAACAGCAGAGCTAGAGAATGCCACAGACCTGCAAATCTTAGAAGAATTCAGCAGTTCGAAACTTATCCTAAAAGAAAGGTTGAGAATTCTCCCCTGAAGGGATAAGCAGCAAGATGAAATGGAAAGAAGAAAACCCTTATTGGAAATGCAAGAAGAGCATGAGTGGAAAAGAAGAAACAAGAAGAAGGCAAGGAGGACATCAAAACCCTAAAGATGGGAGAGGGAAGCAGGAAATCATAGGGGATTGGAAGCACTATCTTAAGGGAGTCAGCTTATATGACTCTCTGTTGGAAGCAAACGGAGAGATGCATGGCCTGACGTGTTTGCAAAGCAAACGAGAAGCAGACCAAGAAAGAATCAAACAAACAAACAACACAAAAAGGGTAGGGTAACATGAATATTCAAAAGAAATTACTCAAGCTGATGTCAAGGATCATTCAGTACGCATCGGCCCAGTATTGCGGCTTGAATGTACTCAGAACACCTGTATTCGGAAATCAGAGGCGTGCATTTATATTCGTAAATATTGATTCATATGAGCATATCGTGACCTAACCCAAATGCCGATTTGGAATCCAATGGATTCCTAGTCCGTGATATAGACTTGCAAGTCTTCCAACAGGATGAATGAATGCCATATTCTACACTACGTCGAGAAGAAATGGCACAAGCCTATAACAAGGAAAAGTAGCTCCGCAAAAGTGTACTAAGATCAAAAGAGACAGGCAGTAAAGTGCACATTGGGGATTGTATCATTCCTAGGAATTTCAGCCCCCTTGAAACAAATGGATAGATGTCCCGTGAATGCGGGTGTTTCAGCAGAAGTCATCCGACGGCTATGTATTGCGGGTGTGCCCATATTACAGGAACAAAAGTTTCCCTTAGTGGGTCTCTGTGTACTGTGAACTGTTAGAAAGTTTTAAGACGTGTGAAACATTCAACTGAAAATGGACACACTTCCCTCCGTTGCTACAGTGCATACAGATCTGAACAAAAGGAAAGAGGGAAGAACAAAGGCCCATGGGACGCTAGTCGGTAGAATCACATTTACCTTAGGAACCTCTCGTCGGATGCAGCCCCTCCAGCAACAAGGACAAGATGCAGCAGCCATTGGGGATGGCAGTTAGCGGTTGGATTCCAGGTGGAATGTTGGTGTGTACCGCGAGGCTTGTTGTGGCTGGTGGATCCTAGGTAACCGGGCAGAGTTCTGTGGGTGGATCAGTGCGATGGAGGGGCTGCCGCCCTCTGTGGAGCTTGGCTTAGGTCTTTGGTCCGGGAAGCTGTGTCAGTTCGAGATACTGCTGCTGCCCAAAGACCTGAGTTCACGGGTCAGTTTCCAGAACCTGAAAGGGCAGACAGTGGAAGATCTGCCTGTCTTCAGCTTACTGGAGAGGCTCCGAGGTCCTTTCAGACTTGCCCAGTCCTGTTGAAGTCGACTTTATGGGAGACACGAAGAGAAGCTGGCCGAAAACATGGCTGCACGGATTGAGGAGAGATGCGAACACATTGATGAGAGATGTTCTGCTACAATAGAGAATACTGGCCTGGAGACAGCTGTAGAGGAGACCAGGCTCGAAAGGCATTCATGAGACATATTGAACCTCGCTGATACTAGCAGAATCATACGGAGGGCCACCGTGGACTGGAGGAAGTTCCTCAAATCTCTGCTCCAAGAACGGGTCCAAGATCCCTGACGTCTACAGAGAAGAGATGGCAGAGATGATAAAAACTCTCATGTTCTTGAAAGAGGTCAGATAATCCACACGACCCAAGGGGCAATTCCAAGCCATTCAGATCAAAGTGCACCAAGCCCAGGTAAGCCTTTTCCCAGGTTTGGGCCTAGCTATCAAGCACTTGCTCTTCCCTCCCCTCCACTCAGGCATCCATTTTGAGGGATCAGTACCTGAGCTGCAATGAAGCCAGTAAGAGAAGAGCAAGCCCCTCCTAGAATCAGAGTTCCTCTAGCTTCATCCTCTGTGAACAACAGGGAACCCCATAAAGGTCAAATACTCTCGTATGAAATAGATAGGTATTGAATTCTTAGCTCCCACAAAGAAACGATGGCCTTCCACTAGATTCAGCAAATGCTGGGTTTATGTCTTTTCTGGGGTGAAGGGAGTGTGGTAAGTGAGGGGAATCTTTGACTGAACTTGAATCTGTATTAGGCCTCCGTTTTTCAAGACAGTAAAGGTAAATATTAGAAGTCAAATAGTGAACGGAACTGTAAAATTCGCCAATGACATGAAAGACACAGCTTATGTGGACCGTCTTTCAATTGAGTCAAGCCCCCGGGGACAATCTATCATGGGGGTGCAGACTTGGTTGCATTCAAGTGCTTTACCCAACATGATCGGATGATTAAGCGTTCTCATCACTGATAGAAGAACACCTGGTTCTCAGTAGCCTAGCATAGCTGCAGCAGGGTTCTCATAGCTATAATGCCTCTAGGTTCTTTGGATTCAAAGCTAAATGTATATATTTAGTTCGTTTCCTCTTGTATTTTCCTTGAGAGGGATGGTACACCTTGAAATGCCAACATTGACCAGTAGGTGTCATCGGGAGTAAAGGGCACCACATGCACAAGGGAATCCAAGCTTGGGGGTTATTTCATGTTTCCATTAGTTATTTCATGGTTCCTGTTGGTTTCGGAGGCTTCAACAGTAAAGAGCTGACATGACCCCTTTAACAGTTCGGACTGCTAGTTTGCATTCTATCTGTCTATGTTTTCCTTAGAGCTGACAAAATGTTACCGAAATTGACAAGTCTGGCTTCTAGGTCGACTTAGTATGTTTCAGAAACTAACTTCATTTTCGTATAACTCCCAAAACATTTATATCAATTCTATTAAATTTTTAAAGACTGCAAATGAGATATCAACACAATGTCAAAACTGGAGTCTTCGGACAATCCCTCCCACCACGGCTGTATAGAAACAAAGAGATAAAAAAAAATCACATTTCTGTGAAATGTATCTGGAAAGTGTTGATTCATCGATGCCCAGTTGACAGAGAAGCAGTGCAACCTGCGCTCACTCGCTCCCATGAACACAGCAATGGAAACATCCACTCACCCAGCCCTTGGCACAGGACACTTGCCGAAGAGAGGTCTGTTACTTCCAAAGACAGGATGAGGCCTCAGAACACCTGGAAGCAGGAGAAGGAAAAGCAGGGAATGGATACCAGTGCATGGTCTGAGCCCTGTTGATGGAGCAGTAAAGGTGAAACTCTCTTTAACTTGGACGCACACTCTCAAGCGGACAGGAGACATGGGATTGAAGGTGATGCGCTGAGTGTTAGAAGAGTGCACAGCAGATGCTTGGCTGACAGAACTCAAAGAATCCAGTGCAAAATATCCCCACAGTTGATTCTGAGACCAAGCTCCGAGCTGCCAAATTTGAGGTAGCAGAGGCAGCGTTCAGGGAGGGATAGGGCTACGGATGGTGGCACACGCTGAGTCTCAGGGATCTGGAGTGCGTTGTGGGATGTGGTGGGTCCTATCAAGAGAGCAAACCGACCTGGGACCCCAATGAGCAAGCAACCACCCTGGCGCGCGCAGTTGAAATTATCGATATGTCCCATGGCCACACCCAGTGCATCTGTAGGACCAGAGACCTATTTGGCCTTTTGCCAACAGAGCATGTGTGGGGCTGAATCAGAGATATTGTGCATCGGGTCTGAGGGATCCAGGGGGCCTTGGGTTTGAATTCAGAATGAAAAGCCTTAGGATCTGCTACATTCATAACCTGGGCTGTGATTGTGGTTTGGTTTGAGGCACAGGATTTGCAACAGCTGTGTGGTTGCCTTCGTGCACCCGTGCCACAAGGATGAGAGGACAAGGAAGTGTGGTCCAAGACCACAGCGTGAGAAGAGGAAGGATTTCCTTCAGTTTATCTCTCAAAAGCGGATGCTACATTTTGGATGGCACCGGCACGGTTCGGCAGCGAGGACACCAAGTTCGGGCTGCGGGATCATTCCAGCAGGCCCTGATGTGTGACATCCATAGATATGCTTCCACTGGTGTTTCTGTAGACAGAGAAGCTCTTGGAAGAACTGGTTTCAGTGGGACATTCCCGTGGCACTACAAAGCACAAGCGCACTCACACTCTGCCCTTCTGGAAACACTCCAAAATAACATAGAGTAGAATGCAGAGCTGAGAACCTTTAGAAGCTCCATTTCCACCAGAGGAAGTGTCCTGTGCTCTTTCAGACTTGTGAGATAAGCGTAATCAAAATGAGGTTATCCTAATCGAAATAGTATGGGGGGTTCATCACAACAAAGGCAACACCAGCAATTGGAGATAGACCAGACAACACACACAGGAACAGGACATGGCATCAATGTCTAGGAAAATTTGTCCTCACAGAAATCCCATGCAATTGTGTAGAGCCAAGTGTCTAAAGTTTTCACTTAACCAAGCCCTAGAAGTCTACATTAGATACCTGAAATTACCTGACCAGTAGAGATGAAGAAATACAGTAAAAGGAAAAGGAAGTACCATTTTCAGTTCCAAAGAGATTGAAGGCCCTAAAGATAAGCTTTCAGACAACTAGACTGCAAAACGCTCTCCAGAGCAAGTATTGAAAATGGAGGTGAGGGAAACACTGAAGAACAACAGTGTCTCAGAATCACAAAAGGCAGAATACCAGAAAAGGGGAAGAGAAAGCCTAAAGACGAGCCAAATAATCTCAGAAAACTCAGTGGATGAGAAAATATCAGGGCTAACATTCCGTCTTAAGCAGACGAGATATTGCAGAGGGACGCGTGAATGACTTTGAAGACAGGGGAACAGAAATCCCTCGGTCAGAAGCACACATAGGAAAGCAAGTGCAAACCAATGAAAACATTGCTGTTGAATCCTGGTTGAAGACAAGGCATGAAAGACTAAAATTCGAAAGAGTCCCAGATGGAAAAGCAAGAGATAAAGAAACAAACAATGTTTGAAAAGTTCTGTGTAGAAAAATCAGACTGAAACTTGCTGAAAGCCAAGATAGAATCATCTAGGCGAATTCAGGAAGTACACAGCGTCCAAAAGAGGTGGAATCCCAATAGACTTAGCAGCAGCTGTATGATCCAAATCAACAAAGTTCATGAGCATCCCAGTGATTTAAAATGCGCCTGGAGGAAAGCAACATAGTCACAAGAGAACCTCCAGAGGGGTTTCAGCTGCTATCTCAGCAGCAATATTGCAGGACAGGGAGGAGTGCCAGGACATAGACCATAGCTTGAATGGCAAAATGCTGCCATCTAGGGTAGCCTATGCCACATGACCACCATTTCTAATAACAGCAGAGCTAGAGAATGCCACAGACCTGCAAATCTTAGAAGAATTCAGCAGTTCGAAACTTATCCTAAAAGAAAGGTTGAGAATTCTCCCCTGAAGGGATAAGCAGCAAGATGAAATGGAAAGAAGAAAACCCTTATTGGAAATGCAAGAAGAGCATGAGTGGAAAAGAAGAAACAAGAAGAAGGCAAGGAGGACATCAAAACCCTAAAGATGGGAGAGGGAAGCAGGAAATCATAGGGGATTGGAAGCACTATCTTAAGGGAGTCAGCCTATTTGACTCTCTGTTGGAAGCAAACGGAGAGATGCATGGCCTGACGTGTTTGCAAAGCAAACGAGAAGCAGACCAAGAAAGAATCAAACAAACAAACAACACAAAAAGGGTAGGGTAACATGAATATTCAAAAGAAATTACTCAAGGTGATGTCAAGGATCATTCAGTACGCATCGGGCCAGTATCGCGGCTTGAATGTACTCAGCACACCTGTATTCGGAAATCAGAGGCGTGCATTTATATTCGTAAATATTGATTCATATGAGCATATCGTGACCTAACCCAAATGCCGATTTGGAATCCAATGGATTCCTAGTCCGTGATATAGACTTGCAAGTCTTCCAACAGGATGAATGAATGCCATATTATACACTACGTCGAGAAGAAATGGCACAAGCCTATAACAAGGAAAAGTAGCTCCGCAAAAGTGTACTAAGATCAAAAGAGACAGGCAGTAAAGTGCACATTGGGGATTGTATCATTCCTAGGAATTTCAGCCCCCTTGAAACAAATGGATAGATGTACCGTGAATGCGGGTGTTTCAGCAGAAATCATCCGACGGCTATGTATTGCGGGTGTGCCCATATTACAGGAACAATAGTTTCCCTTAGTGGGTCTCTGTGTACTGTGAACTGTTAGAAAGTTTAAAGACGTGTGAAACATTCAACTGAAAATGGACACACTTCCCTCCGTTGCTACAGTGCATACAGATCTGAACAAAAGGAAAGAGGGAAGAACAAAGGCCCATGGGACGCTAGTGGGTAGAATCACTTTTACCTTAGGAACCTCTCGTCGGATGCAGCCCCTCCCCCAACACTGACAAGATGCAGCAGCCATTGGGGATGGCAGTTAGCGGTTGGATTCCAGGTGGAATGTTGGTGTGTACCGCGAGGCTTGTTGTGGCTGGTGGATCCTAGGTAACCGGGCAGAGTTCTGTGGGTGGATCAGTGTGATGGAGGGGCTGCCGCCCTCTGTGGAGCTTGGCTTAGGTCTTTGGTCCGGGAAGCTGTGTCAGTTCGAGATACTGCTGCTGCCCAAAGACCTGAGTTCACGGGTCAGTTTCCAGAACCTGAAAGGGCAGACAGTGGAAGATCTGCCTGTCTTCAGCTTACTGGAGAGGCTCCGAGGTCCTTTCAGACTTGCCCAGTCCTGTTGAAGTCGACTTTATGGGAGACACGAAGAGAAGCTGGCCGAAAATATGGCTGCACGGATTGAGGAGAGATGCGAACACATTGATGAGAGATGTTCTGCTACAATAGAGAATACTGGCCTGGAGACAGCTTTAGAGGAGAGCAGGCTCGAAAGGCATTCATGAGACATATTGAACCTCGCTGATACTAGCAGAATCATACGGAGGGCCATCGTGGACTGGAGGAAGTTCCTCAATTCTCTGCTCCAAGAACGGGTCCAAGATCCCTAACGTCTAAAGAGAAGAGATGGCAGAGATGATAAAAACGCTCATGTTCTTGAAAGAGGTCAGATAATCCACACGACCCAAGGGGCAATTCCAAGCCATTCAGATCAAAGTGCACCAAGCCCAGGTAAGCCTTTTCCCAGGTTTGGGCCTAGCTATCAAGCACTTGCTCTTCCCTCCCCTCCACTCAGGCATCCATTTTGAGGGATCAGTACCTGAGCTGCAATGAAGCCAGTAAGAGAAGAGCAAGCCCCTCTTAGAATCAGAGTTCCTCTAGCTTCATCCTCTGTGAACAACAGGGAACCCCATAAAGGTCAAATACTCTCGTATGAAATAGATAGGAATTGAATACTTAGCTCCCACAAAGAAACGATGGCCTTCCGCTAGATTCAGCAAATGCTGGGTTTATGTCTTCTCTGGGGTGAAGGGATTGTGGTAAGTGAGGGGAATCTTTGACTGAACTTGAATTTGTATTAGGCCTCCGTTTTTCAAGACAGTCTAGGTAAATATTAGAAGTCAGATAGTGAACGGAACTGTAAAAGTCGCCAATGACATGAAAGACACAGCTTATGTGGACCGTCTTTCAATTGAGTCATGCCCCCGGGGGCAATCTATCATGGGGGTGCAGACTTGGTTGCATTCAAGTGCTTTAGCCAACATGATCGGATGATTAAGGGTTCTCATCACTGATAGAAGAACACCTGGTTCTCAGTAGCCTAGCATAGCTACAGCAGGGTTCTCATAGCTATAATGCCTCTAGGTTCTTTGGATTCAAAGCTAAATGTATATATTTAGTTCGTTTCCTCTTGTATTTTCCTTGAGAGGGATGTTACACCTTGAAATGCCAACATTGACCAGTAGGTGTCATCGGGAGTAAAGGGTACCACATGCACAAGGGAATCCAAGCTTGGGGGTTATTTCATGTTTCCATTAGTTATTTCATGGTTCCTGTTGGTTTCGGAGGCTTCAACAGTAAAGAGCTGACATGACCCCTTTAACAGTTCGGACTGCTAGTTTGCATTCTATCTGTCTATGTTTTCCTTAGAGCTGACAAAATGTTACCGAAATTGACAAGTCTGGCTTCTAGGTCGATTTAGTATGTTTCAGAAACTAACTTCATTTTCGTATAACTCCCAAAACATTTATATCAATTCTATTAAATTTTTAAAGACTGCAAATGAGATATCAACACAATGTCAAAACTGGAGTCTTCGAACAATCCCTCCCACCACGGCTGTATAGAAACAAAGAGATAAAAAATATCACATTTCTGTGAAATGTATCTGGAAAATGTTGATTCATTGATGCCCAGTTGACAGAGAAGCAGTGCAACCTGCGCTCACTCGCTCCCATGAACACAGCAATGGAAACATCCACTCACCCAGCCCTTGGCACAGGACACTTGCCGAAGAGAGGTCTGTTACTTCCAAAGACAGGATGAGGCCTCAGAACACCTGGAAGCAGGAGAAGGAAAAGCAGGGAATGGATACCAGTGCATGGTCTGAGCCCTGTTGATGGAGCAGTAAAAGTGAAACTCTCTTTAAATTGGACGCACACTCTCAAGCTGACAGGAGACATGGGATTGAAGGTGATGCGCTGAGTGTTAGAAGAGTGCACAGCAGATGCTTGGCTGACAGAACTCAAAGAATCCAGTGCAAAATATCCCCACAGTTGATTCTGAGACCAAGCTCCGAGCTGCCAAATTTGAGGTAGCAGAGGCAGCGTTCAGGGAGGGATAGGGCTACGGATGGTGGCACACGCTGAGTCTCAGGGATCTGGAGTGCGTTGTGGGATGTGGTGGGTCCTATCAAGAGAGCAAACCGACCTGGGACCCCAATGAGCAAGCAACCACCCTGGCGCGCACAGTTGAAATTATCGATATGTCCCATGGCCACACCCAGTGCATCTGCAGGACCAGAGACCAATTTGGCCTTTTGCCAATAGAGCATATGTGGGGCTGAATCAGAGATATTGTGCATCGGGTCTGATGGATCCAGGGGGCCTTGGGTTTGAATTCAGAATGAAAAGCCTTAGGATCTGCTACATTCATAACCTGGGCTGTGATTATGGTTTGGTTTGAGGCACAGGATGTGCAACAGCTCTGTGGTTGCCTTCGTGCACCCGTGCCACAAGGATGAGAGGACAAGGAAGTGTGGTCCAATACCTCAGCGTGAGAAGAGGAAGGATTTCCTTCAGTTTATCTCTCAAAAGCGGATGCTACATTTTGGATGGCACCGGCACGGTTCGGCAGCGAGGACACCAAGTTCGGGCTGCGGGATCATTCCAGCAGGCCCTGATGTGTGACATCCATAGATATGCTTCCACTGGTGTTTCTGTAGACAGAGAAGCTCTTGGAAGACCTGGTTTCAGTGGGACATTCCCGTGGCACTACAAAGCAAAAGCGCACTCACACTCTGCACTTCTGGAAACACTCCAAAATAACATAGAGTAGAATGCAGAGCTGAGAACTTTTAGAAGCTCCATTTCCACCAGAGGAAGTGTCCTGTGCTCTTTCAGACTTGTGAGATAAGCGTAATCAAAATGAGGTTATCCTTATCGAAATAGTATGGGGGGTTCATCACAACAAAGGCAACACCAGCAATTGGAGATAGACCAGACAACACACACAGGAACAGGACATGGCATCAATGTCTAGGAAAATTTGTCCTCACAGAAATCCCATGCAATTGTGTAGAGCCAAGTGTCTAAAGTTTTCACTTAACCAAGCCCTAGAAGTCTACATTAGATACCTGAAATTACCTGACCAGTAGAGATGAAGAAATACAGTAAAAGGAAAAGGAAGTACCATTTTCAGTTCCAAAGAGATTGAAGGCCCTAAAGATAAGCTTTCAGACAACTAGACTGCAAAACGCTCTCCAGAGCAAGTATTGAAAATGGAGGTGAGGGAAACACTGAAGAACAACAGTGTCTCAGAATCACAAAAGGCAGAATACCAGAAAAGGGGAATAGAAAGAATATAGATGAGCCAAATAATCTCAGAAAACTCAGTGGATGAGAAAATATCAGGGCTAACATTCCGTCCTAAGCAGACGAGATATTGCAGAGGGACGCGTGAATGACTTTGAAGACAGGGGAACAGAAATCCCTCGGTCAGAAGCACACATAGGAAAGCAAGTGCAAACCAATGAAAACATTGCTGTTGAATCCTGGTTGAAGACAAGGCATGAAAGACTAAAATTCGAAAGAGTCCCAGATGGAAAAGCAAGAGATAAAGAAACAAACAATGTTTGAAAAGTGATGTGTAGAAAAATCAGAATGAAACTTGCTGAAAGCCAAGATAGAATCATCTAGGCGAATTCAGGAAGTACACAGCGTCCAAAAGAGGTGGAATCCCAATAGACTTAGCAGCAGCTGTATGATCCAAATCAACAAAGTTCATGAGCATCCCAGTGATTTAAAATGCGCCTGGAGGAAAGCAACATAGTCACAAGAGAACCTCCAGAGGGGTTTCAGCTGCTATCTCAGCAGCAATATTGCAGGACAGGGAGGAGTGCCAGGACATAGACCATAGCTTGAATGGCAAAATGCTGCCATCTAGGGTAGCCTATGCCACATGACCACCATTTCTAATAACAGCAGAGCTAGAGAATGCCACAGACCTGCAAATCTTAAAAGAATTCAGCAGTTCGAAACTTATCCTAAAAGAAAGGTTGAGAATTCTCCCCTGAAGGGATAAGCAGCAAGATGAAATGGAAAGAAGAAAACCCTTATTGGAAATGCAAGAAGAGCAAGAGTGGAAAAGAAGAAACAAGAAGAAGGCAAGGAGGACATCAAAACCCTAAAGATGGGAGAGGGAAGCAGGAAATCATAGGGGATTGGAAGCACTATCTTAAGGGAGTCAGCTTATATGACTCTCTGTTGGAAGCAAACGGAGAGATGCATGGCCTGACGTGTTTGCAAAGCAAACGAGAAGCAGACCAAGAAAGAATCAAACAAACAAACAACACAAAAAGGGTAGGGTAACATGAATATTCAAAAGAAATTACTCAAGGTGATGTCAAGGATCATTCAGTACGCATCGACCCAGTATCGCGGCTTGAATGTACTCAGCACACCTGTATTCGGAAATCAGAGGCGTGCATTTATATTCGTAAATATTGATTCATATGAGCATATCGTGACCTAACCCAAATGCCGATTTGGAATCCAATGGATTCCTAGTCCGTGATATAGACTTGCAAGTCTTCCAACAGGATGAATGAATGCCATATTCTACACTACGTCGAGAAGAAATGGCACAAGCCTATAACAAGGAAAAGTAGCTCCGCAAAAGTGTACTAAGATCAAAAGAGACAGGCAGTAAAGTGCACATTGGGGATTGTATCATTCCTAGGAATTTCAGCCCCCTTGAAACAAATGGATAGATGTCCCGTGAATGCGGGTGTTTCAGCAGAAATCAACCGACGGCTATGTATTGCGGGTGTGCCCATATTACAGGAACAATAGTTTCCCTTAGTGGGTCTCTGTGTACTGTGAACTGTTAGAAAGTTTAAAGACGTGTGAAACATTCAACTGAAAATGGACACACTTGCCTCCGTTGCTACAGTGCATACAGATCTGAACAAAAGGAAAGAGGGAAGAACAAAGGCCCATGGGACGCTAGTGGGTAGAATCACATTTACCTTAGGAACCTCTCGTCGGATGCAGCCCCTCCCCCAACACTGACAAGATGCAGCAGCCATTGGGGATGGCAGTTAGCGGTTGGATTCCAGGTGGAATGTTGGTGTGTACCGCGAGGCTTGTTGTGGCTGGTGGATCCTAGGTAACCGGGCAGAGTTCTGTGGGTGGATCAGTGCGATGGAGGGGCTGCCGCCCTCTGTGGAGCTTGGCTTAGGTCTTTGGTCCGGGAAGCTGTGTCAGTTCGAGATACTGCTGCTGCCCAAAGACCTGAGTTCACGGGTCAGTTTCCAGAACCTGAAAGGGCAGACAGTGGAAGATCTGCCTGTCTTCAGCTTACTGGAGAGGCTCCGAGGTCCTTTCAGACTTGCCCAGTCCTGTTGAAGTCGACTTTATGGGAGACACGAAGAGAAGCTGGCCGAAAACATGGCTGCACGGATTGAGGAGAGATGCGAACACATTGATGAGAGATGTTCTGCTACAATAGAGAATACTGGCCTGGAGACAGCTGTAGAGGAGACCAGGCTCGAAAGGCATTCATGAGACATATTGAACCTGGCTGATACTAGCAGAAACATACGGAGGGCCACCGTGGACTGGAGGAAGTTCCTCAATTCTCTGCTCCAAGAACGGGTCCAAGATCCCTGACATCTAAAGAGAAGAGATGGCAGAGATGATAAAAACGCTCATGTTCTTGAAAGAGGTCAGATAATCCACACGACCCAAGGGGCAATTCCAAGACATTCAGATCAAAGTGCACCAAGCCCAGGTAAGCCTTTTCCCAGGTTTGGGCCTAGCTATCAAGCACTTGCTCTTCCCTCCCCTCCACTCAGGCATCCATTTTGAGGGATCAGTACCTGAGCTGCAATGAAGCCAGTAAGAGAAGAGCAAGCCCCTCCTAGAATCAGAGTTCCTCTAGCTTCATCCTCTGTGAACAACAGGGAACCCCATAAAGGTCAAATACTCTCGTATGAAATAGATAGGAATTGAATACTTAGCTCCCACAAAGAAACGATGGCCTTCCGCTAGATTCAGCAAATGCTGGGATTATGTCCTTTCTGGGGTGAAGGGAGTGCGGTAAGTGAGGGGAATCTTTGACTGAACTTGAATCTGTATTAGGCCTCCGTTTTTCAAGACAGTCTAGGTAAATATTAGAAGTCAGATAGTGAACGGAACTGTAAAAGTCGCCAATGACATGAAAGACACAGCTTATGTGGACCGTCTTTCAATTGAGTCAAGCCCCCGGGGGCAATCTATCATGGGGGTGCAGACTTGGTTGCATTCAAGTGCTTTACCCAACATGATCGGATGATTAAGCGTTCTCATCACTGATAGAAGAACACCTGGTTCTCAGTAGCCTAGCATAGCTGCAGCAGGGTTCTCATAGCTATAATGCCTCTAGGTTCTTTGGATTCAAAGCTAAATGTATATATTTAGTTCGTTTCCTCTTGTATTTTCCTTGAGAGGGATGTTACACCTTGAAATGCCAACATTGACCAGTAGGTGTCATCGGGAGTAAAGGGCACCACATGCACAAGGGAATCCAAGCTTGGGGGTTATTTCATGTTTCCATTAGTTATTTCATGGTTCCTGTTGGTTTCGGAGGCTTCAACAGTAAAGAGCTGACATGACCCCTTTAACAGTTCGGACTGCTAGTTTGCATTCTATCTGTCTATGTTTTCCTTAGAGCTGACCAAATGTTACCGAAATTGACAAGTCTGGCTTCTAGGTCGATTTAGTATGTTTCAGAAACTAACTTCATTTTCGTATAACTCCCAAAACATTTATATCAATTCTATTAAATTTTTAAAGACTGCAAATGAGATATCAACACAATGTCAAAACTGGAGTCTTCGGACAATCCCTCCCACCACGGCTGTATAGAAACAAAGAGATAAAAAAAATCACATTTCTGTGAAATGTATCTGGAAAGTGTTGATTCATCGATGCCCAGTTGACAGAGAAGCAGTGCAACCTGCGCTCACTCGCTCCCATGGACACAGCAATGGAAACATCCACTCACCCAGCCCTTGGCACAGGACACTTGCCGAAGAGAGGTCTGTTACTTCCAAAGACAGGATGTGGCCTCAGAACACCTGGAAGCAGGAGAAGGAAAAGCAGGGAATGGATACCAGTGCATGGTCTGAGCCCTGTTGATGGAGCAGTAAAGGTGAAACTCTCTTTAACTTGGACGCACACTCTCAAGCGGACAGGAGACATGGGATTGAAGGTGATGCGCTGAGTGTTAGAAGAGTGCACAGCAGATGCTTGGCTGACAGAACTCAAAGAATCCAGTGCAAAATATCCCCACAGTTGATTCTGAGACCAAGCTCCGAGCTGCCAAATTTGAGGTAGCAGAGGCAGCGTTCAGGGAGGGATAGGGCTACGGATGGTGGCACACGCTGAGTCTCAGGGATCTGGAGTGCGTTGTGGGATGTGGTGGGTCCTATCAAGAGAGCAAACCGACCTGTGGCCCCAATGAGCAAGCAACCACCCTGGCGCGCGCAGTTGAAATTAGCGATATGTCCCATGGCCACACCCAGTGCATCTGCAGGACCAGAGACCAATTTGGCCTTTTGGCAATAGAGCATATGTGGGGCTGAATCAGAGATATTGTGCATCGGGTCTGAGGGATCCAGGGGGCCTTGGGTTTGAATTCAGAATGAAAAGCCTTAGGATCTGCTACATTCATAACCTGGGCTGTGATTATGGTTTGGTTTGAGGCACAGGAAGTGCAACAGCTCTGTGGTTGCCTTCGTGCACCCGTGCCACAAGGATGAGAGGACAAGGAAGTGTGGTCCAAGACCACAGCGTGAGAAGAGGAAGGATTTCCTTCAGTTTATCTCTCAAAAGCGGATGCTACGTTTTGGATGGCACCGGCACGGTTCGGCAGCGAGGACACCAAGTTCGGGCTGCGGGATCATTCCAGCAGGCCCTGATGTGTGACATCCATAGATATGCTTCCACTGGTGTTTCTGTAGACAGAGAAGCTCTTGGAAGACCTGGTTTCAGTGGGACATTCCCGTGGCACTACAAAGCACAAGCGCACTCACACTCTGCTCTTCTGGAAACACTCCAAAATAACATAGAGTAGAATGCAGAGCTGAGAACCTTTAGAAGCTCCATTTCCACCGAAGAAGTGTCCTGTGCTCTTTCAGACTTGTGAGATAAGCGTAATCAAAATGAGGTTATCCTAATCGAAATATTATGGGGAGTTCATCACAACAAAGGCAACACCAGCAATTGGAGATAGACCAGACAACACACACAGGAACAGGACATGGCATCAATGTCTAGGAAAATTTGTCCTCACAGAAATCCCATGCAATTGTGTAGAGCCAAGTGTCTAAAGTTTTCACTTAACCAAGCCCTAGAAGTCTACATTAGATACCTGAAATTACCTGACCAGTAGAGATGAAGAAATACAGTAAAAGGAAAAGGAAGTACCATTTTCAGTTCCAAAGAGATTGAAGGCCCTAAAGATAAGCTTTCAGACAACTAGACTGCAAAACGCTCTCCAGAGCAAGTATTGAAAATGGAGGTGAGGGAAACACTGAAGAACAACAGTGTCTCAGAATCACAAAAGGCAGAATACCAGAAAAGGGGAAGAGAAAGCCTAAAGACGAGCCAAATAATCTCAGAAAACTCAGTGGATGAGAAAATATCAGGGCTAACATTCCGTCCTAAGCAGACGAGATATTGCAGAGGGACACGTGAATGACTTTGAAGACAGGGGAACAGAAATCCCTCGGTCAGAAGCACACATAGGAAAGCAAGTGCAAACCAATGAAAACATTGCTGTTGAATCCTGGTTGAAGACAAGGCATGAAAGACTAAAATTCGAAAGAGTCCCAGATGGAAAAGCAAGAGATAAAGAAACAAACAATGTTTGAAAAGTTCTGTGTAGAAAAATCAGACTGAAACTTGCTGAAAGCCAAGATAGAATCATCTAGGCGAATTCAGGAAGTACACAGCGTCCAAAAGAGGTGGAATCCCAATAGACTTAGCAGCAGCTGTATGATCCAAATCAACAAAGTTCATGAGCATCCCAGTGATTTAAAATGCGCCTGGAGGAAAGCAACATAGTCACAAGAGAACCTCCAGAGGGGTTTCAGCTGCTATCTCAGCAGCAATATTGCAGGACAGGGAGGAGTGCCAGGACATAGACCATAGCTTGAATGGCAAAATGCTGCCATCTAGGGTAGCCTATGCCACATGACCACCATTTCTAATAACAGCAGAGCTAGAGAATGCCACAGACCTGCAAATCTTAAAAGAATTCAGCAGTTCAAAACTTATCCTAAAAGAAAGGTTGAGAATTCTCCCCTGAAGGGATAAGCAGCAAGACGAAATGGAAAGAAGAAAACCCTTATTGGAAATGCAAGAAGAGCATGAGTGGAAAAGAAGAAACAAGAAGAAGGCAAGGAGGACATCAAAACCCTAAAGATGGGAGAGGGAAGCAGGAAATCATAGGGGATTGGAAGCACTATCTTAAGGGAGTCAGCTTATATGACTCTCTGTTGGAAGCAAACGGAGAGATGCATGGCCTGACGTGTTTGCAAAGCAAACGAGAAGCAGACCAAGAAAGAATCAAACAAACAAACAACACAAAAAGGGTAGGGTAACATGAATATTCAAAAGAAATTACTCAAGGTGATGTCAAGGATCATTCAGTACGCATCGACCCAGTATCGCGGCTTGAATGTACTCAGCACACCTGTATTCGGAAATCAGAGGCGTGCATTTATATTCGTAAATATTGATTCATATGAGCATATCGTGACCTAACCCAAATGCCGATTTGGAATCCAATGGATTCCTAGTCCGTGATATAGACTTGCAAGTCTTCCAACAGGATGAATGAATGCCATATTCTACACTACGTCGAGAAGAAATGGCACAAGCCTATAACAAGGAAAAGTAGCTCCGCAAAAGTGTACTAAGATCAAAAGAGACAGGCAGTAAAGTGCACATTGGGGATTGTATCATTCCTAGGAATTTCAGCCCCCTTGAAACAAATGGATAGATGTCCCGTGAATGCGGGTGTTTCAGCGGAAATCAACCGACGGCTATGTATTGCGGGTGTGCCCATATTACAGGAACAATAGTTTCCCTTAGTGGGTCTCTGTGTACTGTGAACTGTT
The DNA here is from genome assembly GCF_048564905.1 of Vicugna pacos. Lineage (NCBI taxonomy): Eukaryota > Metazoa > Chordata > Mammalia > Artiodactyla > Camelidae > Vicugna > Vicugna pacos. The sequence goes on along the minus strand of NW_027328741.1, from coordinate 73,662,902 downwards.
AGAAAGTTTAAAGACGTGTGAAACATTCAACTGAAAATGGACACACTTCCCTCCGTTGCTACAGTGCATACAGATCTGAACAAAAGGAAAGAGGGAAGAACAAAGGCCCATGGGACGCTAGTGGGTAGAATCACATTTACCTTAGGAACCTCTCGTCGGATGCAGCCCCTCCCCCAACACTGACAAGATGCAGCAGCCATTGGGGATGGCAGTTAGCGGTTGGATTCCAGGTGGAATGTTGGTGTGTACCGCGAGGCTTGTTGTGGCTGGTGGATCCTAGGTAACCGGGCAGAGTTCTGTGGGTGGATCAGTGCGATGGAGGGGCTGCCGCCCTCTGTGGAGCTTGGCTTAGGTCTTTGGTCCGGGAAGCTGTGTCAGTTCGAGATACTGCTGCTGCCCAAAGACCTGAGTTCACGGGTCAGTTTCCAGAACCTGAAAGGGCAGACAGTGGAAGATCTGCCTGTCTTCAGCTTACTGGAGAGGCTCCGAGGTCCTTTCAGACTTGCCCAGTCCTGTTGAAGTCGACTTTATGGGAGACACGAAGAGAAGCTGGCCGAAAACATGGCTGCACGGATTGAGGAGAGATGCGAACACATTGATGAGAGATGTTCTGCTACAATAGAGAATACTGGCCTGGAGACAGCTGTAGAGGATAGCAGGCTCGAAAGGCATTCATGAGACATATTGAACCTGGCTGATACTAGCAGAAACATACGGAGGGCCACCGTGGACTGGAGGAAGTTCCTCAATTCTCTGCTCCAAGAACGGGTCCAAGATCCCTGACATCTAAAGAGAAGAGATGGCAGAGATGATAAAAACGCTCATGTTCTTGAAAGAGGTCAGATAATCCACACGACCCAAGGGGCAATTCCAAGCCATTCAGATCAAAGTGCACCAAGCCCAGGTAAGCCTTTTCCCAGGTTTGGGCCTAGCTATCAAGCACTTGCTCTTCCCTCCCCTCCACTCAGGCATCCATTTTGAGGGATCAGTACCTGAGCTGCAATGAAGCCATTAAGAGAAGAGCAAGCCCCTCCTAGAATCAGAGTTCCTCTAGCTTCATCCTCTGTGAACAACAGGGAACCCCATAAAGGTCAAATACTCTCGTATGAAATAGATAGGAATTAAATACTTAGCTCCCACAAAGAAACGATGGCCTTCCGCTAGATTCAGCAAATGCTGGGTTTATGTCCTCTCTGGGGTGAAGGGAGTGTGGTAAGTGAGGGGAATCTTTGACTGAACTTGAATCTGTATTAGGCCTCCGTTTTTCAAGACAGTCTAGGTAAATATTAGAAGTCAGATAGTGAACGGAACTGTAAAAGTCGCCAATGACATGAAAGACACAGCTTATGTGGACCGTCTTTCAATTGAGTCAAGCCCCCGGGGGCAATCTATCATGGGGGTGCAGACTTGGTTGCATTCAAGTGCTTTACCCAACATGATCGGATGATTAAGCGTTCTCATCACTGATAGAAGAACACCTGGTTCTCAGTAGCCTAGCATAGCTGCAGCAGGGTTCTCATAGCTATAATGCCTCTAGGTTCTTTGGATTCAAAGCTAAATGTATATATTTAGTTCGTTTCCTCTTGTATTTTCCTTGAGAGGGATGTTACACCTTGAAATGCCAACATTGACCAGTAGGTGTCATCGGGAGTAAAGGGCACCACATGCACAAGGGAATCCAAGCTTGGGGGTTATTTCATGTTTCCATTAGTTATTTCATGGTTCCTGTTGGTTTCGGAGGCTTCAACAGTAAAGAGCTGACATGACCCCTTTAACAGTTCGGACTGCTAGTTTGCATTCTATCTGTCTATGTTTTCCTTAGAGCTGACAAAATGTTACCGAAATTGACAAGTCTGGCTTCTAGGTCGATTTAGTATGTTTCAGAAACTAACTTCATTTTCGTATAACTCCCAAAACATTTATATCAATTCTATTAAATTTTTAAAGACTGCAAATGAGATATCAACACAATGTCAAAACTGGAGTCTTCGGACAATCCCTCCCACCACGGCTGTATAGAAACAAAGAGATAAAAAAAATCACATTTCTGTGAAATGTATCTGGAAAGTGTTGATTCATCGATGCCCAGTTGACAGAGAAGCAGTGCAACCTGCGCTCACTCGCTCCCATGGACACAGCAATGGAAACATCCACTCACCCAGCCCTTGGCACAGGACACTTGCCGAAGAGAGGTCTGTTACTTCCAAAGACAGGATGAGGCCTCAGAACACCTGGAAGCAGGAGAAGGAAAAGCAGGGAATGGATACCAGTGCATGGTCTGAGCCCTGTTGATGGAGCAGTAAAGGTGAAACTCTCTTTAACTTGGACGCACACTCTCAAGCGGACAGGAGACATGGGATTGAAGGTGATGCGCTGAGTGTTAGAAGAGTGCACAGTAGATGCTTGGCTGACAGAACTCAAAGAATCCAGTGCAAAATATCCCCACAGTTGATTCTGAGACCAAGCTCCGAGCTGCCAAATTTGAGGTAGCAGAGGCAGCGTTCAGGGAGGGATAGGGCTACGGATGGTGGCACACGCTGAGTCTCAGGGATCTGGAGTGCGTTGTGGGATGTGGTGGGTCCTATCAAGAGAGCAAACCGACATGGGACCCCAATGAGCAAGCAACCACCCTGGCGCGCGCAGTTGAAATTACCGATATGTCCCATGGCCACACCCAGTGCATCTGCAGGACCAGAGACCAATTTGGCATTTTGTCAATAGAGCATGTGTGGGGCTGAATCAGAGATATTGTGCATCGGGTCTGAGGGATCCAGGGGCCTTGGGTTTGAATTCAGAATGAAAAGCCTTAGGATCTGCTACATTCATAACCTGGGCTGTGATTATGGTTTGGTTTGAGGCACAGGATGTGCAACAGCTCTGTGGTTGCCTTCGTGCACCCGTGCCACAAGGATGAGAGGACAAGGAAGTGTGGTCCAAGACCACAGCGTGAGAAGAGGAAGGATTTCCTTCAGTTTATCTCTCAAAAGCGGATGCTACATTTTGGATGGCACCGGCACGGTTCGGCAGCGAGGACACCATGTTCGGGCTGCGGGATCATTCCAGCAGGCCCTGATGTGTGACATCCATAGATATGCTTCCACTGGTGTTTCTGTAGACAGAGAAGCTCTTGGAAGAACTGGTTTCAGTGGGACATTCCCGTGGCACTACAAAGCACAAGCGCACTCACACTCTGCTCTTCTGGAAACACTCCAAAATAACATAGAGTAGAATGCAGAGCTGAGAACCTTTAGAAGCTCCATTTCCACCAGAGGAAGTGTCCTGTGCTCTTTCAGACTTGTGAGATAAGCGTAATCAATATGAGGTTATCCTAATCGAAATAGTATGGGGGGTTCATCACAACAAAGGCAACACCAGCAATTGGAGATAGACCAGACAACACACACAGGAACAGGACATGGCATCAATGTCTAGGAAAATTTGTCCTCACAGAAATCCCATGCAATTGTGTAGAGCCAAGTGTCTAAAGTTTTCACTTAACCAAGCCCTAGAAGTCTACATTAGATACCTGAAATTACCTGACCAGTAGAGATGAAGAAATACAGTAAAAGGAAAAGGAAGTACCATTTTCAGTTCCAAAGAGATTGAAGGCCCTAAAGATAAGCTTTCAGACAACTAGACTGCAAAACGCTCTCCAGAGCAAGTATTGAAAATGGAGGTGAGGGAAACACTGAAGAACAACAGTGTCTCAGAATCACAAAAGGCAGAATACCAGAAAAGGGGAAGAGAAAGCCTAAAGACGAGCCAAATAATCTCAGAAAACTCAGTGGATGAGAAAATATCAGGGCTAACATTCCGTCTTAAGCAGACGAGATATTGCAGAGGGACGCGTGAATGACGTTGAAGACAGGGGAACAGAAATCCCTCGGTCAGAAGCACACATAGGAAAGCAAGTGCAAACCAATGAAAACATTGCTGTTGAATCCTGGTTGAAGACAAGGCATGAAAGACTAAAATTCGAAAGAGTCCCAGATGGAAAAGCAAGAGATAAAGAAACAAACAATGTTTGAAAAGTGATGTGTAGAAAAATCAGACTGAAACTTGCTGAAAGCCAAGATAGAATCATCTAGGCGAATTCAGGAAGTACACAGCGTCCAAAAGAGGTGGAATCCCAATAGACTTAGCAGCAGCTGTATGATCCAAATCAACAAAGTTCATGAGCATCCCAGTGATTTAAAATGCGCCTGGAGGAAAGCAACATAGTCACAAGAGAACCTCCAGAGGGGTTTCAGCTGCTATCTCAGCAGCAATATTGCAGGACAGGGAGGAGTGCCAGGACATAGACCATAGCTTGAATGGCAAAATGCTGCCATCTAGGGTAGCCTATGCCACATGACCACCATTTCTAATAACAGCAGAGCTAGAGAATGCCACAGACCTGCAAATCTTAAAAGAATTCAGCAGTTCGAAACTTATCCTAAAAGAAAGGTTGAGAATTCTCCCCTGAAGGGATAAGCAGCAAGATGAAATGGAAAGAAGAAAACCCTTATTGGAAATGCAAGAAGAGCAAGAGTGGAAAAGAAGAAACAAGAAGAAGGCAAGGAGGACATCAAAACCCTAAAGATGGGAGAGGGAAGCAGGAAATCATAGGGGATTGGAAGCACTATCTTAAGGGAGTCAGCTTATATGACTCTCTGTTGGAAGCAAACGGAGAGATGCATGGCCTGACGTGTTTGCAAAGCAAACGAGAAGCAGACCAAGAAAGAATCAAACAAACAAACAACACAAAAAGGGTAGGGTAACATGAATATTCAAAAGAAATTACTCAAGGTGATGTCAAGGATCATTCAGTACGCATCGACCCAGTATCGCGGCTTGAATGTACTCAGCACACCTGTATTCGGAAATCAGAGGCGTGCATTTATATTCGTAAATATTGATTCATATGAGCATATCGTGACCTAACCCAAATGCCGATTTGGAATCCAATGGATTCCTAGTCCGTGATATAGACTTGCAAGTCTTCCAACAGGATGAATGAATGCCATATTCTACACTACGTCGAGAAGAAATGGCACAAGCCTATAACAAGGAAAAGTAGCTCCGCAAAAGTGTACTAAGATCAAAAGAGACAGGCAGTAAAGTGCACATTGGGGATTGTATCATTCCTAGGAATTTCAGCCCCCTTGAAACAAATGGATAGATGTCCCGTGAATGCGGGTGTTTCAGCAGAAATCAACCGACGGCTATGTATTGCGGGTGTGCCCATATTACAGGAACAATAGTTTCCCTTAGTGGGTCTCTGTGTACTGTGAACTGTTAGAAAGTTTAAAGACGTGTGAAACATTCAACTGAAAATGGACACACTTCCCTCCGTTGCTACAGTGCAAACAGATCTGAACAAAAGGAAAGAGGGAAGAACAAAGGCCCATGGGACGCTAGTGGGTAGAATCACATTTACCTTAGGAACCTCTCATCGGATGCAGCCCCTCCCCCAACACTGACAAGATGCAGCAGCCATTGGGGATGGCAGTTAGCGGTTGGATTCCAGGTGGAATGTTGGTGTGTACCGCGAGGCTTGTTGTGGCTGGTGGATCCTAGGTAACCGGGCAGAGTTCTGTGGGTGGATCAGTGCGATGGAGGGGCTTCCGCCCTCTGTGGAGCTTGGCTTAGGTCTTTGGTCCGGGAAGCAGTGTCAGTTCGAGATACTGCTGCTGCCCAAAGACCTGAGTTCACGGGTCAGTTTCCAGAACCTGAAAGGGCAGACAGTGGAAGATCTGCCTGTCTTCAGCTTACTGGAGAGGCTCCGAGGTCCTTTCAGACTTGCCCAGTCCTGTTGAAGTCGACTTTATGGGAGACACGAAGAGAAGCTGGCCGAAAACATGGCTGCACGGATTGAGGAGAGATGCAAACACATTGATGAGAGATGTTCTGCTACAATAGAGAATACTGGCCTGGAGACAGCTGTAGAGGATAGCAGGCTCGAAAGGCATTCATGAGACATATTGAACCTCGCTGATACTAGCAGAAACATACGGAGGGCCACCGTGGACTGGAGGAAGTTCCTCAATTCTCTACTCCAAGAACGGGTCCAAGATCCCTGACGTCTACAGAGAAGAGATGGCAGAGATGATAAAAACGCTCATGTTCTTGAAAGAGGTCAGATAATCCACACGACCCAAGGGGCAATTCCAAGCCATTCAGATCAAAGTGCACCAAGCCCAGGTAAGCCTTTTCCCAGGTTTGGGCCTAGCTATCAAGCACTTGCTCTTCCCTCCCCTCCACTCAGGCATCCATTTTGAGGGATCAGTACCTGAGCTGCAATGAAGCCAGTAAGAGAAGAGCAAGCCACTCCTAGAATCAGAGTTCCTCTAGCTTCATCCTCTGTGAACAACAGGGAACCCCATAAAGGTCAAATACTCTCGTATGAAATAGATAGGAATTGAATACATAGCTCCCACAAAGAAACGATGGCCTTCCGCTAGATTCAGCAAATGCTGGGATTATGTCTTCTCTGGGGTGAAGGGAGTGTGGTAAGTGAGGGGAATCTTTGACTGAACTTGAATCTGTATTAGGCCTCCATTTTTCATGACAGTCTAGGTAAATATTAGAAGTCAGATAGTGAACGGAACTGTAAAAGTCGCCAATGACATGAAAGACACAGCTTATGTGGACCGTCTTTCAATTGAGTCAAGCCCCCGGGGGCAATCTATCATGGGGGTGCAGACTTGGTTGCATTCAAGTGCTTTACACAACATGATCGGATGATTAAAAGTTCTCATCACTGATAGAAGAACACCTGGTTCTCAGTAGACTAGCATAGCTGCAGCAGGGTTCTCATAGCTATAATGCCTCTAGGTTCTTTGGATTCAAACTAAATGTATATATTTAGTTCGTTTTCTCTTGTATTTTCCTTGAGAGGGATGGTACACCTTGAAATGCCAACATTGACCAGTAGGTGTCATCGGGAGTAAAGGGCACCACATGCACAAGGGAATCCAAGCTTGGGGGTTATTTCATGTTTCCATTAGTTATTTCATGGTTCCTGTTGGTTTCGGAGGCTTCAACAGTAAAGAGCTGACATGACCCCTTTAACAGTTCGGACTGCTAGTTTGCATTCTATCTGTCTATGTTTTCCTTAGAGCTGACAAAATGTTACCGAAATTGACAAGTCTGGCTTCTAGGTCGATTTAGTATGTTTCAGAAACTAACTTTATTTTCGTATAACTCCCAAAACATTTATATCAATTCTATTAAATATTTAAAGACTGCAAATGAGATATCAACACAATGTCAAAACTGGAGTCTTCGGACAATCCCTCCCACCACGGCTGTGTAGAAACAAAGAGATAAAAAAAAATCACATTTCTGTGAAATGTATCTGGAAAGTGTTGATTCATCGATGCCCAGTTGACAGAGAAGCAGTGCAACCTGCGCTCACTCGCTCCCATGAACACAGCAATGGAAACATCCACTCACCCAGCCCTTGGCACAGGACACTTGCCGAAGAGAGGTCTGTTACTTCCAAAGACAGGATGAGGCCTCAGAACACCTGGAAGCAGGAGAAGGAAAAGCAGGGAATGGATACCAGTGCATGGTCTGAGCCCTGTTGATGGAGCAGTAAAGGTGAAACTCTCTTTAACTTGGACGCACACTCTCAAGCGGACAGGAGACATGGGATTGAAGGTGATGCGCTGAGTGTTAGAAGAGTGCACAGCAGATGCTTGGCTGACAGAACTCAAAGAATCCAGTGCAAAATATCCCCACAGTTGATTCTGAGACCAAGCTCCGAGCTGCCAAATTTGAGGTAGCAGAGGCAGCGTTCAGGGAGGGATAGGGCTACGGATGGTGGCACACGCTGAGTCTCAGGGATCTGGAGTGCGTTGTGGGATGTGGTGGGTCCTATCAAGAGAGCAAACCGACCTGGGACCCCAATGAGCAAGCAACCACCCTGGCGCGCGCAGTTGAAATTACCGATATGTCCCATGGCCACACCCAGTGCATCTGCAGGACCAGAGACCAATTTGGCATTTTGTCAATAGAGCATGTGTGGGGCTGAATCAGAGATATTGTGCATCGGGTCTGAGGGATCCAGGGGGCCTTGGGTTTGAATTCAGAATGAAAAGCCTTAGGATATGCTACATTCATAACCTGGGCTGTGATTATGGTTTGGTTTGAGGCACAGGATGTGCAACAGCTCTGTGGTTGCCTTCGTTCACCCGTGCCACAAGGATGAGAGGACAAGGAAGTGTGGTCCAAGACCACAGCGTGAGAAGAGGAAGGATTTCCTTCAGTTTATCTCTCAAAAGCGGATGCTACATTTTGGATGGCACCGGCACGGTTCGGCAGCGAGGACACCATGTTCGGGCTGCGGGAACATTCCAGCAGGCCCTGATGTGTGACATCCATAGATATGCTTCCACTGGTGTTTCTGTAGACAGAGAAGCTCTTGGAAGAACTGGTTTCAGTGGGACATTCCCGTGGCACTACAAAGCACAAGCGCACTCACACTCTGCTCTTCTGGAAACACTCCAAAATAACATAGAGTAGAATGCAGAGCTGAGAACCTTTAGAAGCTCCATTTCCACCAGAGGAAGTGTCCTGTGCTCTTTCAGACTTGTGAGATAAGCGTAATCAAAATGAGGTTATCCTAATCGAAATAGTATGGGGGGTTCATCACAACAAAGGCAACACCAGCAATTGGAGATAGACCAGACAACACACACAGGAACAGGACATGGCATCAATGTCTAGGAAAATTTGTCCTCACAGAAATCCCATGCAATTGTGTAGAGCCAAGTGTCTAAAGTTTTCACTTAACCAAGCCCTAGAAGTCTACATTAGATACCTGAAATTACCTGACCAGTAGAGATGAAGAAATACAGTAAAAGGAAAAGGAAGTACCATTTTCAGTTCCAAAGAGATTGAAGGCCCTAAAGATAAGCTTTCAGACAACTAGACTGCAAAACGCTCTCCAGAGCAAGTATTGAAAATGGAGGTGAGGGAAACACTGAAGAACAACAGTGTCTCAGAATCACAAAAGGCAGAATACCAGAAAAGGGGAAGAGAAAGCCTAAAGACGAGCCAAATAATCTCAGAAAACTCAGTGGATGAGAAAATATCAGGGCTAACATTCCGTCCTAAGCAGACGAGATATTGCAGAGGGACGCGTGAATGACTTTGAAGACAGGGGAACAGAAATCCCTCGGTCAGAAGCACACATAGGAAAGCAAGTGCAAACCAATGAAAACATTGCTGTTGAATCCTGGTTGAAGACAAGGCATGAAAGACTAAAATTCGAAAGAGTCCCAGATGGAAAAGCAAGAGATAAAGAAACAAACAATGTTTGAAAAGTTCTGTGTAGAAAAATCAGACTGAAACTTGCTGAAAGCCAAGATAGAATCATCTAGGCGAATTCAGGAAGTACACAGCGTCCAAAAGAGGTGGAATCCCAATAGACTTAGCAGCAGCTGTATGATCCAAATCAACAAAGTTCATGAGCATCCCAGTGATTTAAAATGCGCCTGGAGGAAAGCAACATAGTCACAAGAGAACCTCCAGAGGGGTTTCAGCTGCTATCTCAGCAGCAATATTGCAGGACAGGGAGGAGTGCCAGGACATAGACCATAGCTTGAATGGCAAAATGCTGCCATCTAGGGTAGCCTATGCCACATGACCACCATTTCTAATAACAGCAGAGCTAGAGAATGCCACAGACCTGCAAATCTTAGAAGAATTCAGCAGTTCGAAAATTATCCTAAAAGAAAGGTTGAGAATTCTCCCCTGAAGGGATAAGCAGCAAGATGAAATGGAAAGAAGAAAACCCTTATTGGAAATGCAAGAAGAGCAAGAGTGGAAAAGAAGAAACAAGAAGAAGGCAAGGAGGACATCAAAACCCTAAAGATGGGAGAGGGAAGCAGGAAATCATAGGGGATTGGAAGCACTATCTTAAGGGAGTCAGCTTATATGACTCTCTGTTGGAAGCAACCGGAGAGATGCATGGCCTGACGTGTTTGCAAAGCAAACAAGAAGCAGACCAAGAAAGAATCAAACAAACAAACAACACAAAAAGGGTAGGGTAACATGAATATTCAAAAGAAATTACTCAAGGTGATGTCAAGGATCATTCAGTACGCATCGACCCAGTATCGCGGCTTGAATGTACTCAGCACACCTGTATTCGGAAATCAGAGGCGTGCATTTATATTCGTAAATATTGATTCATATGAGCATATCGTGACCTAACCCAAATGCCGATTTGGAATCCAATGGATTCCTAGTCCGTGATATAGACTTGCAAGTCTTCCAACAGGATGAATGAATGCCATATTCTACACTACGTCGAGAAGAAATGGCACAAGCCTATAACAAGGAAAAGTAGCTCCGCAAAAGTGTACTAAGATCAAAAGAGACAGGCAGTAAAGTGCACATTGGGGATTGTATCATTCCTAGGAATTTCAGCCCCCTTGAAACAAATGGATAGATGTCCCGTGAATGCGGGTGTTTCAGCAGAAATCAACCGACGGCTATGTATTGCGGGTGTGCCCATATTACAGGAACAATAGTTTCCCTTAGTGGGTCTCTGTGTACTGTGAACTGTTAGAAAGTTTAAAGACGTGTGAAACATTCAACTGAAAATGGACACACTTCCCTCCGTTGCTACAGTGCATACAGATCTGAACAAAAGGAAAGAGGGAAGAACAAAGGCCCATGGGACGCTAGTGGGTAGAATCACATTTACCTTAGGAACCTCTCGTCGGATGCAGCCCCTCCCCCAACACTGACAAGATGCAGCAGCCATTGGGGATGGCAGTTAGCGGTTGGATTCCAGGTGGAATGTTGGTGTGTACCGCGAGGCTTGTTGTGGCTGGTGGATCCTAGGTAACCGGGCAGAGTTCTGTGGGTGGATCAGTGCGATGGAGGGGCTGCCGCCCTCTGTGGAGCTTGGCTTAGGTCTTTGGTCCGGGAAGCTGTGTCAGTTCGAGATACTGCTGCTGCCCAAAGACCTGAGTTCACGGGTCAGTTTCCAGAACCTGAAAGGGCAGACAGTGGAAGATCTGCCTGTCTTCAGCTTACTGGAGAGGCTCCGAGGACCTTTCAGACTTGCCCAGTCCTGTTGAAGTCGACTTTATGGGAGACACGAAGAGAAGCTGGCCGAAAACATGGCTGCACGGATTGAGGAGAGATGCAAACACATTGATGAGAGATGTTCTGCTACAATAGAGAATACTGGCCTGGAGACAGCTGTAGAGGATAGCAGGCTCGAAAGGCATTCATGAGACATATTGAACCTCGCTGATACTAGCAGAAACATACGGAGGGCCACCGTGGACTGGAGGAAGTTCCTCAATTCTCTACTCCAAGAACGGGTCCAAGATCCCTGACGTCTACAGAGAAGAGATGGCAGAGATGATAAAAACGCTCATGTTCTTGAAAGAGGTCAGATAATCCACACGACCCAAGGGGCAATTCCAAGCCATTCAGATCAAAGTGCACCAAGCCCAGGTAAGCCTTTTCCCAGGTTTGGGCCTAGCTATCAAGCACTTGCTCTTCCCTCCCCTCCACTCAGGCATCCATTTTGAGGGATCAGTACCTGAGCTGCAATGAAGCCAGTAAGAGAAGAGCAAGCCCCTCCTAGAATCAGAGTTCCTCTAGCTTCATCCTCTGTGAACAACAGGGAACCCCATAAAGGTCAAATACTCTCGTATGAAATAGATAGGAATTGAATACATAGCTCCCACAAAGAAACGATGGCCTTCCGCTAGATTCAGCAAATGCTGGGATTATGTCTTCTCTGGGGTGAAGGGAGTGTGGTAAGTGAGGGGAATCTTTGACTGAACTTGAATCTGTATTAGGCCTCCGTTTTTCATGACAGTCTAGGTAAATATTAGAAGTCAGATAGTGAACGGAACTGTAAAAGTCGCCAATGACATGAAAGACACAGCTTATGTGGACCGTCTTTCAATTGAGTCAAGCCCCCGGGGGCAATCTATCATGGGGGTGCAGACTTGGTTGCATTCAAGTGCTTTACACAACATGATCGGATGATTAAACGTTCTCATCACTGATAGAAGAACACCTGGTTCTCAGTAGACTAGCATAGCTGCAGCAGGGTTCTCATAGCTATAATGCCTCTAGGTTCTTTGGATTCAAAGCTAAATGTATATATTTAGTTCGTTTCCTCTTGTATATTCCTTGAGAGGGATGGTACACCTTGAAATGCCAACATTGACCAGTAGGTGTCATCGGGAGTAAAGGGCACCACATGCACAAGGGAATCCAAGCTTGGGGGTTATTTCATGTTTCCATTAGTTATTTCATGGTTCCTGTTGGTTTCGGAGGCTTCAACAGTAAAGAGCTGACATGACCCCTTTAAAAGTTCGGACTGCTAGTTTGCATTCTATCTGTCTATGTTTTCCTTAGAGCTGACCAAATGTTACCGAAATTGACAAGTCTGGCTTCTAGGTCGATTTAGTATGTTTCAGAAACTAACTTCATTTTCGTATAACTCCCAAAACATTTATATCAATTCTATTAAATATTTAAGGACTGCAAATGAGATATCAACACAATGTCAAAACTGGAGTCTTCGGACAATCCCTCCCACCACGGTTGTATAGAAACAAAGAGATAAAAAAAAATCACATTTCTGTGAAATGTATCTGGAAAGTGTTGATTCATCGATGCCCAGTTGACAGAGTAGCAGTGCAACCTGCGCTCACTCGCTCCCATGGACACAGCAATGGAAACATCCACTCACCCAGCCCTTGGCACAGGACACTTGCCGAAGAGAGGTCTGTTACTTCCAAAGACAGGATGAGGCCTCAGAACACCTGGAAGCAGGAGAAGGAAAAGCAGGGAATGGATACCAGTGCATGGTCTGAGCCCTGTTGATGGAGCAGTAAAGGTGAAACTCTCATTAACTTGGACGCACACTCTCAAGCGGACAGGAGACATGGGATTGAAGGTGATGCGCTGAGTGTTAGAAGAGTGCACAGCAGATGCTTGGCTGACAGAACTCAAAGAATCCAGTGCAAAATATCCCCACAGTTGATTCTGAGACCAAGCTCCGAGCTGCCAAATTTGAGGTAGCAGAGGCAGCGTTCAGGGAGGGATAGGGCTACGGATGGTGGCACACGCTGAGTCTCAGGGATCTGGAGTGTGTTGTGGGATGTGGTGGGTCCTATCAAGAGAGCAAACCGACCTGTGGCCCCAATGAGCAAGCAACCACCCTGGCGCGCGCAGTTGAAATTAGCGATATGTCCCATGGCCACACCCAGTGCATCTGCAGGACCAGAGACCAATTTGGCCTTTTGGCAATAGAGCATATGTGGGGCTGAATCAGAGATATTGTGCATCGGGTCTGAGGGATCCAGGGGGCCTTGGGTTTGAATTCAGAATGAAAAGCCTTAGGATCTGCTACATTCATAACCTGGGCTGTGATTATGGTTTGGTTTGAGGCACAGGAAGTGCAACAGCTCTGTGGTTGCCTTCGTGCACCCGTGCCACAAGGATGAGAGGACAAGGAAGTGTGGTCCAAGACCACAGCGTGAGAAGAGGAAGGATTTCCTTCAGTTTATCTCTCAAAAGCGGATGCTACATTTTGGATGGCACCGGCACGGTTCGGCAGCGAGGACACCAAGTTCGGGCTGCGGGATCATTCCAGCAGGCCCTGATGTGTGACATCCATAGATATGCTTCCACTGGTGTTTCTGTAGACAGAGAAGCTCTTGGAAGAACTGGTTTCAGTGGGACATTCCCGTGGCACTACAAAGCACAAGCGCACTCACACTCTGCTCTTCTGGAAACACTCCAAAATAACATAGAGTAGAATGCAGAGCTGAGAACCTTTAGAAGCTCCATTTCCACCAGAGGAAGTGTCCTGTGCTCTTTCAGAATTGTGAGATAAGCGTAATCAAAATGAGGTTTTCCTAATCGAAATAGTATGGGGGGTTCATCACAACAAAGGCAACACCAGCAATTGGAGATAGACCAGACAACACACACAGGAACAGGACATGGCATCAATGTCTAGGAAAATTTGTCCTCACAGAAATCCCATGCAATTGTGTAGAGCCAAGTGTCTAAAGTTTTCACTTAACCAAGCCCTAGAAGTCTACATTAGATACCTGAAATTACCTGACCAGTAGAGATGAAGAAATACAGTAAAAGGAAAAGGAAGTACCATTTTCAGTTCCAAAGAGATTGAAGGCCCTAAAGATAAGCTTTCAGACAACTAGACTGCAAAACGCTCTCCAGAGCAAGTATTGAAAATGGAGATGAGGGAAACACTGAAGAACAACAGTGTCTCAGAATCACAAAAGGCAGAATACCAGAAAAGGGGAAGAGAAAGCCTAAAGACGAGCCAAATAATCTCAGAAAACTCAGTGGATGAGAAAATATCAGGGCTAACATTCCGTCCTAAGCAGACGAGATATTGCAGAGGGACGCGTGAATGACTTTGAAGACAGGGGAACAGAAATCCCTCGGTCAGAAGCACACATAGGAAAGCAAGTGCCAACCAATGAAAACATTGCTGTTGAATCCTGGTTGAAGACAAGGCATGAAAGACTAAAATTCGAAAGAGTCCCAGATGGAAAAGCAAGAGATAAAGAAACAAACAATGTTTGAAAAGTTCTGTGTAGAAAAATCAGACTGAAACTTGCTGAAAGCCAAGATAGAATCATCTAGGCGAATTCAGGAAGTACACAGCGTCCAAAAGAGGTGGAATCCCAATAGACTTAGCAGCAGCTGTATGATCCAAATCAACAAAGTTCATGAGCATCCCAGTGATTTAAAATGCGCCTGGAGGAAAGCAACATAGTCACAAGAGAACCTCCAGAGGGGTTTCAGCTGCTATCTCAGCAGCAATATTGCAGGACAGGGAGGAGTGCCAGGACATAGACCATAGCTTGAATGGCAAAATGCTGCCATCTAGGGTAGCCTATGCCACATGACCACCATTTCTAATAACAGCAGAGCTAGAGAATGCCACAGACCTGCAAATCTTAGAAGAATTCAGCAGTTCGAAAATTATCCTAAAAGAAAGGTTGAGAATTCTCCCCTGAAGGGATAAGCAGCAAGATGAAATGGAAAGAAGAAAACCCTTATTGGAAATGCAAGAAGAGCAAGAGTGGAAAAGAAGAAACAAGAAGAAGGCAAGGAGGACATCAAAACCCTAAAGATGGGAGAGGGAAGCAGGAAATCATAGGGGATTGGAAGCACTATCTTAAGGGAGTCAGCTTATATGACTCTCTGTTGGAAGCAACCGGAGAGATGCATGGCCTGACGTGTTTGCAAAGCAAACAAGAAGCAGACCAAGAAAGAATCAAACAAACAAACAACACAAAAAGGGTAGGGTAACATGAATATTCAAAAGAAATTACTCAAGGTGATGTCAAGGATCATTCAGTACGCATCGACCCAGTATCGCGGCTTGAATGTACTCAGCACACCTGTATTCGGAAATCAGAGGCGTGCATTTATATTCGTAAATATTGATTCATATGAGCATATCGTGACCTAACCCAAATGCCGATTTGGAATCCAATGGATTCCTAGTCCGTGATATAGACTTGCAAGTCTTCCAACAGGATGAATGAATGCCATATTCTACACTACGTCGAGAAGAAATGGCACAAGCCTATAACAAGGAAAAGTAGCTCCGCAAAAGTGTACTAAGATCAAAAGAGACAGGCAGTAAAGTGCACATTGGGGATTGTATCATTCCTAGGAATTTCAGCCCCCTTGAAACAAATGGATAGATGTCCCGTGAATGCGGGTGTTTCAGCAGAAATCAACCGACGGCTATGTATTGCGGGTGTGCCCATATTACAGGAACAATAGTTTCCCTTAGTGGGTCTCTGTGTACTGTGAACTGTTAGAAAGTTTAAAGACGTGTGAAACATTCAACTGAAAATGGACACACTTCCCTCCGTTGCTACAGTGCAAACAGATCTGAACAAAAGGAAAGAGGGAAGAACAAAGGCCCATGGGACGCTAGTGGGTAGAATCACATTTACCTTAGGAACCTCTCGTCGGATGCAGCCCCTCCCCCAACACTGACAAGATGCAGCAGCCATTGGGGATGGCAGTTAGCGGTTGGATTCCAGGTGGAATGTTGGTGTGTACCGCGAGGCTTGTTGTGGCTGGTGGATCCTAGGTAACCGGGCAGAGTTCTGTGGGTGGATCAGTGCGATGGAGGGGCTGCCGCCCTCTGTGGAGCTTGGCTTAGGTCTTTGGTCCGGGAAGCTGTGTCAGTTCGAGATACTGCTGCTGCCCAAAGACCTGAGTTCACGGGTCAGTTTCCAGAACCTGAAAGGGCAGACAGTGGAAGATCTGCCTGTCTTCAGCTTACTGGAGAGGCTCCGAGGACCTTTCAGACTTGCCCAGTCCTGTTGAAGTCGACTTTATGGGAGACACGAAGAGAAGCTGGCCGAAAACATGGCTGCACGGATTGAGGAGAGATGCAAACACATTGATGAGAGATGTTCTGCTACAATAGAGAATACTGGCCTGGAGACAGCTGTAGAGGATAGCAGGCTCGAAAGGCATTCATGAGACATATTGAACCTCGCTGATACTAGCAGAAACATACGGAGGGCCACCGTGGACTGGAGGAAGTTCCTCAATTCTCTACTCCAAGAACGGGTCCAAGATCCCTGACGTCTACAGAGAAGAGATGGCAGAGATGATAAAAACGCTCATGTTCTTGAAAGAGGTCAGATAATCCACACGACCCAAGGGGCAATTCCAAGCCATTCAGATCAAAGTGCACCAAGCCCAGGTAAGCCTTTTCCCAGGTTTGGGCCTAGCTATCAAGCACTTGCTCTTCCCTCCCCTCCACTCAGGCATCCATTTTGAGGGATCAGTACCTGAGCTGCAATGAAGCCAGTAAGAGAAGAGCAAGCCCCTCCTAGAATCAGAGTTCCTCTAGCTTCATCCTCTGTGAACAACAGGGAACCCCATAAAGGTCAAATACTCTCGTATGAAATAGATAGGAATTGAATACATAGCTCCCACAAAGAAACGATGGCCTTCCGCTAGATTCAGCAAATGCTGGGATTATGTCTTCTCTGGGGTGAAGGGAGTGTGGTAAGTGAGGGGAATCTTTGACTGAACTTGAATCTGTATTAGGCCTCCGTTTTTCATGACAGTCTAGGTAAATATTAGAAGTCAGATAGTGAACGGAACTGTAAAAGTCGCCAATGACATGAAAGACACAGCTTATGTGGACCGTCTTTCAATTGAGTCAAGCCCCCGGGGGCAATCTATCATGGGGGTGCAGACTTGGTTGCATTCAAGTGCTTTACACAACATGATCGGATGATTAAACGTTCTCATCACTGATAGAAGAACACCTGGTTCTCAGTAGACTAGCATAGCTGCAGCAGGGTTCTCATAGCTATAATGCCTCTAGGTTCTTTGGATTCAAAGCTAAATGTATATATTTAGTTCGTTTCCTCTTGTATATTCCTTGAGAGGGATGGTACACCTTGAAATGCCAACATTGACCAGTAGGTGTCATCGGGAGTAAAGGGCACCACATGCACAAGGGAATCCAAGCTTGGGGGTTATTTCATGTTTCCATTAGTTATTTCATGGTTCCTGTTGGTTTCGGAGGCTTCAACAGTAAAGAGCTGACATGACCCCTTTAAAAGTTCGGACTGCTAGTTTGCATTCTATCTGTCTATGTTTTCCTTAGAGCTGACCAAATGTTACCGAAATTGACAAGTCTGGCTTCTAGGTCGATTTAGTATGTTTCAGAAACTAACTTCATTTTCGTATAACTCCCAAAACATTTATATCAATTCTATTAAATATTTAAGGACTGCAAATGAGATATCAACACAATGTCAAAACTGGAGTCTTCGGACAATCCCTCCCACCACGCTTGTATAGAAACAAAGGGATAAAAAAAAATCACATTTCTGTGAAATGTATCTGGAAAGTGTTGATTCATCGATGCCCAGTTGACAGAGTAGCAGTGCAACATGCGCTCACTCGCTCCCATGGACACAGCAATGGAAACATCCACTCACCCAGCCCTTGGCACAGGACACTTGCCGAAGAGAGGTCTGTTACTTCCAAAGACAGGATGAGGCCTCAGAACACCTGGAAGCAGGAGAAGGAAAAGCAGGGAATGGATACCAGTGCATGGTCTGAGCCCTGTTGATGGAGCAGTAAAGGTGAAACTCTCTTTAACTTGGACGCACACTCTCAAGCGGACAGGAGACATGGGATTGAAGGTGATGCGCTGAGTGTTAGAAGAGTGCACAGCAGATGCTTGGCTGACAGAACTCAAAGAATCCAGTGCAAAATATCCCCACAGTTGATTCTGAGACCAAGCTCCGAGCTGCCAAATTTGAGGTAGCAGAGGCAGCGTTCAGGGAGGGATAGGGCTACGGATGGTGGCACACGCTGAGTCTCAGGGATCTGGAGTGTGTTGTGGGATGTGGTGGGTCCTATCAAGAGAGCAAACCGACCTGTGGCCCCAATGAGCAAGCAACCACCCTGGCGCGCGCAGTTGAAATTAGCGATATGTCCCATGGCCACACCCAGTGCATCTGCAGGACCAGAGACCAATTTGGCCTTTTGGCAATAGAGCATATGTGGGGCTGAATCAGAGATATTGTGCATCGGGTCTGAGGGATCCAGGGGGCCTTGGGTTTGAATTCAGAATGAAAAGCCTTAGGATCTGCTACATTCATAACCTGGGCTGTGATTATGGTTTGGTTTGAGGCACAGGATGTGCAACAGCTCTGTGGTTGCCTTCGTGCACCCGTGCCACAAGGATGAGAGGACAAGGAAGTGTGGTCCAAGACCACAGCGTGAGAAGAGGAAGGATTTCCTTCAGTTTATCTCTCAAAAGCGGATGCTACATTTTGGATGGCACCGGCACGGTTCGGCAGCGAGGACACCAAGTTCGGGCTGCGGGATCATTCCAGCAGGCCCTGATGTGTGACATCCATAGATATGCTTCCACTGGTGTTTCTGTAGTCACAGAAGCTCTTGGAAGAACTGGTTTCAGTGGGACATTCCCGTGGCACTACAAAGCACAAGCGCACTCACACTCTGCTCTTCTGGAAAAACTCCAAAATAACATAGAGTAGAATGCAGAGCTGAGAACCTTTAGAAGCTCCATTTCCACCAGAGGAAGTGTCCTGTGCTCTTTCAGAATTGTGAGATAAGCGTAATCAAAATGAGGTTTTCCTAATCGAAATAGTATGGGGAGGTCATCACAACAAAGGCAACACCAGCAATTGGAGATAGACCAGACAACACACACAGGAACAGGACATGGCATCAATGTCTAGGAAAATTTGTCCTCACAGAAATCCCATGCAATTGTGTAGAGCCAAGTGTCTAAAGTTTTCACTTAACCAAGCCCTAGAAGTCTACATTAGATACCTGAAATTACCTGACCAGTAGAGATGAAGAAATACAGTAAAAGGAAAAGGAAGTACCATTTTCAGTTCCAAAGAGATTGAAGGCCCTAAAGATAAGCTTTCAGACAACTAGACTGCAAAACGCTCTCCAGAGCAAGTATTGAAAATGGAGATGAGGGAAACACTGAAGAACAACAGTGTCTCAGAATCACAAAAGGCAGAATACCAGAAAAGGGGAAGAGAAAGCCTAAAGACGAGCCAAATAATCTCAGAAAACTCAGTGGATGAGAAAATATCAGGGCTAACATTCCGTCCTAAGCAGACGAGATATTGCAGAGGGACGCGTGAATGACTTTGAAGACAGGGGAACAGAAATCCCTCGGTCAGAAGCACACATAGGAAAGCAAGTGCCAACCAATGAAAACATTGCTGTTGAATCCTGGTTGAAGACAAGGCATGAAAGACTAAAATTCGAAAGAGTCCCAGATGGAAAAGCAAGAGATAAAGAAACAAACAATGTTTGAAAAGTTCTGTGTAGAAAAATCAGACTGAAACTTGCTGAAAGCCAAGATAGAATCATCTAGGCGAATTCAGGAAGTACACAGCGTCCAAAAGAGGTGGAATCCCAATAGACTTAGCAGCAGCTGTATGATCCAAATCAACAAAGTTCATGAGCATCCCAGTGATTTAAAATGCGCCTGGAGGAAAGCAACATAGTCACAAGAGAACCTCCAGAGGGGTTTCAGCTGCTATCTCAGCAGCAATATTGCAGGACAGGGAGGAGTGCCAGGACATAGACCATAGCTTGAATGGCAAAATGCTGCCATCTAGGGTAGCCTATGCCACATGACCACCATTTCTAATAACAGCAGAGCTAGAGAATGCCACAGACCTGCAAATCTTAGAAGAATTCAGCAGTTCGAAACTTATCCTAAAAGAAAGGTTGAGAATTCTCCCCTGAAGGGATAAGCAGCAAGATGAAATGGAAAGAAGAAAACCCTTATTGGAAATGCAAGAAGAGCATGAGTGGAAAAGAAGAAACAAGAAGAAGGCAAGGAGGACATCAAAACCCTAAAGATGGGAGAGGGAAGCAGGATATCATAGGGTTTGGAAGCACTATCTTAAGGGAGTCAGCTTATATGACTCTCTGTTGGAAGCAAACGGAGAGATGCATGGCCTGACGTGTTTGCAAAGCAAACGAGAAGCAGACCAAGAAAGAATCAAACAAACAAACAACACAAAAAGGGTAGGGTAACATGAATATTCAAAAGAAATTACTCAAGGTGATGTCAAGGATCATTCAGTACGCATCGACCCAGTATCGCGGCTTGAATGTACTCAGCACACCTGTATTCGGAAATCAGAGGCGTGCATTTATATTCGTAAATATTGATTCATATGAGCATATCGTGACCTAACCCAAATGCCGATTTGGAATCCAATGGATTCCTAGTCCGTGATATAGACTTGCAAGTCTTCCAACAGGATGAATGAATGCCATATTCTACACTACGTCGAGAAGAAATGGCACAAGCCTATAACAAGGAAAAGTAGCTCCGCAAAAGTGTACTAAGATCAAAAGAGACAGGCAGTAAAGTGCACATTGGGGATTGTATCATTCCTAGGAATTTCAGCCCCCTTGAAACAAATGGATAGATGTCCCGTGAATGCGGGTGTTTCAGCAGAAATCAACCGACGGCTATGTATTGCGGGTGTGCCCATATTACAGGAACAATAGTTTCCCTTAGTGGGTCTCTGTGTACTGTGAACTGTTAGAAAGTTTAAAGACGTGTGAAACATTCAACTGAAAATGGACACACTTCCCTCCGTTGCTACAGTGCATACAGATCTGAACAAAAGGAAAGAAGGAAGAACAAAGGCCCATGGGACGCTAGTGGGTAGAATCACATTTACCTTAGGAACCTCTCGTCGGATGCAGCCCCTCCCCCAACACTGACAAGATGCAGCAGCCATTGGGGATGGCAGTTAGCGGTTGGATTCCAGGTGGAATGTTGGTGTGTACCGCGAGGCTTGTTGTGGCTGGTGGATCCTAGGTAACCGGGCAGAGTTCTGTGGGTGGATCAGTGCGATGGAGGGGCTGCCGCCCTCTGTGGAGCTTGGCTTAGGTCTTTGGTCCGGGAAGCTGTGTCAGTTCGAGATACTGCTGCTGCCCAAAGACCTGAGTTCACGGGTCAGTTTCCAGAACCTGAAAGGGCAGACAGTGGAAGATCTGCCTGTCTTCAGCTTACTGGAGAGGCTCCGAGGTCCTTTCAGACTTGCCCAGTCCTGTTGAAGTCGACTTTATGGGAGACACGAAGAGAAGCTGGCCGAAAACATGGCTGCACGGATTGAGGAGAGATGCGAACACATTGATGAGAGATGTTCTGCTACAATAGAGAATACTGGCCTGGAGACAGCTGTAGAGGATAGCAGGCTCGAAAGGCATTCATGAGACATATGGAACCTCGCTGATACTAGAAGAAACATACGGAGGGCCACCGTGGACTGGAGGAAGTTCCTCAATTCTCTGCTCCAAGAACGGGTCCAAGATCCCTGACGTCTACAGAGAAGAGATGGCAGAGATGATAAAAACGCTCATGTTCTTGAAAGAGGTCAGATAATCCACACGACCCAAGGGGCAATTCCAAGCCATTCAGATCAAAGTGCACCAAGCCCAGGTAAGCCTTTTCCCAGGTTTGGGCCTAGCTATCAAGCACTTGCTCTTCCCTCCCCTCCACTCAGGCATCCATTTTGAGGGATCAGTACCTGAGCTGCAATGAAGCCAGTAAGAGAAGAGCAAGCCCCTCCTAGAATCAGAGTTCCTCTAGCTTCATCCTCTGTGAACAACAGGGAACCCCATAAAGGTCAAATACTCTCGTATGAAATAGATAGGAATTGAATACTTAGCTCCCACAAAGAAACGATGGCCTTCCGCTAGATTCAGCAAATGCTGGGATTATGTCTACTCTGGGGTGAAGGGAGTGTGGTAAGTGAGGGGAATCTTTGACTGAACTTGAATCTGTATTAGGCCTCCATTTTTCATGACAGTCTAGGTAAATATTAGAAGTCAGATAGTGAACGGAACTGTAAAAGTCGCCAATGACATGAAAGACACAGCTTATGTGGACCGTCTTTCAATTGAGTCAAGCCCCCGGGGGCAATCTATCATGGGGGTGCAGACTTGGTTGCATTCAAGTGCTTTACCCAACATGATCGGATGATTAAGCGTTCTCATCACTGATAGAAGAACACCTGGTTCTCAGTAGACTAGCATAGCTGCAGCAGGGTTCTCATAGCTATAATGCCTCTAGGTTCTTTGGATTCAAAGCTAAATGTATATATTTAGTTCGTTTCCTCTTGTATTTTCCTTGAGAGTGATGGTTCACCTTGAAATGCCAACATTGACCAGTAGGTGTCATCGGGAGTAAAGGGCACCACATGCACAAGGGAATCCAAGCTTGGGGGTTATTTCATGTTTCCATTAGTTATTTCATGGTTCCTGTTGGTTTCGGAAGCTTCAACAGCAAAGAGCTGACATGACACCTTTAACAGTTCGGACTGCTAGTTTGCATTCTATCTGTCTATGTTTTCCTTAGAGCTGACAAAATGTTACCGAAATTGACAAGTCTGGCTTCTAGGTCGATTTAGTATGTTTCAGAAACTAACTTCATTTTCGTATAACTCCCAAAACATTTATATCAATTCTATTAAATATTTAAAGACTGCAAATGAGATATCAACACAATGTCAAAACTGGAGTCTTCGGACAATCCCTCCCACCATGGCTGTATAGAAACAAAGAGATAAAAAAAATCACATTTCTGTGAAATGTATCTGGAAAGTGTTGATTCATCGATGCCCAGTTGACAGAGATGCAGTGCAACCTGCGCTCACTCGCTCCCATGGACACAGCAATGGAAACATCCACTCACCCAGCCCTTGGCACAGGACACTTGCCGAAGAGAGGTCTGTTACTTCCAAAGACAGGATGAGGCCTCAGAACACCTGGAAGCAGGAGAAGGAAAAGCAGGGAATGGATACCAGTGCATGGTCTGAGCCCTGTTGATGGAGCAGTAAAGGTGAAACTCTCTTTAACTTGGACGCACACTCTCAAGCGGACAGGAGACATGGGATTGAAGGTGATGCGCTGAGTGTTAGAAGAGTGCACAGCAGATGCTTGGCTGACAGAACTCAAAGAATCCAGTGCAAAATATCCCCACAGTTGATTCTGAGACCAAGCTCCGAGCTGCCAAATTTGAGGTAGCAGAGGCAGCGTTCAGGGAGGGATAGGGCTACGGATGGTGGCACACGCTGAGTCTCAGGGATCTGGAGTGCGTTGTGGGATGTGGTGGGTCCTATCAAGAGAGCAAACCGACCTGTGGCCCCAATGAGCAAGCAACCACCCTGGCGCGCGCAGTTGAAATTAGCGATATGTCCCATGGCCACACCCAGTGCATCTGCAGGACCAGAGACCTATTTGGCATTTGGCCAATAGAGCATGTGTGGGGCTGAATCAGAGATATTGTGCATCGGGTCTGAGGGATCCAGGGGGCCTTGGGTTTGAATTCAGAATGAAAAGCCTTAGGATCTGCTACATTCATAACCTGGGCTGTGATTATGGTTTGGTTTGAGGCACAGGATGTGCAACAGCTCTGTGGTTGCCTTCGTGCACCCGTGCCACAAGGATGAGAGAACAAGGAAGTGTGGTCCAAGACCACAGCGTGAGAAGAGGAAGGATTTCCTTCAGTTTATCTCTCAAAAGCGGATGCTACATTTTGGATGGCACCGGCACGGTTCGGCAGCGAGGACAACAAGTTCGGGCTGCGGGATCATTCCAGCAGGCCCTGATGTGTGACATCCATAGATATGCTTCCACTGGTGTTTCTGTAGTCACAGAAGCTCTTGGAAGAACTGGTTTCAGTGGGACATTCCCGTGGCACTACAAAGCACAAGCGCACACACACTCTGCTCTTCTGGAAACACTCCAAAATAACATAGAGTAGAATGCAGAGCTGAGAACCTTTAGAAGCTCCATTTCCACCAGAGGAAGTGTCCTGTGCTCTTTCAGAATTGTGAGATAAGCGTAATCAAAATGAGGCTATCCTAATCGAAATAGTATGGGGGGTTCATCACAACAAAGGCAACACCAGCAATTGGAGATAGACCAGACAACACACACAGGAACAGGACATGGCATCAATGTCTAGGAAAATTTGTCCTCACAGAAATCCCATGCAATTGTGTAGAGCCAAGTGTCTAAAGTTTTCACTTAACCAAGCCCTAGAAGTCTACATTAGATACCTGAAATTACCTGACCAGTAGAGATGATGAAATACAGTAAAAGGAAAAGGAAGTACCATTTTCAGTTCCAAAGAGATTGAAGGCCCTAAAGATAAGCTTTCAGACAACTAGACTGCAAAACGCTCTCCAGAGCAAGTATTGAAAATGGAGGTGAGGGAAACACTGAAGAACAACAGTGTCTCAGAATCACAAAAGGCAGAATACCAGAAAAGGGGAAGAGAAAGCCTTAAGACGAGCCAAATAATCTCAGAAAACTCAGTGGATGAGAAAATATCAGGGCTAACATTCCGTCTTAAGCAGACGAGATATTGCAGAGGGACGCGTGAATGACTTTGAAGACAGGGGAACAGAAATCCCTCGGTCAGAAGCACACATAGGAAAGCAAGTGCAAACCAATGAAAACATTGCTGTTGAATCCTGGTTGAAGACAAGGCATGAAAGACTAAAATTCGAAAGAGTCCCAGATGGAAAAGCAAGAGATAAAGAAACAAACAATGTTTGAAAAGTTCTGTGTAGAAAAATCAGACTGAAACTTGCTGAAAGCCAAGATAGAATCATCTAGGCGAATTCAGGAAGTACACAGCGTCCAAAAGAGGTGGAATCCCAATAGACTTAGCAGCAGCTGTATGATCCAAATCAACAAAGTTCATGAGCATCCCAGTGATTTAAAATGCGCCTGGAGGAAAGCAACAGAGTCACAAGAGAACCTCCAGAGGGGTTTCAGCTGCTATCTCAGCAGCAATATTGCAGGACAGGGAGGAGTGCCAGGACATAGACCATAGCTTGAATGGCAAAATGCTGCCATCTAGGGTAGCCTATGCCACATGACCACCATTTCTAATAACAGCAGAGCTAGAGAATGCCACAGACCTGCAAATCTTAGAAGAATTCAGCAGTTCGAAACTTATCCTAAAAGAAAGGTTGAGAATTCTCCCCTGAAGGGATAAGCAGCAAGATGAAATGGAAAGAAGAAAACCCTTATTGGAAATGCAAGAAGAGCATGAGTGGAAAAGAAGAAACAAGAAGAAGGCAAGGAGGACATCAAAACCCTAAAGATGGGAGAGGGAAGCAGGAAATCATAGGGGATTGGAAGCACTATCTTAAGGGAGTCAGCTTATATGACTCTCTGTTGGAAGCAAACGGAGAGATGCATGGCCTGACGTGTTTGCAAAGCAAACGAGAAGCAGACCAAGAAAGAATCAAACAAACAAACAACACAAAAAGGGTAGGGTAACATGAATATTCAAAAGAAATTACTCAAGGTGATGTCAAGGATCATTCAGTAAGCATCGACCCAGTATCGCGGCTTGAATGTACTCAGCACACCTGTATTCGGAAATCAGAGGCGTGCATTTATATTCGTAAATATTGATTCATATGAGCATATCGTGACCTAACCCAAATGCCGATTTGGAATCCAATGGATTCCTAGTCCGTGATATAGACTTGCAAGTCTTCCAACAGGATGAATGAATGCCATATTCTACACTACGTCGAGAAGAAATGGCACAAGCCTATAACAAGGAAAAGTAGCTCCGCAAAAGTGTACTAAGATCAAAAGAGACAGGCAGTAAAGTGCACATTGGGGATTGTATCATTCCTAGGAATTTCAGCCCCCTTGAAACAAATGGATAGATGTCCCGTGAATGCGGGTGTTTCAGCAGAAATCAACCGACGGCTATGTATTGCGGGTGTGCCCATATTACAGGAACAATAGTTTCCCTTAGTGGGTCTCTGTGTACTGTGAACTGTTAGAAAGTTTAAAGACGTGTGAAACATTCAACTGAAAATGGACACACTTCCCTCCGTTGCTACAGTGCATACAGATCTGAACAAAAGGAAAGAGGGAAGAACAAAGGCCCATGGGACGCTAGTGGGTAGAATCACATTTACCTTAGGAACCTCTCGTCGGATGCAGCCCCTCCCCCAACACTGACAAGATGCAGCAGCCATTGGGGATGGCAGTTAGCGGTTGGATTCCAGGTGGAATGTTGGTGTGTACCGCGAGGCTTGTTGTGGCTGGTGGATCCTAGGTAACCGGGCAGAGTTCTGTGGGTGGATCAGTGCGATGGAGGGGCTGCCGCCCTCTGTGGAGCTTGGCTTAGGTCTTTGGTCCGGGAAGCTGTGTCAGTTCGAGATACTGCTGCTGCCCAAAGACCTGAGTTCACGGGTCAGTTTCCAGAACCTGAAAGGGCAGACAGTGGAAGATCTGCCTGTCTTCAGCTTACTGGAGAGGCTCCGAGGTCCTTTCAGACTTGCCCAGTCCTGTTGAAGTCGACTTTATGGGAGACACGAAGAGAAGCTGGCCGAAAACATGGCTGCACGGATTGAGGAGAGATGCGAACACATTGATGAGAGATGCTCTGCTACAATAGAGAATACTGGCCTGGAGACAGCTGTAGAGGATAGCAGGCTCGAAAGGCATTCATGAGACATATTGAACCTCGCTGATACTAGCAGAAACATACGGAGGGCCACCGTGGACTGGAGGAAGTTCCTCAATTCTCTGCTCCAAGAACGGGTCCAAGATCCCTGACGTCTAAAGAGAAGAGATGGCAGAGATGATAAAATCGCTCATGTTCTTGAAAGAGGTCGGATAATCCACACGACCCAAAGGGCAATTCCAAGCCATTCAGATCAAAGTGCACCAAGCCCAGGTAAGCCTTTTCCCAGGTTTGGGCCTAGCTATCAAGCACTTGCTCTTCCCTCCCCTCCACTCAGGCATCCATTTTGAGGGATCAGTACCTGAGCTGCAATGAAGCCAGTAAGAGAAGAGCAAGCCCCTCCTAGAATCAGAGTTCCTCTAGCTTCCATCCTCTGTGAACAACAGGGAACCCCATAAAGGTCAAATACTCTCGTATGAAATAGATAGGAATTGAATACTTAGCTCCCACAAAGAAACGATGGCCTTCCGCTAGATTCAGCAAATGCTGGGATTATGTCCTCTCTGGGGTGAAGGGAGTGTGGTAAGTGAGGGGAATCTTTGACTGAACTTGAATCTGTATTAGGCCTCCGTTTTTCAAGACAGTCTAGGTAAATATTAGAAGTCAGATAGTGAACGGAACTGT
Source organism: Vicugna pacos (assembly GCF_048564905.1). Taxonomy (NCBI): domain Eukaryota; kingdom Metazoa; phylum Chordata; class Mammalia; order Artiodactyla; family Camelidae; genus Vicugna; species Vicugna pacos. The sequence goes on along the minus strand of NW_027328741.1, from coordinate 73,635,187 downwards.
AAAAGTCGCCAATGACATGAAAGACACAGCTTATGTGGACCGTCTTTCAATTGAGTCAAGCCCCCGGGGGCAATCTATCATGGGGGTGCAGACTTGGTTGCATTCAAGTGCTTTACCCGACATGATCGGATGATTAAGCGTTCTCATCACTGATAGAAGAACACCTGGTTCTCAGTAGCCTAGCATAGCTGCAGCAGGGTTCTCATAGCTATAATGCCTCTAGGTTCTTTGGATTCAAAGCTAAATGTATATATTTAGTTCGTTTCCTCTTGTATTTTCCTTGAGAGGGATGTTACACCTTGAAATGCCAACATTGACCAGTAGGTGTCATCGGGAGTAAAGGGCACCACATGCACAAGGGAATCCAAGCTTGGGGGTTATTTCATGTTTCCATTAGTTATTTCATGGTTCCTGTTGGTTTCGGAGGCTTCAACAGTAAAGAGCTGACATGACCCCTTTAACAGTTCGGACTGCTAGTTTGCATTCTATCTGTCTATGTTTTCCTTAGAGCTGACAAAATGTTACCGAAATTGACAAGTCTGGCTTCTAGGTCGATTTAGTATGTTTCAGAAACTACCTTCATTTTCGTATAACTCCCAAAACTTTTATATCAATTCTATTAAATTTTTAAAGACTGCAAATGAGATATCAACACAATGTCAAAACTGGAGTCTTCAGACAATCCCTCCCACCACGGCTGTATAGAAACAAAGAGATAAAAAAATATCACATTTCTGTGAAATGTATCTGGAAAGTGTTGATTCATCGATGCCCAGTTCACAGAGAAGCAGTGCAACCTGCGCTCACTCGCTCCCATGAACACAGCAATGGAAACATCCACTCACCCAGCCCTTGGCACAGGACACTTGCCGAAGAGAGGTCTGTTACTTCCAAAGACAGGATGAGGCCTCAGAACACCTGGAAGCAGGAGAAGGAAAAACAGGGAATGGGTACCAGTGCATGGTCTGAGCCCTGTTGATGGAGCAGTAAAGGTGAAACTCTCTTTAACTTTGACGCACACTCACAAGCGGACAGGAGACATGGGATTGAAGGTGATGCGCTGAGTGTTAGAAGAGTGCACAGCAGATGCTTGGCTGACAGAACTCAAAGAATCCAGTGCAAAATATCCCCACAGTTGATTCTGAGACCAAGCTCCGAGCTGCCAAATTTGAGGTAGCAGAGGCAGCGTTCAGGGAGGGATAGGGCTACGGATGGTGGCACACGCTGAGTCTCAGGGATCTGGAGTGCGTTGTGGGATGTGGTGGGTCCTATCAAGAGAGCAAACCGACATGTGGCCCCAATGAGCAAGCAACCACCCTGGCGCGCGCAGTTGAAATTATCGATATGTCCCATGGCCACACCCAGTGCATCTGCAGGACCAGAGACCAATTTGGCCTTTTGGCAATAGAGCATATGTGGGGCTGAATCAGAGTTATTGTGCATCGGGTCTGAGTGATCTAGTAGGCCTTGGCTTTGAATTCAGAATGAAAAGCCTTAGGATCTGCTACATTCATAACCTGGGCTGTGATTATGGTTTGGTTTGAGGCACAGGATGTTCAACAGCTCTGTGGTTGCCTTCGTGCACCCGTGCCACAAGGATGAGAGGACAAGGAAGTGTGGTCCAAGACCACAGTGTGAGAAGAGGAAGGATTTCCTTCAGTTTATCTCTCAAAAGCGGATGCTACATTTTGGATGGCACCGGCACGGTTCGGCAGCGAGGACACCAAGTTCGGGCTGCGGGATCATTCCAGCAGGCCCTGATGTGTGACATCCATAGATATGCTTCCACTGGTGTTTCTGTAGACAGAGAAGCTCTTGGAAGAACTGGTTTCAGTGGGATATTCCCGTGGCACTACAATGCACAAGCGCACTCACACTCTGCTCTTCTGGAAACACTCCAAAATAACATAGAGTAGAATGCAGAGCTGAGAACCTTTAGAAGCTCCATTTCCACCAGAGGAAGTGTCCTGTGCTCTTTCAGACTTGTGAGATAAGCGTTATCAAAATGAGGTTATCCTAATCGAAATAGTATGGGGGTTCATCACAACAAAGGCAACACCAGCAATTGGAGATAGACCAGACAACACACACAGGAACAGGACATGGCATCAATGTCTAGGAAAATTTGTCCTCACAGAAATCCCATGCAATTGTGTAGAGCCAAGTGTCTAAAGTTTTCACTTAACCAAGCCCTAGAAGTCTACATTAGATACCTGAAATTACCTGACCAGTAGAGATGAAGAAATACAGTAAAAGGAAAAGGAAGTACCATTTTCAGTTCCAAAGAGATTGAAGGCCCTAAAGATAAGCTTTCAGACAACTAGACTGCAAAACGCTCTCCAGAGCAAGTATTGAAAATGGAGGTGAGGGAAACACTGAAGAACAACAGTGTCTCAGAATCACAAAAGGCAGAATACCAGAAAAGGGGAAGAGAAAGCCTAAAGACGAGCCAAATAATCTCAGAAAACTCAGTGGATGAGAAAATATCAGGGCTAACATTCCGTCCTAAGCAGACGAGATATTGCAGAGGGACGCGTGAATGACTTTGAAGACAGGGGAACAGAAATCCCTCGGTCAGAAGCACACATAGGAAAGCAAGTGCCAACCAATGAAAACATTGCTGTTGAATCCTGGTTGAAGACAAGGCATGAAAGACTAAAATTCGAAAGAGTCCCAGATGGAAAAGCAAGAGATAAAGAAACAAACAATGTTTGAAAAGTTCTGTGTAGAAAAATCAGACTGAAACTTGCTGAAAGCCAAGATAGAATCATCTAGGCGAATTCAGGAAGTACACAGCGTCCAAAAGAGGTGGAATCCCAATAGACTTAGCAGCAGCTGTATGATCCAAATCAACAAAGTTCATGAGCATCCCAGTGATTTAAAATGCGCCTGGAGGAAAGCAACATAGTCACAAGAGAACCTCCAGAGGGGTTTCAGCTGCTATCTCAGCAGCAATATTGCAGGACAGGGAGGAGTGCCAGGACATAGACCATAGCTTGAATGGCAAAATGCTGCCATCTAGGGTAGCCTATGCCACATGACCACCATTTCTCATAACAGCAGAGCTAGAGAATGCCACAGACCTGCAAATCTTAAAAGAATTCAGCAGTTCGAAACTTATCCTATAAGAAAGGTTGAGAATTCTCCCCTGAAGGGATAAGCAGCAAGATGAAATGGAAAGAAGAAAACCCTTATTGGAAATGCAAGAAGAGCATGAGTGGAAAAGAAGAAACAAGAAGAAGGCAAGGAGGACATCAAAACCCTAAAGATGGGAGAGGGAAGCAGGAAATCATAGGGGATTGGAAGCACTATCTTAAGGGAGTCAGCTTATATGACTCTCTGTTGGAAGCAAACGGAGAGATGCATGGCCTGACGTGTTTGCAAAGCAAACGAGAAGCAGACCAAGGAAGAATCAAACAAACAAACAACACAAAAAGGGTAGGGTAACATGAATATTCAAAAGAAATTACTCAAGGTGATGTCAAGGATCATTCAGTACGCATCGACCCAGTATCGCGGCTTGAATGTACTCAGCACACCTGTATTCGGAAATCAGAGGCGTGCATTTATATTCGTAAATATTGATTCATATGAGCATATCGTGACCTAACCCAAATGCCGATTTGGAATCCAATGGATTCCTAGTCCGTGATATAGACTTGCAAGTCTTCCAACAGGATGAATGAATGCCATATTCTACACTACGTCGAGAAGAAATGGCACAAGCCTATAACAAGGAAAAGTAGCTCCGCAAAAGTGTACTAAGATCAAAAGAGACAGGCAGTAAAGTGCACATTGGGGATTGTATCATTCCTAGGAATTTCAGCCCCCTTGAAACAAATGGATAGATGTCCCGTGAATGCGGGTGTTTCAGCAGAAATCAACCGACGGCTATGTATTGCGGGTGTGCCCATATTACAGGAACAATAGTTTCCCTTAGTGGGTCTCTGTGTACTGTGAACTGTTAGAAAGTTTAAAGACGTGTGAAACATTCAACTGAAAATGGACACACTTCCCTCCGTTGCTACAGTGCATACAGATCTGAACAAAAGGAAAGAGGGAAGAACAAAGGCCCATGGGACGCTAGTGGGTAGAATCACATTTACCTTAGGAACCTCTCGTCGGATGCAGCCCCTCCCCCAACACTGACAAGATGCAGCAGCCATTGGGGATGGCAGTTAGCGGTTGGATTCCAGGTGGAATGTTGGTGTGTACCGCGAGGCTTGTTGTGGCTGGTGGATCCTAGGTAACCGGGCAGAGTTCTGTGGGTGGATCAGTGCGATGGAGGGGCTGCCGCCCTCTGTGGAGCTTGGCTTAGGTCTTTGGTCCGGGAAGCTGTGTCAGTTCGAGATACTGCTGCTGCCCAAAGACCTGAGTTCACGGGTCAGTTTCCAGAACCTGAAAGGGCAGACAGTGGAAGATCTGCCTGTCTTCAGCTTACTGGAGTGGCTCCGAGGTCCTTTCAGACTTGCCCAGTCCTGTTGAAGTCGACTTTATGGGAGACACGAAGAGAAGCTGGCCGAAAACATGGCTGCACGGATTGAGGAGAGATGCGAACACATTGATGAGAGATGTTCTGCTACAATAGAGAATACTGGCCTGGAGACAGCTGTAGAGGATAGCAGGCTCGAAAGGCATTCATGAGACATATTGAACCTCGCTGATACTAGCAGAAACATACGGAGGGCCACCGTGGACTGGAGGAAGTTCCTCAATTCTCTGCTCCAAGAACGGGTCCAAGATCCCTGACGTCTAAAGAGAAGAGATGGCAGAGATGATAAAAACGCTCATGTTCTTGAAAGAGGTCGGATAATCCACACGACCCAAGGGGCAATTCCAAGCCATTCAGATCAAAGTGCACCAAGCCCAGGTAAGCCTTTTCCCAGGTTTGGGCCTAGCTATCAAGCAGTTGCTCTTCCCTCCCATCCACTCAGGCATCCATTTTGAGGGATCAGTACCTGAGCTGCAATGAAGCCAGTAAGAGAAGAGCAAGCCCCTCCTAGAATCAGAGTTCCTATAGCTTCATCCTCTGTGAACAACAGGGAACCCCATAAAGGTCAAATACTCTCGTATGAAATAGATAGGAATTGAATACTTAGCTCCCACAAAGAAACGATGGCCTTCAGCTAGATTCAGCAAATGCTGGGATTATGTCTTCTCTGGGGTGAAGGGAGTGTGGTAAGTGAGGGGAATCTTTGACTGAACTTGAATCTGTATTAGGCCTCCGTTTTTCATGACAGTCTAGGTAAATATTAGAAGTCAGATAGTGAACGGAACTGTAAAAGTCACCAATGACATGAAAGACACAGCTTATGTGGACCGTCTTTCAATTGAGTCAAGCCCCCGGGGGCAATCTCTCATGGGAGTGCAGACTTGGTTGCATTCAAGTGCTTTACCCAACATGATCGGATGATTAAGCGTTCTCATCACTGATAGAAGAACACCTGGTTCTCAGTAGCCTAGCATAGCTGCAGCAGGGTTCTCATAGCTATAATGCCTCTAGGTTCTTTGGATTCAAAGCTAAATGTATATATTTAGTTCGTTTCCTCTTGTATTTTCCTTGAGAGGGATGTTACACCTTGAAATGCCAACATTGACCAGTAGGTGTCATCGGGAGTAAAGGGCACCACATGCACAAGGGAATCCATGCTTGGGGGTTATTTCATGTTTCCATTAGTTATTTCATGGTTCCTGTTGGTTTCGGAGGCTTCAACAGTAAAGAGCTGACATGACCCCTTTAACAGTTCGGACTGCTAGTTTGCATTCTATCTGTCTATGTTTTCCTTAGAGCTGACAAAATGTTACCGAAATGGACAAGTCTGGCTTCTAGGTCGATTAAGTATGTTTCAGAAACTAACTTCATTTTCGTATAACTCCCAAAACATTTATATCAATTCTATTAAATTTTTAAAGACTGCAAATGAGATATCAACACAATGTCAAAACTGGAGTCTTCGGACAATCCCTCCCACCACGGCTGTATAGAAACAAAGAGATAAAAAAAATCACATTTCTGTGAAATGTATCTGGAAAGTGTTGATTCATCGATGCCCAGTTGACAGAGAAGCAGTGCAACCTGCGCTCACTCGCTCCCATGGACACAGCAATGGAAACATCCACTCACCCAGCCCTTGGCACAGGACACTTGCCGAAGAGAGGTCTGTTACTTCCAAAGACAGGATGAGGCCTCAGAACACCTGGAAGCAGGAGAAGGAAAAGCAGGGAATGGATACCAGTGCATGGTCTGAGCCCTGTTGATGGAGCAGTAAAGGTGAAACTCTCTTTAACTTGGACGCACACTCTCAAGCTGACAGGAGACATGGGATTGAAGGTGATGCGCTGAGTGTTAGAAGAGTGCACAGCAGATGCTTGGCTGACAGAACTCAAAGAATCCAGTGCAAAATATCCCCACAGTTGATTCTGAGACCAAGCTCCGAGCTGCCAAATTTGAGGTAGCAGAGGCAGCGTTCAGGGAGGGATAGGGCTACGGATGGTGGCACACGCTGAGTCTCAGGGATCTGGAGTGCGTTGTGGGATGTGGTGGGTCCTATCAAGAGAGCAAACCGACCTGTGGCCCCAATGAGCAAGCAACCAACCTGGCGCGCGCAGTTGAAATTAGCGATATGTCCCATGGCCACACCTAGTGCATCTGCAGGACCAGAGACCTATTTGGCATTTGGCCAATAGAGCATGTGTGGGGCTGAATCAGAGATATTGTTCATCGGGTCTGAGGGATCCAGGGGGCCTTGGGTTTGAATTCAGAATGAAAAGCCTTAGGATCTGCTACATTCATAACCTGGGCTGTGATTATGGTTTGGTTTGAGGCACAGGATGTGCAACAGCTGTGTGGTTGCCTTCGTGCACCCGTGCCACAAGGATGAGAGGACAAGGAAGTGTGGTCCAAGACCACAGCGTGAGAAGAGGAAGGATTTCCTTCAGTTTATCTCTCAAAAGCGGATGCTACATTTTGGATGGCACCGGCACGGTTCGGCAGCGAGGACACCAAGTTCGGGCTGCGGGATCATTCCAGCAGGAGCTGATGTGTGACATCCATAGATATGCTTCCACTGGTGTTTCTGTAGTCACAGAAGCTCTTGGAAGAACTGGTTTCAGTGGGACATTCCCGTGGCACTACAAAGCACAAGCGCACTCACACTCTGCTCTTCTGGAAACACTCCAAAATAACATAGAGTAGAATGCAGAGCTGAGAACCTTTAGAAGCTCCATTTCCACCAGAGGAAGTGTCCTGTGCTCTTTCAGACTTGTGAGATAAGCGTAATCAAAATGAGGTTATCCTAATCGAAATAGTATGGGGGGTTCATCACAACAAAGGCAACACCAGCAATTGGAGATAGACCAGACAACACACACAGGAACAGGACATGGCATCAATGTCTAGGAAAATTTGTCCTCACAGAAATCCCATGCAATTGTGTAGAGCCAAGTGTCTAAAGTTTTCACTTAACCAAGCCCTAGAAGTCTACATTAGATACCTGAAATTACCTGACCAGTAGAGATGATGAAATACAGTAAAAGGAAAAGGAAGTACCATTTTCAGTTCCAAAGAGATTGAAGGCCCTAAAGATAAGCTTTCAGACAACTAGACTGCAAAACGCTCTCCAGAGCAAGTATTGAAAATGGAGGTGAGGGAAACACTGAAGAACAACATTGTCTCAGAATCACAAAAGGCAGAATACCAGAAAAGGGGAAGAGAAAGCCTAAAGACGAGCCAAATAATCTCAGAAAACTCAGTGGATGAGAAAATATCAGGGCTAACATTCCGTCCAAAGCAGACGAGATATTGCAGAGGGACGCGTGAATGACTTTGAAGACAGGGGAACAGAAATCCCTCGGTCAGAAGCACACATAGGAAAGCAAGTGCAAACCAATGAAAACATTGCTGTTGAATCCTGGTTGAAGACAAGGCATGAAAGACTAAAATTCGAAAGAGTCCCAGATGGAAAAGCAAGAGATAAAGAAACAAACAATGTTTGAAAAGTTCTGTGTAGAAAAATCAGACTGAAACTTGCTGAAAGCCAAGATAGAATCATCTAGGCGAATTCAGGAAGTACACAGCGTCCAAAAGAGGTGGAATCCCAATAGACTTAGCAGCAGCTGTATGATCCAAATCAACAAAGTTCATGAGCATCCCAGTGATTTAAAATGCGCCTGGAGGAAAGCAACAGAGTCACAAGAGAACCTCCAGAGGGGTTTCAGCTGCTATCTCAGCAGCAATATTGCAGGACAGGGAGGAGTGCCAGGACATAGACCATAGCTTGAATGGCAAAATGCTGCCATCTAGGGTAGCCTATGTCACATGAGCACCATTTCTAATAACAGCAGAGCTAGAGAATGCCACAGACCTGCAAATCTTAGAAGAATTCAGCAGTTCGAAACTTATCCTAAAAGAAAGGTTGAGAATTCTCCCCTGAAGGGATAAGCAGCAAGATGAAATGGAAAGAAGAAAACCCTTATTGGAAATGCAAGAAGAGCATGAGTGGAAAAGAAGAAACAAGAAGAAGGCAAGGAGGACATCAAAACCCTAAAGATGGGAGAGGGAAGCAGGAAATCATAGGGGATTGGAAGCACTATCTTAAGGGAGTCAGCTTATATGACTCTCTGTTGGAAGCAAACGGAGAGATGCATGGCCTGACGTGTTTGCAAAGCAAACGAGAAGCAGACCAAGAAAGAATCAAACAAACAAACAACACAAAAAGGGTAGGGTAACATGAATATTCAAAAGAAATTACTCAAGGTGATGTCAAGGATCATTCAGTACGCATCGACCCAGTATCGCGGCTTGAATGTACTCAGCACACCTGTATTCGGAAATCAGAGGCGTGCATTTATATTCGTAAATATTGATTCATATGAGCATATCGTGACCTAACCCAAATGCCGATTTGGAATCCAATGGATTCCTAGTCCGTGATATAGACTTGCAAGTCTTCCAACAGGATGAATGAATGCCATATTCTACACTACGTCGAGAAGAAATGGCACAAGCCTATAACAAGGAAAAGTAGCTCCGCAAAAGTGTACTAAGATCAAAAGAGACAGGCAGTAAAGTGCACATTGGGGATTGTATCATTCCTAGGAATTTCAGCCCCCTTGAAACAAATGGATAGATGTCCCGTGAATGCGGGTGTTTCAGCAGAAATCAACCGACGGCTATGTATTGCGGGTGTGCCCATATTACAGGAACAATAGTTTCCCTTAGTGGGTCTCTGTGTACTGTGAACTGTTAGAAAGTTTAAAGACGTGTGAAACATTCAACTGAAAATGGACACACTTCCCTCCGTTGCTACAGTGCATACAGATCTGAACAAAAGGAAAGAGGGAAGAACAAAGGCCCATGGGACGCTAGTGGGTAGAATCACATTTACCTTAGGAACCTCTCGTCGGATGCAGCCCCTCCCCCAACACTGACAAGATGCAGCAGCCATTGGGGATGGCAGTTAGCGGTTGGATTCCAGGTGGAATGTTGGTGTGTACCGCGAGGCTTGTTGTGGCTGGTGGATCCTAGGTAACCGGGCAGAGTTCTGTGGGTGGATCAGTGCGATGGAGGGGCTGCCGCCCTCTGTGGAGCTTGGCTTAGGTCTTTGGTCCGGGAAGCTGTGTCAGTTCGAGATACTGCTGCTGCCCAAAGACCTGAGTTCACGGGTCAGTTTCCAGAACCTGAAAGGGCAGACAGTGGAAGATCTGCCTGTCTTCAGCTTACTGGAGTGGCTCCGAGGTTCTTTCAGACTTGCCCAGTCCTGTTGAAGTCGACTTTATGGGAGACACGAAGAGAAGCTGGCCGAAAACATGGCTGCACGGATTGAGGAGAGATGCGAACACATTGATGAGAGATGTTCTGCTACAATAGAGAATACTGGCCTGGAGACAGCTGTAGAGGATAGCAGGCTCGAAAGGCATTCATGAGACATATTGAACCTCGCTGATACTAGCAGAAACATACGGAGGGCCACCGTGGACTGGAGGAAGTTCCTCAATTCTCTGCTCCTAGAACGGGTCCAAGATCCCTGACGTCTAAAGAGAAGAGATGGCAGAGATGATAAAAACGCTCATGTTCTTGAAAGAGGTCGGATAATCCACACGACCCAAGGGGCAATTCCAAGCCATTCAGATCAAAGTGCACCAAGCCCAGGTAAGCCTTTTCCCAGGTTTGGGCCTAGCTATCAAGCACTTGCTCTTCCCTCCCCTCCACTCAGGCATCCATTTTGAGGGATCAGTACCTGAGCTGCAATGAAGCCAGTAAGAGAAGAGCAAGCCCCTCCTAGAATCAGAGTTCCTCTAGCTTCATCCTCTGTGAACAACAGGGAACCCCATAAAGGTCAAATACTCTCGTATGAAATAGATAGGAATTGAATACTTAGCTCCCACAAAGAAACGATGGCCTTCCGCTAGATTCAGCAAATGCTGGGATTATGTCCTCTCTGGGGTGAAGGGAGTGTGGTAAGTGAGGGGAATCTTTGACTGAACTTGAATCTGTATTAGGCCTCCGTTTTTCAAGACAGTCTAGGTAAATATTAGAAGTCAGATAGTGAACGGAACTGTAAAAGTCGCCAATGACATGAAAGACACAGCTTATGTGGACCGTCTTTCAATTGAGTCAAGCCCCCGGGGGCAATCTATCATGGGGGTGCAGGCTTGGTTGCATTCAAGTGCTTTACCCAACATGATCGGATGATTAAGCGTTCTCATCACTGATAGAAGAACACCTGGTTCTCAGTAGCCTAGCATAGCTGCAGCAGGGTTCTCATAGCTATAATGCCTCTAGGTTCTTTGGATTCAAAGCTAAATGTATATATTTAGTTCGTTTCCTCTTGTATTTTCCTTGAGAGGGATGGTACACCTTGAAATGCCAACATTGACCAGTAGGTGTCATCGGGAGTAAAGGGCACCACATGCACAAGGGAATCCAAGTTTGGGGGTTATTTCATGTTTCCATTAGTTATTTCATGGTTCCTGTTGGTTTCGGAGGCTTCAACAGTAAAGAGCTGACAGGACCCCTTTAACAGTTCGGACTGGTAGTTTGCATTCTATCTGTCTATGTTTTCCTTAGAGCTGACAAAATGTTACCGAAATTGACAAGTCTGGCTTCTAGGTCGATTTAGTATGTTTCAGAAACTAACTTCATTTTCGTATAACTCCCAAAACATTTATATCAATTCTATTAAATTTTTAAAGACTGCAAATGAGATATCAACACAATGTCAAAACTGGAGTCTTCGGACAATCCCTCCCACCACGGCTGTATAGAAACAAAGAGATAAAAAAAAATCACATTTCTGTGAAATGTATCTGGAAAGTGTTGATTCATCGATGCCCAGTTGACAGAGAAGCAGTGCAACCTGCGCTCACTCGCTCCCATGGACACAGCAATGGAAACATCCACTCACCCAGCCCTTGGCACAGGACACTTGCCGAAGAGAGGTCTGTTACTTCCAAAGACAGGATGAGGCCTCAGAACACCTGGAAGCAGGAGAAGGAAAAGCAGGGAATGGATACCAGTGCATGGTCTGAGCCCTGTTGATGGAGCAGTAAAGGTGAAACTCTCTTTAACTTGGACGCACACTCTCAAGCGGACAGGAGACATGGGATTGAAGGTGATGCGCTGAGTGTTAGAAGAGTGCACAGCAGATGCTTGGCTGACAGAACTCAAAGAATCCAGTGCAAAATATCCCCACAGTTGATTCTGAGACCAAGCTCCGAGCTGCCAAATTTGAGGTAGCAGAGGCAGCGTTCAGGGAGGGATAGGGCTACGGATGGTGGCACACGCTGAGTCTCAGGGATCTGGAGTGCGTTGTGGGATGTGGTGGGTCCTATCAAGAGAGCAAACCGACCTGTGGCCCCAATGAGCAAGCAACCACCCTGGCGCGTGCAGTTGAAATTAGCGATATGTCCCATGGCCACACCCAGTGCATCTGCAGGACCAGAGACCAATTTGGCCTTTTGGCAATAGAGCATATGTGGGGCTGAATCAGAGATATTGTGCATCGGGTCTGAGGGATCCAGGGGGCCTTGGGTTTGAATTCAGAATGAAAAGCCTTAGGATCTGCTACATTCATAACCTGGGCTGTGATTATGGTTTGGTTTGAGGCACAGGAAGTGCAACAGCTCTGTGGTTGCCTTCGTGCACCCGTGCCACAAGGATGAGAGGACAAGGAAGTGTGGTCCAAGACCACAGCGTGAGAAGAGGAAGGATTTCCTTCAGTTTATCTCTCAAAAGCGGATGCTACGTTTTGGATGGCACCGGCACGGTTCGGCAGCGAGGACACCAAGTTCGGGCTGCGGGATCATTCCAGCAGGCCCTGATGTGTGACATCCATAGATATGCTTCCACTGGTGTTTCTGTAGACAGAGAAGCTCTTGGAAGACCTGGTTTCAGTGGGACATTCCCGTGGCACTACAAAGCACAAGCGCACTCACACTCTGCTCTTCTGGAAACACTCCAAAATAACATAGAGTAGAATGCAGAGCTGAGAACCTTTAGAAGCTCCATTTCCACCGAAGAAGTGTCCTGTGCTCTTTCAGACTTGTGAGATAAGCGTAATCAAAATGAGGTTATCATAATCGAAATAGTATGGGGGGTTCATCACAACAAAGGCAACACCAGCAATTGGAGATAGACCAGACAACACACACAGGAACAGGACATGGCATCAATGTCTAGGAAAATTTGTCCTCACAGAAATCCCATGCAATTGTGTAGAGCCAAGTGTCTAAAGTTTTCACTTAACCAAGCCCTAGAAGTCTACATTAGATACCTGAAATTACCTGACCAGTAGAGATGAAGAAATACAGTAAAAGGAAAAGGAAGTACCATTTTCAGTTCCAAAGAGATTGAAGGCCCTAAAGATAAGCTTTCAGACAACTAGACTGCAAAACGCTCTCCAGAGCAAGTATTGAAAATGGAGGTGAGGGAAACACTGAAGAACAACAGTGTCTCAGAATCACAAAAGGCAGAATACCAGAAAAGGGGAAGAGAAAGCCTAAAGACGAGCCAAATAATCTCAGAAAACTCAGTGGATGAGAAAATATCAGGGCTAACATTCCGTCCTAAGCAGACGAGATATTGCAGAGGGACACGTGAATGACTTTGAAGACAGGGGAACAGAAATCCCTCGGTCAGAAGCACACATAGGAAAGCAAGTGCAAACCAATGAAAACATTGCTGTTGAATCCTGGTTGAAGACAAGGCATGAAAGACTAAAATTCGAAAGAGTCCCAGATGGAAAAGCAAGAGATAAAGAAACAAACAATGTTTGAAAAGTTCTGTGTAGAAAAATCAGACTGAAACTTGCTGAAAGCCAAGATAGAATCATCTAGGCGAATTCAGGAAGTACACAGCGTCCAAAAGAGGTGGAATCCCAATAGACTTAGCAGCAGCTGTATGATCCAAATCAACAAAGTTCATGAGCATCCCAGTGATTTAAAATGCGCCTGGAGGAAAGCAACATAGTCACAAGAGAACCTCCAGAGGGGTTTCAGCTGCTATCTCAGCAGCAATATTGCAGGACAGGGAGGAGTGCCAGGACATAGACCATAGCTTGAATGGCAAAATGCTGCCATCTAGGGTAGCCTATGCCACATGACCACCATTTCTAATAACAGCAGAGCTAGAGAATGCCACAGACCTGCAAATCTTAAAAGAATTCAGCAGTTCAAAACTTATCCTAAAAGAAAGGTTGAGAATTCTCCCCTGAAGGGATAAGCAGCAAGACGAAATGGAAAGAAGAAAACCCTTATTGGAAATGCAAGAAGAGCATGAGTGGAAAAGAAGAAACAAGAAGAAGGCAAGGAGGACATCAAAACCCTAAAGATGGGAGAGGGAAGCAGGAAATCATAGGGGATTGGAAGCACTATCTTAAGGGAGTCAGCTTATATGACTCTCTGTTGGAAGCAAACGGAGAGATGCATGGCCTGACGTGTTTGCAAAGCAAACGAGAAGCAGACCAAGAAAGAATCAAACAAACAAACAACACAAAAAGGGTAGGGTAACATGAATATTCAAAAGAAATTACTCAAGGTGATGTCAAGGATCATTCAGTACGCATCGACCCAGTATCGCGGCTTGAATGTACTCAGCACACCTGTATTCGGAAATCAGAGGCGTGCATTTATATTCGTAAATATTGATTCATATGAGCATATCGTGACCTAACCCAAATGCCGATTTGGAATCCAATGGATTCCTAGTCCGTGATATAGACTTGCAAGTCTTCCAACAGGATGAATGAATGCCATATTCTACACTACGTCGAGAAGAAATGGCACAAGCCTATAACAAGGAAAAGTAGCTCCGCAAAAGTGTACTAAGATCAAAAGAGACAGGCAGTAAAGTGCACATTGGGGATTGTATCATTCCTAGGAATTTCAGCCCCCTTGAAACAAATGGATAGATGTCCCGTGAATGCGGGTGTTTCAGCAGAAATCAACCGACGGCTATGTATTGCGGGTGTGCCCATATTACAGGAACAATAGTTTCCCTTAGTGGGTCTCTGTGTACTGTGAACTGTTAGAAAGTTTAAAGACGTGTGAAACATTCAACTGAAAATGGACACACTTCCCTCCGTTGCTACAGTGCATACAGATCTGAACAAAAGGAAAGAGGGAAGAACAAAGGCCCATGGGACGCTAGTGGGTAGAATCACATTTACCTTAGGAACCTCTCGTCGGATGCAGCCCCTCCCCCAACACTGACAAGATGCAGCAGCCATTGGGGATGGCAGTTAGCGGTTGGATTCCAGGTGGAATGTTGGTGTGTACCGCGAGGCTTGTTGTGGCTGGTGGATCCTAGGTAACCGGGCAGAGTTCTGTGGGTGGATCAGTGCGATGGAGGGGCTGCCGCCCTCTGTGGAGCTTGGCTTAGGTCTTTGGTCCGGGAAGCTGTGTCAGTTCGAGATACTGCTGCTGCCCAAAGACCTGAGTTCACGGGTCAGTTTCCAGAACCTGAAAGGGCAGACAGTGGAAGATCTGCCTGTCTTCAGCTTACTGGAGAGGCTCCGAGGTCCTTTCAGACTTGCCCAGTCCTGTTGAAGTCGACTTTATGGGAGACACGAAGAGAAGCTGGCCGAAAACATGGCTGCACGGATTGAGGAGAGATGCGAACACATTGATGAGAGATGTTCTGCTACAATAGAGAATACTGGCCTGGAGACAGCTGTAGAGGATAGCAGGCTCGAAAGGCATTCATGAGACATATTGAACCTCGCTGATACTAGCAGAAACATACGGAGGGCCACCGTGGACTGGAGGAAGTTCCTCAATTCTCTGCTCCAAGAACGGGTCCAAGATCCCTGACGTCTAAAGAGAAGAGATGGCAGAGATGATAAAAACGCTCATGTTCTTGAAAGAGGTCGGATAATCCACACGACCCAAGGGGCAATTCCAAGCCATTCAGATCAAAGTGCACCAAGCCCAGGTAAGCCTTTTCCCAGGTTTGGGCCTAGCTATCAAGCACTTGCTCTTCCCTCCCCTCCACTCAGGCATCCATTTTGAGGGATCAGTACCTGAGCTGCAATGAAGCCAGTAAGAGAAGAGCAAGCCCCTCCTAGAATCAGAGTTCCTCTAGCTTCATCCTCTGTGAACAACAGGGAACCCCATAAAGGTAAAATACTCTCGTATGAAATAGATAGGAATTGAATACTTAGCTCCCACAAAGAAACGATGGCCTTCCGCTAGATTCAGCAAATGCTGGGATTATGTCCTTTCTGGGGTGAAGGGAGTGCGGTAAGTGAGGGGAATCTTTGACTGAACTTGAATCTGTATTAGGCCTCCGTTTTTCAAGACAGTCTAGGTAAATATTAGAAGTCAGATAGTGAACGGAACTGTAAAAGTCGCCAATGACATGAAAGACACAGCTTATGTGGACCGTCTTTCAATTGAGTCAAGCCCCCGGGGGCAATCTATCATGGGGGTGCAGACTTGGTTGCATTCAAGTGCTTTACCCGACATGATCGGATGATTAAGCGTTCTCATCACTGATAGAAGAACACCTGGTTCTCAGTAGCCTAGCATAGCTGCAGCAGGGTTCTCATAGCTATAATGCCTCTAGGTTCTTTGGATTCAAAGCTAAATGTATATATTTAGTTCGTTTCCTCTTGTATTTTCCTTGAGAGGGATGTTACACCTTGAAATGCCAACATTGACCAGTAGGTGTCATCGGGAGTAAAGGGCACCACATGCACAAGGGAATCCAAGCTTGGGGGTTATTTCATGTTTCCATTAGTTATTTCATGGTTCCTGTTGGTTTCGGAGGCTTCAACAGTAAAGAGCTGACATGACCCCTTTAACAGTTCGGACTGCTAGTTTGCATTCTATCTGTCTATGTTTTCCTTAGAGCTGACCAAATGTTACCGAAATTGACAAGTCTGGCTTCTAGGTCGATTTAGTATGTTTCAGAAACTAACTTCATTTTCGTATAACTCCCAAAACATTTATATCAATTCTATTAAATTTTTAAAGAATGCAAATGAGATATCAACACAATGTCAAAACTGGAGTCTTCGGACAATCCCTCCCACCACGGCTGTATAGAAACAAAGAGATAAAAAAAATCACATTTCTGTGAAATGTATCTGGAAAGTGTTGATTCATCGATGCCCAGTTGACAGAGAAGCAGTGCAACCTGCGCTCACTCGCTCCCATGGACACAGCAATGGAAACATCCACTCACCCAGCCCTTGGCACAGGACACTTGCCGAAGAGAGGTCTGTTACTTCCAAAGACAGGATGAGGCCTCAGAACACCTGGAAGCAGGAGAAGGAAAAGCAGGGAATGGATACCAGTGCATGGTCTGAGCCCTGTTGATGGAGCAGTAAAGGTGAAACTCTCTTTAACTTGGACGCACACTCTCAAGCGGACAGGAGACATGGGATTGAAGGTGATGCGCTGAGTGTTAGAAGAGTGCACAGCAGATGCTTGGCTGACAGAACTCAAAGAATCCAGTGCAAAATATCCCCACAGTTGATTCTGAGACCAAGCTCCGAGCTGCCAAATTTGAGGTAGCAGAGGCAGCGTTCAGGGAGGGATAGGGCTACGGATGGTGGCACACGCTGAGTCTCAGGGATCTGGAGTGCGTTGTGGGATGTGGTGGGTCCTATCAAGACAGCAAACCGACCTGTGGCCCCAATGAGCAAGCAACCACCCTGGCGCGCGCAGTTGAAATTAGCGATATGTCCCATGGCCACACCCAGTGCATCTGCAGGACCAGAGACCAATTTGGCCTTTTGGCAATAGAGCATATGTGGGGCTGAATCAGAGATATTGTGCATCGGGTCTGAGGGATCCAGGGGGCCTTGGGTTTGAATTCAGAATGAAAAGCCTTAGGATCTGCTACATTCATAACCTGGGCTGTGATTATGGTTTGGTTTGAGGCACAGGAAGTGCAACAGCTCTGTGGTTGCCTTCGTGCACCCGTGCCACAAGGATGAGAGGACAAGGAAGTGTGGTCCAAGACCACAGCGTGAGAAGAGGAAGGATTTCCTTCAGTTTATCTCTCAAAAGCGGATGCTACGTTTTGGATGGCACCGGCACGGTTCGGCAGCGAGGACACCAAGTTCGGGCTGCGGGATCATTCCAGCAGGCCCTGATGTGTGACATCCATAGATATGCTTCCACTGGTGTTTCTGTAGACAGAGAAGCTCTTGGAAGACCTGGTTTCAGTGGGACATTCCCGTGGCACTACAAAGCACAAGCGCACTCACACTCTGCTCTTCTGGAAACACTCCAAAATAACATAGAGTAGAATGCAGAGCTGAGAACCTTTAGAAGCTCCATTTCCACCGAAGAAATGTCCTGTGCTCTTTCAGACTTGTGAGATAAGCGTAATCAAAATGAGGTTATCCTAATCGAAATATTATGGGGAGTTCATCACAACAAAGGCAACACCAGCAATTGGAGATAGACCAGACAACACACACAGGAACAGGACATGGCATCAATGTCTAGGAAAATTTGTCCTCACAGAAATCCCATGCAATTGTGTAGAGCCAAGTGTCTAAAGTTTTCACTTAACCAAGCCCTAGAAGTCTACATTAGATACCTGAAATTACCTGACCAGTAGAGATGAAGAAATACAGTAAAAGGAAAAGGAAGTACCATTTTCAGTTCCAAAGAGATTGAAGGCCCTAAAGATAAGCTTTCAGACAACTAGACTGCAAAACGCTCTCCAGAGCAAGTATTGAAAATGGAGGTGAGGGAAACACTGAAGAACAACAGTGTCTCAGAATCACAAAAGGCAGAATACCAGAAAAGGGGAAGAGAAAGCCTAAAGACGAGCCAAATAATCTCAGAAAACTCAGTGGATGAGAAAATATCAGGGCTAACATTCCGTCCTAAGCAGACGAGATATTGCAGAGGGACACGTGAATGACTTTGAAGACAGGGGAACAGAAATCCCTCGGTCAGAAGCACACATAGGAAAGCAAGTGCAAACCAATGAAAACATTGCTGTTGAATCCTGGTTGAAGACAAGGCATGAAAGACTAAAATTCGAAAGAGTCCCAGATGGAAAAGCAAGAGATAAAGAAACAAACAATGTTTGAAAAGTTCTGTGTAGAAAAATCAGACTGAAACTTGCTGAAAGCCAAGATAGAATCATCTAGGCGAACTCAGGAAGTACACAGCGTCCAAAAGAGGTGGAATCCCAATAGACTTAGCAGCAGCTGTATGATCCAAATCAACAAAGTTCATGAGCATCCCAGTGATTTAAAATGCGCCTGGAGGAAAGCAACATAGTCACAAGAGAACCTCCAGAGGGGTTTCAGCTGCTATCTCAGCAGCAATATTGCAGGACAGGGAGGAGTGCCAGGACATAGACCATAGCTTGAATGGCAAAATGCTGCCATCTAGGGTAGCCTATGCCACATGACCACCATTTCTAATAACAGCAGAGCTAGAGAATGCCACAGACCTGCAAATCTTAAAAGAATTCAGCAGTTCAAAACTTATCCTAAAAGAAAGGTTGAGAATTCTCCCCTGAAGGGATAAGCAGCAAGACGAAATGGAAAGAAGAAAACCCTTATTGGAAATGCAAGAAGAGCATGAGTGGAAAAGAAGAAACAAGAAGAAGGCAAGGAGGACATCAAAACCCTAAAGATGGGAGAGGGAAGCAGGAAATCATAGGGGATTGGAAGCACTATCTTAAGGGAGTCAGCTTATATGACTCTCTGTTGGAAGCAAACGGAGAGATGCATGGCCTGACGTGTTTGCAAAGCAAACGAGAAGCAGACCAAGAAAGAATCAAACAAACAAACAACACAAAAAGGGTAGGGTAACATGAATATTCAAAAGAAATTACTCAAGGTGATGTCAAGGATCATTCAGTACGCATCGACCCAGTATCGCGGCTTGAATGTACTCAGCACACCTGTATTCGGAAATCAGAGGCGTGCATTTATATTCGTAAATATTGATTCATATGAGCATATCGTGACCTAACCCAAATGCCGATTTGGAATCCAATGGATTCCTAGTCCGTGATATAGACTTGCAAGTCTTCCAACAGGATGAATGAATGCCATATTCTACACTACGTCGAGAAGAAATGGCACAAGCCTATAACAAGGAAAAGTAGCTCCGCAAAAGTGTACTAAGATCAAAAGAGACAGGCAGTAAAGTGCACATTGGGGATTGTATCATTCCTAGGAATTTCAGCCCCCTTGAAACAAATGGATAGATGTCCCGTGAATGCGGGTGTTTCAGCAGAAATCAACCGACGGCTATGTATTGCGGGTGTGCCCATATTACAGGAACAATAGTTTCCCTTAGTGGGTCTCTGTGTACTGTGAACTGTTAGAAAGTTTAAAGACGTGTGAAACATTCAACTGAAAATGGACACACTTCCCTCCGTTGCTACAGTGCATACAGATCTGAACAAAAGGAAAGAGGGAAGAACAAAGGCCCATGGGACGCTAGTGGGTAGAATCACATTTACCTTAGGAACCTCTCGTCGGATGCAGCCCCTCCCCCAACACTGACAAGATGCAGCAGCCATTGGGGATGGCAGTTAGCGGTTGGATTCCAGGTGGAATGTTGGTGTGTACCGCGAGGCTTGTTGTGGCTGGTGGATCCTAGGTAACCGGGCAGAGTTCTGTGGGTGGATCAGTGCGATGGAGGGGCTGCCGCCCTCTGTGGAGCTTGGCTTAGGTCTTTGGTCCGGGAAGCTGTGTCAGTTCGAGATACTGCTGCTGCCCAAAGACCTGAGTTCACGGGTCAGTTTCCAGAACCTGAAAGGGCAGACAGTGGAAGATCTGCCTGTCTTCAGCTTACTGGAGAGGCTCCGAGGTCCTTTCAGACTTGCCCAGTCCTGTTGAAGTCGACTTTATGGGAGACACGAAGAGAAGCTGGCCGAAAACATGGCTGCACGGATTGAGGAGAGATGCGAACACATTGATGAGAGATGTTCTGCTACAATAGAGAATACTGGCCTGGAGACAGCTGTAGAGGATAGCAGGCTCGAAAGGCATTCATGAGACATATTGAACCTCGCTGATACTAGCAGAAACATACGGAGGGCCACCGTGGACTGGAGGAAGTTCCTCAATTCTCTGCTCCAAGAACGGGTCCAAGATCCCTGACGTCTAAAGAGAAGAGATGGCAGAGATGATAAAAACGCTCATGTTCTTGAAAGAGGTCGGATAATCCACACGACCCAAGGGGCAATTCCAAGCCATTCAGATCAAAGTGCACCAAGCCCAGGTAAGCCTTTTCCCAGGTTTGGGCCTAGCTATCAAGCACTTGCTCTTCCCTCCCCTCCACTCAGGCATCCATTTTGAGGGATCAGTACCTGAGCTGCAATGAAGCCAGTAAGAGAAGAGCAAGCCCCTCCTAGAATCAGAGTTCCTCTAGCTTCATCCTCTGTGAACAACAGGGAACCCCATAAAGGTAAAATACTCTCGTATGAAATAGATAGGAATTGAATACTTAGCTCCCACAAAGAAACGATGGCCTTCCGCTAGATTCAGCAAATGCTGGGATTATGTCCTTTCTGGGGTGAAGGGAGTGCGGTAAGTGAGGGGAATCTTTGACTGAACTTGAATCTGTATTAGGCCTCCGTTTTTCAAGACAGTCTAGGTAAATATTAGAAGTCAGATAGTGAACGGAACTGTAAAAGTCGCCAATGACATGAAAGACACAGCTTATGTGGACCGTCTTTCAATTGAGTCAAGCCCCCGGGGGCAATCTATCATGGGGGTGCAGACTTGGTTGCATTCAAGTGCTTTACCCGACATGATCGGATGATTAAGCGTTCTCATCACTGATAGAAGAACACCTGGTTCTCAGTAGCCTAGCATAGCTGCAGCAGGGTTCTCATAGCTATAATGCCTCTAGGTTCTTTGGATTCAAAGCTAAATGTATATATTTAGTTCGTTTCCTCTTGTATTTTCCTTGAGAGGGATGTTACACCTTGAAATGCCAACATTGACCAGTAGGTGTCATCGGGAGTAAAGGGCACCACATGCACAAGGGAATCCAAGCTTGGGGGTTATTTCATGTTTCCATTAGTTATTTCATGGTTCCTGTTGGTTTCGGAGGCTTCAACAGTAAAGAGCTGACATGACCCCTTTAACAGTTCGGACTGCTAGTTTGCATTCTATCTGTCTATGTTTTCCTTAGAGCTGACCAAATGTTACCGAAATTGACAAGTCTGGCTTCTAGGTCGATTTAGTATGTTTCAGAAACTAACTTCATTTTCGTATAACTCCCAAAACATTTATATCAATTCTATTAAATTTTTAAAGAATGCAAATGAGATATCAACACAATGTCAAAACTGGAGTCTTCGGACAATCCCTCCCACCACGGCTGTATAGAAACAAAGAGATAAAAAAAATCACATTTCTGTGAAATGTATCTGGAAAGTGTTGATTCATCGATGCCCAGTTGACAGAGAAGCAGTGCAACCTGCGCTCACTGGCTCCCATGGACACAGCAATGGAAACATCCACTCACCCAGCCCTTGGCACAGGACACTTGCCGAAGAGAGGTCTGTTACTTCCAAAGACAGGATGAGGCCTCAGAACACCTGGAAGCAGGAGAAGGAAAAGCAGGGAATGGATACCAGTGCATGGTCTGAGCCCTGTTGATGGAGCAGTAAAGGTGAAACTCTCTTTAACTTGGACGCACACTCTCAAGCGGACAGGAGACATGGGATTGAAGGTGATGCGCTGAGTGTTAGAAGAGTGCACAGCAGATGCTTGGCTGACAGAACTCAAAGAATCCAGTGCAAAATATCCCCACAGTTGATTCTGAGACCAAGCTCCGAGCTGCCAAATTTGAGGTAGCAGAGGCAGCGTTCAGGGAGGGATAGGGCTACGGATGGTGGCACACGCTGAGTCTCAGGGATCTGGAGTGCGTTGTGGGATGTGGTGGGTCCTATCAAGAGAGCAAACCGACCTGTGGCCCCAATGAGCAAGCAACCACCCTGGCGCGCGCAGTTGAAATTAGCGATATGTCCCATGGCCACACCCAGTGCATCTGCAGGACCAGAGACCAATTTGGCCTTTTGGCAATAGAGCATATGTGGGGCTGAATCAGAGATATTGTGCATCGGGTCTGAGGGATCCAGGGGGCCTTGGGTTTGAATTCAGAATGAAAAGCCTTAGGATCTGCTACATTCATAACCTGGGCTGTGATTATGGTTTGGTTTGAGGCACAGGAAGTGCAACAGCTCTGTGGTTGCCTTCGTGCACCCGTGCCACAAGGATGAGAGGACAAGGAAGTGTGGTCCAAGACCACAGCGTGAGAAGAGGAAGGATTTCCTTCAGTTTATCTCTCAAAAGCGGATGCTACGTTTTGGATGGCACCGGCACGGTTCGGCAGCGAGGACACCAAGTTCGGGCTGCGGGATCATTCCAGCAGGCCCTGATGTGTGACATCCATAGATATGCTTCCACTGGTGTTTCTGTAGACAGAGAAGCTCTTGGAAGACCTGGTTTCAGTGGGACATTCCCGTGGCACTACAAAGCACAAGCGCACTCACACTCTGCTCTTCTGGAAACACTCCAAAATAACATAGAGTAGAATGCAGAGCTGAGAACCTTTAGAAGCTCCATTTCCACCGAAGAAGTGTCCTGTGCTCTTTCAGACTTGTGAGATAAGCGTAATCAAAATGAGGTTATCCTAATCGAAATATTATGGGGAGTTCATCACAACAAAGGCAACACCAGCAATTGGAGATAGACCAGACAACACACACAGGAACAGGACATGGCATCAATGTCTAGGAAAATTTGTCCTCACAGAAATCCCATGCAATTGTGTAGAGACAAGTGTCTAAAGTTTTCACTTAACCAAGCCCTAGAAGTCTACATTAGATACCTGAAATTACCTGACCAGTAGAGATGAAGAAATACAGTAAAAGGAAAAGGAAGTACCATTTTCAGTTCCAAAGAGATTGAAGGCCCTAAAGATAAGCTTTCAGACAACTAGACTGCAAAACGCTCTCCAGAGCAAGTATTGAAAATGGAGGTGAGGGAAACACTGAAGAACAACAGTGTCTCAGAATCACAAAAGGCAGAATACCAGAAAAGGGGAAGAGAAAGCCTAAAGACGAGCCAAATAATCTCAGAAAACTCAGTGGATGAGAAAATATCAGGGCTAACATTCCGTCCTAAGCAGACGAGATATTGCAGAGGGACACGTGAATGACTTTGAAGACAGGGGAACAGAAATCCCTCGGTCAGAAGCACACATAGGAAAGCAAGTGCAAACCAATGAAAACATTGCTGTTGAATCCTGGTTGAAGACAAGGCATGAAAGACTAAAATTCGAAAGAGTCCCAGATGGAAAAGCAAGAGATAAAGAAACAAACAATGTTTGAAAAGTTCTGTGTAGAAAAATCAGACTGAAACTTGCTGAAAGCCAAGATAGAATCATCTAGGCGAATTCAGGAAGTACACAGCGTCCAAAAGAGGTGGAATCCCAATAGACTTAGCAGCAGCTGTATGATCCAAATCAACAAAGTTCATGAGCATCCCAGTGATTTAAAATGCGCCTGGAGGAAAGCAACATAGTCACAAGAGAACCTCCAGAGGGGTTTCAGCTGCTATCTCAGCAGCAATATTGCAGGACAGGGAGGAGTGCCAGGACATAGACCATAGCTTGAATGGCAAAATGCTGCCATCTAGGGTAGCCTATGCCACATGACCACCATTTCTAATAACAGCAGAGCTAGAGAATGCCACAGACCTGCAAATCTTAAAAGAATTCAGCAGTTCAAAACTTATCCTAAAAGAAAGGTTGAGAATTCTCCCCTGAAGGGATAAGCAGCAAGACGAAATGGAAAGAAGAAAACCCTTATTGGAAATGCAAGAAGAGCATGAGTGGAAAAGAAGAAACAAGAAGAAGGCAAGGAGGACATCAAAACCCTAAAGATGGGAGAGGGAAGCAGGAAATCATAGGGGATTGGAAGCACTATCTTAAGGGAGTCAGCTTATATGACTCTCTGTTGGAAGCAAACGGAGAGATGCATGGCCTGACGTGTTTGCAAAGCAAACGAGAAGCAGACCAAGAAAGAATCAAACAAACAAACAACACAAAAAGGGTAGGGTAACATGAATATTCAAAAGAAATTACTCAAGGTGATGTCAAGGATCATTCAGTACGCATCGACCCAGTATCGCGGCTTGAATGTACTCAGCACACCTGTATTCGGAAATCAGAGGCGTGCATTTATATTCGTAAATATTGATTCATATGAGCATATCGTGACCTAACCCAAATGCCGATTTGGAATCCAATGGATTCCTAGTCCGTGATATAGACTTGCAAGTCTTCCAACAGGATGAATGAATGCCATATTCTACACTACGTCGAGAAGAAATGGCACAAGCCTATAACAAGGAAAAGTAGCTCCGCAAAAGTGTACTAAGATCAAAAGAGACAGGCAGTAAAGTGCACATTGGGGATTGTATCATTCCTAGGAATTTCAGCCCCCTTGAAACAAATGGATAGATGTCCCGTGAATGCGGGTGTTTCAGCAGAAATCAACCGACGGCTATGTATTGCGGGTGTGCCCATATTACAGGAACAATAGTTTCCCTTAGTGGGTCTCTGTGTACTGTGAACTGTTAGAAAGTTTAAAGACGTGTGAAACATTCAACTGAAAATGGACACACTTCCCTCCGTTGCTACAGTGCATACAGATCTGAACAAAAGGAAAGAGGGAAGAACAAAGGCCCATGGGACGCTAGTGGGTAGAATCACATTTACCTTAGGAACCTCTCGTCGGATGCAGCCCCTCCCCCAACACTGACAAGATGCAGCAGCCATTGGGGATGGCAGTTAGCGGTTGGATTCCAGGTGGAATGTTGGTGTGTACCGCGAGGCTTGTTGTGGCTGGTGGATCCTAGGTAACCGGGCAGAGTTCTGTGGGTGGATCAGTGCGATGGAGGGGCTGCCGCCCTCTGTGGAGCTTGGCTTAGGTCTTTGGTCCGGGAAGCTGTGTCAGTTCGAGATACTGCTGCTGCCCAAAGACCTGAGTTCACGGGTCAGTTTCCAGAACCTGAAAGGGCAGACAGTGGAAGATCTGCCTGTCTTCAGCTTACTGGAGAGGCTCCGAGGTCCTTTCAGACTTGCCCAGTCCTGTTGAAGTCGACTTTATGGGAGACACGAAGAGAAGCTGGCCGAAAACATGGCTGCACGGATTGAGGAGAGATGCGAACACATTGATGAGAGATGTTCTGCTACAATAGAGAATACTGGCCTGGAGACAGCTGTAGAGGATAGCAGGCTCGAAAGGCATTCATGAGACATATTGAACCTGGCTGATACTAGCAGAAACATACGGAGGGCCACCGTGGACTGGAGGAAGTTCCTCAATTCTCTGCTCCAAGAACGGGTCCAAGATCCCTGACATCTAAAGAGAAGAGATGGCAGAGATGATAAAAACGCTCATGTTCTTGAAAGAGGTCAGATAATCCACACGACCCAAGGGGCAATTCCAAGCCATTCAGATCAAAGTGCACCAAGCCCAGGTAAGCCTTTTCCCAGGTTTGGGCCTAGCTATCAAGCACTTGCTCTTCCCTCCCCTCCACTCAGGCATCCATTTTGAGGGATCAGTACCTGAGCTGCAATGAAGCCAGTAAGAGAAGAGCAAGCCCCTCCTAGAATCAGAGTTCCTCTAGCTTCATCCTCTGTGAACAACAGGGAACCCCATAAAGGTCAAATACTCTCGTATGAAATAGATAGGAATTGAATACTTAGCTCCCACAAAGAAACGATGGCCTTCCGCTAGATTCAGCAAATGCTGGGATTATGTCTTCTCTGGGGTGAAGGGAGTGTGGTAAGTGAGGGGAATCTTTGACTGAACTTGAATCTGTATTAGGCCTCCGTTTTTCAAGACAGTCTAGGTAAATATTAGAAGTCAGATAGTGAACGGAACTGTAAAAGTCGCCAAAGACATGAAAGACACAGCTTATGTGGACCGTCTTTCAATTGAGTCAAGCCCCCGGGGGCAATCTATCATGGGGGTGCAGACTTGGTTGCATTCATGTGCTTTACCCGACATGATCGGATGATTTAGCGTTCTCATCACTGATAGAAGAACACCTGGTTCTCAGTAGCCTAGCATAGCTGCAGCAGGGTTCTCATAGCTATAATGCCTCTAGGTTCTTTGGATTCAAAGCTAAATGTATATATTTAGTTCGTTTCCTCTTGTATTTTCCTTGAGAGGGATGTTACACCTTGAAATGCCAACATTGACCAGTAGGTGTCATCGGGAGTAAAGGGCACCACATGCACAAGGGAATCCAAGCTTGGGGGTTATTTCATGTTTCCATTAGTTATTTCATGGTTCCTGTTGGTTTCGGAGGCTTCAACAGTAAAGAGCTGACATGACCCCTTTAACAGTTCGGACTGCTAGTTTGCATTCTATCTGTCTATGTTTTCCTTAGAGCTGACCAAATGTTACCGAAATTGACAAGTCTGGCTTCTAGGTCGATTTAGTATGTTTCAGAAACTAACTTCATTTTCGTATAACTCCCAAAACATTTATATCAATTCTATTAAATTTTTAAAGACTGCAAATGAGATATCAACACAATGTCAAAACTGGAGTCTTCGGACAATCCCTCCCACCACGGCTGTATAGAAACAAAGAGATAAAAAAAAATCACATTTCTGTGAAATGTATCTGGAAAGTGTTGATTCATCGATGCCCAGTTGACAGAGAAGCAGTGCAACCTGCGCTCACTCGCTCCCATGGACACAGCAATGGAAACATCCACTCACCCAGCCCTTGGCACAGGACACTTGCCGAAGAGAGGTCTGTTACTTCCAAAGACAGGATGAGGCCTCAGAACACCTGGAAGCAGGAGAAGGAAAAGCAGGGAATGGATACCAGTGCATGGTCTGAGCCCTGTTGATGGAGCAGTAAAGGTGAAACTCTCTTTAACTTGGACGCACACTCTCAAGCGGACAGGAGACATGGGATTGAAGGTGATTCGCTGAGTGTTAGAAGAGTGCACAGCAGATGCTTGGCTGACAGAACTCAAAGGATCCAGTGCAAAATATCCCCACAGTTGATTCTGAGACCAAGCTCCGAGCTGCCAAATTTGAGGTAGCAGAGGCAGCGTTCAGGGAGGGATAGGGCTACGGATGGTGGCACACGCTGAGTCTCAGGGATCTGGAGTGCGTTGTGGGATGTGGTGGGTCCTATCAAGAGAGCAAACCGACCTGTGGCCCCAATGAGCAAGCAACCACCCTGGCGCGCGCAGTTGAAATTAGCGATATGTCCCATGGCCACACCCAGTGCATCTGCAGGACCAGAGACCAATTTGGCCTTTTGGCAATAGAGCATATGTGGGGCTGAATCAGAGATATTGTGCATCGGGTCTGAGGGATCCAGGGGGCCTTGGGTTTGAATTCAGAATGAAAAGCCTTAGGATCTGCTACATTCATAACCTGGGCTGTGATTATGGTTTGGTTTGAGGCACAGGAAGTGCAACAGCTCTGTGGTTGCCTTCGTGCACCCGTGCCACAAGGATGAGAGGACAAGGAAGTGTGGTCCAAGACCACAGCGTGAGAAGAGGAAGGATTTCCTTCAGTTTATCTCTCAAAAGCGGATGCTACATTTTGGATGGCACCGGCACGGTTCGGCAGCGAGGACACCAAGTTCGGGCTGCGGGATCATTCCAGCAGGCCCTGATGTGTGACATCCATAGATATGCTTCCACTGGTGTTTCTGTAGACAGAGAAGCTCTTGGAAGAACTGGTTTCAGTGGGACATTCCCGTGGCACTACAAAGCACAAGCGCACTCACACTCTGCTCTTATGGAAACACTCCAAAATAACATAGAGTAGAATGCAGAGCTGAGAACCTTTAGAAGCTCCATTTCCACCGAAGAAGTGTCCTGTGCTCTTTCAGACTTGTGAGATAAGCGTAATCAAAATGAGGTTATCCTAATCGAAATAGTATGGGGGGTTCATCACAACAAAGGCAACACCAGCAATTGGAGATAGACCAGACAACACACACAGGAACAGGACATGGCATCAATGTCTAGGAAAATTTGTCCTCACAGAAATCCCATGCAATTGTGTAGAGCCAAGTGTCTAAAGTTTTCACTTAACCAAGCCCTAGAAGTCTACATTAGATACCTGAAATTACCTGACCAGTAGAGATGAAGAAATACAGTAAAAGGAAAAGGAAGTACCATTTTCAGTTCCAAAGAGATTGAAGGCCCTAAAGATAAGCTTTCAGACAACTAGACTGCAAAACGCTCTCCAGAGCAAGTATTGAAAATGGAGGTGAGGGAAACACTGAAGAACAACAGTGTCTCAGAATCACAAAAGGCAGAATACCAGAAAAGGGGAAGAGAAAGCCTAAAGACGAGCCAAATAATCTCAGAAAACTCAGTGGATGAGAAAATATCAGGGCTAACATTCCGTCCTAAGCAGACGAGATATTGCAGAGGGACACGTGAATGACTTTGAAGACAGGGGAACAGAAATCCCTCGGTCAGAAGCACACATAGGAAAGCAAGTGCAAACCAATGAAAACATTGCTGTTGAATCCTGGTTGAAGACAAGGCATGAAAGACTAAAATTCGAAAGAGTCCCAGATGGAAAAGCAAGAGATAAAGAAACAAACAATGTTTGAAAAGTTCTGTGTAGAAAAATCAGACTGAAACTTGCTGAAAGCCAAGATAGAATCATCTAGGCGAATTCAGGAAGTACACAGCGTCCAAAAGAGGTGGAATCCCAATAGACTTAGCAGCAGCTGTATGATCCAAATCAACAAAGTTCATGAGCATCCCAGTGATTTAAAATGCGCCTGGAGGAAAGCAACATAGTCACAAGAGAACCTCCAGAGGGGTTTCAGCTGCTATCTCAGCAGCAATATTGCAGGACAGGGAGGAGTGCCAGGACATAGACCATAGCTTGAATGGCAAAATGCTGCCATCTAGGGTAGCCTATGCCACATGACCACCATTTCTAATAACAGCAGAGCTAGAGAATGCCACAGACCTGCAAATCTTAAAAGAATTCAGCAGTTCAAAACTTATCCTAAAAGAAAGGTTGAGAATTCTCCCCTGAAGGGATAAGCAGCAAGACGAAATGGAAAGAAGAAAACCCTTATTGGAAATGCAAGAAGAGCATGAGTGGAAAAGAAGAAACAAGAAGAAGGCAAGGAGGACATCAAAACCCTAAAGATGGGAGAGGGAAGCAGGAAATCATAGGGGATTGGAAGCACTATCTTAAGGGAGTCAGCTTATATGACTCTCTGTTGGAAGCAAACGGAGAGATGCATGGCCTGACGTGTTTGCAAAGCAAACGAGAAGCAGACCAAGAAAGAATCAAACAAACAAACAACACAAAAAGGGTAGGGTAACAAGAATATTCAAAAGAAATTACTCAAGGTGATGTCAAGGATCATTCAGTACGCATCGACCCAGTATCGCGGCTTGAATGTACTCAGCACACCTGTATTCGGAAATCAGAGGCGTGCATTTATATTCGTAAATATTGATTCATATGAGCATATCGTGACCTAACCCAAATGCCGATTTGGAATCCAATGGATTCCTAGTCCGTGATATAGACTTGCAAGTCTTCCAACAGGATGAATGAATGCCATATTCTACACTACGTCGAGAAGAAATGGCACAAGCCTATAACAAGGAAAAGTAGCTCCGCAAAAGTGTACTAAGATCAAAAGAGACAGGCAGTAAAGTGCACATTGGGGATTGTATCATTCCTAGGAATTTCAGCCCCCTTGAAACAAATGGATAGATGTCCCGTGGATGCGGGTGTTTCAGCAGAAATCAACCGACGGCTATGTATTGCGGGTGTGCCCATATTACAGGAACAATAGTTTCCCTTAGTGGGTCTCTGTGTACTGTGAACTGTTAGAAAGTTTAAAGACGTGTGAAACATTCAACTGAAAATGGACACACTTCCCTCCGTTGCTACAGTGCATACAGATCTGAACAAAAGGAAAGAGGGAAGAACAAAGGCCCATGGGACGCTAGTGGGTAGAATCACATTTACCTTAGGAACCTCTCGTCGGATGCAGCCCCTCCCCCAACACTGACAAGATGCAGCAGCCATTGGGGATGGCAGTTAGCGGTTGGATTCCAGGTGGAATGTTGGTGTGTACCGCGAGGCTTGTTGTGGCTGGTGGATCCTAGGTAACCGGGCAGAGTTCTGTGGGTGGATCAGTGCGATGAAGGGGCTGCCGCCCTCTGTGGAGCTTGGCTTAGGTCTTTGGTCCGGGAAGCTGTGTCAGTTCGAGATACTGCTGCTGCCCAAAGACCTGAGTTCACGGGTCAGTTTCCAGAACCTGAAAGGGCAGACAGTGGAAGATCTGCCTGTCTTCAGCTTACTGGAGAGGCTCCGAGGTCCTTTCAGACTTGCCCAGTCCTGTTGAAGTCGACTTTATGGGAGACACGAAGAGAAGCTGGCCGAAAATGTGGCTGCACGGATTGAGGAGAGATGCGAACACATTGATGAGAGATGTTCTGCTACAATAGAGAATACTGGCCTGGAGACAGCTGTAGAGGATAGCAGGCTCGAAAGGCATTCATGAGACATATTGAACCTCGCTGATACTAGCAGAAACATACGGAGGGCCACCGTGGACTGGAGGAAGTTCCTCAATTCTCTGCTCCAAGAACGGGTCCAAGATCCCTGACGTCTACAGAGAAGAGATGGCAGAGATGATAAAAACGCTCATGTTCTTGAAAGAGGTCAGATAATCCACACGACCCAAGGGGCAATTCCAAGCCATTCAGATCAAAGTGCACCAAGCCCAGGTAAGCCTTTTCCCAGGTTTGGGCCTAGCTATCAAGCACTTGCTCTTCCCTCCCCTCCACTCAGGCATCCATTTTGAGGGATCAGTACCTGAGCTGCAATGAAGCCAGTAAGAGAAGAGCAAGACCCTCCTAGAATCAGAGTTCCCCTAGCTTCATCCTCTGTGAACAACAGGGAACCCCATAAAGGTCAAATACTCTCGTATGAAATAGATAGGAATTGAATACTTAGCTCCCACAAAGAAACGATGGCCTTCCGCTAGATTCAGCAAATGCTGGGATTATGTCTTCTCTGGGGTGAAGGGAGTGTGGTAAGTGAGGGGAATCTTTGACTGAACTTGAATCTGTATTAGGCCTCCGTTTTTCAAGACAGTCTAGGTAAATATTAGAAGTCAGATAGTGAACGGAATTGTAAAAGTCGCCAAAGACATGAAAGACACAGCTTATGTGGACCGTCTTTCAATTGAGTCAAGCCCCCGGGGGCAATCTATCATGGGGGTGCAGACTTGGTTGCATTCATGTGCTTTACCCGACATGATCGGATGATTAAGCGTTCTCATCACTGATAGAAGAACACCTGGTTCTCAGTAGCCTAGCATAGCTGCAGCAGGGTTCTCATAGCTATAATGCCTCTAGGTTCTTTGGATTCAAAGCTAAATGTATATATTTAGTTCGTTTCCTCTTGTATTTTCCTTGAGAGGGATGTTACACCTTGAAATGCCAACATTGACCAGTAGGTGTCATCGGGAGTAAAGGGCACCACATGCACAAGGGAATCCAAGTTTGGGGGTTATTTCATGTTTCCATTAGTTATTTCATGGTTCCTGTTGGTTTCGGAGGCTTCAACAGTAAAGAGCTGACAGGACCCCTTTAACAGTTCGGACTGCTAGTTTGCATTCTATCTGTCTATGTTTTCCTTAGAGCTGACAAAATGTTACCGAAATTGACAAGTCTGGCTTCTAGGTCGATTTAGTATGTTTCAGAAACTAACTTCATTTTCGTATAACTCCCAAAACATTTATATCAATTCTATTAAATTTTTAAAGACTGCAAATGAGATATCAACACAATGTCAAAACTGGAGTCTTCGGACAATCCCTCCCACCACGGCTGTATAGAAACAAAGAGATAAAAAAAAATCACATTTCTGTGAAATGTATCTGGAAAGTGTTGATTCATCGATGCCCAGTTGACAGAGAAGCAGTGCAACCTGCGCTCACTCGCTCCCATGGACACAGCAATGGAAACATCCACTCACCCAGCCCTTGGCACAGGACACTTGCCGAAGAGAGGTCTGTTACTTCCAAAGACAGGATGAGGCCTCAGAACACCTGGAAGCAGGAGAAGGAAAAGCAGGGAATGGATACCAGTGCATGGTCTGAGCCCTGTTGATGGAGCAGTAAAGGTGAAACTCTCTTTAACTTGGACGCACACTCTCAAGCGGACAGGAGACATGGGATTGAAGGTGATGCGCTGAGTGTTAGAAGAGTGCACAGCAGATGCTTGGCTGACAGAACTCAAAGAATCCAGTGCAAAATATCCCCACAGTTGATTCTGAGACCAAGCTCCGAGCTGCCAAATTTGAGGTAGCAGAGGCAGCGTTCAGGGAGGGATAGGGCTACGGATGGTGGCACACGCTGAGTCTCAGGGATCTGGAGTGCGTTGTGGGATGTGGTGGGTCCTATCAAGAGAGCAAACCGACCTGTGGCCCCAATGAGCAAGCAACCACCCTGGCGCGCGCAGTTGAAATTAGCGATATGTCCCATGGCCACACCCAGTGCATCTGCAGGACCAGAGACCAATTTGGCCTTTTGGCAATAGAGCATATGTGGGGCTGAATCAGAGATATTGTGCATCAGGTCTGAGGGATCCAGGGGGCCTTGGGTTTGAATTCAGAATGAAAAGCCTTAGGATCTGCTACATTCATAACCTGGGCTGTGATTATGGTTTGGTTTGAGGCACAGGAAGTGCAACAGCTCTGTGGTTGCCTTCGTGCACCCGTGCCACAAGGATGAGAGGACAAGGAAGTGTGGTCCAAGACCACAGCGTGAGAAGAGGAAGGATTTCCTTCAGTTTATCTCTCAAAAGCGGATGCTACATTTTGGATGGCACCGGCACGGTTCGGCAGCGAGGACACCAAGTTCGGGCTGCGGGATCATTCCAGCAGGCCCTGATGTGTGACATCCATAGATATGCTTCCACTGGTGTTTCTGTAGACAGAGAAGCTCTTGGAAGAACTGGTTTCAGTGGGACATTCCCGTGGCACTACAAAGCACAAGCGCACTCACACTCTGCTCTTCTGGAAACACTCCAAAATAACATAGAGTAGAATGCAGAGCTGAGAACCTTTAGAAGCTCCATTTCCACCAGAGGAAGTGTCCTGTGCTCTTTCAGACTTGTGAGATAAGCGTAATCAAAATGAGGTTATCCTAATCGAAATAGTATGGGGGGTTCATCACAACAAAGGCAACACCAGCAATTGGAGATAGACCAGACAACACACACAGGAACAGGACATGGCATCAATGTCTAGGAAAATTTGTCCTCACAGAAATCCCATGCAATTGTGTAGAGCCAAGTGTCTAAAGTTTTCACTTAACCAAGCCCTAGAAGTCTACATTAGATACCTGAAATTACCTGACCAGTAGAGATGGAGAAATACAGTAAAAGGAAAAGGAAGTACCATTTTCAGTTCCCAAGAGATTGAAGGCCCTAAAGATAAGCTTTCAGACAACTAGACTGCAAAACGCTCTCCAGAGCAAGTATTGAAAATGGAGGTGAGGGAAACACTGAAGAACAACAGTGTCTCAGAATCACAAAAGGCAGAATACCAGAAAAGGGGAAGAGAAAGCCTAAAGACGAGCCAAATAATCTCAGAAAACTCAGTGGATGAGAAAATATCAGGGCTAACATTCCGTCCTAAGCAGACGAGATATTGCAGAGGGACGCGTGAATGACTTTGAAGACAGGGGAACAGAAATCCCTCGGTCAGAAGCACACATAGGAAAGCAAGTGCCAACCAATGAAAACATTGCTGTTGAATCCTGGTTGAAGACAAGGCATGAAAGACTAAAATTCGAAAGAGTCCCAGATGGAAAAGCAAGAGATAAAGAAACAAACAATGTTTGAAAAGTTCTGTGTAGAAAAATCAGACTGAAACTTGCTGAAAGCCAAGATAGAATCATCTAGGCGAATTCAGGAAGTACACAGCGTCCAAAAGAGGTGGAATCCCAATAGACTTAGCAGCAGCTGTATGATCCAAATCAACAAAGTTCATGAGCATCCCAGTGATTTAAAATGCGCCTGGAGGAAAGCAACATAGTCACAAGAGAACCTCCAGAGGGGTTTCAGCTGCTATCTCAGCAGCAATATTGCAGGACAGGGAGGAGTGCCAGGACATAGACCATAGCTTGAATGGCAAAATGCTGCCATCTAGGGTAGCCTATGCCACATGACCACCATTTCTAATAACAGCAGAGCTAGAGAATGCCACAGACCTGCAAATCTTAAAAGAATTCAGCAGTTCAAAACTTATCCTAAAAGAAAGGTTGAGAATTCTCCCCTGAAGGGATAAGCAGCAAGATGAAATGGAAAGAAGAAAACCCTTATTGGAAATGCAAGAAGAGCATGAGTGGAAAAGAAGAAACAAGAAGAAGGCAAGGAGGACATCAAAACCCTAAAGATGGGAGAGGGAAGCAGGAAATCATAGGGGATTGGAAGCACTATCTTAAGGGAGTCAGCTTATATGACTCTCTGTTGGAAGCAAACGGAGAGATGCATGGCCTGACGTGTTTGCAAAGCAAACGAGAAGCAGACCAAGAAAGAATCAAACAAACAAACAACACAAAAAGGGTAGGGTAACATGAATATTCAAAAGAAATTACTCAAGGTGATGTCAAGGATCATTCAGTACGCATCGACCCAGTATCGCGGCTTGAATGTACTCAGCACACCTGTATTCGGAAATCAGAGGCGTGCATTTATATTCGTAAATATTGATTCATATGAGCATATCGTGACCTAACCCAAATGCCGATTTGGAATCCAATGGATTCCTAGTCCGTGATATAGACTTGCAAGTCTTCCAACAGGATGAATGAATGCCATATTCTACACTACGTCGAGAAGAAATGGCACAAGCCTATAACAAGGAAAAGTAGCTCCGCAAAAGTGTACTAAGATCAAAAGAGACAGGCAGTAAAGTGCACATTGGGGATTGTATCATTCCTAGGAATTTCAGCCCCCTTGAAACAAATGGATAGATGTCCCGTGAATGCGGGTGTTTCAGCAGAAATCAACCGACGGCTATGTATTGCGGGTGTGCCCATATTACAGGAACAATAGTTTCCCTTAGTGGGTCTCTGTGTACTGTGAACTGTTAGAAAGTTTAAAGACGTGTGAAACATTCAACTGAAAATGGACACACTTCCCTCCGTTGCTACAGTGCATACAGATCTGAACAAAAGGAAAGAGGGAAGAACAAAGGCCCATGGCACGCTAGTGGGTAGAATCACTTTTACCTTAGGAACCTCTCGTCGGATGCAGCCCCTCCCCCAACACTGACAAGATGCAGCAGCCATTGGGGATGGCAGTTAGCGGTTGGATTCCAGGTGGAATGTTGGTGTGTACCGCGAGGCTTGTTGTGGCTGGTGGATCCTAGGTAACCGGGCAGAGTTCTGTGGGTGGATCAGTGCGATGGAGGGGCTGCCGCCCTCTGTGGAGCTTGGCTTAGGTCTTTGGTCCGGGAAGCTGTGTCAGTTCGAGATACTGCTGCTGCCCAAAGACCTGAGTTCACGGGTCAGTTTCCAGAACCTGAAAGGGCAGACAGTGGAAGATCTGCCTGTCTTCAGCTTACTGGAGAGGCTCCGAGGTCCTTTCAGACTTGCCCAGTCCTGTTGAAGTCGACTTTATGGGAGACACGAAGAGAAGCTGGCCGAAAATGTGGCTGCACGGATTGAGGAGAGATGCGAACACACTGATGAGAGATGTTCTGCTACAATAGAGAATACTGGCCTGGAGACAGCTGTAGAGGATAGCAGGCTCGAAAGGCATTCATGAGACATATTGAACCTCGCTGATACTAGCAGAAACATACGGAGGGCCACCGTGGACTGGAGGAAGTTCCTCAATTCTCTGCTCCAAGAACGGGTCCAAGATCCCTGACGTCTACAGAGAAGAGATGGCAGAGATGATAAAAACGCTCATGTTCTTGAAAGAGGTCAGATAATCCACACGACCCACGGGGCACTTCCAAGCCATTCAGATCAAAGTGCACCAAGCCCAGGTAAGCCTTTTCCCAGGTTTGGGCCTAGCTATCAAGCACTTGCTCTTCCCTCCCCTCCACTCAGGCATCCATTTTGAGGGATCAGTACCTGAGCTGCAATGAAGCCAGTAAGAGAAGAGCAAGCCCCTCCTAGAATCAGAGTTCCTCTAGCTTCATCCTCTGTGAACAACAGGGAACCCCATAAAGGTCAAATACTCTCGTATGAAATAGATAGGAATTGAATACTTAGCTCCCACAAAGAAACGATGGCCTTCCGCTAGATTCAGCAAATGCTGGGATTATGTCTTCTCTGGGGTGAAGGGAGTGTGGTAAGTGAGGAGAATCTTTGACTGAACTTGAATCTGTATTAGGCCTCCGTTTTTCATGACAGTCTAGGTAAATATTAGAAGTCAGATAGTGAACGGAACTGTAAAAGTCGCCAATGACATGAAAGACACAGCTTATGTGGACCGTCTTTCAATTGAGTCAAGCCCCCGGGGGCAATCTATCATGGGGGTGCAGACTTGGTTGCATTCAAGTGCTTTAGCCAACATGATCGGATGATTAAGCGTTCTCATCACTGATAGAAGAACACCTGGTTCTCAGTAGCCTAGCATAGCTGCAGCAGG
The DNA here is from genome assembly GCF_048564905.1 of Vicugna pacos. NCBI lineage: Eukaryota > Metazoa > Chordata > Mammalia > Artiodactyla > Camelidae > Vicugna > Vicugna pacos. The sequence continues at coordinate 73,598,030 of NW_027328741.1, read as the reverse complement.
GTTCTCATAGCTATAATGCCTCTAGGTTCTTTGGATTCAAAGCTAAATGTATATATTTAGTTCGTTTCCTCTTGTATTTTCCTTGAGAGGGATGTTACACCTTGAAATGCCAACATTGACCAGTAGGTGTCATCGGGAGTAAAGGGCACCACATGCACAAGGGAATCCAAGCTTGGGGGTTATTTCATGTTTCCATTAGTTATTTCATGGTTCCTGTTGGTTTCGGAGGCTTCAACAGTAAAGAGCTGACATGACCCCTTTAACAGTTCGGACTGCTAGTTTGCATTCTATCTGTCTATGTTATCCTTAGAGCTGACAAAATGTTACCGAAATTGACAAGTCTGGCTTCTAGGTCGATTTAGTATGTTTCAGAAACTAACTTCATTTTCGTATAACTCCCAAAACATTTATATCAATTCTATTAAATTTTTAAAGACTGCAAATGAGATATCAACACAATGTCAAAACTGGAGTCTTCGGACAATCCCTCCCACCATGGCTGTATAGAAACAAAGAGATAAAAAAAATCACATTTCTGTGAAATGTATCTGGAAAGTGTTGATTCATCGATGCCCAGTTGACAGAGAAGCAGTGCAACCTGCGCTCACTCGCTCCCATGGACACAGCAATGGAAACATCCACTCACCCAGCCCTTGGCACAGGACACTTGCCGAAGAGAGGTCTGTTACTTCCAAAGACAGGATGAGGCCTCAGAACACCTGGAAGCAGGAGAAGGAAAAGCAGGGAATGGATACCAGTGCATGGTCTGAGCCCTGTTGATGGAGCAGTAAAGGTGAAACTCTCTTTAACTTGGACGCACACTCTCAAGCGGACAGGAGACATGGGATTGAAGGTGATGCGCTGAGTGTTAGAAGAGTGCACAGCAGATGCTTGGCTGACAGAACTCAAAGAATCCAGTGCAAAATATCCCCACAGTTGATTCTGAGACCAAGCTCCGAGCTGCCAAATTTGAGGTAGCAGAGGCAGCGTTCAGGGAGGGATAGGGCTACGGATGGTGGCACACGCTGAGTCTCAGGGATCTGGAGTGCGTTGTGGGATGTGGTGGGTCCTATCAAGAGAGCAAACCGACCTGTGGCCCCAATGAGCAAGCAACCACCCTGGCGCGCGCAGTTGAAATTAGCGATATGTCCCATGGCCACACCCAGTGCATCTGCAGGACCAGAGACCTATTTGGCATTTGGCCAATAGAGCATGTGTGGGGCTGAATCAGAGATATTGTGCATCGGGTCTGAGGGATCCAGGGGGCCTTGGGTTTGAATTCAGAATGAAAAGCCTTAGGATCTGCTACATTCATAACCTGGGCTGTGATTATGGTTTGGTTTGAGGCACAGGATGTGCAACAGCTCTGTGGTTGCCTTCGTGCACCCGTGCCACAAGGATGAGAGGACAAGGAAGTGTGGTCCAAGACCACAGCGTGAGAAGAGGAAGGATTTCCTTCAGTTTATCTCTCAAAAGCGGATGCTACATTTTGGATGGCACCGGCACGGTTCGGCAGCGAGGACACCAAGTTCGGGCTGCGGGATCATTCCAGCAGGCCCTGATGTGTGACATCCATAGATATGCTTCCACTGGTGTTTCTGTAGACAGAGAAGCTCTTGGAAGAACTGGTTTCAGTGGGACATTCCCGTGGCACTACAAAGCACAAGCGCACTCACACTCTGCTCTTCTGGAAACACTCCAAAATAACATAGAGTAGAATGCAGAGCTGAGAACCTTTAGAAGCTCCATTTCCACCAGAGGAAGTGTCCTGTGCTCTTTCAGACTTGTGAGATAAGCGTAATCAAAATGAGGTTATCCTAATCGAAATAGTATGGGGGGTTCATCACAACAAAGGCAACACCAGCAATTGGAGATAGACCAGACAACACACACAGGAACAGGACATGGCATCAATGTCTAGGAAAATTTGTCCTCACAGAAATCCCATGCAATTGTGTAGAGCCAAGTGTCTAAAGTTTTCACTTAACCAAGCCCTAGAAGTCTACATTAGATACCTGAAATTACCTGACCAGTAGAGATGAAGAAATACAGTAAAAGGAAAAGGAAGTACCATTTTCATTTCCCAAGAGATTGAAGGCCCTAAAGATAAGCTTTCAGACAACTAGACTGCAAAACGTTCTCCAGAGCAAGTATTGAAAATGGAGGTGAGGGAAACACTGAAGAACAACAGTGTCTCAGAATCACAAAAGGCAGAATACCAGAAAAGGGGAAGAGAAAGCCTAAAGACGAGCCAAATAATCTCAGAAAACTCAGTGGATGAGAAAATATCAGGGCTAACATTCCGTCCTAAGCAGACGAGATATTGCAGAGGGACGCGTGAATGACTTTGAAGACAGGGGAACAGAAATCCCTCGGTCAGAAGCACACATAGGAAAGCAAGTGCCAACCAATGAAAACATTGCTGTTGAATCCTGGTTGAAGACAAGGCATGAAAGACTAAAATTCGAAAGAGTCCCAGATGGAAAAGCAAGAGATAAAGAAACAAACAATGTTTGAAAAGTTCTGTGTAGAAAAATCAGACTGAAACTTGCTGAAAGCCAAGATAGAATCATCTAGGCGAATTCAGGAAGTACACAGCGTCCAAAAGAGGTGGAATCCCAATAGACTTAGCAGCAGCTGTATGATCCAAATCAACAAAGTTCATGAGCATCCCAGTGATTTAAAATGCGCCTGGAGGAAAGCAACATAGTCACAAGAGAACCTCCAGAGGGGTTTCAGCTGCTATCTCAGCAGCAATATTGCAGGACAGGGAGGAGTGCCAGGACATAGACCATAGCTTGAATGGCAAAATGCTGCCATCTAGGGTAGCCTATGCCACATGACCACCATTTCTAATAACAGCAGAGCTAGAGAATGCCACAGACCTGCAAATCTTAAAAGAATTCAGCAGTTCAAAACTTATCCTAAAAGAAAGGTTGAGAATTCTCCCCTGAAGGGATAAGCAGCAAGATGAAATGGAAAGAAGAAAACCCTTATTGGAAATGCAAGAAGAGCATGAGTGGAAAAGAAGAAACAAGAAGAAGGCAAGGAGGACATCAAAACCCTAAAGATGGGAGAGGGAAGCAGGAAATCATAGGGGATTGGAAGCACTATCTTAAGGGAGTCAGCTTATATGACTCTCTGTTGGAAGCAAACGGAGAGATGCATGGCCTGACGTGTTTGCAAAGCAAACGAGAAGCAGACCAAGAAAGAATCAAACAAACAAACAACACAAAAAGGGTAGGGTAACATGAATATTCAAAAGAAATTACTCAAGGTGATGTCAAGGATCATTCAGTACGCATCGACCCAGTATCGCGGCTTGAATGTACTCAGCACACCTGTATTCGGAAATCAGAGGCGTGCATTTATATTCGTAAATATTGATTCATATGAGCATATCGTGACCTAACCCAAATGCCGATTTGGAATCCAATGGATTCCTAGTCCGTGATATAGACTTGCAAGTCTTCCAACAGGATGAATGAATGCCATATTCTACACTACGTCGAGAAGAAATGGCACAAGCCTATAACAAGGAAAAGTAGCTCCGCAAAAGTGTACTAAGATCAAAAGAGACAGGCAGTAAAGTGCACATTGGGGATTGTATCATTCCTAGGAATTTCAGCCCCCTTGAAACAAATGGATAGATGTCCCGTGAATGCGGGTGTTTCAGCAGAAATCAACCGACGGCTATGTATTGCGGGTGTGCCCATATTACAGGAACAATAGTTTCCCTTAGTGGGTCTCTGTGTACTGTGAACTGTTAGAAAGTTTAAAGACGTGTGAAACATTCAACTGAAAATGGACACACTTCCCTCCGTTGCTACAGTGCATACAGATCTGAACAAAAGGAAAGAGGGAAGAACAAAGGCCCATGGCACGCTAGTGGGTAGAATCACTTTTACCTTAGGAACCTCTCGTCGGATGCAGCCCCTCCCCCAACACTGACAAGATGCAGCAGCCATTGGGGATGGCAGTTAGCGGTTGGATTCCAGGTGGAATGTTGGTGTGTACCGCGAGGCTTGTTGTGGCTGGTGGATCCTAGGTAACCGGGCAGAGTTCTGTGGGTGGATCAGTGCGATGGAGGGGCTGCCGCCCTCTGTGGAGCTTGGCTTAGGTCTTTGGTCCGGGAAGCTGTGTCAGTTCGAGATACTGCTGCTGCCCAAAGACCTGAGTTCACGGGTCAGTTTCCAGAACCTGAAAGGGCAGACAGTGGAAGATCTGCCTGTCTTCAGCTTACTGGAGAGGCTCCGAGGTCCTTTCAGACTTGCCCAGTCCTGTTGAAGTCGACTTTATGGGAGACACGAAGAGAAGCTGGCCGAAAATGTGGCTGCACGGATTGAGGAGAGATGCGAACACATTGATGAGAGATGTTCTGCTACAATAGAGAATACTGGCCTGGAGACAGCTGTAGAGGATAGCAGGCTCGAAAGGCATTCATGAGACATATTGAACCTCGCTGATACTAGCAGAAACATACGGAGGGCCACCGTGGACTGGAGGAAGTTCCTCAATTCTCTGCTCCAAGAACGGGTCCAAGATCCCTGACGTCTACAGAGAAGAGATGGCAGAGATGATAAAAACGCTCATGTTCTTGAAAGAGGTCAGATAATCCACACGACCCACGGGGCACTTCCAAGCCATTCAGATCAAAGTGCACCAAGCCCAGGTAAGCCTTTTCCCAGGTTTGGGCCTAGCTATCAAGCACTTGCTCTTCCCTCCCCTCCACTCAGGCATCCATTTTGAGGGATCAGTACCTGAGCTGCAATGAAGCCAGTAAGAGAAGAGCAAGCCCCTCCTAGAATCAGAGTTCCTCTAGCTTCATCCTCTGTGAACAACAGGGAACCCCATAAAGGTCAAATACTCTCGTATGAAATAGATAGGAATTGAATACTTAGCTCCCACAAAGAAACGATGGCCTTCCGCTAGATTCAGCAAATGCTGGGATTATGTCTTCTCTGGGGTGAAGGGAGTGTGGTAAGTGAGGAGAATCTTTGACTGAACTTGAATCTGTATTAGGCCTCCGTTTTTCATGACAGTCTAGGTAAATATTAGAAGTCAGATAGTGAACGGAACTGTAAAAGTCGCCAATGACATGAAAGACACAGCTTATGTGGACCGTCTTTCAATTGAGTCAAGCCCCCGGGGGCAATCTATCATGGGGGTGCAGACTTGGTTGCATTCAAGTGCTTTACCCAACATGATCGGATGATTAAGCGTTCTCATCACTGATAGAAGAACACCTGGTTCTCAGTAGCCTAGCATAGCTGCAGCAGGGTTCTCATAGCTATAATGCCTCTAGGTTCTTTGGATTCAAAGCTAAATGTATATATTTAGTTCGTTTCCTCTTGTATTTTCCTTGAGAGGGATGTTACACCTTGAAATGCCAACATTGACCAGTAGGTGTCATCGGGAGTAAAGGGCACCACATGCACAAGGGAATCCAAGCTTGGGGGTTATTTCATGTTTCCATTAGTTATTTCATGGTTCCTGTTGGTTTCGGAGGCTTCAACAGTAAAGAGCTGACATGACCCCTTTAACAGTTCGGACTGCTAGTTTGCATTCTATCTGTCTATGTTTTCCTTAGAGCTGACAAAATGTTACCGAAATTGACAAGTCTGGCTTCTAGGTCGATTTAGTATGTTTCAGAAACTAACTTCATTTTCGTATAACTCCCAAAACATTTATATCAATTCTATTAAATTTTTAAAGACTGCAAATGAGATATCAACACAATGTCAAAACTGGAGTCTTCGGACAATCCCTCCCACCACGGCTGTATAGAAACAAAGAGATAAAAAAAATCACATTTCTGTGAAATGTATCTGGAAAGTGTTGATTCATCGATGCCCAGTTGACAGAGAAGCAGTGCAACCTGCGCTCACTCGCTCCCATGGACACAGCAATGGAAACATCCACTGACCCAGCCCTTGGCACAGGACACTTGCCGAAGAGAGGTCTGTTACTTCCAAAGACAGGATGAGGCCTCAGAACACCTGGAAGCAGGAGAAGGAAAAGCAGGGAATGGATACCAGTGCATGGTCTGAGCCCTGTTGATGGAGCAGTAAAGGTGAAACTCTCTTTAACTTGGACGCACACTCTCAAGCGGACAGGAGACATGGGATTGAAGGTGATGCGCTGAGTGTTAGAAGAGTGCACAGCAGATGCTTGGCTGACAGAACTCAAAGAATCCAGTGCAAAATATCCCCACAGTTGATTCTGAGACCAAGCTCCGAGCTGCCAAATTTGAGGTAGCAGAGGCAGCGTTCAGGGAGGGATAGGGCTACGGATGGTGGCACACGCTGAGTCTCAGGGATCTGGAGTGCGTTGTGGGATGTGGTGGGTCCTATCAAGAGAGCAAACCGACCTGTGGCCCCAATGAGCAAGCAACCACCCTGGCGCGCGCAGTTGAAATTATCGATATGTCCCATGGCCACACCCAGTGCATCTGCAGGACCAGAGACCTATTTGGCATTTGGCCAATAGAGCATGTGTGGGGCTGAATCAGAGATATTGTGCATCGGGTCTGAGGGATCCAGGGGGCCTTGGGTTTGAATTCAGAATGAAAAGCCTTAGGATCTGCTACATTCATAACCTGGGCTGTGATTATGGTTTGGTTTGAGGCACAGGATGTGCAACAGCTCTGTGGTTGCCTTCGTGCACCCGTGCCACAAGGATGAGAGGACAAGGAAGTGTGGTCCAAGACCACAGCGTGAGAAGAGGAAGGATTTCCTTCAGTTTATCTCTCAAAAGCGGATGCTACATTTTGGATGGCACCGGCACGGTTCGGCAGCGAGGACACCAAGTTCGGGCTGCGGGATCATTCCAGCAGGCCCTGATGTGTGACATCCGTAGATATGCTTCCACTGGTGTTTCTGTAGACAGAGAAGCTCTTGGAAGACCTGGTTTCAGTGGGACATTCCCGTGGCACTACAAAGCACAAGCGCACTCACACTCTGCTCTTCTGGAAACACTCCAAAATAACATAGAGTAGAATGCAGAGCTGAGAACCTTTAGAAGCTCCATTTCCACCAGAGGAAGTGTCCTGTGCTCTTTCAGACTTGTGAGATAAGCGTAATCAAAATGAGGTTATCCTAATCGAAATAGTATGGGGGGTTCATCACAACAAAGGCAACACCAGCAATTGGAGATAGACCAGACAACACACACAGGAACAGGACATGGCATCAATGTCTAGGAAAATTTGTCCTCACAGAAATCCCATGCAATTGTGTAGAGCCAAGTGTCTAAAGTTTTCACTTAACCAAGCCCTAGAAGTCTACATTAGATACCTGAAATTACCTGACCAGTAGAGATGAAGAAATACAGTAAAAGGAAAAGGAAGTACCATTTTCAGTTCCAAAGAGATTGAAGGCCCTAAAGATAAGCTTTCAGACAACTAGACTGCAAAACGCTCTCCAGAGCAAGTATTGAAAATGGAGGTGAGGGAAACACTGAAGAACAACAGTGTCTCAGAATCACAAAAGGCAGAATACCAGAAAAGGGGAAGAGAAAGCCTAAAGACGAGCCAAATAATCTCAGAAAACTCAGTGGATGAGAAAATATCAGGGCTAACATTCCGTCCTAAGCAGACGAGATATTGCAGAGGGACGCGTGAATGACTTTGAAGACAGGGGAACAGAAATCCCTCGGTCAGAAGCACACATAGGAAAGCAAGTGCCAACCAATGAAAACAATGCTGTTGAATCCTGGTTGAAGACAAGGCATGAAAGACTAAAATTCGAAAGAGTCCCAGATGGAAAAGCAAGAGATAAAGAAACAAACAATGTTTGAAAAGTTCTGTGTAGAAAAATCAGACTGAAACTTGCTGAAAGCCAAGATAGAATCATCTAGGCGAATTCAGGAAGTACACAGCGTCCAAAAGAGGTGGAATCCCAATAGACTTAGCAGCAGCTGTATGATCCAAATCAACAAAGTTCATGAGCATCCCAGTGATTTAAAATGCGCCTGGAGGAAAGCAACATAGTCACAAGAGAACCTCCAGAGGGGTTTCAGCTGCTATCTCAGCAGCAATATTGCAGGACAGGGAGGAGTGCCAGGACATAGACCATAGCTTGAATGGCAAAATGCTGCCATCTAGGGTAGCCTATGCCACATGACCACCATTTCTAATAACAGCAGAGCTAGAGAATGCCACAGACCTGCAAATCTTAAAAGAATTCAGCAGTTCGAAACTTATCCTAAAAGAAAGGTTGAGAATTCTCCCCTGAAGGGATAAGCAGCAAGATGAAATGGAAAGAAGAAAACCCTTATTGGAAATGCAAGAAGAGCATGAGTGGAAAAGAAGAAACAAGAAGAAGGCAAGGAGGACATCAAAACCCTAAAGATGGGAGAGGGAAGCAGGAAATCATAGGGGATTGGAAGCACTATCTTAAGGGAGTCAGCTTATATGACTCTCTGTTGGAAGCAAACGGAGAGATGCATGGCCTGACGTGTTTGCAAAGCAAACGAGAAGCAGACCAAGAAAGAATCAAACAAACAAACAACACAAAAAGGGTAGGGTAACATGAATATTCAAAAGAAATTACTCAAGGTGATGTCAAGGATCATTCAGTACGCATCGACCCAGTATCGCGGCTTGAATGTACTCAGCACACCTGTATTCGGAAATCAGAGGCGTGCATTTATATTCGTAAATATTGATTCATATGAGCATATCGTGACCTAACCCAAATGCCGATTTGGAATCCAATGGATTCCTAGTCCGTGATATAGACTTGCAAGTCTTCCAACAGGATGAATGAATGCCATATTCTACACTACGTCGAGAAGAAATGGCACAAGCCTATAACAAGGAAAAGTAGCTCCGCAAAAGTGTACTAAGATCAAAAGAGACAGGCAGTAAAGTGCACATTGGGGATTGTATCATTCCTAGGAATTTCAGCCCCCTTGAAACAAATGGATAGATGTCCCGTGAATGCGGGTGTTTCAGCAGAAATCAACCGACGGCTATGTATTGCGGGTGTGCCCATATTACAGGAACAATAGTTTCCCTTAGTGGGTCTCTGTGTACTGTGAACTGTTAGAAAGTTTAAAGACGTGTGAAACATTCAACTGAAAATGGACACACTTCCCTCCGTTGCTACAGTGCATACAGATCTGAACAAAAGGAAAGAGGGAAGAACAAAGGCCCATGGGACGCTAGTGGGTAGAATCACATTTACCTTAGGAACCTCTCGTCGGATGCAGCCCCTCCCCCAACACTGACAAGATGCAGCAGCCATTGGGGATGGCAGTTAGCGGTTGGATTCCAGGTGGAATGTTTGTGTGTACCACGAGGCTTGTTGTGGCTGGTGGATCCTAGGTAACCGGGCAGAGTTCTGTGGGTGGATCAGTGCGATGGAGGGGCTGCCGCCCTCTGTGGAGCTTGGCTTAGGTCTTTGGTCCGGGAAGCTGTGTCAGTTCGAGATACTGCTGCTGCCCAAAGACCTGAGTTCACGGGTCAGTTTCCAGAACCTGAAAGGGCAGACAGTGGAAGATCTGCCTGTCTTCAGCTTACTGGAGAGGCTCCGAGGTCCTTTCAGACTTGCCCAGTCCTGTTGAAGTCGACTTTATGGGAGACACGAAGAGAAGCTGGCCGAAAACATGGCTGAACCGATTGAGGAAAGATGCGAACACATTGATGAGAGATGTTCTGCTACAATAGAGAATACTGGCCTGGAGACAGCTGTAAGGATAGCAGGCTCGAAAGGCATTCATGAGACATATTGAACCTCGCTGATACTAGCAGAAACATACGGAGGGCCACCGTGGACTGGAGGAAGTTCCTCAATTCTCTGCTCCAAGAACGGGTCCAAGATCCCTGACGTCTACAGAGAAGAGATGGCAGAGATGATAAAAACGCTCATGTTCTTGAAAGAGGTCAGATAATCCACACGACCCACGGGGCACTTCCAAGCCATTCAGATCAAAGTGCACCAAGCCCAGGTAAGCCTTTTCCCAGGTTTGGGCCTAGCTATCAAGCACTTGCTCTTCCCTCCCCTCCACTCAGGCATCCATTTTGAGGGATCAGTACCTGAGCTGCAATGAAGCCAGTAAGAGAAGAGCAAGCCCCTCCTAGAATCAGAGTTCCTCTAGCTTCATCCTCTGTGAACAACAGGGAACCCCATAAAGGTCAAATACTCTCGTATGAAATAGATAGGAATTGAATACTTAGCTCCCACAAAGAAACGATGGCCTTCCGCTAGATTTAGCAAATGCTGGGATTATGTCTTCTCTGGGGTGAAGGGAGTGTGGTAAGTGAGGAGAATCTTTGACTGAACTTGAATCTGTATTAGGCCTCCGTTTTTCATGACAGTCTAGGTAAATATTAGAAGTCAGATAGTGAACGGAACTGTAAAAGTCGCCAATGACATGAAAGACACAGCTTATGTGGACCGTCTTTCAATTGAGTCAAGCCCCCGGGGGCAATCTATCATGGGGGTGCAGACTTGGTTGCATTCAATTGCTTTACCCAACATGATCGGATGATTAAGCGTTCTCATCACTGATAGAAGAACACCTGGTTCTCAGTAGCCTAGCATAGCTGCAGCAGGGTTCTCATAGCCATAATGCCTCTAAGTTCTTTGGATTCAAAGCTAAATGTATATATTTAGTTCGTTTCCTCTTGTATTTTCCTTGAGAGGGATGTTACACCTTGAAATGCCAACATTGACCAGTAGGTGTCATCGGGAGTAAAGGGCACCACATGCACAAGGGAATCCAAGCTTGGGGGTTATTTCATGTTTCCATTAGTTATTTCATGGTTCCTGTTGGTTTCGGAGGCTTCAACAGTAAAGATCAGACATGACCCCTTTAACAGTTCGGACTGCTAGTTTGCATTCTATCTGTCTATGTTTTCCTTAGAGCTGACAAAATGTTACCGAAATTGACAAGTCTGGCTTCTAGGTCGATTTAGTATGTTTCAGAAACTAACTTCATTTTCGTATAACTCCCAAAACATTTATATCAATTCTATTAAATTTTTAAAGACTGCAAATGAGATATCAACACAATGTCAAAACTGGAGTCTTCGGACAATCCCTCCCACCATGGCTGTATAGAAACAAAGAGATAAAAAAAATCACATTTCTGTGAAATGTATCTGGAAAGTGTTGATTCATCGATGCCCAGTTGACAGAGATGCAGTGCAACCTGCGCTCACTCGCTCCCATGGACACAGCAATGGAAACATCCACTCACCCAGCCCTTGGCACAGGACACTTGCCGAAGAGAGGTCTGTTACTTCCAAAGACAGGATGAGGCCTCAGAACACCTGGAAGCAGGAGAAGGAAAAGCAGGGAATGGATACCAGTGCATGGTCTGAGCCCTGTTGATGGAGCAGTAAAGGTGAAACTCTCTTTAACTTGGACGCACACTCTCAAGCGGACAGGAGACATGGGATTGAAGGTGATGCGCTGAGTGTTAGAAGAGTGCACAGCAGATGCTTGGCTGACAGAACTCAAAGAATCCAGTGCAAAATATCCCCACAGTTGATTCTGAGACCAAGCTCCGAGCTGCCAAATTTGAGGTAGCAGAGGCAGCGTTCAGGGAGGGATAGGGCTACGGATGGTGGCACACGCTGAGTCTCAGGGATCTGGAGTGCGTTGTGGGATGTGGTGGGTCCTATCAAGAGAGCAAACCGACCTGTGGCCCCAATGAGCAAGCAACCACCCTGGCGCGCGCAGTTGAAATTATCGATATGTCCCATGGCCACACCCAGTGCATCTGCAGGACCAGAGACCTATTTGGCATTTGGCCAATAGAGCATGTGTGGGGCTGAATCAGAGATATTGTGCATCGGGTCTGAGGGATCCAGGGGGCCTTGGGTTTGAATTCAGAATGAAAAGCCTTAGGATCTGCTACATTCATAACCTGGGCTGTGATTATGGTTTGGTTTGAGGCACAGGATGTGCAACAGCTCTGTGGTTGCCTTCGTGCACCCGTGCCACAAGGATGAGAGGACAAGGAAGTGTGGTCCAAGACCACAGCGTGAGAAGAGGAAGGATTTCCTTCAGTTTATCTCACAAAAGCGGATGCTACATTTTGGATGGCACCGGCACGGTTCGGCAGCGAGGACACCAAGTTCGGGCTGCGGGATCATTCCAGCAGGCCCTGATGTGTGACATCCATAGATATGCTTCCACTGGTGTTTCTGTAGACAGAGAAGCTCTTGGAAGAACTGGTTTCAGTGGGACATTCCCGTGGCACTACAAAGCACAAGCGCACTCACACTCTGCTCTTCTGGAAACACTCCAAAATAACATAGAGTAGAATGCAGAGCTGAGAACCTTTAGAAGCTCCATTTCCACCAGAGGAAGTGTCCTGTGCTCTTTCAGACTTGTGAGATAAGCGTAATCAAAATGAGGTTATCCTAATCGAAATAGTATGGGGGGTTCATCACAACAAAGGCAACACCAGCAATTGGAGATAGACCAGACAACACACACAGGAACAGGACATGGCATCAATGTCTAGGAAAATTTGTCCTCACAGAAATCCCATGCAATTGTGTAGAGCCAAGTGTCTAAAGTTTTCACTTAACCAAGCCCTAGAAGTCTACATTAGATACCTGAAATTACCTGACCAGTAGAGATGAAGAAATACAGTAAAAGGAAAAGGAAGTACCATTTTCAGTTCCAAAGAGATTGAAGGCCCTAAAGATAAGCTTTCAGACAACTAGACTGCAAAACGCTCTCCAGAGCAAGTATTGAAAATGGAGGTGAGGGAAACACTGAAGAACAACAGTGTCTCAGAATCACAAAAGGCAGAATTCCAGAAAAGGGGAAGAGAAAGCCTAAAGACGAGCCAAATAATCTCAGAAAACTCAGTGGATGAGAAAATATCAGGACTAACATTCCGTCCTAAGCAGACCAGATATTGCAGAGGGACGCGTGAATGACTTTGAAGACAGGGGAACAGAAATCCCTCGGTCAGAAGCACACATAGGAAAGCAAGTGCAAACCAATGAAAACATTGCTGTTGAATCCTGGTTGAAGACAAGGCATGAAAGACTAAAATTCGAAAGAGTCCCAGATGGAAAAGCAAGAGATAAAGAAACAAACAATGTTTGAAAAGTTCTGTGTAGAAAAATCAGACTGAAACTTGCTGAAAGCCAAGATAGAATCATCTAGGCGAATTCAGGAAGTACACAGCGTCCAAAAGAGGTGGAATCCCAATAGACTTAGCAGCAGCTGTATGATCCAAATCAACAAAGTTCATGAGCATCCCAGTGATTTAAAATGCGCCTGGAGGAAAGCAACATAGTCACAAGAGAACCTCCAGAGGGGTTTCAGCTGCTATCTCAGCAGCAATATTGCAGGACAGGGAGGAGTGCCAGGACATAGACCATAGCTTGAATGGCAAAATGCTGCCATCTAGGGTAGCCTATGCCACATGACCACCATTTCTAATAACAGCAGAGCTAGAGAATGCCACAGACCTGCAAATCTTAGAAGAATTCAGCAGTTCGAAACTTATCCTAAAAGAAAGGTTGAGAATTCTCCCCTGAAGGGATAAGCAGCAAGATGAAATGGAAAGAAGAAAACCCTTATTGGAAATGCAAGAAGAGCATGAGTGGAAAAGAAGAAACAAGAAGAAGGCAAGGAGGACATCAAAACCCTAAAGATGGGAGAGGGAAGCAGGAAATCATAGGGGATTGGAAGCACTATCTTAAGGGAGTCAGCTTATATGACTCTCTGTTGGAAGCAAACGGAGAGATGCATGGCCTGACGTGTTTGCAAAGCAAACGAGAAGCAGACCAAGAAAGAATCAAACAAACAAACAACACAAAAAGGGTAGGGTAACATGAATATTCAAAAGAAATTACTCAAGGTGATGTCAAGGATCATTCAGTATGCATCGACCCAGTATCGCGGCTTGAATGTACTCAGCACACCTGTATTCGGAAATCAGAGGCGTGCATTTATATTCGTAAATATTGATTCATATGAGCATATCGTGACCTAACCCAAATGCCGATTTGGAATCCAATGGATTCCTAGTCCGTGATATAGACTTGCAAGTCTTCCAACAGGATGAATGAATGCCATATTCTACACTACGTCGAGAAGAAATGGCACAAGCCTATAACAAGGAAAAGTAGCTCCGCAAAAGTGTACTAAGATCAAAAGAGACAGGCAGTAAAGTGCACATTGGGGATTGTATCATTCCTAGGAATTTCAGCCCCCTTGAAACAAATGGATAGATGTCCCGTGAATGCGGGTGTTTCAGCAGAAATCAACCGACGGCTATGTATTGCGGGTGTGCCCATATTACAGGAACAATAGTTTCCCTTAGTGGGTCTCTGTGTACTGTGAACTGTTAGAAAGTTTAAAGACGTGTGAAACATTCAACTGAAAATGGACACACTTCCCTCCGTTGCTACAGTGCATACAGATCTGAACAAAAGGAAAGAGGGAAGAACAAAGGCCCATGGCACGCTAGTGGGTAGAATCACATTTACCTTAGGAACCTCTCGTCGGATGCAGCCCCTCCCCCAACACTGACAAGATGCAGCAGCCATTGGGGATGGCAGTTAGCGGTTGGATTCCAGGTGGAATGTTGGTGTGTACCGCGAGGCTTGTTGTGGCTGGTGGATCCTAGGTAACCGGGCAGAGTTCTGTGGGTGGATCAGTGCGATGGAGGGGCTGCCGCCCTCTGTGGAGCTTGGCTTAGGTCTTTGGTCCGGGAAGCTGTGTCAGTTCGAGATACTGCTGCTGCCCAAAGACCTGAGTTCACGGGTCAGTTTCCAGAACCTGAAAGGGCAGACAGTGGAAGATCTGCCTGTCTTCAGCTTACTGGAGAGGCTCCGAGGTCCTTTCAGACTTGCCCAGTCCTGTTGAAGTCGACTTTATGGGAGACACGAAGAGAAGCTGGCCGAAAACATGGCTGAACCGATTGAGGAGAGATGCGAACACATTGATGAGAGATGTTCTGCTACAATAGAGAATACTGGCCTGGAGACAGCTGTAGAGGATAGCAGGCTCGAAAGGCATTCATGAGACATATTGAACCTCGCTGATACTAGCAGAAACATACGGAGGGCCACCGTGGACTGGAGGAAGTTCCTCAATTCTCTGCTCCAAGAACGGATCCAAGATCCCTGACGTCTACAGAGAAGAGATGGCAGAGATGATAAAAACGCTCATGTTCTTGAAAGAGGTCAGATAATCCACACGACCCAAGGGGCAATTCCAAGCCATTCAGATCAAAGTGCACCAAGCCCAGGTAAGCCTTTTCCCAGGTTTGGGCCTAGCTATCAAGCACTTGCTCTTCCCTCCCCTCCACTCAGGCATCCATTTTGAGGGATCAGTACCTGAGCTGCAATGAAGCCAGTAAGAGAAGAGCAAGCCCCTCCTAGAATCAGATTTCCTCTAGCTTCATCCTCTGTGAACAACAGGGAACCCCATAAAGGTCAAATACTCTCGTATGAAATAGATAGGAATTGAATACTTAGCTCCCACAAAGAAACGATGGCCTTCCGCTAGATTCAGCAAATGCTGGGATTATGTCTTCTCTGGGGTGAAGGGAGTGTGGTAAGTGAGGAGAATCTTTGACTGAACTTGAATCTGTATTAGGCCTCCGTTTTTCATGACAGTCTAGGTAAATATTAGAAGTCAGATAGTGAACGGAACTGTAAAAGTCGCCAATGACATGAAAGACACAGCTTATGTGGACCGTCTTTCAATTGAGTCAAGCCCCCGGGGGCAATCTATCATGGGGGTGCAGACTTGGTTGCATTCAATTGCTTTACCCAACATGATCGGATGATTAAGCGTTCTCATCACTGATAGAAGAACACCTGGTTCTCAGTAGCCTAGCATAGCTGCAGCAGGGTTCTCATAGCCATAATGCCTCTAAGTTCTTTGGATTCAAAGCTAAATGTATATATTTAGTTCGTTTCCTCTTGTATTTTCCTTGAGAGGGATGTTACACCTTGAAATGCCAACATTGACCAGTAGGTGTCATCGGGAGTAAAGGGCACCACATGCACAAGGGAATCCAAGCTTGGGGGTTATTTCATGTTTCCATTAGTTATTTCATGGTTCCTGTTGGTTTCGGAGGCTTCAACAGTAAAGAGCTGACATGACCCCTTTAACAGTTCGGACTGCTAGTTTGCATTCTATCTGTCTATGTTTTCCTTAGAGCTGACAAAATGTTACCGAAATTGACAAGTCTGGCTTCTAGGTCGATTTAGTATGTTTCAGAAACTAACTTCATTTTCGTATAACTCCCAAAACATTTATATCAATTCTATTAAATTTTTAAAGACTGCAAATGAGATATCAACACAATGTCAAAACTGGAGTCTTCGGACAATCCCTCCCACCATGGCTGTATAGAAACAAAGAGATAAAAAAAATCACATTTCTGTGAAATGTATCTGGAAAGTGTTGATTCATCGATGCCCAGTTGACAGAGATGCAGTGCAACCTGCGCTCACTCGCTCCCATGGACACAGCAATGGAAACATCCACTCACCCAGCCCTTGGCACAGGACACTTGCCGAAGAGAGGTCTGTTACTTCCAAAGACAGGATGAGGCCTCAGAACACCTGGAAGCAGGAGAAGGAAAAGCAGGGAATGGATACCAGTGCATGGTCTGAGCCCTGTTGATGGAGCAGTAAAGGTGAAACTCTCTTTAACTTGGACGCACACTCTCAAGCGGACAGGAGACATGGGATTGAAGGTGATGCGCTGAGTGTTAGAAGAGTGCACAGCAGATGCTTGGCTGACAGAACTCAAAGAATCCAGTGCAAAATATCCCCACAGTTGATTCTGAGACCAAGCTCCGAGCTGCCAAATTTGAGGTAGCAGAGGCAGCGTTCAGGGAGGGATAGGGCTACGGATGGTGGCACACGCTGAGTCTCAGGGATCTGGAGTGCGTTGTGGGATGTGGTGGGTCCTATCAAGAGAGCAAACCGACCTGTGGCCCCAATGAGCAAGCAACCACCCTGGCGCGCGCAGTTGAAATTAGCGATATGTCCCATGGCCACACCCAGTGCATCTGCAGGACCAGAGACCTATTTGGCATTTGGCCAATAGAGCATGTGTGGGGCTGAATCAGAGATATTGTGCATCGGGTCTGAGGGATCCAGGGGGCCTTGGGTTTGAATTCAGAATGAAAAGCCTTAGGATCTGCTACATTCATAACCTGGGCTGTGATTATGGTTTGGTTTGAGGCACAGGATGTGCAACAGCTCTGTGGTTGCCTTCGTGCACCCGTGCCACAAGGATGAGAGGACAAGGAAGTGTGGTCCAAGACCACAGCGTGAGAAGAGGAAGGATTTCCTTCAGTTTATCTCTCAAAAGCGGATGCTACATTTTGGATGGCACCGGCACGGTTCGGCAGCGAGGACACCAAGTTCGGGCTGCGGGATCATTCCAGCAGGCCCTGATGTGTGACATCCATAGATATGCTTCCACTGGTGTTTCTGTAGACAGAGAAGCTCTTGGAAGAACTGGTTTCAGTGGGACATTCCCGTGGCACTACAAAGCACAAGCGCACTCACACTCTGCTCTTCTGGAAACACTCCAAAATAACATAGAGTAGAATGCAGAGCTGAGAACCTTTAGAAGCTCCATTTCCACCAGAGGAAGTGTCCTGTGCTCTTTCAGACTTGTGAGATAAGCGTAATCAAAATGAGGTTATCCTAATCGAAATAGTATGGGGGGTTCATCACAACAAAGGCAACACCAGCAATTGGAGATAGACCAGACAACACACACAGGAACAGGACATGGCATCAATGTCTAGGAAAATTTGTCCTCACAGAAATCCCATGCAATTGTGTAGAGCCAAGTGTCTAAAGTTTTCACTTAACCAAGCCCTAGAAGTCTACATTAGATACCTGAAATTACCTGACCAGTAGAGATGAAGAAATACAGTAAAAGGAAAAGGAAGTACCATTTTCATTTCCCAAGAGATTGAAGGCCCTAAAGATAAGCTTTCAGACAACTAGACTGCAAAACGTTCTCCAGAGCAAGTATTGAAAATGGAGGTGAGGGAAACACTGAAGAACAACAGTGTCTCAGAATCACAAAAGGCAGAATACCAGAAAAGGGGAAGAGAAAGCCTAAAGACGAGCCAAATAATCTCAGAAAACTCAGTGGATGAGAAAATATCAGGGCTAACATTCCGTCCTAAGCAGACGAGATATTGCAGAGGGACGCGTGAATGACTTTGAAGACAGGGGAACAGAAATCCCTCGGTCAGAAGCACACATAGGAAAGCAAGTGCCAACCAATGAAAACATTGCTGTTGAATCCTGGTTGAAGACAAGGCATGAAAGACTAAAATTCGAAAGAGTCCCAGATGGAAAAGCAAGAGATAAAGAAACAAACAATGTTTGAAAAGTTCTGTGTAGAAAAATCAGACTGAAACTTGCTGAAAGCCAAGATAGAATCATCTAGGCGAATTCAGGAAGTACACAGCGTCCAAAAGAGGTGGAATCCCAATAGACTTAGCAGCAGCTGTATGATCCAAATCAACAAAGTTCATGAGCATCCCAGTGATTTAAAATGCGCCTGGAGGAAAGCAACATAGTCACAAGAGAACCTCCAGAGGGGTTTCAGCTGCTATCTCAGCAGCAATATTGCAGGACAGGGAGGAGTGCCAGGACATAGACCATAGCTTGAATGGCAAAATGCTGCCATCTAGGGTAGCCTATGCCACATGACCACCATTTCTAATAACAGCAGAGCTAGAGAATGCCACAGACCTGCAAATCTTAAAAGAATTCAGCAGTTCAAAACTTATCCTAAAAGAAAGGTTGAGAATTCTCCCCTGAAGGGATAAGCAGCAAGATGAAATGGAAAGAAGAAAACCCTTATTGGAAATGCAAGAAGAGCATGAGTGGAAAAGAAGAAACAAGAAGAAGGCAAGGAGGACATCAAAACCCTAAAGATGGGAGAGGGAAGCAGGAAATCATAGGGGATTGGAAGCACTATCTTAAGGGAGTCAGCTTATATGACTCTCTGTTGGAAGCAAACGGAGAGATGCATGGCCTGACGTGTTTGCAAAGCAAACGAGAAGCAGACCAAGAAAGAATCAAACAAACAAACAACACAAAATGGTAGGGTAACATGAATATTCAAAAGAAATTACTCAAGGTGATGTCAAGGATCATTCAGTACGCATCGACCCAGTATCGCGGCTTGAATGTACTCAGCACACCTGTATTCGGAAATCAGAGGCGTGCATTTATATTCGTAAATATTGATTCATATGAGCATATCGTGACCTAACCCAAATGCCGATTTGGAATCCAATGGATTCCTAGTCCGTGATATAGACTTACAAGTCTTCCAACAGGATGAATGAATGCCATATTCTACACTACGTCGAGAAGAAATGGCACAAGCCTATAACAAGGAAAAGTAGCTCCGCAAAAGTGTACTAAGATCAAAAGAGACAGGCAGTAAAGTGCACATTGGGGATTGTATCATTCCTAGGAATTTCAGCCCCCTTGAAACAAATGGATAGATGTCCCGTGAATGCGGGTGTTTCAGCAGAAATCAACCGACGGCTATGTATTGCGGGTGTGCCCATATTACAGGAACAATAGTTTCCCTTAGTGGGTCTCTGTGTACTGTGAACTGTTAGAAAGTTTAAAGACGTGTGAAACATTCAACTGAAAATGGACACACTTCCCTCCGTTGCTACAGTGCATACAGATCTGAACAAAAGGAAAGAGGGAAGAACAAAGGCCCATGGCACGCTAGTGGGTAGAATCACTTTTACCTTAGGAACCTCTCGTCGGATGCAGCCCCTCCCCCAACACTGACAAGATGCAGCAGCCATTGGGGATGGCAGTTAGCGGTTGGATTCCAGGTGGAATGTTGGTGTGTACCGCGAGGCTTGTTGTGGCTGGTGGATCCTAGGTAACCGGGCAGAGTTCTGTGGGTGGATCAGTGCGATGGAGGGGCTGCCGCCCTCTGTGGAGCTTGGCTTAGGTCTTTGGTCCGGGAAGCTGTGTCAGTTCGAGATACTGCTGCTGCCCAAAGACCTGAGTTCACGGGTCAGTTTCCAGAACCTGAAAGGGCAGACAGTGGAAGATCTGCCTGTCTTCAGCTTACTGGAGAGGCTCCGAGGTCCTTTCAGACTTGCCCAGTCCTGTTGAAGTCGACTTTATGGGAGACACGAAGAGAAGCTGGCCGAAAATGTGGCTGCACGGATTGAGGAGAGATGCGAACACATTGATGAGAGATGTTCTGCTACAATAGAGAATACTGGCCTGGAGACAGCTGTAGAGGATAGCAGGCTCGAAAGGCATTCATGAGACATATTGAACCTCGCTGATACTAGCAGAAACATACGGAGGGCCACCGTGGACTGGAGGAAGTTCCTCAATTCTCTGCTCCAAGAACGGGTCCAAGATCCCTGACGTCTACAGAGAAGAGATGGCAGAGATGATAAAAACGCTCATGTTCTTGAAAGAGGTCAGATAATCCACACGACCCACGGGGCACTTCCAAGCCATTCAGATCAAAGTGCACCAAGCCCAGGTAAGCCTTTTCCCAGGTTTGGGCCTAGCTATCAAGCACTTGCTCTTCCCTCCCCTCCACTCAGGCATCCATTTTGAGGGATCAGTACCTGAGCTGCAATGAAGCCAGTAAGAGAAGAGCAAGCCCCTCCTAGAATCAGAGTTCCTCTAGCTTCATCCTCTGTGAACAACAGGGAACCCCATAAAGGTCAAATACTCTCGTATGAAATAGATAGGAATTGAATACTTAGCTCCCACAAAGAAACGATGGCCTTCCGCTAGATTCAGCAAATGCTGGGATTATGTCTTCTCTGGGGTGAAGGGAGTGTGGTAAGTGAGGAGAATCTTTGACTGAACTTGAATCTGTATTAGGCCTCCGTTTTTCATGACAGTCTAGGTAAATATTAGAAGTCAGATAGTGAACGGAACTGTAAAAGTCGCCAATGACATGAAAGACACAGCTTATGTGGACCGTCTTTCAATTGAGTCAAGCCCCCGGGGGCAATCTATCATGGGGGTGCAGACTTGGTTGCATTCAAGTGCTTTACCCAACATGATCGGATGATTAAGCGTTCTCATCACTGATAGAAGAACACCTGGTTCTCAGTAGCCTAGCATAGCTGCAGCAGGGTTCTCATAGCTATAATGCCTCTAGGTTCTTTGGATTCAAAGCTAAATGTATATATTTAGTTCGTTTCCTCTTGTATTTTCCTTGAGAGGGATGTTACACCTTGAAATGCCAACATTGACCAGTAGGTGTCATCGGGAGTAAAGGGCACCACATGCACAAGGGAATCCAAGCTTGGGGGTTATTTCATGTTTCCATTAGTTATTTCATGGTTCCTGTTGGTTTCGGAGGCTTCAACAGTAAAGAGCTGACATGACCCCTTTAACAGTTCGGACTGCTAGTTTGCATTCTATCTGTCTATGTTTTCCTTAGAGCTGACCAAATGTTACCGAAATTGACAAGTCTGGCTTCTAGGTCGATTTAGTATGTTTCAGAAACTAACTTCATTTTCGTATAACTCCCAAAACATTTATATCAATTCTATTAAATTTTTAAAGACTGCAAATGAGATATCAACACAATGTCAAAACTGGAGTCTTCGGACAATCCCTCCCACCACGGCTGTATAGAAACAAAGAGATAAAAAAAATCACATTTCTGTGAAATGTATCTGGAAAGTGTTGATTCATCGATGCCCAGTTGACAGAGAAGCAGTGCAACCTGCGCTCACTCGCTCCCATGGACACAGCAATGGAAACATCCACTGACCCAGCCCTTGGCACAGGACACTTGCCGAAGAGAGGTCTGTTACTTCCAAAGACAGGATGAGGCCTCAGAACACCTGGAAGCAGGAGAAGGAAAAGCAGGGAATGGATACCAGTGCATGGTCTGAGCCCTGTTGATGGAGCAGTAAAGGTGAAACTCTCTTTAACTTGGACGCACACTCTCAAGCGGACAGGAGACATGGGATTGAAGGTGATGCGCTGAGTGTTAGAAGAGTGCACAGCAGATGCTTGGCTGACAGAACTCAAAGAATCCAGTGCAAAATATCCCCACAGTTGATTCTGAGACCAAGCTCCGAGCTGCCAAATTTGAGGTAGCAGAGGCAGCGTTCAGGGAGGGATAGGGCTACGGATGGTGGCACACGCTGAGTCTCAGGGATCTGGAGTGCGTTGTGGGATGTGGTGGGTCCTATCAAGAGAGCAAACCGACCTGTGGCCCCAATGAGCAAGCAACCACCCTGGCGCGCGCAGTTGAAATTATCGATATGTCCCATGGCCACACCCAGTGCATCTGCAGGACCAGAGACCTATTTGGCATTTGGCCAATAGAGCATGTGTGGGGCTGAATCAGAGATATTGTGCATCGGGTCTGAGGGATCCAGGGGGCCTTGGGTTTGAATTCAGAATGAAAAGCCTTAGGATCTGCTACATTCATAACCTGGGCTGTGATTATGGTTTGGTTTGAGGCACAGGATGTGCAACAGCTCTGTGGTTGCCTTCGTGCACCCGTGCCACAAGGATGAGAGGACAAGGAAGTGTGGTCCAAGACCACAGCGTGAGAAGAGGAAGGATTTCCTTCAGTTTATCTCTCAAAAGCGGATGCTACATTTTGGATGGCACCGGCACGGTTCGGCAGCGAGGACACCAAGTTCGGGCTGCGGGATCATTCCAGCAGGCCCTGATGTGTGACATCCATAGATATGCTTCCACTGGTGTTTCTGTAGACAGAGAAGCTCTTGGAAGAACTGGTTTCAGTGGGACATTCCCGTGGCACTACAAAGCACAAGCGCACTCACACTCTGCTCTTCTGGAAACACTCCAAAATAACATAGAGTAGAATGCAGAGCTGAGAACCTTTAGAAGCTCCATTTCCACCAGAGGAAGTGTCCTGTGCTCTTTCAGACTTGTGAGATAAGCGTAATCAAAATGAGGTTATCCTAATCGAAATAGTATGGGGGGTTCATCACAACAAAGGCAACACCAGCAATTGGAGATAGACCAGACAACACACACAGGAACAGGACATGGCATCAATGTCTAGGAAAATTTGTCCTCACAGAAATCCCATGCAATTGTGTAGAGCCAAGTGTCTAAAGTTTTCACTTAACCAAGCCCTAGAAGTCTACATTAGATACCTGAAATTACCTGACCAGTAGAGATGAAGAAATACAGTAAAAGGAAAAGGAAGTACCATTTTCAGTTCCCAAGAGATTGAAGGCCCTAAAGATAAGCTTTCAGACAACTAGACTGCAAAACGCTCTCCAGAGCAAGTATTGAAAATGGAGGTGAGGGAAACACTGAAGAACAACAGTGTCTCAGAATCACAAAAGGCAGAATACCAGAAAAGGGGAAGAGAAAGCCTAAAGACGAGCCAAATAATCTCAGAAAACTCAGTGGATGAGAAAATATCAGGGCTAACATTCCGTCCTAAGCAGACGAGATATTGCAGAGGGACGCGTGAATGACTTTGAAGACAGGGGAACAGAAATCCCTCGGTCAGAAGCACACATAGGAAAGCAAGTGCCAACCAATGAAAACATTGCTGTTGAATCCTGGTTGAAGACAAGGCATGAAAGACTAAAATTCGAAAGAGTCCCAGATGGAAAAGCAAGAGATAAAGAAACAAACAATGTTTGAAAAGTTCTGTGTAGAAAAATCAGACTGAAACTTGCTGAAAGCCAAGATAGAATCATCTAGGCGAATTCAGGAAGTACACAGCGTCCAAAAGAGGTGGAATCCCAATAGACTTAGCAGCAGCTGTATGATCCAAATCAACAAAGTTCATGAGCATCCCAGTGATTTAAAATGCGCCTGGAGGAAAGCAACATAGTCACAAGAGAACCTCCAGAGGGGTTTCAGCTGCTATCTCAGCAGCAATATTGCAGGACAGGGAGGAGTGCCAGGACATAGACCATAGCTTGAATGGCAAAATGCTGCCATCTAGGGTAGCCTATGCCACATGACCACCATTTCTAATAACAGCAGAGCTAGAGAATGCCACAGACCTGCAAATCTTAAAAGAATTCAGCAGTTCGAAACTTATCCTAAAAGAAAGGTTGAGAATTCTCCCCTGAAGGGATAAGCAGCAAGATGAAATGGAAAGAAGAAAACCCTTATTGGAAATGCAAGAAGAGCATGAGTGGAAAAGAAGAAACAAGAAGAAGGCAAGGAGGACATCAAAACCCTAAAGATGGGAGAGGGAAGCAGGAAATCATAGGGGATTGGAAGCACTATCTTAAGGGAGTCAGCTTATATGACTCTCTGTTGGAAGCAAACGGAGAGATGCATGGCCTGACGTGTTTGCAAAGCAAACGAGAAGCAGACCAAGAAAGAATCAAACAAACAAACAACACAAAAAGGGTAGGGTAACATGAATATTCAAAAGAAATTACTCAAGGTGATGTCAAGGATCATTCAGTACGCATCGACCCAGTATCGCGGCTTGAATGTACTCAGCACACCTGTATTCGGAAATCAGAGGCGTGCATTTATATTCGTAAATATTGATTCATATGAGCATATCGTGACCTAACCCAAATGCCGATTTGGAATCCAATGGATTCCTAGTCCGTGATATAGACTTGCAAGTCTTCCAACAGGATGAATGAATGCCATATTCTACACTACGTCGAGAAGAAATGGCACAAGCCTATAACAAGGAAAAGTAGCTCCGCAAAAGTGTACTAAGATCAAAAGAGACAGGCAGTAAAGTGCACATTGGGGATTGTATCATTCCTAGGAATTTCAGCCCCCTTGAAACAAATGGATAGATGTCCCGTGAATGCGGGTGTTTCAGCAGAAATCAACCGACGGCTATGTATTGCGGGTGTGCCCATATTACAGGAACAATAGTTTCCCTTAGTGGGTCTCTGTGTACTGTGAACTGTTAGAAAGTTTAAAGACGTGTGAAACATTCAACTGAAAATGGACACACTTCCCTCCGTTGCTACAGTGCATACAGATCTGAACAAAAGGAAAGAGGGAAGAACAAAGGCCCATGGCACGCTAGTGGGTAGAATCACATTTACCTTAGGAACCTCTCGTCGGATGCAGCCCCTCCCCCAACACTGACAAGATGCAGCAGCCATTGGGGATGGCAGTTAGCGGTTGGATTCCAGGTGGAATGTTGGTGTGTACCGCGAGGCTTGTTGTGGCTGGTGGATCCTAGGTAACCGGGCAGAGTTCTGTGGGTGGATCAGTGCGATGGAGGGGCTGCCGCCCTCTGTGGAGCTTGGCTTAGGTCTTTGGTCCGGGAAGCTGTGTCAGTTCGAGATACTGCTGCTGCCCAAAGACCTGAGTTCACGGGTCAGTTTCCAGAACCTGAAAGGGCAGACAGTGGAAGATCTGCCTGTCTTCAGCTTACTGGAGAGGCTCCGAGGTCCTTTCAGACTTGCCCAGTCCTGTTGAAGTCGACTTTATGGGAGACACGAAGAGAAGCTGGCCGAAAACATGGCTGAACCGATTGAGGAGAGATGCGAACACATTGATGAGAGATGTTCTGCTACAATAGAGAATACTGGCCTGGAGACAGCTGTAGAGGATAGCAGGCTCGAAAGGCATTCATGAGACATATTGAACCTCGCTGATACTAGCAGAAACATACGGAGGGCCACCGTGGACTGGAGGAAGTTCCTCAATTCTCTGCTCCAAGAACGGATCCAAGATCCCTGACGTCTACAGAGAAGAGATGGCAGAGATGATAAAAACGCTCATGTTCTTGAAAGAGGTCAGATAATCCACACGACCCAAGGGGCAATTCCAAGCCATTCAGATCAAAGTGCACCAAGCCCAGGTAAGCCTTTTCCCAGGTTTGGGCCTAGCTATCAAGCACTTGCTCTTCCCTCCCCTCCACTCAGGCATCCATTTTGAGGGATCAGTACCTGAGCTGCAATGAAGCCAGTAAGAGAAGAGCAAGCCCCTCCTAGAATCAGAGTTCCTCTAGCTTCATCCTCTGTGAACAACAGGGAACCCCATAAAGGTCAAATACTCTCGTATGAAATAGATAGGAATTGAATACTTAGCTCCCACAAAGAAACGATGGCCTTCCGCTAGATTCAGCAAATGCTGGGATTATGTCTTCTCTGGGGTGAAGGGAGTGTGGTAAGTGAGGAGAATCTTTGACTGAACTTGAATCTGTATTAGGCCTCCGTTTTTCATGACAGTCTAGGTAAATATTAGAAGTCAGATAGTGAACGGAACTGTAAAAGTCGCCAATGACATGAAAGACACAGCTTATGTGGACCGTCTTTCAATTGAGTCAAGCCCCCGGGGGCAATCTATCATGGGGGTGCAGACTTGGTTGCATTCAATTGCTTTACCCAACATGATCGGATGATTAAGCGTTCTCATCACTGATAGAAGAACACCTGGTTCTCAGTAGCCTAGCATAGCTGCAGCAGGGTTCTCATAGCCATAATGCCTCTAAGTTCTTTGGATTCAAAGCTAAATGTATATATTTAGTTCGTTTCCTCTTGTATTTTCCTTGAGAGGGATGTTACACCTTGAAATGCCAACATTGACCAGTAGGTGTCATCGGGAGTAAAGGGCACCACATGCACAAGGGAATCCAAGCTTGGGGGTTATTTCATGTTTCCATTAGTTATTTCATGGTTCCTGTTGGTTTCGGAGGCTTCAACAGTAAAGAGCTGACAGGACCCCTTTAACAGTTCGGACTGGTAGTTTGCATTCTATCTGTCTATGTTTTCCTTAGAGCTGACAAAATGTTACCGAAATTGACAAGTCTGGCTTCTAGGTCGATTTAGTATGTTTCAGAAACTAACTTCATTTTCGTATAACTCCCAAAACATTTATATCAATTCTATTAAATTTTTAAAGACTGCAAATGAGATATCAACACAATGTCAAAACTGGAGTCTTCGGACAATCCCTCCCACCACGGCTGTATAGAAACAAAGAGATAAAAAAAATCACATTTCTGTGAAATGTATCTGGAAAGTGTTGATTCATCGATGCCCAGTTGACAGAGAAGCAGTGCAACCTGCGCTCACTCGCTCCCATGGACACAGCAATGGAAACATCCACTCACCCAGCCCTTGGCACAGGACACTTGCCGAAGAGAGGTCTGTTACTTCCAAAGACAGGATGAGGCCTCAGAACACCTGGAAGCAGGAGAAGGAAAAGCAGGGAATGGATACCAGTGCATGGTCTGAGCCCTGTTGATGGAGCAGTAAAGGTGAAACTCTCTTTAACTTGGACGCACACTCTCAAGCGGACAGGAGACATGGGATTGAAGGTGATGCGCTGAGTGTTAGAAGAGTGCACAGCAGATGCTTGGCTGACAGAACTCAAAGAATCCAGTGCAAAATATCCCCACAGTTGATTCTGAGACCAAGCTCCGAGCTGCCAAATTTGAGGTAGCAGAGGCAGCGTTCAGGGAGGGATAGGGCTACGGATGGTGGCACACGCTGAGTCTCAGGGATCTGGAGTGCGTTGTGGGATGTGGTGGGTCCTATCAAGAGAGCAAACCGACCTGTGGCCCCAATGAGCAAGCAACCACCCTGGCGCGCGCAGTTGAAATTAGCGATATGTCCCATGGCCACACCCAGTGCATCTGCAGGACCAGAGACCTATTTGGCATTTGGCCAATAGAGCATGTGTGGGGCTGAATCAGAGATATTGTGCATCGGGTCTGAGGGATCCAGGGGGCCTTGGGTTTGAATTCAGAATGAAAAGCCTTAGGATCTGCTACATTCATAACCTGGGCTGTGATTATGGTTTGGTTTGAGGCACAGGATGTGCAACAGCTCTGTGGTTGCCTTCGTGCACCCGTGCCACAAGGATGAGAGGACAAGGAAGTGTGGTCCAAGACCACAGCGTGAGAAGAGGAAGGATTTCCTTCAGTTTATCTCTCAAAAGCGGATGCTACATTTTGGATGGCACCGGCACGGTTCGGCAGCGAGGACACCAAGTTCGGGCTGCGGGATCATTCCAGCAGGCCCTGATGTGTGACATCCATAGATATGCTTCCACTGGTGTTTCTGTAGACAGAGAAGCTCTTGGAAGAACTGGTTTCAGTGGGACATTCCCGTGGCACTACAAAGCACAAGCGCACTCACACTCTGCTCTTCTGGAAACACTCCAAAATAACATAGAGTAGAATGCAGAGCTGAGAACCTTTAGAAGCTCCATTTCCACCAGAGGAAGTGTCCTGTGCTCTTTCAGACTTGTGAGATAAGCGTAATCAAAATGAGGTTATCCTAATCGAAATAGTATGGGGGGTTCATCACAACAAAGGCAACACCAGCAATTGGAGATAGACCAGACAACACACACAGGAACAGGACATGGCATCAATGTCTAGGAAAATTTGTCCTCACAGAAATCCCATGCAATTGTGTAGAGCCAAGTGTCTAAAGTTTTCACTTAACCAAGCCCTAGAAGTCTACATTAGATACCTGAAATTACCTGACCAGTAGAGATGAAGAAATACAGTAAAAGGAAAAGGAAGTACCATTTTCAGTTCCCAAGAGATTGAAGGCCCTAAAGATAAGCTTTCAGACAACTAGACTGCAAAACGCTCTCCAGAGCAAGTATTGAAAATGGAGGTGAGGGAAACACTGAAGAACAACAGTGTCTCAGAATCACAAAAGGCAGAATACCAGAAAAGGGGAAGAGAAAGCCTAAAGACGAGCCAAATAATCTCAGAAAACTCAGTGGATGAGAAAATATCAGGGCTAACATTCCGTCCTAAGCAGACGAGATATTGCAGAGGGACGCGTGAATGACTTTGAAGACAGGGGAACAGAAATCCCTCGGTCAGAAGCACACATAGGAAAGCAAGTGCCAACCAATGAAAACATTGCTGTTGAATCCTGGTTGAAGACAAGGCATGAAAGACTAAAATTCGAAAGAGTCCCAGATGGAAAAGCAAGAGATAAAGAAACAAACAATGTTTGAAAAGTTCTGTGTAGAAAAATCAGACTGAAACTTGCTGAAAGCCAAGATAGAATCATCTAGGCGAATTCAGGAAGTACACAGCGTCCAAAAGAGGTGGAATCCCAATAGACTTAGCAGCAGCTGTATGATCCAAATCAACAAAGTTCATGAGCATCCCAGTGATTTAAAATGCGCCTGGAGGAAAGCAACATAGTCACAAGAGAACCTCCAGAGGGGTTTCAGCTGCTATCTCAGCAGCAATATTGCAGGACAGGGAGGAGTGCCAGGACATAGACCATAGCTTGAATGGCAAAATGCTGCCATCTAGGGTAGCCTATGCCACATGACCACCATTTCTAATAACAGCAGAGCTAGAGAATGCCACAGACCTGCAAATCTTAAAAGAATTCAGCAGTTCGAAACTTATCCTAAAAGAAAGGTTGAGAATTCTCCCCTGAAGGGATAAGCAGCAAGATGAAATGGAAAGAAGAAAACCCTTATTGGAAATGCAAGAAGAGCATGAGTGGAAAAGAAGAAACAAGAAGAAGGCAAGGAGGACATCAAAACCCTAAAGATGGGAGAGGGAAGCAGGAAATCATAGGGGATTGGAAGCACTATCTTAAGGGAGTCAGCTTATATGACTCTCTGTTGGAAGCAAACGGAGAGATGCATGGCCTGACGTGTTTGCAAAGCAAACGAGAAGCAGACCAAGAAAGAATCAAACAAACAAACAACACAAAAAGGGTAGGGTAACATGAATATTCAAAAGAAATTACTCAAGGTGATGTCAAGGATCATTCAGTACGCATCGACCCAGTATCGCGGCTTGAATGTACTCAGCACACCTGTATTCGGAAATCAGAGGCGTGCATTTATATTCGTAAATATTGATTCATATGAGCATATCGTGACCTAACCCAAATGCCGATTTGGAATCCAATGGATTCCTAGTCCGTGATATAGACTTGCAAGTCTTCCAACAGGATGAATGAATGCCATATTCTACACTACGTCGAGAAGAAATGGCACAAGCCTATAACAAGGAAAAGTAGCTCCGCAAAAGTGTACTAAGATCAAAAGAGACAGGCAGTAAAGTGCACATTGGGGATTGTATCATTCCTAGGAATTTCAGCCCCCTTGAAACAAATGGATAGATGTCCCGTGAATGCGGGTGTTTCAGCAGAAATCAACCGACGGCTATGTATTGCGGGTGTGCCCATATTACAGGAACAATAGTTTCCCTTAGTGGGTCTCTGTGTACTGTGAACTGTTAGAAAGTTTAAAGACGTGTGAAACATTCAACTGAAAATGGACACACTTCCCTCCGTTGCTACAGTGCATACAGATCTGAACAAAAGGAAAGAGGGAAGAACAAAGGCCCATGGCACGCTAGTGGGTAGAATCACATTTACCTTAGGAACCTCTCGTCGGATGCAGCCCCTCCCCCAACACTGACAAGATGCAGCAGCCATTGGGGATGGCAGTTAGCGGTTGGATTCCAGGTGGAATGTTGGTGTGTACCGCGAGGCTTGTTGTGGCTGGTGGATCCTAGGTAACCGGGCAGAGTTCTGTGGGTGGATCAGTGCGATGGAGGGGCTGCCGCCCTCTGTGGAGCTTGGCTTAGGTCTTTGGTCCGGGAAGCTGTGTCAGTTCGAGATACTGCTGCTGCCCAAAGACCTGAGTTCACGGGTCAGTTTCCAGAACCTGAAAGGGCAGACAGTGGAAGATCTGCCTGTCTTCAGCTTACTGGAGAGGCTCCGAGGTCCTTTCAGACTTGCCCAGTCCTGTTGAAGTCGACTTTATGGGAGACACGAAGAGAAGCTGGGCGAAAACATGGCTGCACGGATTGAGGAGAGATGCGAACACATTGATGAGAGATGTTCTGCTACAATAGAGAATACTGGCCTGGAGACAGCTGTAGAGGATAGCAGGCTCGAAAGGCATTCATGAGACATATTGAACCTCGCTGATACTAGCAGAAACATACGGAGGGCCACCGTGGACTGGAGGAAGTTCCTCAATTCTCTGCTCCAAGAACGGGTCCAAGATCCCTGACGTCTACAGAGAAGAGATGGCAGAGATGATAAAAACGCTCATGTTCTTGAAAGAGGTCAGATAATCCACACGACCCAAGGGGCAATTCCAAGCCATTCAGATCAAAGTGCACCAAGCCCAGGTAAGCCTTTTCCCAGGTTTGGGCCTAGCTATCAAGCACTTGCTCTTCCCTCCCCTCCACTCAGGCATCCATTTTGAGGGATCAGTACCTGAGCTGCAATGAAGCCAGTAAGAGAAGACCAAGCCCCTCCTAGAATCAGAGTTCCTCTAGCTTCATCCTCTGTGAACAACAGGGAACCCCATAAAGGTCAAATACTCTCGTATGAAATAGATAGGAATTGAATACTTTGCTCCCACAAAGAAACGATGGCCTTCCGCTAGATTCAGCAAATGCTGGGATTATGTCCTCTCTGGGGTGAAGGGAGTGTGGTAAGTGAGGGGAATCTTTGACTGAACTTGAATCTGTATTAGGCCTCCGTTTTTCAAGACAGTCTAGGTAAATATTAGAAGTCAGATAGTGAACGGAACTGTAAAAGTCGCCAATGACATGAAAGACACAGCTTATGTGGACCGTCTTTCAATTGAGTCAAGCCCCCGGGGGCAATCTATCATGGGGGTGCAGGCTTGGTTGCATTCAAGTGCTTTACCCAACATGATCGGATGATTAAGCGTTCTCATCACTGATAGAAGAACACCTGGTTCTCAGTAGCCTAGCATAGCTGCAGCAGGGTTCTCATAGCTATAATGCCTCTAGGTTCTTTGGATTCAAAGCTAAATGTATATATTTAGTTCGTTTCCTCTTGTATTTTCCTTGAGAGGGATGGTACACCTTGAAATGCCAACATTGACCAGTAGGTGTCATCGGGAGTAAAGGGCACCACATGCACAAGGGAATCCAAGTTTGGGGGTTATTTCATGTTTCCATTAGTTATTTCATGGTTCCTGTTGGTTTCGGAGGCTTCAACAGTAAAGAGCTGACAGGACCCCTTTAACAGTTCGGACTGCTAGTTTGCATTCTATCTGTCTATGTTTTCCTTAGAGCTGACAAAATGTTACCGAAATTGACAAGTCTGGCTTCTAGGTCGATTTAGTATGTTTCAGAAACTAACTTCATTTTTGTATAACTCCCAAAACATTTATATCAATTCTATTAAATTTTTAAAGACTGCAAATGAGATATCAACACAATGTCAAAACTGGAGTCTTCGGACAATCCCTCCCACCACGGCTGTATAGAAACAAAGAGATAAAAAAAAAATCACATTTCTGTGAAATGTATCTGGAAAGTGTTGATTCATCGATGCCCAGTTGACAGAGAAGCAGTGCAACCTGCGCTCACTCGCTCCCATGGACACAGCAATGGAAACATCCACTCACCCAGCCCTTGGCACAGGACACTTGCCGAAGAGAGGTCTGTTACTTCCAAAGACAGGATGAGGCCTCAGAACACCTGGAAGCAGGAGAAGGAAAAGCAGGGAATGGATACCAGTGCATGGTCTGAGCCCTGTTGATGGAGCAGTAAAGGTGAAACTCTCTTTAACTTGGACGCACACTCTCAAGCGGACAGGAGACATGGGATTGAAGGTGATGCGCTGAGTGTTAGAAGAGTGCACAGCAGATGCTTGGCTGACAGAACTCAAAGAATCCAGTGCAAAATATCCCCACAGTTGATTCTGAGACCAAGCTCCGAGCTGCCAAATTTGAGGTAGCAGAGGCAGCGTTCAGGGAGGGATAGGGCTACGGATGGTGGCACACGCTGAGTCTCAGGGATCTGGAGTGCGTTGTGGGATGTGGTGGGTCCTATCAAGAGAGCAAACCGACCTGTGGCCCCAATGAGCAAGCAACCACCCTGGCGCGCGCAGTTGAAATTATCGATATGTCCCATGGCCACACCCAGTGCATCTGCAGGACCAGAGACCTATTTGGCATTTGGCCAATAGAGCATGTGTGGGGCTGAATCAGAGATATTGTGCATCGGGTCTGAGGGATCCAGGGGGCCTTGGGTTTGAATTCAGAATGAAAAGCCTTAGGATCTGCTACATTCATAACCTGGGCTGTGATTATGGTTTGGTTTGAGGCACAGGATGTGCAACAGCTCTGTGGTTGCCTTCGTGCACCCGTGCCACAAGGATGAGAGGACAAGGAAGTGTGGTCCAAGACCACAGCGTGAGAAGAGGAAGGATTTCCTTCAGTTTATCTCTCAAAAGCGGATGCTACATTTTGGATGGCACCGGCACGGTTCGGCAGCGAGGACACCAAGTTCGGGCTGCGGGATCATTCCAGCAGGCCCTGATGTGTGACATCCATAGATATGCTTCCACTGGTGTTTCTGTAGACACAGAAGCTCTTGGAAGAACTGGTTTCAGTGGGACATTCCCGTGGCACTACAAAGCACAAGCGCACTCACACTCTGCTCTTCTGGAAACACTCCAAAATAACATAGAGTAGAATGCAGAGCTGAGAACCTTTAGAAGCTCCATTTCCACCAGAGGAAGTGTCCTGTGCTCTTTCAGACTTGTGAGATAAGCGTAATCAAAATGAGGTTATCCTAATCGAAATAGTATGGGGGGTTCATCACAACAAAGGCAACACCAGCAATTGGAGATAGACCAGACAACACACACAGGAACAGGACATGGCATCAATGTCTAGGAAAATTTGTCCTCACAGAAATCCCATGCAATTGTGTAGAGCCAAGTGTCTAAAGTTTTCACTTAACCAAGCCCTAGAAGTCTACATTAGATACCTGAAATTACCTGACCAGTAGAGATGAAGAAATACAGTAAAAGGAAAAGGAAGTACCATTTTCAGTTCCCAAGAGATTGAAGGCCCTAAAGATAAGCTTTCAGACAACTAGACTGCAAAACGCTCTCCAGAGCAAGTATTGAAAATGGAGGTGAGGGAAACACTGAAGAACAACAGTGTCTCAGAATCACAAAAGGCAGAATACCAGAAAAGGGGAAGAGAAAGCCTAAAGACGAGCCAAATAATCTCAGAAAACTCAGTGGATGAGAAAATATCAGGGCTAACATTCCGTCCTAAGCAGACGAGATATTGCAGAGGGACGCGTGAATGACTTTGAAGACAGGGGAACAGAAATCCCTCGGTCAGAAGCACACATAGGAAAGCAAGTGCCAACCAATGAAAACATTGCTGTTGAATCCTGGTTGAAGACAAGGCATGAAAGACTAAAATTCGAAAGAGTCCCAGATGGAAAAGCAAGAGATAAAGAAACAAACAATGTTTGAAAAGTTCTGTGTAGAAAAATCAGACTGAAACTTGCTGAAAGCCAAGATAGAATCATCTAGGCGAATTCAGGAAGTACACAGCGTCCAAAAGAGGTGGAATCCCAATAGACTTAGCAGCAGCTGTATGATCCAAATCAACAAAGTTCATGAGCATCCCAGTGATTTAAAATGCGCCTGGAGGAAAGCAACATAGTCACAAGAGAACCTCCAGAGGGGTTTCAGCTGCTATCTCAGCAGCAATATTGCAGGACAGGGAGGAGTGCCAGGACATAGACCATAGCTTGAATGGCAAAATGCTGCCATCTAGGGTAGCCTATGCCACATGACCACCATTTCTAATAACAGCAGAGCTAGAGAATGCCACAGACCTGCAAATCTTAAAAGAATTCAGCAGTTCGAAACTTATCCTAAAAGAAAGGTTGAGAATTCTCCCCTGAAGGGATAAGCAGCAAGATGAAATGGAAAGAAGAAAACCCTTATTGGAAATGCAAGAAGAGCATGAGTGGAAAAGAAGAAACAAGAAGAAGGCAAGGAGGACATCAAAACCCTAAAGATGGGAGAGGGAAGCAGGAAATCATAGGGGATTGGAAGCACTATCTTAAGGGAGTCAGCTTATATGACTCTCTGTTGGAAGCAAACGGAGAGATGCATGGCCTGACGTGTTTGCAAAGCAAACGAGAAGCAGACCAAGAAAGAATCAAACAAACAAACAACACAAAAAGGGTAGGGTAACATGAATATTCAAAAGAAATTACTCAAGGTGATGTCAAGGATCATTCAGTACGCATCGACCCAGTATCGCGGCTTGAATGTACTCAGCACACCTGTATTCGGAAATCAGAGGCGTGCATTTATATTCGTAAATATTGATTCATATGAGCATATCGTGACCTAACCCAAATGCCGATTTGGAATCCAATGGATTCCTAGTCCGTGATATAGACTTGCAAGTCTTCCAACAGGATGAATGAATGCCATATTCTACACTACGTCGAGAAGAAATGGCACAAGCCTATAACAAGGAAAAGTAGCTCCGCAAAAGTGTACTAAGATCAAAAGAGACAGGCAGTAAAGTGCACATTGGGGATTGTATCATTCCTAGGAATTTCAGCCCCCTTGAAACAAATGGATAGATGTCCCGTGAATGCGGGTGTTTCAGCAGAAATCAACCGACGGCTATGTATTGCGGGTGTGCCCATATTACAGGAACAATAGTTTCCCTTAGTGGGTCTCTGTGTACTGTGAACTGTTAGAAAGTTTAAAGACGTGTGAAACATTCAACTGAAAATGGACACACTTCCCTCCGTTGCTACAGTGCATACAGATCTGAACAAAAGGAAAGAGGGAAGAACAAAGGCCCATGGCACGCTAGTGGGTAGAATCACATTTACCTTAGGAACCTCTCGTCGGATGCAGCCCCTCCCCCAACACTGACAAGATGCAGCAGCCATTGGGGATGGCAGTTAGCGGTTGGATTCCAGGTGGAATGTTGGTGTGTACCGCGAGGCTTGTTGTGGCTGGTGGATCCTAGGTAACCGGGCAGAGTTCTGTGGGTGGATCAGTGCGATGGAGGGGCTGCCGCCCTCTGTGGAGCTTGGCTTAGGTCTTTGGTCCGGGAAGCTGTGTCAGTTCGAGATACTGCTGCTGCCCAAAGACCTGAGTTCACGGGTCAGTTTCCAGAACCTGAAAGGGCAGACAGTGGAAGATCTGCCTGTCTTCAGCTTACTGGAGAGGCTCCGAGGTCCTTTCAGACTTGCCCAGTCCTGTTGAAGTCGACTTTATGGGAGACACGAAGAGAAGCTGGCCGAAAACATGGCTGCACGGATTGAGGAGAGATGCGAACACATTGATGAGAGATGTTCTGCTACAATAGAGAATACTGGCCTGGAGACAGCTGTAGAGGATAGCAGGCTCGAAAGGCATTCATGAGACATATTGAACCTCGCTGATACTAGCAGAAACATACGGAGGGCCACCGTGGACTGGAGGAAGTTCCTCAATTCTCTGCTCCAAGAACGGGTCCAAGATCCCTGACGTCTACAGAGAAGAGATGGCAGAGATGATAAAAACGCTCATGTTCTTGAAAGAGGTCAGATAATCCACACGACCCAAGGGGCAATTCCAAGCCATTCAGATCAAAGTGCACCAAGCCCAGGTAAGCCTTTTCCCAGGTTTGGGCCTAGCTATCAAGCACTTGCTCTTCCCTCCCCTCCACTCAGGCATCCATTTTGAGGGATCAGTACCTGAGCTGCAATGAAGCCAGTAAGAGAAGAGCAAGCCCCTCCTAGAATCAGAGTTCCTCTAGCTTCATCCTCTGTGAACAACAGGGAACCCCATAAAGGTCAAATACTCTCGTATGAAATAGATAGGAATTGAATACTTAGCTCCCACAAAGAAACGATGGCCTTCCGCTAGATTCAGCAAATGCTGGGATTATGTCCTCTCTGGGGTGAAGGGAGTGTGGTAAGTGAGGGGAATCTTTGACTGAACTTGAATCTGTATTAGGCCTCCGTTTTTCAAGACAGTCTAGGTAAATATTAGAAGTCAGATAGTGAACGGAACTGTAAAAGTCGCCAATGACATGAAAGACACAGCTTATGTGGACCGTCTTTCAATTGAGTCAAGCCCCCGGGGGCAATCTATCATGGGGGTGCAGGCTTGGTTGCATTCAAGTGCTTTACCCAACATGATCGGATGATTAAGCGTTCTCATCACTGATAGAAGAACACCTGGTTCTCAGTAGCCTAGCATAGCTGCAGCAGGGTTCTCATAGCTATAATGCCTCTAGGTTCTTTGGATTCAAAGCTAAATGTATATATTTAGTTCGTTTCCTCTTGTATTTTCCTTGAGAGGGATGTTACACCTTGAAATGCCAACATTGACCAGTAGGTGTCATCGGGAGTAAAGGGCACCACATGCACAAGGGAATCCAAGCTTGGGGGTTATTTCATGTTTCCATTAGTTATTTCATGGTTCCTGTTGGTTTCGGAGGCTTCAACAGTAAAGAGCTGACAGGACCCCTTTAACAGTTCGGACTGCTAGTTTGCATTCTATCTGTCTATGTTTTCCTTAGAGCTGACAAAATGTTACCGAAATTGACAAGTCTGGCTTCTAGGTCGATTTAGTATGTTTCAGAAACTAACTTCATTTTCGTATAACTCCCAAAACATTTATATCAATTCTATTAAATTTTTAAAGACTGCAAATGAGATATCAACACAATGTCAAAACTGGAGTCTTCGGACAATCCCTCCCACCACGGCTGTATAGAAACAAAGAGATAAAAAAAAAATCACATTTCTGTGAAATGTATCTGGAAAGTGTTGATTCATCGATGCCCAGTTGACAGAGAAGCAGTGCAACCTGCGCTCACTCGCTCCCATGGACACAGCAATGGAAACATCCACTCACCCAGCCCTTGGCACAGGACACTTGCCGAAGAGAGGTCTGTTACTTCCAAAGACAGGATGAGGCCTCAGAACACCTGGAAGCAGGAGAAGGAAAAGCAGGGAATGGATACCAGTGCATGGTCTGAGCCCTGTTGATGGAGCAGTAAAGGTGAAACTCTCTTTAACTTGGACGCACACTCTCAAGCGGACAGGAGACATGGGATTGAAGGTGATGCGCTGAGTGTTAGAAGAGTGCACAGCAGATGCTTGGCTGACAGAACTCAAAGAATCCAGTGCAAAATATCCCCACAGTTGATTCTGAGACCAAGCTCCGAGCTGCCAAATTTGAGGTAGCAGAGGCAGCGTTCAGGGAGGGATAGGGCTACGGATGGTGGCACACGCTGAGTCTCAGGGATCTGGAGTGCGTTGTGGGATGTGGTGGGTCCTATCAAGAGAGCAAACCGACCTGTGGCCCCAATGAGCAAGCAACCACCCTGGCGCGCGCAGTTGAAATTAGCGATATGTCCCATGGCCACACCCAGTGCATCTGCAGGACCAGAGACCTATTTGGCATTTGGCCAATAGAGCATGTGTGGGGCTGAATCAGAGATATTGTGCATCGGGTCTGAGGGATCCAGGGGGCCTTGGGTTTGAATTCAGAATGAAAAGCCTTAGGATCTGCTACATTCATAACCTGGGCTGTGATTATGGTTTGGTTTGAGGCACAGGATGTGCAA
Source organism: Vicugna pacos (assembly GCF_048564905.1). Lineage (NCBI taxonomy): Eukaryota > Metazoa > Chordata > Mammalia > Artiodactyla > Camelidae > Vicugna > Vicugna pacos. Next base: position 73,559,707 of record NW_027328741.1, on the reverse strand, counting down.
CAGCTCTGTGGTTGCCTTCGTGCACCCGTGCCACAAGGATGAGAGGACAAGGAAGTGTGGTCCAAGACCACAGCGTGAGAAGAGGAAGGATTTCCTTCAGTTTATCTCTCAAAAGCGGATGCTACATTTTGGATGGCACCGGCACGGTTCGGCAGCGAGGACACCAAGTTCGGGCTGCGGGATCATTCCAGCAGGCCCTGATGTGTGACATCCATAGATATGCTTCCACTGGTGTTTCTGTAGACACAGAAGCTCTTGGAAGAACTGGTTTCAGTGGGACATTCCCGTGGCACTACAAAGCACAAGCGCACTCACACTCTGCTCTTCTGGAAACACTCCAAAATAACATAGAGTAGAATGCAGAGCTGAGAACCTTTAGAAGCTCCATTTCCACCAGAGGAAATGTCCTGTGCTCTTTCAGACTTGTGAGATAAGCGTAATCAAAATGAGGTTATCCTAATCGAAATAGTATGGGGGGTTCATCACAACAAAGGCAACACCAGCAATTGGAGATAGACCAGACAACACACACAGGAACAGGACATGGCATCAATGTCTAGGAAAATTTGTCCTCACAGAAATCCCATGCAATTGTGTAGAGCCAAGTGTCTAAAGTTTTCACTTAACCAAGCCCTAGAAGTCTACATTAGATACCTGAAATTACCTGACCAGTAGAGATGAAGAAATACAGTAAAAGGAAAAGGAAGTACCATTTTCAGTTCCCAAGAGATTGAAGGCCCTAAAGATAAGCTTTCAGACAACTAGACTGCAAAACGCTCTCCAGAGCAAGTATTGAAAATGGAGGTGAGGGAAACACTGAAGAACAACAGTGTCTCAGAATCACAAAAGGCAGAATACCAGAAAAGGGGAAGAGAAAGCCTAAAGACGAGCCAAATAATCTCAGAAAACTCAGTGGATGAGAAAATATCAGGGCTAACATTCCGTCCTAAGCAGACGAGATATTGCAGAGGGACGCGTGAATGACTTTGAAGACAGGGGAACAGAAATCCCTCGGTCAGAAGCACACATAGGAAAGCAAGTGCCAACCAATGAAAACATTGCTGTTGAATCCTGGTTGAAGACAAGGCATGAAAGACTAAAATTCGAAAGAGTCCCAGATGGAAAAGCAAGAGATAAAGAAACAAACAATGTTTGAAAAGTTCTGTGTAGAAAAATCAGACTGAAACTTGCTGAAAGCCAAGATAGAATCATCTAGGCGAATTCAGGAAGTACACAGCGTCCAAAAGAGGTGGAATCCCAATAGACTTAGCAGCAGCTGTATGATCCAAATCAACAAAGTTCATGAGCATCCCAGTGATTTAAAATGCGCCTGGAGGAAAGCAACATAGTCACAAGAGAACCTCCAGAGGGGTTTCAGCTGCTATCTCAGCAGCAATATTGCAGGACAGGGAGGAGTGCCAGGACATAGACCATAGCTTGAATGGCAAAATGCTGCCATCTAGGGTAGCCTATGCCACATGACCACCATTTCTAATAACAGCAGAGCTAGAGAATGCCACAGACCTGCAAATCTTAAAAGAATTCAGCAGTTCGAAACTTATCCTAAAAGAAAGGTTGAGAATTCTCCCCTGAAGGGATAAGCAGCAAGATGAAATGGAAAGAAGAAAACCCTTATTGGAAATGCAAGAAGAGCATGAGTGGAAAAGAAGAAACAAGAAGAAGGCAAGGAGGACATCAAAACCCTAAAGATGGGAGAGGGAAGCAGGAAATCATAGGGGATTGGAAGCACTATCTTAAGGGAGTCAGCTTATATGACTCTCTGTTGGAAGCAAACGGAGAGATGCATGGCCTGACGTGTTTGCAAAGCAAACGAGAAGCAGACCAAGAAAGAATCAAACAAACAAACAACACAAAAAGGGTAGGGTAACATGAATATTCAAAAGAAATTACTCAAGGTGATGTCAAGGATCATTCAGTACGCATCGACCCAGTATCGCGGCTTGAATGTACTCAGCACACCTGTATTCGGAAATCAGAGGCGTGCATTTATATTCGTAAATATTGATTCATATGAGCATATCGTGACCTAACCCAAATGCCGATTTGGAATCCAATGGATTCCTAGTCCGTGATATAGACTTGCAAGTCTTCCAACAGGATGAATGAATGCCATATTCTACACTACGTCGAGAAGAAATGGCACAAGCCTATAACAAGGAAAAGTAGCTCCGCAAAAGTGTACTAAGATCAAAAGAGACAGGCAGTAAAGTGCACATTGGGGATTGTATCATTCCTAGGAATTTCAGCCCCCTTGAAACAAATGGATAGATGTCCCGTGAATGCGGGTGTTTCAGCAGAAATCAACCGACGGCTATGTATTGCGGGTGTGCCCATATTACAGGAACAATAGTTTCCCTTAGTGGGTCTCTGTGTACTGTGAACTGTTAGAAAGTTTAAAGACGTGTGAAACATTCAACTGAAAATGGACACACTTCCCTCCGTTGCTACAGTGCATACAGATCTGAACAAAAGGAAAGAGGGAAGAACAAAGGCCCATGGCACGCTAGTGGGTAGAATCACATTTACCTTAGGAACCTCTCGTCGGATGCAGCCCCTCCCCCAACACTGACAAGATGCAGCAGCCATTGGGGATGGCAGTTAGCGGTTGGATTCCAGGTGGAATGTTGGTGTGTACCGCGAGGCTTGTTGTGGCTGGTGGATCCTAGGTAACCGGGCAGAGTTCTGTGGGTGGATCAGTGCGATGGAGGGGCTGCCGCCCTCTGTGGAGCTTGGCTTAGGTCTTTGGTCCGGGAAGCTGTGTCAGTTCGAGATACTGCTGCTGCCCAAAGACCTGAGTTCACGGGTCAGTTTCCAGAACCTGAAAGGGCAGACAGTGGAAGATCTGCCTGTCTTCAGCTTACTGGAGAGGCTCCGAGGTCCTTTCAGACTTGCCCAGTCCTGTTGAAGTCGACTTTATGGGAGACACGAAGAGAAGCTGGCCGAAAACATGGCTGCACGGATTGAGGAGAGATGCGAACACATTGATGAGAGATGTTCTGCTACAATAGAGAATACTGGCCTAGAGACAGCTGTAGAGGATAGCAGGCTCAAAAGGCATTCATGAGACATATTGAACCTCGCTGATACTAGCAGAAACATACGGAGGGCCACCGTGGACTGGAGGAAGTTCCTCAATTCTCTGCTCCAAGAACGGGTCCAAGATCCCTGACGTCTAAAGAGAAGAGATGGCAGAGATGATAAAAACGCTCATGTTCTTGAAAGAGGTCAGATAATCCACACGACCCAAGGGGCAATTCCAAGCCATTCAGATCAAAGTGCACCAAGCCCAGGTAAGCCTTTTCCCAGGTTTGGGCCTAGCTATCAAGCACTTGCTCTTCCCTCCCCTCCACTCAGGCATCCATTTTGAGGGATCAGTACCTGAGCTGCAATGAAGCCAGTAAGAGAAGACCAAGCCCCTCCTAGAATCAGAGTTCCTCTAGCTTCATCCTCTGTGAACAACAGGGAACCCCATAAAGGTCAAATACTCTCGTATGAAATAGATAGGAATTGAATACTTAGCTCCCACAAAGAAACGATGGCCTTCCGCTAGATTCAGCAAATGCTGGGATTATGTCCTCTCTGGGGTGAAGGGAGTGTGGTAAGTGAGGGGAATCTTTGACTGAACTTGAATCTGTATTAGGCCTCCGTTTTTCAAGACAGTCTAGGTAAATATTAGAAGTCAGATAGTGAACGGAACTGTAAAAGTCGCCAATGACATGAAAGACACAGCTTATGTGGACCGTCTTTCAATTGAGTCAAGCCCCCGGGGGCAATCTATCATGGGGGTGCAGGCTTGGTTGCATTCAAGTGCTTTACCCAACATGATCGGATGATTAAGCATTCTCATCACTGATAGAAGAACACCTGGTTCTCAGTAGCCTAGCATAGCTGCAGCAGGGTTCTCATAGCTATAATGCCTCTAGGTTCTTTGGATTCAAAGCTAAATGTATATATTTAGTTCGTTTCCTCTTGTATTTTCCTTGAGAGGGATGGTACACCTTGAAATGCCAACATTGACCAGTAGGTGTCATCGGGAGTAAAGGGCACCACATGCACAAGGGAATCCAAGCTTGGGGGTTATTTCATGTTTCCGTTAGTTATTTCATGGTTCCTGTTGGTTTCGGAGGCTTCAACAGTAAAGAGCTGACAGGACCCCTTTAACAGTTCGGACTGCTAGTTTGCATTCTATCTGTCTATGTTTTCCTTAGAGCTGACAAAATGTTACCGAAATTGACAAGTCTGGCTTCTAGGTCGATTTAGTATGTTTCAGAAACTAACTTCATTTTCGTATAACTCCCAAAACATTTATATCAATTCTATTAAATTTTTAAAGACTGCAAATGAGATATCAACACAATGTCAAAACTGGAGTCTTCGGACAATCCCTCCCACCACGGCTGTATAGAAACAAAGAGATAAAAAAAAATCACATTTCTGTGAAATGTATCTGGAAAGTGTTGATTCATCGATGCCCAGTTGACAGAGAAGCAGTGCAACCTGCGCTCACTCGCTCCCATGAACACAGCAATGGAAACATCCACTCACCCAGCCCTTGGCACAGGACACTTGCCGAAGAGAGGTCTGTTACTTCCAAAGACAGGATGAGGCCTCAGAACACCTGGAAGCAGGAGAAGGAAAAGCAGGGAATGGATACCAGTGCATGGTCTGAGCCCTGTTGATGGAGCAGTAAAGGTGAAACTCTCTTTAACTTGGACGCACACTCTCAAGCGGACAGGAGACATGGGATTGAAGGTGATGCGCTGAGTGTTAGAAGAGTGCACAGCAGATGCTTGGCTGACAGAACTCAAAGAATCCAGTGCAAAATATCCCCACAGTTGATTCTGAGACCAAGCTCCGAGCTGCCAAATTTGAGGTAGCAGAGGCAGCGTTCAGGGAGGGATAGGGCTACGGATGGTGGCACACGCTGAGTCTCAGGGATCTGGAGTGCGTTGTGGGATGTGGTGGGTCCTATCAAGAGAGCAAACCGACCTGTGGCCCCAATGAGCAAGCAACCACCCTGGCGCGCGCAGTTGAAATTAGCGATATGTCCCATGGCCACACCCAGTGCATCTGCAGGACCAGAGACCTATTTGGCATTTGGCCAATAGAGCATGTGTGGGGCTGAATCAGAGATATTGTGCATCGGGTCTGAGGGATCCAGGGGGCCTTGGGTTTGAATTCAGAATGAAAAGCCTTAGGATCTGCTACATTCATAACCTGGGCTGTGATTATGGTTTGGTTTGAGGCACAGGATGTGCAACAGCTCTGTGGTTGCCTTCGTGCACCCGTGCCACAAGGATGAGAGGACAAGGAAGTGTGGTCCAAGACCACAGCGTGAGAAGAGGAAGGATTTCCTTCAGTTTATCTCTCAAAAGCGGATGCTACATTTTGGATGGCACCGGCACGGTTCGGCAGCGAGGACACCAAGTTCGGGCTGCGGGATCATTCCAGCAGGCCCTGATGTGTGACATCCATAGATATGCTTCCACTGGTGTTTCTGTAGACAGAGAAGCTCTTGGAAGAACTGGTTTCAGTGGGACATTCCCGTGGCACTACAAAGCACAAGCGCACTCACACTCTGCTCTTCTGGAAACACTCCAAAATAACATAGAGTAGAATGCAGAGCTGAGAACCTTTAGAAGCTCCATTTCCACCAGAGGAAGTGTCCTGTGCTCTTTCAGACTTGTGAGATAAGCGTAATCAAAATGAGGTTATCCTAATCGAAATAGTATGGGGGGTTCATCACAACAAAGGCAACACCAGCAATTGGAGATAGACCAGACAACACACACAGGAACAGGACATGGCATCAATGTCTAGGAAAATTTGTCCTCACAGAAATCCCATGCAATTGTGTAGAGCCAAGTGTCTAAAGTTTTCACTTAACCAAGCCCTAGAAGTCTACATTAGATACCTGAAATTACCTGACCAGTAGAGATGAAGAAATACAGTAAAAGGAAAAGGAAGTACCATTTTCAGTTCCCAAGAGATTGAAGGCCCTAAAGATAAGCTTTCAGACAACTAGACTGCAAAACGCTCTCCAGAGCAAGTATTGAAAATGGAGGTGAGGGAAACACTGAAGAACAACAGTGTCTCAGAATCACAAAAGGCAGAATACCAGAAAAGGGGAAGAGAAAGCCTAAAGACGAGCCAAATAATCTCAGAAAACTCAGTGGATGAGAAAATATCAGGGCTAACATTCCGTCCTAAGCAGACGAGATATTGCAGAGGGACGCGTGAATGACTTTGAAGACAGGGGAACAGAAATCCCTCGGTCAGAAGCACACATAGGAAAGCAAGTGCCAACCAATGAAAACATTGCTGTTGAATCCTGGTTGAAGACAAGGCATGAAAGACTAAAATTCGAAAGAGTCCCAGATGGAAAAGCAAGAGATAAAGAAACAAACAATGTTTGAAAAGTTCTGTGTAGAAAAATCAGACTGAAACTTGCTGAAAGCCAAGATAGAATCATCTAGGCGAATTCAGGAAGTACACAGCGTCCAAAAGAGGTGGAATCCCAATAGACTTAGCAGCAGCTGTATGATCCAAATCAACAAAGTTCATGAGCATCCCAGTGATTTAAAATGCGCCTGGAGGAAAGCAACATAGTCACAAGAGAACCTCCAGAGGGGTTTCAGCTGCTATCTCAGCAGCAATATTGCAGGACAGGGAGGAGTGCCAGGACATAGACCATAGCTTGAATGGCAAAATGCTGCCATCTAGGGTAGCCTATGCCACATGACCACCATTTCTAATAACAGCAGAGCTAGAGAATGCCACAGACCTGCAAATCTTAAAAGAATTCAGCAGTTCGAAACTTATCCTAAAAGAAAGGTTGAGAATTCTCCCCTGAAGGGATAAGCAGCAAGATGAAATGGAAAGAAGAAAACCCTTATTGGAAATGCAAGAAGAGCATGAGTGGAAAAGAAGAAACAAGAAGAAGGCAAGGAGGACATCAAAACCCTAAAGATGGGAGAGGGAAGCAGGAAATCATAGGGGATTGGAAGCACTATCTTAAGGGAGTCAGCTTATATGACTCTCTGTTGGAAGCAAACGGAGAGATGCATGGCCTGACGTGTTTGCAAAGCAAACGAGAAGCAGACCAAGAAAGAATCAAACAAACAAACAACACAAAAAGGGTAGGGTAACATGAATATTCAAAAGAAATTACTCAAGGTGATGTCAAGGATCATTCAGTACGCATCGACCCAGTATCGCGGCTTGAATGTACTCAGCACACCTGTATTCGGAAATCAGAGGCGTGCATTTATATTCGTAAATATTGATTCATATGAGCATATCGTGACCTAACCCAAATGCCGATTTGGAATCCAATGGATTCCTAGTCCGTGATATAGACTTGCAAGTCTTCCAACAGGATGAATGAATGCCATATTCTACACTACGTCGAGAAGAAATGGCACAAGCCTATAACAAGGAAAAGTAGCTCCGCAAAAGTGTACTAAGATCAAAAGAGACAGGCAGTAAAGTGCACATTGGGGATTGTATCATTCCTAGGAATTTCAGCCCCCTTGAAACAAATGGATAGATGTCCCGTGAATGCGGGTGTTTCAGCAGAAATCAACCGACGGCTATGTATTGCGGGTGTGCCCATATTACAGGAACAATAGTTTCCCTTAGTGGGTCTCTGTGTACTGTGAACTGTTAGAAAGTTTAAAGACGTGTGAAACATTCAACTGAAAATGGACACACTTCCCTCCGTTGCTACAGTGCATACAGATCTGAACAAAAGGAAAGAGGGAAGAACAAAGGCCCATGGCACGCTAGTGGGTAGAATCACATTTACCTTAGGAACCTCTCGTCGGATGCAGCCCCTCCCCCAACACTGACAAGATGCAGCAGCCATTGGGGATGGCAGTTAGCGGTTGGATTCCAGGTGGAATGTTGGTGTGTACCGCGAGGCTTGTTGTGGCTGGTGGATCCTAGGTAACCGGGCAGAGTTCTGTGGGTGGATCAGTGCGATGGAGGGGCTGCCGCCCTCTGTGGAGCTTGGCTTAGGTCTTTGGTCCGGGAAGCTGTGTCAGTTCGAGATACTGCTGCTGCCCAAAGACCTGAGTTCACGGGTCAGTTTCCAGAACCTGAAAGGGCAGACAGTGGAAGATCTGCCTGTCTTCAGCTTACTGGAGAGGCTCCGAGGTCCTTTCAGACTTGCCCAGTCCTGTTGAAGTCGACTTTATGGGAGACACGAAGAGAAGCTGGCCGAAAACATGGCTGCACGGATTGAGGAGAGATGCGAACACATTGATGAGAGATGTTCTGCTACAATAGAGAATACTGGCCTGGAGACAGCTGTAGAGGATAGCAGGCTCGAAAGGCATTCATGAGACATATTGAACCTCGCTGATACTAGCAGAAACATACGGAGGGCCACCGTGGACTGGAGGAAGTTCCTCAATTCTCTGCTCCAAGAACGGGTCCAAGATCCCTGACGTCTACAGAGAAGAGATGGCAGAGATGATAAAAACGCTCATGTTCTTGAAAGAGGTCAGATAATCCACACGACCCAAGGGGCAATTCCAAGCCATTCAGATCAAAGTGCACCAAGCCCAGGTAAGCCTTTTCCCAGGTTTGGGCCTAGCTATCAAGCACTTGCTCTTCCCTCCCCTCCACTCAGGCATCCATTTTGAGGGATCAGTACCTGAGCTGCAATGAAGCCAGTAAGAGAAGAGCAAGCCCCTCCTAGAATCAGAGTTCCTCTAGCTTCATCCTCTGTGAACAACAGGGAACCCCATAAAGGTCAAATACTCTCGTATGAAATAGATAGGAATTGAATACTTAGCTCCCACAAAGAAACGATGGCCTTCCGCTAGATTCAGCAAATGCTGGGATTATGTCCTCTCTGGGGTGAAGGGAGTGTGGTAAGTGAGGGGAATCTTTGACTGAACTTGAATCTGTATTAGGCCTCCGTTTTTCAAGACAGTCTAGGTAAATATTAGAAGTCAGATAGTGAACGGAACTGTAAAAGTCGCCAATGACATGAAAGACACAGCTTATGTGGACCGTCTTTCAATTGAGTCAAGCCCCCGGGGGCAATCTATCATGGGGGTGCAGGCTTGGTTGCATTCAAGTGCTTTACCCAACATGATCGGATGATTAAGCGTTCTCATCACTGATAGAAGAACACCTGGTTCTCAGTAGCCTAGCATAGCTGCAGCAGGGTTCTCATAGCTATAATGCCTCTAGGTTCTTTGGATTCAAAGCTAAATGTATATATTTAGTTCGTTTCCTCTTGTATTTTCCTTGAGAGGGATGTTACACCTTGAAATGCCAACATTGACCAGTAGGTGTCATCGGGAGTAAAGGGCACCACATGCACAAGGGAATCCAAGCTTGGGGGTTATTTCATGTTTCCATTAGTTATTTCATGGTTCCTGTTGGTTTCGGAGGCTTCAACAGTAAAGAGCTGACAGGACCCCTTTAACAGTTCGGACTGCTAGTTTGCATTCTATCTGTCTATGTTTTCCTTAGAGCTGACAAAATGTTACCGAAATTGACAAGTCTGGCTTCTAGGTCGATTTAGTATGTTTCAGAAACTAACTTCATTTTCGTATAACTCCCAAAACATTTATATCAATTCTATTAAATTTTTAAAGACTGCAAATGAGATATCAACACAATGTCAAAACTGGAGTCTTCGGACAATCCCTCCCACCACGGCTGTATAGAAACAAAGAGATAAAAAAAAAATCACATTTCTGTGAAATGTATCTGGAAAGTGTTGATTCATCGATGCCCAGTTGACAGAGAAGCAGTGCAACCTGCGCTCACTCGCTCCCATGGACACAGCAATGGAAACATCCACTCACCCAGCCCTTGGCACAGGACACTTGCCGAAGAGAGGTCTGTTACTTCCAAAGACAGGATGAGGCCTCAGAACACCTGGAAGCAGGAGAAGGAAAAGCAGGGAATGGATACCAGTGCATGGTCTGAGCCCTGTTGATGGAGCAGTAAAGGTGAAACTCTCTTTAACTTGGACGCACACTCTCAAGCGGACAGGAGACATGGGATTGAAGGTGATGCGCTGAGTGTTAGAAGAGTGCACAGCAGATGCTTGGCTGACAGAACTCAAAGAATCCAGTGCAAAATATCCCCACAGTTGATTCTGAGACCAAGCTCCGAGCTGCCAAATTTGAGGTAGCAGAGGCAGCGTTCAGGGAGGGATAGGGCTACGGATGGTGGCACACGCTGAGTCTCAGGGATCTGGAGTGCGTTGTGGGATGTGGTGGGTCCTATCAAGAGAGCAAACCGACCTGTGGCCCCAATGAGCAAGCAACCACCCTGGCGCGCGCAGTTGAAATTAGCGATATGTCCCATGGCCACACCCAGTGCATCTGCAGGACCAGAGACCTATTTGGCATTTGGCCAATAGAGCATGTGTGGGGCTGAATCAGAGATATTGTGCATCGGGTCTGAGGGATCCAGGGGGCCTTGGGTTTGAATTCAGAATGAAAAGCCTTAGGATCTGCTACATTCATAACCTGGGCTGTGATTATGGTTTGGTTTGAGGCACAGGATGTGCAACAGCTCTGTGGTTGCCTTCGTGCACCCGTGCCACAAGGATGAGAGGACAAGGAAGTGTGGTCCAAGACCACAGCGTGAGAAGAGGAAGGATTTCCTTCAGTTTATCTCTCAAAAGCGGATGCTACATTTTGGATGGCACCGGCACGGTTCGGCAGCGAGGACACCAAGTTCGGGCTGCGGGATCATTCCAGCAGGCCCTGATGTGTGACATCCATAGATATGCTTCCACTGGTGTTTCTGTAGACACAGAAGCTCTTGGAAGAACTGGTTTCAGTGGGACATTCCCGTGGCACTACAAAGCACAAGCGCACTCTCACTCTGCTCTTCTGGAAACACTCCAAAATAACATAGAGTAGAATGCAGAGCTGAGAACCTTTAGAAGCTCCATTTCCACCAGAGGAAGTGTCCTGTGCTCTTTCAGACTTGTGAGATAAGCGTAATCAAAATGAGGTTATCCTAATCGAAATAGTATGGGGGGTTCATCACAACAAAGGCAACACCAGCAATTGGAGATAGACCAGACAACACACACAGGAACAGGACATGGCATCAATGTCTAGGAAAATTTGTCCTCACAGAAATCCCATGCAATTGTGTAGAGCCAAGTGTCTAAAGTTTTCACTTAACCAAGCCCTAGAAGTCTACATTAGATACCTGAAATTACCTGACCAGTAGAGATGAAGAAATACAGTAAAAGGAAAAGGAAGTACCATTTTCAGTTCCCAAGAGATTGAAGGCCCTAAAGATAAGCTTTCAGACAACTAGACTGCAAAACGCTCTCCAGAGCAAGTATTGAAAATGGAGGTGAGGGAAACACTGAAGAACAACAGTGTCTCAGAATCACAAAAGGCAGAATACCAGAAAAGGGGAAGAGAAAGCCTAAAGACGAGCCAAATAATCTCAGAAAACTCAGTGGATGAGAAAATATCAGGGCTAACATTCCGTCCTAAGCAGACGAGATATTGCAGAGGGACGCGTGAATGACTTTGAAGACAGGGGAACAGAAATCCCTCGGTCAGAAGCACACATAGGAAAGCAAGTGCCAACCAATGAAAACATTGCTGTTGAATCCTGGTTGAAGACAAGGCATGAAAGACTAAAATTCGAAAGAGTCCCAGATGGAAAAGCAAGAGATAAAGAAACAAACAATGTTTGAAAAGTTCTGTGTAGAAAAATCAGACTGAAACTTGCTGAAAGCCAAGATAGAATCATCTAGGCGAATTCAGGAAGTACACAGCGTCCAAAAGAGGTGGAATCCCAATAGACTTAGCAGCAGCTGTATGATCCAAATCAACAAAGTTCATGAGCATCCCAGTGATTTAAAATGCGCCTGGAGGAAAGCAACATAGTCACAAGAGAACCTCCAGAGGGGTTTCAGCTGCTATCTCAGCAGCAATATTGCAGGACAGGGAGGAGTGCCAGGACATAGACCATAGCTTGAATGGCAAAATGCTGCCATCTAGGGTAGCCTATGCCACATGACCACCATTTCTAATAACAGCAGAGCTAGAGAATGCCACAGACCTGCAAATCTTAAAAGAATTCAGCAGTTCGAAACTTATCCTAAAAGAAAGGTTGAGAATTCTCCCCTGAAGGGATAAGCAGCAAGATGAAATGGAAAGAAGAAAACCCTTATTGGAAATGCAAGAAGAGCATGAGTGGAAAAGAAGAAATAAGAAGAAGGCAAGGAGGACATCAAAACCCTAAAGATGGGAGAGGGAAGCAGGAAATCATAGGGGATTGGAAGCACTATCTTAAGGGAGTCAGCTTATATGACTCTCTGTTGGAAGCAAACGGAGAGATGCATGGCCTGACGTGTTTGCAAAGCAAACGAGAAGCAGACCAAGAAAGAATCAAACAAACAAACAACACAAAAAGGGTAGGGTAACATGAATATTCAAAAGAAATTACTCAAGGTGATGTCAAGGATCATTCAGTACGCATCGACCCAGTATCGCGGCTTGAATGTACTCAGCACACCTGTATTCGGAAATCAGAGGCGTGCATTTATATTCGTAAATATTGATTCATATGAGCATATCGTGACCTAACCCAAATGCCGATTTGGAATCCAATGGATTCCTAGTCCGTGATATAGACTTGCAAGTCTTCCAACAGGATGAATGAATGCCATATTCTACACTACGTCGAGAAGAAATGGCACAAGCCTATAACAAGGAAAAGTAGCTCCGCAAAAGTGTACTAAGATCAAAAGAGACAGGCAGTAAAGTGCACATTGGGGATTGTATCATTCCTAGGAATTTCAGCCCCCTTGAAACAAATGGATAGATGTCCCGTGAATGCGGGTGTTTCAGCAGAAATCAACCGACGGCTATGTATTGCGGGTGTGCCCATATTACAGGAACAATAGTTTCCCTTAGTGGGTCTCTGTGTACTGTGAACTGTTAGAAAGTTTAAAGACGTGTGAAACATTCAACTGAAAATGGACACACTTCCCTCCGTTGCTACAGTGCATACAGATCTGAACAAAAGGAAAGAGGGAAGAACAAAGGCCCATGGCACGCTAGTGGGTAGAATCACATTTACCTTAGGAACCTCTCGTCGGATGCAGCCCCTCCCCCAACACTGACAAGATGCAGCAGCCATTGGAGATGGCAGTTAGCGGTTGGATTCCAGGTGGAATGTTGGTGTGTACCGCGAGGCTTGTTGTGGCTGGTGGATCCTAGGTAACCGGGCAGAGTTCTGTGGGTGGATCAGTGCGATGGAGGGGCTGCCGCCCTCTGTGGAGCTTGGCTTAGGTCTTTGGTCCGGGAAGCTGTGTCAGTTCGAGATACTGCTGCTGCCCAAAGACCTGAGTTCACGGGTCAGTTTCCAGAACCTGAAAGGGCAGACAGTGGAAGATCTGCCTGTCTTCAGCTTACTGGAGAGGCTCCGAGGTCCTTTCAGACTTGCCCAGTCCTGTTGAAGTCGACTTTATGGGAGACACGAAGAGAAGCTGGCCGAAAACATGGCTGCACGGATTGAGGAGAGATGCGAACACATTGATGAGAGATGTTCTGCTACAATAGAGAATACTGCCCTGGAGACAGCTGTAGAGGATAGCAGGCTCGAAAGGCATTCATGAGACATATTGAACCTCACTGATACTAGCAGAAACATACGGAGGGCCACCGTGGACTGGAGGAAGTTCCTCAATTCTCTGCTCCAAGAACGGGTCCAAGATCCCTGACGTCTACAGAGAAGAGATGGCAGAGATGATAAAAACGCTCATGTTCTTGAAAGAGGTCAGATAATCCACACGACCCAAGGGGCAATTCCAAGCCATTCAGATCAAAGTGCACCAAGCCCAGGTAAGCCTTTTCCCAGGTTTGGGCCTAGCTATCAAGCACTTGCTCTTCCCTCCCCTCCACTCAGGCATCCATTTTGAGGGATCAGTACCTGGGCTGCATTGAAGCCAGTAAGAGAAGAGCAAGCCCCTCCTAGAATCAGAGTTCCTCTAGCTTCATCCTCTGTGAACAACAGGGAACCCCATAAAGGTCAAATACTCTCGTATGAAATAGATAGGAATTGAATACTTAGCTCCCACAAAGAAACGATGGCCTTCCGCTAGATTCAGCAAATGCTGGGATTATGTCCTCTCTGGGGTGAAGGGAGTGTGGTAAGTGAGGGGAATCTTTGACTGAACTTGAATCTGTATTAGGCCTCCGTTTTTCAAGACAGTCTAGGTAAATATTAGAAGTCAGATAGTGAACGGAACTGTAAAAGTCGCCAATGACATGAAAGACACAGCTTATGTGGACCGTCTTTCAATTGAGTCAAGCCCCCGGGGGCAATCTATCATGGGGGTGCAGACTTGGTTGCATTCAAGTGCTTTAGCCAACATGATCGGATGATTAAGCGTTCTCATCACTGATAGAAGAACACCTGGTTCTCAGTAGCCTAGCATAGCTGCAGCAGGGTTCTCATAGCTATAATGCCTCTAGGTTCTTTGGATTCAAAGCTAAATGTATATATTTAGTTCGTTTCCTCTTGTATTTTCCTTGAGAGGGATGTTACACCTTGAAATGCCAACATTGACCAGTAGGTGTCATCGGGAGTAAAGGGCACCACATGCACAAGGGAATCCAAGCTTGGGGGTTATTTCATGTTTCCATTAGTTATTTCATGGTTCCTGTTGGTTTCGGAGGCTTCAACAGTAAAGAGCTGACATGACCCCTTTAACAGTTCGGACTGCTAGTTTGCATTCTATCTGTCTATGTTTTCCTTAGAGCTGACAAAATGTTACCGAAATTGACAAGTCTGGCTTCTAGGTCGATTTAATATGTTTCAGAAACTAACTTCATTTTCGTATAACTCCCAAAACATTTATATCAATTCTATTAAATTTTTAAAGACTGCAAATGAGATATCAACACAATGTCAAAACTGGAGTCTTCGGACAATCCCTCCCACCACGGCTGTATAGAAACAAAGAGATAAAAAAAAATCACATTTCTGTGAAATGTATCTGGAAAGTGTTGATTCATCGATGCCCAGTTGACAGAGAAGCAGTGCAACCTGCGCTCACTCGCTCCCATGGACACAGCAATGGAAACATCCACTCACCCAGCCCTTGGCACAGGACACTTGCCGAAGAGAGGTCTGTTACTTCCAAAGACAGGATGAGGCCTCAGAACACCTGGAAGCAGGGGAAGGAAAAGCAGGGAATGGATACCAGTGCATGGTCTGAGCCCTGTTGATGGAGCAGTAAAGGTGAAACTCTCTTTAACTTGGACGCACACTCTCAAGCGGACAGGAGACATGGGATTGAAGGTGATGCGCTGAGTGTTAGAAGAGTGCACAGCAGATGCTTGGCTGACAGAACTCAAAGAATCCAGTGCAAAATATCCCCACAGTTGATTCTGAGACCAAGCTCCGAGCTGCCAAATTTGAGGTAGCAGAGGCAGCGTTCAGGGAGGGATAGGGCTACGGATGGTGGCACACGCTGAGTCTCAGGGATCTGGAGTGCGTTGTGGGATGTGGTGGGTCCTATCAAGAGAGCAAACCGACCTGTGGCCCCAATGAGCAAGCAACCACCCTGGCGCGCGCAGTTGAAATTATCGATATGTCCCATGGCCACACCCAGTGCATCTGCAGGACCAGAGACCTATTTGGCATTTGGCCAATAGAGCATGTGTGGGGCTGAATCAGAGATATTGTGCATCGGGTCTAAGGGATCCAGGGGGCCTTGGGTTTGAATTCAGAATGAAAAGCCTTAGGATCTGCTACATTCATAACCTGGGCTGTGATTATGGTTTGGTTTGAGGCACAGGATGTGCAACAGCTCTGTGGTTGCCTTCGTGCACCCGTGCCACAAGGATGAGAGGACAAGGAAGTGTGGTCCAAGACCACAGCGTGAGAAGAGGAAGGATTTCCTTCAGTTTATCTCTCAAAAGCGGATGCTACATTTTGGATGGCACCGGCACGGTTCGGCAGCGAGGACACCAAGTTCGGGCTGCGGGATCATTCCAGCAGGCCCTGATGTGTGACATCCATAGATATGCTTCCACTGGTGTTTCTGTAGACAGAGAAGCTCTTGGAAGAACTGGTTTCAGTGGGACATTCCCGTGGCACTACAAAGCACAAGCGCACTCACACTCTGCTCTTCTGGAAACACTCCAAAATAACATAGAGTAGAATGCAGAGCTGAGAACCTTTAGAAGCTCCATTTCCACCAGAGGAAGTGTCCTGTGCTCTTTCAGACTTGTGAGATAAGCGTAATCAAAATGAGGTTATCCTAATCGAAATAGTATGGGGGGTTCATCACAACAAAGGCAACACCAGCAATTGGAGATAGACCAGACAACACACACAGGAACAGGACATGGCATCAATGTCTAGGAAAATTTGTCCTCACAGAAATCCCATGCAATTGTGTAGAGCCAAGTGTCTAAAGTTTTCACTTAACCAAGCCCTAGAAGTCTACATTAGATACCTGAAATTACCTGACCAGTAGAGATGAAGAAATACAGTAAAAGGAAAAGGAAGTACCATTTTCAGTTCCCAAGAGATTGAAGGCCCTAAAGATAAGCTTTCAGACAACTAGACTGCAAAACGCTCTCCAGAGCAAGTATTGAAAATGGAGGTGAGGGAAACACTGAAGAACAACAGTGTCTCAGAATCACAAAAGGCAGAATACCAGAAAAGGGGAAGAGAAAGCCTAAAGACGAGCCAAATAATCTCAGAAAACTCAGTGGATGAGAAAATATCAGGGCTAACATTCCGTCCTAAGCAGACGAGATATTGCAGAGGGACGCGTGAATGACTTTGAAGACAGGGGAACAGAAATCCCTCGGTCAGAAGCACACATAGGAAAGCAAGTGCAAACCAATGAAAACATTGCTGTTGAATCCTGGTTGAAGACAAGGCATGAAAGACTAAAATTCGAAAGAGTCCCAGATGGAAAAGCAAGAGATAAAGAAACAAACAATGTTTGAAAAGTTCTG
This sequence comes from Vicugna pacos, assembly GCF_048564905.1. Classification (NCBI taxonomy): domain Eukaryota; kingdom Metazoa; phylum Chordata; class Mammalia; order Artiodactyla; family Camelidae; genus Vicugna; species Vicugna pacos. Next base: position 73,542,698 of record NW_027328741.1, on the reverse strand, counting down.
TGTAGAAAAATCAGACTGAAACTTGCTGAAAGCCAAGATAGAATCATCTAGGCGAATTCAGGAAGTACACAGCGTCCAAAAGAGGTGGAATCCCAATAGACTTAGCAGCAGCTGTATGATCCAAATCAACAAAGTTCATGAGCATCCCAGTGATTTAAAATGCGCCTGGAGGAAAGCAACATAGTCACAAGAGAACCTCCAGAGGGGTTTCAGCTGCTATCTCAGCAGCAATATTGCAGGACAGGGAGGAGTGCCAGGACATAGACCATAGCTTGAATGGCAAAATGCTGCCATCTAGGATAGCCTATCCCACATGACCACCATTTCTATTAACAGCAGAGCTAGAGAATGCCACAGACCTGCAAATCTTAAAAGAATTCAGCAGTTCGAAACTTATCCTAAAAGAAAGGTTGAGAATTCTCCCCTGAAGGGATAAGCAGCAAGATGAAATGGAAAGAAGAAAACCCTTATTGGAAATGCAAGAAGAGCATGAGTGGAAAAGAAGAAATAAGAAGAAGGCAAGGAGGACATCAAAACCCTAAAGATGGGAGAGGGAAGCAGGAAATCATAGGGGATTGGAAGCACTATCTTAAGGGAGTCAGCTTATATGACTCTCTGTTGGAAGCAAACGGAGAGATGCATGGCCTGACGTGTTTGCAAAGCAAACGAGAAGCAGACCAAGAAAGAATCAAACAAACAAACAACACAAAAAGGGTAGGGTAACATGAATATTCAAAAGAAATTACTCAAGGTGATGTCAAGGATCATTCAGTACGCATCGACCCAGTATCGCGGCTTGAATGTACTCAGCACACCTGTATTCGGAAATCAGAGGCGTGCATTTATATTCGTAAATATTGATTCATATGAGCATATCGTGACCTAACCCAAATGCCGATTTGGAATCCAATGGATTCCTAGTCCGTGATATAGACTTGCAAGTCTTCCAACAGGATGAATGAATGCCATATTCTACACTACGTCGAGAAGAAATGGCACAAGCCTATAACAAGGAAAAGTAGCTCCGCAAAAGTGTACTAAGATCAAAAGAGACAGGCAGTAAAGTGCACATTGGGGATTGTATCATTCCTAGGAATTTCAGCCCCCTTGAAACAAATGGATAGATGTCCCGTGAATGCGGGTGTTTCAGCAGAAATCAACCGACGGCTATGTATTGCGGGTGTGCCCATATTACAGGAACAATAGTTTCCCTTAGTGGGTCTCTGTGTACTGTGAACTGTTAGAAAGTTTAAAGACGTGTGAAACATTCAACTGAAAATGGACACACTTCCCTCCGTTGCTACAGTGCATACAGATCTGAACAAAAGGAAAGAGGGAAGAACAAAGGCCCATGGCACGCTAGTGGGTAGAATCACATTTACCTTAGGAACCTCTCGTCGGATGCAGCCCCTCCCCCAACACTGACAAGATGCAGCAGCCATTGGGGATGGCAGTTAGCGGTTGGATTCCAGGTGGAATGTTGGTGTGTACCGCGAGGCTTGTTGTGGCTGGTGGATCCTAGGTAACCGGGCAGAGTTCTGTGGGTGGATCAGTGCGATGGAGGGGCTGCCGCCCTCTGTGGAGCTTGGCTTAGGTCTTTGGTCCGGGAAGCTGTGTCAGTTCGAGATACTGCTGCTGCCCAAAGACCTGAGTTCACGGGTCAGTTTCCAGAAACTGAAAGGGCAGACAGTGGAAGATCTGCCTGTCTTCAGCTTACTGGAGAGGCTCCGAGGTCCTTTCAGACTTGCCCAGTCCTGTTGAAGTCGACTTTATGGGAGACACGAAGAGAAGCTGGCCGAAAACATGGCTGCACGGATTGAGGAGAGATGCGAACACATTGATGAGAGATGTTCTGCTACAATAGAGAATACTGGCCTGGAGACAGCTGTAGAGGATAGCAGGCTCGAAAGGCATTCATGAGACATATTGAACCTCGCTGATACTAGCAGAAACATACGGAGGGCCACCGTGGACTGGAGGAAGTTCCTCAATTCTCTGCTCCAAGAACGGGTCCAAGATCCCTGACGTCTACAGAGAAGAGATGGCAGAGATGATAAAAACGCTCATGTTCTTGAAAGAGGTCAGATAATCCACACGACCCAAGGGGCAATTCCAAGCCATTCAGATCAAAGTGCACCAAGCCCAGGTAAGCCTTTTCCCAGGTTTGGGCCTAGCTATCAAGCACTTGCTCTTCCCTCCCCTCCACTCAGGCATCCATTTTGAGGGATCAGTACCTGGGCTGCAATGAAGCCAGTAAGAGAAGAGCAAGCCCCTCCTAGAATCAGAGTTCCTCTAGCTTCATCCTCTGTGAACAACAGGGAACCCCATAAAGGTCAAATACTCTCGTATGAAATAGATAGGAATTGAATACTTTGCTCCCACAAAGAAACGATGGCCTTCCGCTAGATTCAGCAAATGCTGGGATTATGTCCTCTCTGGGGTGAAGGGAGTGTGGTAAGTGAGGGGAATCTTTGACTGAACTTGAATCTGTATTAGGCCTCCGTTTTTCAAGACAGTCTAGGTAAATATTAGAAGTCAGATAGTGAACGGAACTGTAAAAGTCGCCAATGACATGAAAGACACAGCTTATGTGGACCGTCTTTCAATTGAGTCAAGCCCCCGGGGGCAATCTATCATGGGGGTGCAGGCTTGGTTGCATTCAAGTGCTTTACCCAACATGATCGGATGATTAAGCGTTCTCATCACTGATAGAAGAACACCTGGTTCTCAGTAGCCTAGCATAGCTGCAGCAGGGTTCTCATAGCTATAATGCCTCTAGGTTCTTTGGATTCAAAGCTAAATGTATATATTTAGTTCGTTTCCTCTTGTATTTTCCTTGAGAGGGATGTTACACCTTGAAATGCCAACATTGACCAGTAGGTGTCATCGGGAGTAAAGGGCACCACATGCACAAGGGAATCCAAGCTTGGGGGTTATTTCATGTTTCCATTAGTTATTTCATGGTTCCTGTTGGTTTCGGAGGCTTCAACAGTAAAGAGCTGACATGACCCCTTTAACAGTTCGGACTGCTAGTTTGCATTCTATCTGTCTATGTTTTCCTTAGAGCTGACAAAATGTTACCGAAATTGACAAGTCTGGCTTCTAGGTCGATTTAATATGTTTCAGAAACTAACTTCATTTTCGTATAACTCCCAAAACATTTATATCAATTCTATTAAATTTTTAAAGACTGCAAATGAGATATCAACACAATGTCAAAACTGGAGTCTTCGGACAATCCCTCCCACCACGGCTGTATAGAAACAAAGAGATAAAAAAAAATCACATTTCTGTGAAATGTATCTGGAAAGTGTTGATTCATCGATGCCCAGTTGACAGAGAAGCAGTGCAACCTGCGCTCACTCGCTCCCATGGACACAGCAATGGAAACATCCACTCACCCAGCCCTTGGCACAGGACACTTGCCGAAGAGAGGTCTGTTACTTCCAAAGACAGGATGAGGCCTCAGAACACCTGGAAGCAGGAGAAGGAAAAGCAGGGAATGGATACCAGTGCATGGTCTGAGCCCTGTTGATGGAGCAGTAAAGGTGAAACTCTCTTTAACTTGGACGCACACTCTCAAGCGGACAGGAGACATGGGATTGAAGGTGATGCGCTGAGTGTTAGAAGAGTGCACAGCAGATGCTTGGCTGACAGAACTCAAAGAATCCAGTGCAAAATATCCCCACAGTTGATTCTGAGACCAAGCTCCGAGCTGCCAAATTTGAGGTAGCAGAGGCAGCGTTCAGGGAGGGATAGGGCTACGGATGGTGGCACACGCTGAGTCTCAGGGATCTGGAGTGCGTTGTGGGATGTGGTGGGTCCTATCAAGAGAGCAAACCGACCTGTGGCCCCAATGAGCAAGCAACCACCCTGGCGCGCGCAGTTGAAATTACCGATATGTCCCATGGCCACACCCAGTGCATCTGCAGGACCAGAGACCAATTTGGCATTTTGCCAATAGAGCATGTGTGGGGCTGAATCAGAGATATTGTGCATCGGGTCTGAGGGATCCAGGGGGCCTTGGGTTTGAATTCAGAATGAAAAGCCTTAGGATCTGCTACATTCATAACCTGGGCTGTGATTATGATTTGGTTTGAGGCACAGGATGTGCAACAGCTCTGTGGTTGCCTTCGTGCACCCGTGCCACAAGGATGAGAGGACAAGGAAGTGTGGTCCAAGACCACAGCGTGAGAAGAGGAAGGATTTCCTTCAGTTTATCTCTCAAAAGCGGATGCTACATTTTGGATGGCACCGGCACGGTTCGGCAGCGAGGACACCAAGTTCGGGCTGCGGGATCATTCCAGCAGGCCCTGATGTGTGACATCCATAGATATGCTTCCACTGGTGTTTCTGTAGACAGAGAAGCTCTTGGAAGAACTGGTTTCAGTGGGACATTCCCGTGGCACTACAAAGCACAAGCGCACTCACACTCTGCTCTTCTGGAAACACTCCAAAATAACATAGAGTAGAATGCAGAGCTGAGAACCTTTAGAAGCTCCATTTCCACCAGAGGAAGTGTCCTGTGCTCTTTCAGACTTGTGAGATAAGCGTAATCAAAATGAGGTTATCCTAATCGAAATAGTATGGGGGGTTCATCACAACAAAGGCAACACCAGCAATTGGAGATAGACCAGACAACACACACAGGAACAGGACATGGCATCAATGTCTAGGAAAATTTGTCCTCACAGAAATCCCATGCAATTGTGTAGAGCCAAGTGTCTAAAGTTTTCACTTAACCAAGCCCTAGAAGTCTACATTAGATACCTGAAATTACCTGACCAGTAGAGATGAAGAAATACAGTAAAAGGAAAAGGAAGTACCATTTTCAGTTCCAAAGAGATTGAAGGCCCTAAAGATAAGCTTTCAGACAACTAGACTGCAAAACGCTCTCCAGAGCAAGTATTGAAAATGGAGGTGAGGGAAACACTGAAGAACAACAGTGTCTCAGAATCACAAAAGGCAGAATACCAGAAAAGGGGAAGAGAAAGCCTAAAGACGAGCCAAATAATCTCAGAAAACTCAGTGGATGAGAAAATATCAGGGCTAACATTCCGTCCTAAGCAGACGAGATATTGCAGAGGGACGCGTGAATGACTTTGAAGACAGGGGAACAGAAATCCCTCGGTCAGAAGCACACATAGGAAAGCAAGTGCAAACCAATGAAAACATTGCTGTTGAATCCTGGTTGAAGACAAGGCATGAAAGACTAAAATTCGAAAGAGTCCCAGATGGAAAAGCAAGAGATAAAGAACAAACAATGTTTGAAAAGTTCTGTGTAGAAAAATCAGACTGAAACTTGCTGAAAGCCAAGATAGAATCATCTAGGCGAATTCAGGAAGTACACAGCGTCCAAAAGAGGTGGAATCCCAATAGACTTAGCAGCAGCTGTATGATCCAAATCAACAAAGTTCATGAGCATCCCAGTGATTTAAAATGCGCCTGGAGGAAAGCAACATAGTCACAAGAGAACCTCCAGAGGGGTTTCAGCTGCTATCTCAGCAGCAATATTGCAGGACAGGGAGGAGTGCCAGGACATAGACCATAGCTTGAATGGCAAAATGCTGCCATCTAGGGTAGCCTATGCCACATGACCACCATTTCTAATAACAGCAGAGCTAGAGAATGCCACAGACCTGCAAATCTTAAAAGAATTCAGCAGTTCGAAACTTATCCTAAAAGAAAGGTTGAGAATTCTCCCCTGAAGGGATAAGCAGCAAGATGAAATGGAAAGAAGAAAACCCTTATTGGAAATGCAAGAAGAGCATGAGTGGAAAAGAAGAAACAAGAAGAAGGCAAGGAGGACATCAAAACCCTAAAGATGGGAGAGGGAAGCAGGAAATCATAGGGGATTGGAAGCACTATCTTAAGGGAGTCAGCTTATATGACTCTCTGTTGGAAGCAAACGGAGAGATGCATGGCCTGACGTGTTTGCAAAGCAAACGAGAAGCAGACCAAGAAAGAATCAAACAAACAAACAACACAAAAAGGGTAGGGTAACATGAATATTCAAAAGAAATTACTCAAGGTGATGTCAAGGATCATTCAGTACGCATCGACCCAGTATCGCGGCTTGAATGTACTCAGCACACCTGTATTCGGAAATCAGAGGCGTGCATTTATATTCGTAAATATTGATTCATATGAGCATATCGTGACCTAACCCAAATGCCGATTTGGAATCCAATGGATTCCTAGTCCGTGATATAGACTTGCAAGTCTTCCAACAGGATGAATGAATGCCATATTCTACACTACGTCGAGAAGAAATGGCACAAGCCTATAACAAGGAAAAGTAGCTCCGCAAAAGTGTACTAAGATCAAAAGAGACAGGCAGTAAAGTGCACATTGGGGATTGTATCATTCCTAGGAATTTCAGCCCCCTTGAAACAAATGGATAGATGTCCCGTGAATGCGGGTGTTTCAGCAGAAATCAACCGACGGCTATGTATTGCGGGTGTGCCCATATTACAGGAACAATAGTTTCCCTTAGTGGGTCTCTGTGTACTGTGAACTGTTAGAAAGTTTAAAGACGTGTGAAACATTCAACTGAAAATGGACACACTTCCCTCCGTTGCTACAGTGCATACAGATCTGAACAAAAGGAAAGAGGGAAGAACAAAGGCCCATGGCACGCTAGTGGGTAGAATCACATTTACCTTAGGAACCTCTCGTCGGATGCAGCCCCTCCCCCAACACTGACAAGATGCAGCAGCCATTGGGGATGGCAGTTAGCGGTTGGATTCCAGGTGGAATGTTGGTGTGTACCGCGAGGCTTGTTGTGGCTGGTGGATCCTAGGTAACCGGGCAGAGTTCTGTGGGTGGATCAGTGCGATGGAGGGGCTGCCGCCCTCTGTGGAGCTTGGCTTAGGTCTTTGGTCCGGGAAGCTGTGTCAGTTCGAGATACTGCTGCTGCCCAAAGACCTGAGTTCACGGGTCAGTTTCCAGAACCTGAAAGGGCAGACAGTGGAAGATCTGCCTGTCTTCAGCTTACTGGAGAGGCTCCGAGGTCCTTTCAGACTTGCCCAGTCCTGTTGAAGTCGACTTTATGGGAGACACGAAGAGAAGCTGGCCGAAAACATGGCTGCACGGATTGAGGAGAGATGCGAACACATTGATGAGAGATGTTCTGCTACAATAGAGAATACTGGCCTGGAGACAGCTGTAGAGGATAGCAGGCTCGAAAGGCATTCATGAGACATATTGAACCTCGCTGATACTAGCAGAAACATACGGAGGGCCACCGTGGACTGGAGGAAGTTCCTCAATTCTTTGCTCCAAGAACGGGTCCAAGATCCTGACGTCTACAGAGAAGAGATGGCAGAGATGATAAAAACGCTCATGTTCTTGAAAGAGGTCAGATAATCCACACGACCCAAGGGGCAATTCCAAGCCATTCAGATCAAAGTGCACCAAGCCCAGGTAAGCCTGTTCCCAGGTTTGGGCCTAGCTATCAAGCACTTGCTCTTCCCTCCCCTCCACTCAGGCATCCATTTTGAGGGATCAGTACCTGAGCTGCAATGAAGCCAGTAAGAGAAGAGCAAGCCCCTCCTAGAATCAGAGTTCCTCTAGCTTCCATCCTCTGTGTACAACAGGGAACCCCATAAAGGTCAAATACTCTCGTATGAAATAGATAGGAATTGAATACTTAGCTCCCACAAAGAAACGATGGCCTTCCGCTAGATTCAGCAAATGCTGGGATTATGTCTTCTCTGGGGTGAAGGGAGTGTGGTAAGTGAGGAGAATCTTTGACTGAACTTGAATCTGTATTAGGCCTCCGTTTTTCAAGACAGTCTAGGTAAATATTAGAAGTCAGATAGTGAACGGAACTGTAAAAGTCGCCAATGACATGAAAGACACAGCTTATGTGGACCGTCTTTCAATTGAGTCAAGCCCCCGGGGGCAATCTATCATGGGGGTGCAGGCTTGGTTGCATTCAAGTGCTTTAGCCAACATGATCGGATGATTAAGCGTTCTCATCACTGATAGAAGAACACCTGGTTCTCAGTAGCCTAGCATAGCTGCAGCAGGGTTCTCATAGCTATAATGCCTCTAGGTTCTTTGGATTCAAAGCTAAATGTATATATTTAGTTCGTTTCCTCTTGTATTTTCCTTGAGAGGGATGTTACACCTTGAAATGCCAACATTGACCAGTAGGTGTCATCGGGAGTAAAGGGCACCACATGCACAAGGGAATCCAAGTTTGGGGGTTATTTCATGTTTCCATTAGTTATTTCATGGTTCCTGTTGGTTTCGGAGGCTTCAACAGTAAAGAGCTGACAGGACCCCTTTAACAGTTCGGACTGCTAGTTTGCATTCTATCTGTCTATGTTTTCCTTAGAGCTGACAAAATGTTACCGAAATTGACAAGTCTGGCTTCTAGGTCGATTTAGTATGTTTCAGAAACTAACTTCATTTTCGTATAACTCCCAAAACATTTATATCAATTCTATTAAATTTTTAAAGACTGCAAATGAGATATCAACACAATGTCAAAACTGGAGTCTTCGGACAATCCCTCCCACCACGGCTGTATAGAAACAAAGAGATAAAAAAAAATCACATTTCTGTGAAATGTATCTGGAAAGTGTTGATTCATCGATGCCCAGTTGACAGAGAAGCAGTGCAACCTGCGCTCACTCGCTCCCATGGACACAGCAATGGAAACATCCACTCACCCAGCCCTTGGCACAGGACACTTGCCGAAGAGAGGTCTGTTACTTCCAAAGACAGGATGAGGCCTCAGAACACCTGGAAGCAGGAGAAGGAAAAGCAGGGAATGGATACCAGTGCATGGTCTGAGCCCTGTTGATGGAGCAGTAAAGGTGAAACTCTCTTTAACTTGGACGCACACTCTCAAGCGGACAGGAGACATGGGATTGAAGGTGATGCGCTGAGTGTTAGAAGAGTGCACAGCAGATGCTTGGCTGACAGAACTCAAAGAATCCAGTGCAAAATATCCCCACAGTTGATTCTGAGACCAAGCTCCGAGCTGCCAAATTTGAGGTAGCAGAGGCAGCGTTCAGGGAGGGATAGGGCTACGGATGGTGGCACACGCTGAGTCTCAGGGATCTGGAGTGCGTTGTGGGATGTGGTGGGTCCTATCAAGAGAGCAAACCGACCTGTGGCCCCAATGAGCAAGCAACCACCCTGGCGCGCGCAGTTGAAATTATCGATATGTCCCATGGCCACACCCAGTGCATCTGCAGGACCAGAGACCTATTTGGCATTTGGCCAATAGAGCATGTGTGGGGCTGAATCAGAGATATTGTGCATCGGGTCTGAGGGATCCAGGGGGCCTTGGGTTTGAATTCAGAATGAAAAGCCTTAGGATCTGCTACATTCATAACCTGGGCTGTGATTATGGTTTGGTTTGAGGCACAGGATGTGCAACAGCTCTGTGGTTGCCTTCGTGCACCCGTGCCACAAGGATGAGAGGACAAGGAAGTGTGGTCCAAGACCACAGCGTGAGAAGAGGAAGGATTTCCTTCAGTTTATCTCTCAAAAGCGGATGCTACATTTTGGATGGCACCGGCACGGTTCGGCAGCGAGGACACCAAGTTCGGGCTGCGGGATCATTCCAGCAGGCCCTGATGTGTGACATCCATAGATATGCTTCCACTGGTGTTTCTGTAGACAGAGAAGCTCTTGGAAGAACTGGTTTCAGTGGGACATTCCCGTGGCACTACAAAGCACAAGCGCACTCACACTCTGCTCTTCTGGAAACACTCCAAAATAACATAGAGTAGAATGCAGAGCTGAGAACCTTTAGAAGCTCCATTTCCACCAGAGGAAGTGTCCTGTGCTCTTTCAGACTTGTGAGATAAGCGTAATCAAAATGAGGTTATCCTAATCGAAATAGTATGGGGGGTTCATCACAACAAAGGCAACACCAGCAATTGGAGATAGACCAGACAACACACACAGGAACAGGACATGGCATCAATGTCTAGGAAAATTTGTCCTCACAGAAATCCCATGCAATAGTGTAGAGCCAAGTGTCTAAAGTTTTCACTTAACCAAGCCCTAGAAGTCTACATTAGATACCTGAAATTACCTGACCAGTAGAGATGAAGAAATACAGTAAAAGGAAAAGGAAGTACCATTTTCAGTTCCAAAGAGATTGAAGGCCCTAAAGATAAGCTTTCAGACAACTAGACTGCAAAACGCTCTCCAGAGCAAGTATTGAAAATGGAGGTGAGGGAAACACTGAAGAACAACAGTGTCTCAGAATCACAAAAGGCAGAATACCAGAAAAGGGGAAGAGAAAGCCTAAAGACGAGCCAAATAATCTCAGAAAACTCAGTGGATGAGAAAATATCAGGGCTAACATTCCGTCCTAAGCAGACGAGATATTGCAGAGGGACGCGTGAATGACTTTGAAGACAGGGGAACAGAAATCCCTCGGTCAGAAGCACACATAGGAAAGCAAGTGCAAACCAATGAAAACATTGCTGTTGAATCCTGGTTGAAGACAAGGCATGAAAGACTAAAATTCGAAAGAGTCCCAGATGGAAAAGCAAGAGATAAAGAAACAAACAATGTTTGAAAAGTTCTGTGTAGAAAAATCAGACTGAAACTTGCTGAAAGCCAAGATAGAATCATCTAGGCGAATTCAGGAAGTACACAGCGTCCAAAAGAGGTGGAATCCCAATAGACTTAGCAGCAGCTGTATGATCCAAATCAACAAAGTTCATGAGCATCCCAGTGATTTAAAATGCGCCTGGAGGAAAGCAACATAGTCACAAGAGAACCTCCAGAGGGGTTTCAGCTGCTATCTCAGCAGCAATATTGCAGGACAGGGAGGAGTGCCAGGACATAGACCATAGCTTGAATGGCAAAATGCTGCCATCTAGGGTAGCCTATGCCACATGACCACCATTTCTAATAACAGCAGAGCTAGAGAATGCCACAGACCTGCAAATCTTAAAAGAATTCAGCAGTTCGAAACTTATCCTAAAAGAAAGGTTGAGAATTCTCCCCTGAAGGGATAAGCAGCAAGATGAAATGGAAAGAAGAAAACCCTTATTGGAAATGCAAGAAGAGCATGAGTGGAAAAGAAGAAACAAGAAGAAGGCAAGGAGGACATCAAAACCCTAAAGATGGGAGAGGGAAGCAGGAAATCATAGGGGATTGGAAGCACTATCTTAAGGGAGTCAGCTTATATGACTCTCTGTTGGAAGCAAACGGAGAGATGCATGGCCTGACGTGTTTGCAAAGCAAACGAGAAGCAGACCAAGAAAGAATCAAACAAACAAACAACACAAAAAGGGTAGGGTAACATGAATATTCAAAAGAAATTACTCAAGGTGATGTCAAGGATCATTCAGTACGCATCGACCCAGTATCGCGGCTTGAATATACTCAGCAAACCTGTATTCGGAAATCAGAGGCGTGCATTTATATTCGTAAATATTGATTCATATGAGCATATCGTGACCTAACCCAAATGCCGATTTGGAATCCAATGGATTCCTAGTCCGTGATATAGACTTGCAAGTCTTCCAACAGGATGAATGAATGCCATATTCTACACTACGTCGAGAAGAAATGGCACAAGCCTATAACAAGGAAAAGTAGCTCCGCAAAAGTGTACTAAGATCAAAAGAGACAGGCAGTAAAGTGCACATTGGGGATTGTATCATTCCTAGGAATTTCAGCCCCCTTGAAACAAATGGATAGATGTCCCGTGAATGCGGGTGTTTCAGCAGAAATCAACCGACGGCTATGTATTGCGGGTGTGCCCATATTACAGGAACAATAGTTTCCCTTAGTGGGTCTCTGTGTACTGTGAACTGTTAGAAAGTTTAAAGACGTGTGAAACATTCAACTGAAAATGGACACACTTCCCTCCGTTGCTACAGTGCATACAGATCTGAACAAAAGGAAAGAGGGAAGAACAAAGGCCCATGGCACGCTAGTGGGTAGAATCACATTTACCTTAGGAACCTCTCGTCGGATGCAGCCCCTCCCCCAACACTGACAAGATGCAGCAGCCATTGGGGATGGCAGTTAGCGGTTGGATTCCAGGTGGAATGTTGGTGTGTACCGCGAGGCTTGTTGTGGCTGGTGGATCCTAGGTAACCGGGCAGAGTTCTGTGGGTGGATCAGTGCGATGGAGGGGCTGCCGCCCTCTGTGGAGCTTGGCTTAGGTCTTTGGTCCGGGAAGCTGTGTCAGTTCGAGATACTGCTGCTGCCCAAAGACCTGAGTTCACGGGTCAGTTTCCAGAACCTGAAAGGGCAGACAGTGGAAGATCTGCCTGTCTTCAGCTTACTGGAGAGGCTCCGAGGTCCTTTCAGACTTGCCCAGTCCTGTTGAAGTCGACTTTATGGGAGACACGAAGAGAAGCTGGCCGAAAACATGGCTGCACGGATTGAGGAGAGATGCGAACACATTGATGAGAGATGTTCTGCTACAATAGAGAATACTGGCCTGGAGACAGCTGTAGAGGATAGCAGGCTCGAAAGGCATTCATGAGACATATTGAACCTCGCTGATACTAGCAGAAACATACGGAGGGCCACCGTGGACTGGAGGAAGTTCCTCAATTCTCTGCTCCAAGAACGGGTCCAAGATCCCTGACGTCTACAGAGAAGAGATGGCAGAGATGATAAAAACGCTCATGTTCTTGAAAGAGGTCAGATAATCCACACGACCCAAGGGGCAATTCCAAGCCATACAGATCAAAGTGCACCAAGCCCAGGTAAGCCTTTTCCCAGGTTTGGGCCTAGCTATCAAGCACTTGCTCTTCCCTCCCCTCCACTCAGGCATCCATTTTGAGGGATCAGTACCTGGGCTGCAATGAAGCCAGTAAGAGAAGAGCAAGCCCCTCCTAGAATCAGAGTTCCTCTAGCTTCCATCCTCTGTGTACAACAGGGAACCCCATAAAGGTCAAATACTCTCGTATGAAATAGATAGGAATTGAATACTTAGCTCCCACAAAGAAACGATGGCCTTCCGCTAGATTCAGCAAATGCTGGGATTATGTCTTCTCTGGGGTGAAGGGAGTGTGGTAAGTGAGGAGAATCTTTGACTGAACTTGAATCTGTATTAGGCCTCCGTTTTTCAAGACAGTCTAGGTAAATATTAGAAGTCAGATAGTGAACGGAACTGTAAAAGTCGCCAATGACATGAAAGACACAGCTTATGTGGACCGTCTTTCAATTGAGTCAAGCCCCCGGGGGCAATCTATCATGGGGGTGCAGGCTTGGTTGCATTCAAGTGCTTTACCCAACATGATCGGATGATTAAGCGTTCTCATCACTGATAGAAGAACACCTGGTTCTCAGTAGCCTAGCATAGCTGCAGCAGGGTTCTCATAGCTATAATGCCTCTAGGTTCTTTGGATTCAAAGCTAAATGTATATATTTAGTTCGTTTCCTCTTGTATTTTCCTTGAGAGGGATGTTACACCTTGAAATGCCAACATTGACCAGTAGGTGTCATCGGGAGTAAAGGGCACCACATGCACAAGGGAATCCAAGTTTGGGGGTTATTTCATGTTTCCATTAGTTATTTCATGGTTCCTGTTGGTTTCGGAGGCTTCAACAGTAAAGAGCTGACAGGACCCCTTTAACAGTTCGGACTGCTAGTTTGCATTCTATCTGTCTATGTTTTCCTTAGAGCTGACAAAATGTTACCGAAATTGACAAGTCTGGCTTCTAGGTCGATTTAGTATGTTTCAGAAACTAACTTCATTTTCGTATAACTCCCAAAACATTTATATCAATTCTATTAAATTTTTAAAGACTGCAAATGAGATATCAACACAATGTCAAAACTGGAGTCTTCGGACAATCCCTCCCACCACGGCTGTATAGAAACAAAGAGATAAAAAAAAATCACATTTCTGTGAAATGTATCTGGAAAGTGTTGATTCATCGATGCCCAGTTGACAGAGAAGCAGTGCAACCTGCGCTCACTCGCTCCCATGGACACAGCAATGGAAACATCCACTCACCCAGCCCTTGGCACAGGACACTTGCCGAAGAGAGGTCTGTTACTTCCAAAGACAGGATGAGGCCTCAGAACACCTGGAAGCAGGAGAAGGAAAAGCAGGGAATGGATACCAGTGCATGGTCTGAGCCCTGTTGATGGAGCAGTAAAGGTGAAACTCTCTTTAACTTGGACGCACACTCTCAAGCGGACAGGAGACATGGGATTGAAGGTGATGCGCTGAGTGTTAGAAGAGTGCACAGCAGATGCTTGGCTGACAGAACTCAAAGAATCCAGTGCAAAATATCCCCACAGTTGATTCTGAGACCAAGCTCCGAGCTGCCAAATTTGAGGTAGCAGAGGCAGCGTTCAGGGAGGGATAGGGCTACGGATGGTGGCACACGCTGAGTCTCAGGGATCTGGAGTGCGTTGTGGGATGTGGTGGGTCCTATCAAGAGAGCAAACCGACCTGTGGCCCCAATGAGCAAGCAACCACCCTGGCGCGCGCAGTTGAAATTATCGATATGTCCCATGGCCACACCCAGTGCATCTGCAGGACCAGAGACCTATTTGGCATTTGGCCAATAGAGCATGTGTGGGGCTGAATCAGAGATATTGTGCATCGGGTCTGAGGGATCCAGGGGGCCTTGGGTTTGAATTCAGAATGAAAAGCCTTAGGATCTGCTACATTCATAACCTGGGCTGTGATTATGGTTTGGTTTGAGGCACAGGATGTGCAACAGCTCTGTGGTTGCCTTCGTGCACCCGTGCCACAAGGATGAGAGGACAAGGAAGTGTGGTCCAAGACCACAGCGTGAGAAGAGGAAGGATTTCCTTCAGTTTATCTCTCAAAAGCGGATGCTACATTTTGGATGGCACCGGCACGGTTCGGCAGCGAGGACACCAAGTTCGGGCTGCGGGATCATTCCAGCAGGCCCTGATGTGTGACATCCATAGATATGCTTCCACTGGTGTTTCTGTAGACAGAGAAGCTCTTGGAAGAACTGGTTTCAGTGGGACATTCCCGTGGCACTACAAAGCACAAGCGCACTCACACTCTGCTCTTCTGGAAACACTCCAAAATAACATAGAGTAGAATGCAGAGCTGAGAACCTTTAGAAGCTCCATTTCCACCAGAGGAAGTGTCCTGTGCTCTTTCAGACTTGTGAGATAAGCGTAATCAAAATGAGGTTATCCTAATCGAAATAGTATGGGGGGTTCATCACAACAAAGGCAACACCAGCAATTGGAGATAGACCAGACAACACACACAGGAACAGGACATGGCATCAATGTCTAGGAAAATTTGTCCTCACAGAAATCCCATGCAATTGTGTAGAGCCAAGTTTCTAAAGTTTTCACTTAACCAAGCCCTAGAAGTCTACATTAGATACCTGAAATTACCTGACCAGTAGAGATGAAGAAATACAGTAAAAGGAAAAGGAAGTACCATTTTCAGTTCCAAAGAGATTGAAGGCCCTAAAGATAAGCTTTCAGACAACTAGACTGCAAAACGCTCTCCAGAGCAAGTATTGAAAATGGAGGTGAGGGAAACACTGAAGAACAACAGTGTCTCAGAATCACAAAAGGCAGAATACCAGAAAAGGGGAAGAGAAAGCCTAAAGACGAGCCAAATAATCTTAGAAAACTCAGTGGATGAGAAAATATCAGGGCTAACATTCCGTCCTAAGCAGACGAGATATTGCAGAGGGACGCGTGAATGACTTTGAAGACAGGGGAACAGAAATCCCTCGGTCAGAAGCACACATAGGAAAGCAAGTGCAAACCAATGAAAACATTGCTGTTGAATCCTGGTTGAAGACAAGGCATGAAAGACTAAAATTCGAAAGAGTCCCAGATGGAAAAGCAAGAGATAAAGAAACAAACAATGTTTGAAAAGTTCTGTGTAGAAAAATCAGACTGAAACTTGCTGAAAGCCAAGATAAAATCATCTAGGCGAATTCAGGAAGTACACAGCGTCCAAAAGAGGTGGAATCCCAATAGACTTAGCAGCAGCTGTATGATCCAAATCAACAAAGTTCATGAGCATCCCAGTGATTTAAAATGCGCCTGGAGGAAAGCAACATAGTCACAAGAGAACCTCCAGAGGGGTTTCAGCTGCTATCTCAGCAGCAATATTGCAGGACAGGGAGGAGTGCCAGGACATAGACCATAGCTTGAATGGCAAAATGCTGCCATCTAGGGTAGCCTATGCCACATGACCACCATTTCTAATAACAGCAGAGCTAGAGAATGCCACAGACCTGCAAATCTTAAAAGAATTCAGCAGTTCGAAACTTATCCTAAAAGAAAGGTTGAGAATTCTCCCCTGAAGGGATAAGCAGCAAGATGAAATGGAAAGAAGAAAACCCTTATTGGAAATGCAAGAAGAGCATGAGTGGAAAAGAAGAAACAAGAAGAAGGCAAGGAGGACATCAAAACCCTAAAGATGGGAGAGGGAAGCAGGAAATCATAGGGGATTGGAAGCACTATCTTAAGGGAGTCAGCTTATATGACTCTCTGTTGGAAGCAAACGGAGAGATGCATGGCCTGACGTGTTTGCAAAGCAAACGAGAAGCAGACCAAGAAAGAATCAAACAAACAAACAACACAAAAAGGGTAGGGTAACATGAATATTCAAAAGAAATTACTCAAGGTGATGTCAAGGATCATTCAGTACGCATCGACCCAGTATCGCGGCTTGAATATACTCAGCAAACCTGTATTCGGAAATCAGAGGCGTGCATTTATATTCGTAAATATTGATTCATATGAGCATATCGTGACCTAACCCAAATGCCGATTTGGAATCCAATGGATTCCTAGTCCGTGATATAGACTTGCAAGTCTTCCAACAGGATGAATGAATGCCATATTCTACACTACGTCGAGAAGAAATGGCACAAGCCTATAACAAGGAAAAGTAGCTCCGCAAAAGTGTACTAAGATCAAAAGAGACAGGCAGTAAAGTGCACATTGGGGATTGTATCATTCCTAGGAATTTCAGCCCCCTTGAAACAAATGGATAGATGTCCCGTGAATGCGGGTGTTTCAGCAGAAATCAACCGACGGCTATGTATTGCGGGTGTGCCCATATTACAGGAACAATAGTTTCCCTTAGTGGGTCTCTGTGTACTGTGAACTGTTAGAAAGTTTAAAGACGTGTGAAACATTCAACTGAAAATGGACACACTTCCCTCCGTTGCTACAGTGCATACAGATCTGAACAAAAGGAAAGAGGGAAGAACAAAGGCCCATGGCACGCTAGTGGGTAGAATCACATTTACCTTAGGAACCTCTCGTCGGATGCAGCCCCTCCCCCAACACTGACAAGATGCAGCAGCCATTGGGGATGGCAGTTAGCGGTTGGATTCCAGGTGGAATGTTGGTGTGTACCGCGAGGCTTGTTGTGGCTGGTGGATCCTAGGTAACCGGGCAGAGTTCTGTGGGTGGATCAGTGCGATGGAGGGGCTGCCGCCCTCTGTGGAGCTTGGCTTAGGTCTTTGGTCCGGGAAGCTGTGTCAGTTCGAGATACTGCTGCTGCCCAAAGACCTGAGTTCACGGGTCAGTTTCCAGAACCTGAAAGTGCAGACAGTGGAAGATCTGCCTGTCTTCAGCTTACTGGAGAGGCTCCGAGGTCCTTTCAGACTTGCCCAGTCCTGTTGAAGTCGACTTTATGGGAGACACGAAGAGAAGCTGGCCGAAAACATGGCTGCACGGATTGAGGAGAGATGCGAACACATTGATGAGAGATGTTCTGCTACAATAGAGAATACTGGCCTGGAGACAGCTGTAGAGGATAGCAGGCTCGAAAGGCATTCATGAGACATATTGAACCTCGCTGATACTAGCAGAAACATACGGAGGGCCACCGTGGACTGGAGGAAGTTCCTCAATTCTCTGCTCCAAGAACGGGTCCAAGATCCCTGACGTCTACAGAGAAGAGATGGCAGAGATGATAAAAACGCTCATGTTCTTGAAAGAGGTCAGATAATCCACACGACCCAAGGGGCAATTCCAAGCCATTCAGATCAAAGTGCACCAAGCCCAGGTAAGCCTTTTCCCAGGTTTGGGCCTAGCTATCAAGCACTTGCTCTTCCCTCCCCTCCACTCAGGCATCCATTTTGAGGGATCAGTACCTGGGCTGCAATAAAGCCAGTAAGAGAAGAGCAAGCAACTCCTACAATCAGAGTTCCTCTAGCTTCATCCTCTGTGAACAACAGGGAACCCCATAAAGGTCAAATACTCTCGTATGAAATAGATAGGAATTGAATACTTAGCTCCCACAAAGAAACGATGGCCTTCCGCTAGATTCAGCAAATGCTGGGATTATGTCCTCTCTGGGGTGAAGGGAGTGTGGTAAGTGAGGGGAATCTTTGACTGAACTTGAATCTGTATTAGGCCTCCGTTTTTCAAGACAGTCTAGGTAAATATTAGAAGTCAGATAGTGAACGGAACTGTAAAAGTCGCCAATGACATGAAAGACACAGCTTATGTGGACCGTCTTTCAATTGAGTCAAGCCCCCGGGGGCAATCTATCATGGGGGTGCAGGCTTGGTTGCATTCAAGTGCTTTAGCCAACATGATCGGATGATTAAGCGTTCTCATCACTGATAGAAGAACACCTGGTTCTCAGTAGCCTAGCATAGCTGCAGCAGGGTTCTCATAGCTATAATGCCTCTAGGTTCTTTGGATTCAAAGCTAAATGTATATATTTAGTTCGTTTCCTCTTGTATTTTCCTTGAGAGGGATGTTACACCTTAAAATGCCAACATTGACCAGTAGGTGTCATCGGGAGTAAAGGGCACCACATGCACAAGGGAATCCAAGCTTGGGGGTTATTTCATGTTTCCATTAGTTATTTCATGGTTCCTGTTGGTTTCGGAGGCTTCAACAGTAAAGAGCTGACATGACCCCTTTAACAGTTCGGACTGCTAGTTTGCATTCTATCTGTCTATGTTTTCCTTAGAGCTGACAAAATGTTACCGAAATTGACAAGTCTGGCTTCTAGTTCGATTTAATATGTTTCAGAAACTAACTTCATTTTCGTATAACTCCCAAAACATTTATATCAATTCTATTAAATTTTTAAAGACTGCAAATGAGATATCAACACAATGTCAAAACTGGAGTCTTCGGACAATCCCTCCCACCACGGCTGTATAGAAACAAAGAGATAAAAAAAAATCACATTTCTGTGAAATGTATCTGGAAAGTGTTGATTCATCGATGCCCAGTTGACAGAGAAGCAGTGCAACCTGCGCTCACTCGCTCCCATGGACACAGCAATGGAAACATCCACTCACCCAGCCCTTGGCACAGGACACTTGCCGAAGAGAGGTCTGTTACTTCCAAAGACAGGATGAGGCCTCAGAACACCTGGAAGCAGGAGAAGGAAAAGCAGGGAATGGATACCAGTGCATGGTCTGAGCCCTGTTGATGGAGCAGTAAAGGTGAAACTCTCTTTAACTTGGACACACACTCTCAAGCGGACAGGAGACATGGGATTGAAGGTGATGCGCTGAGTGTTAGAAGAGTGCACAGCAGATGCTTGGCTGACAGAACTCAAAGAATCCAGTGCAAAATATCCCCACAGTTGATTCTGAGACCAAGCTCCGAGCTGCCAAATTTGAGGTAGCAGAGGCAGCGTTCAGGGAGGGATAGGGCTACGGATGGTGGCACACGCTGAGTCTCAGGGATCTGGAGTGCGTTGTGGGATGTGGTGGGTCCTATCAAGAGAGCAAACCGACCTGTGGCCCCAATGAGCAAGCAACCACCCTGGCGCGCGCAGTTGAAATTACCGATATGTCCCATGGCCACACCCAGTGCATCTGCAGGACCAGAGACCAATTTGGCATTTTGCCAATAGAGCATGTGTGGGGCTGAATCAGAGATATTGTGCATCGGGTCTGAGGGATCCAGGGGGCCTTGGGTTTGAATTCAGAATGAAAAGCCTTAGGATCTGCTACATTCATAACCTGGGCTGTGATTATGGTTTGGTTTGAGGCACAGGATGTGCAACAGCTCTGTGGTTGCCTTCGTGCACCCGTGCCACAAGGATGAGAGGACAAGGAAGTGTGGTCCAAGACCACAGCGTGAGAAGAGGAAGGATTTCCTTCAGTTTATCTCTCAAAAGCGGATGCTACATTTTGGATGGCACCGGCACGGTTCGGCAGCGAGGACACCAAGTTCGGGCTGCGGGATCATTCCAGCAGGCCCTGATGTGTGACATCCATAGATATGCTTCCACTGGTGTTTCTGTAGACAGAGAAGCTCTTGGAAGAACTGGTTTCAGTGGGACATTCCCGTGGCACTACAAAGCACAAGCGCACTCACACTCTGCTCTTCTGGAAACACTCCAAAATAACATAGAGTAGAATGCAGAGCTGAGAACCTTTAGAAGCTCCATTTCCACCAGAGGAAGTGTCCTGTGCTCTTTCAGACTTGTGAGATAAGCGTAATCAAAATGAGGTTATCCTAATCGAAATAGTATGGGGGGTTCATCACAACAAAGGCAACACCAGCAATTGGAGATAGACCAGACAACACACACAGGAACAGGACATGGCATCAATGTCTAGGAAAATTTGTCCTCACAGAAATCCCATGCAATTGTGTAGAGCCAAGTGTCTAAAGTTTTCACTTAACCAAGCCCTAGAAGTCTACATTAGATACCTGAAATTACCTGACCAGTAGAGATGAAGAAATACAGTAAAAGGAAAAGGAAGTACCATTTTCAGTTCCAAAGAGATTGAAGGCCCTAAAGATAAGCTTTCAGACAACTAGACTGCAAAACGCTCTCCAGAGCAAGTATTGAAAATGGAGGTGAGGGAAACACTGAAGAACAACAGTGTCTCAGAATCACAAAAGGCAGAATACCAGAAAAGGGGAAGAGAAAGCCTAAAGACGAGCCAAATAATCTCAGAAAACTCAGTGGATGAGAAAATATCAGGGCTAACATTCCGTCCTAAGCAGACGAGATATTGCAGAGGGACGCGTGAATGACTTTGAAGACAGGGGAACAGAAATCCCTCGGTCAGAAGCACACATAGGAAAGCAAGTGCAAACCAATGAAAACATTGCTGTTGAATCCTGGTTGAAGACAAGGCATGAAAGACTAAAATTCGAAAGAGTCCCAGATGGAAAAGCAAGAGATAAAGAACAAACAATGTTTGAAAAGTTCTGTGTAGAAAAATCAGACTGAAACTTGCTGAAAGCCAAGATAGAATCATCTAGGCGAATTCAGGAAGTACACAGCGTCCAAAAGAGGTGGAATCCCAATAGACTTAGCAGCAGCTGTATGATCCAAATCAACAAAGTTCATGAGCATCCCAGTGATTTAAAATGCGCCTGGAGGAAAGCAACATAGTCACAAGAGAACCTCCAGAGGGGTTTCAGCTGCTATCTCAGCAGCAATATTGCAGGACAGGGAGGAGTGCCAGGACATAGACCATAGCTTGAATGGCAAAATGCTGCCATCTAGGGTAGCCTATGCCACATGACCACCATTTCTAATAACAGCAGAGCTAGAGAATGCCACAGACCTGCAAATCTTAAAAGAATTCAGCAGTTCGAAACTTATCCTAAAAGAAAGGTTGAGAATTCTCCCCTGAAGGGATAAGCAGCAAGATGAAATGGAAAGAAGAAAACCCTTATTGGAAATGCAAGAAGAGCATGAGTGGAAAAGAAGAAACAAGAAGAAGGCAAGGAGGACATCAAAACCCTAAAGATGGGAGAGGGAAGCAGGAAATCATAGGGGATTGGAAGCACTATCTTAAGGGAGTCAGCTTATATGACTCTCTGTTGGAAGCAAACGGAGAGATGCATGGCCTGACGTGTTTGCAAAGCAAACGAGAAGCAGACCAAGAAAGAATCAAACAAACAAACAACACAAAAAGGGTAGGGTAACATGAATATTCAAAAGAAATTACTCAAGGTGATGTCAAGGATCATTCAGTACGCATCGACCCAGTATCGCGGCTTGAATGTACTCAGCACACCTGTATTCGGAAATCAGAGGCGTGCATTTATATTCGTAAATATTGATTCATATGAGCATATCGTGACCTAACCCAAATGCCGATTTGGAATCCAATGGATTCCTAGTCCGTGATATAGACTTGCAAGTCTTCCAACAGGATGAATGAATGCCATATTCTACACTACGTCGAGAAGAAATGGCACAAGCCTATAACAAGGAAAAGTAGCTCCGCAAAAGTGTACTAAGATCAAAAGAGACAGGCAGTAAAGTGCACATTGGGGATTGTATCATTCCTAGGAATTTCAGCCCCCTTGAAACAAATGGATAGATGTCCCGTGAATGCGAGTGTTTCAGCAGAAATCAACCGACGGCTATGTATTGCGGGTGTGCCCATATTACAGGAACAATAGTTTCCCTTAGTGGGTCTCTGTGTACTGTGAACTGTTAGAAAGTTTAAAGACGTGTGAAACATTCAACTGAAAATGGACACACTTCCCTCCGTTGCTACAGTGCATACAGATCTGAACAAAAGGAAAGAGGGAAGAACAAAGGCCCATGGGACGCTAGTGGGTAGAATCACATTTACCTTAGGAACCTCTCGTCGGATGCAGCCCCTCCCCCAACACTGACAAGATGCAGCAGCCATTGGGGATGGCAGTTAGCGGTTGGATTCCAGGTGGAATGTTGATGTGTACCGCGAGGCTTGTTGTGGCTGGTGGATCCTAGGTAACCGGGCAGAGTTCTGTGGGTGGATCAGTGCGATGGAGGGGCTGCCGCCCTCTGTGGAGCTTGGCTTAGGTCTTTGGTCCGGGAAGCTGTGTCAGTTCGAGATACTGCTGCTGCCCAAAGACCTGAGTTCACGGGTCAGTTTCCAGAACCTGAAAGGGCAGACAGTGGAAGATCTGCCTGTCTTCAGCTTACTGGAGAGGCTCCGAGGTCCTTTCAGACTTGCCCAGTCCTGTTGAAGTCGACTTTATGGGAGACACGAAGAGAAGCTGGCCGAAAACATGGCTGCACGGATTGAGGAGAGATGCGAACACATTGATGAGAGATGTTCTGCTACAATAGAGAATACTGGCCTGGAGACAGCTGTAGAGGATAGCAGGCTCGAAAGGCATTCATGAGACATATTGAACCTCGCTGATACTAGCAGAAACATACGGAGGGCCACCGTGGACTGGAGGAAGTTCCTCAATTCTCTGCTCCAAGAACGGGTCCAAGATCCCTGACGTCTAAAGAGAAGAGATGGCAGAGATGATAAAAACGCTCATGTTCTTGAAAGAGGTCAGATAATCCACACGACCCAAGGGGCAATTCCAAGCCATTCAGATCAAAGTGCACCAAGCCCAGGTAAGCCTTTTCCCAGGTTTGGGCCTAGCTATCAAGCACTTGCTCTTCCCTCCCCTCCACTCAGGCATCCATTTTGAGGGATCAGTACCTGAGCTGCAATGAAGCCAGTAAGAGAAGACCAAGCCCCTCCTAGAATCAGAGTTCCTCTAGCTTCATCCTCTGTGAACAACAGGGAACCCCATAAAGGTCAAATACTCTCGTATGAAATAGATAGGAATTGAATACTTAGCTCCCACAAAGAAACGATGGCCTTCCGCTAGATTCAGCAAATGCTGGGATTATGTCCTCTCTGGGGTGAAGGGAGTGTGGTAAGTGAGGGGAATCTTTGACTGAACTTGAATCTGTATTAGGCCTCCGTTTTTCAAGACAGTCTAGGTAAATATTAGAAGTCAGATAGTGAACGGAACTGTAAAAGTCGCCAATGACATGAAAGACACAGCTTATGTGGACCGTCTTTCAATTGAGTCAAGCCCCCGGGGGCAATCTATCATGGGGGTGCAGACTTGGTTGCATTCAAGTGCTTTACCCAACATGATCGGATGATTAAGCGTTCTCATCACTGATAGAAGAACACCTGGTTCTCAGTAGCCTAGCATAGCTGCAGCAGGGTTCTCATAGCTATAATGCCTCTAGGTTCTTTGGATTCAAAGCTAAATGTATATATTTAGTTCGTTTCCTCTTGTATTTTCCTTGAGAGGGATGGTACACCTTGAAATGCCAACATTGACCAGTAGGTGTCATCGGGAGTAAAGGGCACCACATGCACAAGGGAATCCAAGCTTGGGGGTTATTTCATGTTTCCATTAGTTATTTCATGGTTCCTGTTGGTTTCGGAGGCTTCAACAGTAAAGAGCTGACATGACCCCTTTAACAGTTCGGACTGCTAGTTTGCATTCTATCTGTCTATGTTTTCCTTAGAGCTGACAAAATGTTACCGAAATTGACAAGTCTGGCTTCTAGGTCGATTTAGTATGTTTCAGAAACTAACTTCATTTTCGTATAACTCCCAAAACATTTATATCAATTCTATTAAATTTTTAAAGACTGCAAATGAGATATCAACACAATGTCAAAACTGGAGTCTTCGGACAATCCCTCCCACCACGGCTGTATAGAAACAAAGAGATAAAAAAAAATCACATTTCTGTGAAATGTATCTGGAAAGTGTTGATTCATCGATGCCCAGTTGACAGAGAAGCAGTGCAACCTGCGCTCACTGGCTCCCAAGGACACAGCAATGGAAACATCCACTCACCCAGCCCTTGGCACAGGACACTTGCCGAAGAGAGGTCTGTTACTTCCAAAGACAGGATGAGGCCTCAGAACACCTGGAAGCAGGGGAAGGAAAAGCAGGGAATGGATACCAGTGCATGGTCTGAGCCCTGTTGATGGAGCAGTAAAGGTGAAACTCTCTTTAACTTGGACGCACACTCTCAAGCGGACAGGAGACAAGGGATTGAAGGTGATGCGCTGAGTGTTAGAAGAGTGCACAGCAGATGCTTGGCTGACAGAACTCAAAGAATCCAGTGCAAAATATCCCCACAGTTGATTCTGAGACCAAGCTCCGAGCTGCCAAATTTGAGGTAGCAGAGGCAGCGTTCAGGGAGGGATAGGGCTACGGATGGTGGCACACGCTGAGTCTCAGGGATCTGGAGTGCGTTGTGGGATGTGGTGGGTCCTATCAAGAGAGCAAACCGACCTGTGGCCCCAATGAGCAAGCAACCACCCTGGCGCGCGCAGTTGAAATTATCGATATGTCCCATGGCCACACCCAGTGCATCTGCAGGACCAGAGACCTATTTGGCATTTGGCCAATAGAGCATGTGTGGGGCTGAATCAGAGATATTGTGTATCGGGTCTGAGGGATCCAGGGGGCCTTGGGTTTGAATTCAGAATGAAAAGCCTTAGGATCTGCTACATTCATAACCTGGGCTGTGATTATGGTTTGGTTTGAGGCACAGGATGTGCAACAGCTCTGTGGTTGCCTTCGTGCACCCGTGCCACAAGGATGAGAGGACAAGGAAGTGTGGTCCAAGACCACAGCGTGAGAAGAGGAAGGATTTCCTTCAGTTTATCTCTCAAAAGCGGATGCTACATTTTGGATGGCACCGGCACGGTTCGGCAGCGAGGACACCAAGTTCGGGCTGCGGGATCATTCCAGCAGGCCCTGATGTGTGACATCCGTAGATATGCTTCCACTGGTGTTTCTGTAGACAGAGAAGCTCTTGGAAGAACTGGTTTCAGTGGGACATTCCCGTGGCACTACAAAGCACAAGCGCACTCACACTCTGCTCTTCTGGAAACACTCCAAAATAACATAGAGTAGAATGCAGAGCTGAGAACCTTTAGAAGCTCCATTTCCACCAGAGGAAGTGTCCTGTGCTCTTTCAGACTTGTGAGATAAGCGTAATCAAAATGAGGTTATCCTAATCGAAATAGTATGGGGGGTTCATCACAACAAAGGCAACACCAGCAATTGGAGATAGACCAGACAACACACACAGGAACAGGACATGGCATCAATGTCTAGGAAAATTTGTCCTCACAGAAATCCCATGCAATTGTGTAGAGCCAAGTGTCTAAAGTTTTCACTTAACCAAGCCCTAGAAGTCTACATTAGATACCTGAAATTACCTGACCAGTAGAGATGAAGAAATACAGTAAAAGGAAAAGGAAGTACCATTTTCAGTTCCAAAGAGATTGAAGGCCCTAAAGATAAGCTTTCAGACAACTAGACTGCAAAACGCTCTCCAGAGCAAGTATTGAAAATGGAGGTGAGGGAAACACTGAAGAACAACAGTGTCTCAGAATCACAAAAGGCAGAATACCAGAAAAGGGGCAGAGAAAGCCTAAAGACGAGCCAAATAATCTCAGAAAACTCAGTGGATGAGAAAATATCAGGGCTAACATTCCGTCCTAAGCAGACGAGATATTGCAGAGGGACGCGTGAATGACTTTGAAGACAGGGGAACAGAAATCCCTCGGTCAGAAGCACACATAGGAAAGCAAGTGCAAACCAATGAAAACATTGCTGTTGAATCCTGGTTGAAGACAAGGCATGAAAGACTAAAATTCGAAAGAGTCCCAGATGGAAAAGCAAGAGATAAAGAAACAAACAATGTTTGAAAAGTTCTGTGTAGAAAAATCAGACTGAAACTTGCTGAAAGCCAAGATAGAATCATCTAGGCGAATTCAGGAAGTACACAGCGTCCAAAAGAGGTGGAATCCCAATAGACTTAGCAGCAGCTGTATGATCCAAATCAACAAAGTTCATGAGCATCCCAGTGATTTAAAATGCGCCTGGAGGAAAGCAACATAGTCACAAGAGAACCTCCAGAGGGGTTTCAGCTGCTATCTCAGCAGCAATATTGCAGGACAGGGAGGAGTGCCAGGACATAGACCATAGCTTGAATGGCAAAATGCTGCCATCTAGGGTAGCCTATGCCACATGACCACCATTTCTAATAACAGCAGAGCTAGAGAATGCCACAGACCTGCAAATCTTAAAAGAATTCAGCAGTTCGAAACTTATCCTAAAAGAAAGGTTGAGAATTCTCCCCTGAAGGGATAAGCAGCAAGATGAAATGGAAAGAAGAAAACCCTTATTGGAAATGCAAGAAGAGCATGAGTGGAAAAGAAGAAACAAGAAGAAGGCAAGGAGGACATCAAAACCCTAAAGATGGGAGAGGGAAGCAGGAAATCATAGGGGATTGGAAGCACTATCTTAAGGGAGTCAGCTTATATGACTCTCTGTTGGAAGCAAACGGAGAGATGCATGGCCTGACGTGTTTGCAAAGCAAACGAGAAGCAGACCAAGAAAGAATCAAACAAACAAACAACACAAAAAGGGTAGGGTAACATGAATATTCAAAAGAAATTACTCAAGGTGATGTCAAGGATCATTCAGTACGCATCGACCCAGTATCGCGGCTTGAATATACTCAGCACACCTGTATTCGGAAATCAGAGGCGTGCATTTATATTCGTAAATATTGATTCATATGAGCATATCGTGACCTAATCCAAATGCCAATTTGGAATCCAATGGATTCCTAGTCCGTGATATAGACTTGCAAGTCTTCCAACAGGATGAATGAATGCCATATTCTACACTACGTCGAGAAGAAATGGCACAAGCCTATAACAAGGAAAAGTAGCTCCGCAAAAGTGTACTAAGATCAAAAGAGACAGGCAGTAAAGTGCACATTGGGGATTGTATCATTCCTAGGAATTTCAGCCCCCTTGAAACAAATGGATAGATGTCCCGTGAATGCGGGTGTTTCAGCAGAAATCAACCGACGGCTATGTATTGCGGGTGTGCCCATATTACAGGAACAATAGTTTCCCTTAGTGGGTCTCTGTGTACTGTGAACTGTTAGAAAGTTTAAAGACGTGTGAAACATTCAACTGAAAATGGACACACTTCCCTCCGTTGCTACAGTGCATACAGATCTGAACAAAAGGAAAGAGGGAAGAACAAAGGCCCATGGCACGCTAGTGGGTAGAATCACATTTACCTTAGGAACCTCTCGTCGGATGCAGCCCCTCCCCCAACACTGACAAGATGCAGCAGCCATTGGGGATGGCAGTTAGCGGTTGGATTCCAGGTGGAATGTTGGTGTGTACCGCGAGGCTTGTTGTGGCTGGTGGATCCTAGGTAACCGGGCAGAGTTCTGTGGGTGGATCAGTGCGATGGAGGGGCTGCCGCCCTCTGTGGAGCTTGGCTTAGGTCTTTGGTCCGGGAAGCTGTGTCAGTTCGAGATACTGCTGCTGCCCAAAGACCTGAGTTCACGGGTCAGTTTCCAGAACCTGAAAGGGCAGACAGTGGAAGATCTGCCTGTCTTCAGCTTACTGGAGAGGCTCCGAGGTCCTTTCAGACTTGCCCAGTCCTGTTGAAGTCGACTTTATGGGAGACACGAAGAGAAGCTGGCCGAAAACATGGCTGCACGGATTGAGGAGAGATGCGAACACATTGATGAGAGATGTTCTGCTACAATAGAGAATACTGGCCTGGAGACAGCTGTAGAGGATAGCAGGCTCGAAAGGCATTCATGAGACATATGGAACCTCGCTGATACTAGCAGAAACATACGGAGGGCCACCGTGGACTGGAGGAAGTTCCTCAATTCTCTGCTCCAAGAACGGGTCCAAGATCCCTGACGTCTACAGAGAAGAGATGGCAGAGATGATAAAAACGCTCATGTTCTTGAAAGAGGTCAAATAATCCACACGACCCAAGGGGCAATTCCAAGCCATTCAGATCAAAGTGCACCAAGCCCAGGTAAGCCTTTTCCCAGGTTTGGGCCTAGCTATCAAGCACTTGCTCTTCCCTCCCCTCCACTCAGGCATCCATTTTGAGGGATCAGTACCTGAGCTGCAATGAAGCCAGTAAGAGAAGAGCAAGCCCCTCCTAGAATCAGAGTTCCTCTAGCTTCATCCTCTGTGAACAACAGGGAACCCCATAAAGGTCAAATACTCTCGTATGAAATAGATAGGAATTGAATACTTAGCTCCCACAAAGAAACGATGGCCTTCCGCTAGATTCAGCAAATGCTGGGTTTATGTCTTCTCTGGGGTGAAGGGAGTGTGGTAAGTGAGGGGAATCGTTGACTGAACTTGAATCTGTATTAGGCCTCCGTTTTTCAAGACAGTCTAGGTAAATATTAGAAGTCAGATAGTGAACGGAACTGTAAAAGTCGCCAATGACATGAAAGACACAGCTTATGTGGACCGTCTTTCAATTGAGTCAAGCCCCCGGGGGCAATCTATCATGGGGGTGCAGACTTGGTTGCATTCAAGTGCTTTACCCAACATGATCGGATGATTAAGCGTTCTCATCACTGATAGAAGAACACCTGGTTCTCAGTAGCCTAGCATAGCTGCAGCAGGGTTCTCATAGCTATAATGCCTCTAGGTTCTTTGGATTCAAAGCTAAATGTATATATTTAGTTCGTTTCCTCTTGTATTTTCCTTGAGAGGGATGTTACACCTTGAGATGCCAACATTGACCAGTAGGTGTCATCGGGAGTAAAGGGCACCACATGCACAAGTGAATCCAAGCTTGGGGGTTATTTCATGTTTCCATTAGTTATTTCATGGTTCCTGTTGGTTTCGGGTGCTTCAACAATAAAGATCTGACATGACCCCTTTAACAGTTCGGACTGCTAGTTTGCATTCTATCTGTCTATGTTTTCCTTAGAGCTGACCAAATGTTACCGAAATTGACAAGTCTGGCTTCTAGGTCGATTTAGTATGTTTCAGAAACTAACTTCATTTTCGTATAACTCCCAAAACATTTATATCAATTCTATTAAATTTTTAAAGACTGCAAATGAGATATCAACACAATGTCAAAACTGGAGTCTTCGGACAATCCCTCCCACCATGGCTGTATAGAAACAAAGAGATAAAAAAAAATCACATTTCTGTGAAATGTATCTGGAAAGTGTTGATTCATCGATGCCCAATTGACAGAGATGTAGTGCAACCTGCGCTCACTCGCTGCCATGGACACAGCAATGGAAACATCCACTCACCCAGCCCTTGGCACAGGACACTTGCCGAAGAGAGGTCTGTTACTTCCAAAGACAGGATGAGGCCTCAGAACACCTGGAAGCAGGAGAAGGAAAAGCAGGGAATGGATACCAGTGCATGGTCTGAGCCCTGTTGATGGAGCAGTAAAGGTGAAACTCTCTTTAACTTGGACGCACACTCTCAAGCGGACAGGAGACATGGGATTGAAGGTGATGCGCTGAGTGTTAGAAGAGTGCACAGCAGATGCTTGGCTGACAGAACTCAAAGAATCCAGTGCAAAATATCCCCACAGTTGATTCTGAGACCAAGCTCCGAGCTGCCAAATTTGAGGTAGCAGAGGCAGCGTTCAGGGAGGGATAGGGCTACGGATGGTGGCACACGCTGAGTCTCAGGGATCTGGAGTGCGTTGTGGGATGTGGTGGGTCCTATCAAGAGAGCAAACCGACCTGTGGCCCCAATGAGCAAGCAACCACCCTGGCGCGCGCAGTTGAAATTAGCGATATGTCCCATGGCCACACCCAGTGCATCTGCAGGACCAGAGACCTATTTGGCATTTGGCCAATAGAGCATGTGTGGGGCTGAATCAGAGATATTGTGCATCGGGTCTGAGGGATCCAGGGGGCCTTGGGTTTGAATTCAGAATGAAAAGCCTTAGGATCTGCTACATTCATAACCTGGGCTGTGATTATGGTTTGGTTTGAGGCACAGGATGTGCAACAGCTCTGTGGTTGCCTTCGTGCACCCGTGCCACAAGGATGAGAGGACAAGGAAGTGTGGTCCAAGACCACAGCGTGAGAAGAGGAAGGATTTCCTTCAGTTTATCTCTCAAAAGCGGATGCTACATTTTGGATGGCACCGGCACGGTTCGGCAGCAAGGACACCAAGTTCGGGCTGCGGGATCATTCCAGCAGGCCCTGATGTGTGACATCCATAGATATGCTTCCACTGGTGTTTCTGTAGACAGAGAAGCTCTTGGAAGAACTGGTTTCAGTGGGACATTCCCGTGGCACTACAAAGCACAAGCGCACTCACACTCTGCTCTTCTGGAAACACTCCAAAATAACATAGAGTAGAATGCAGAGCTGAGAACCTTTAGAAGCTCCATTTCCACCAGAGGAAGTGTCCTGTGCTCTTTCAGATTTGTGAGCTAAGCGTAATCAAAATGAGGTTATCCTAATCGAAATAGTATGGGGGTTCATCACAACAAAGGCAACACCAGCAATTGGAGATAGACCAGACAACACACACAGGAACAGAATATGGCATCAATGTCTAGGAGGAATTGTCCTCACAGAAATCCCATGGAATTGCGTAGAGACAAGTGTCTAAAATTTTCACTTAAAAAAGCCCTAGAAGACTACATTAGATACCTGATATTACGTGATCATTACATTTGAAGAAGTACAGTAAAAGAAACAATAAGTACCATTTTCAGTTCCAAAGATATTGAAGGCCCAAAAGATAAGCTTTCAAACAACTAGACTGCAAAACGCTATCCAAACCAAGTGTTGAAAATGGAGGTCAGGAAATCACTGAAAAACAACAGAGTCTCAGAATCACAAAAGGCATAATACCAGAAAAGTGGGAAGATAATGTCTGAAGACGAGCCAAAGTATATCAGAAAACTCAATGGATGTGAATATATCAGGGCTAAAATTCAGTCCTTAGCAGACTAGATAATGCAGAGGGACGCGTGAATGACTGTGAAGACAGGGGAACAGAAATCCCTCGGTCAGAAGCAGACATAGGAAAGCAAGTGCAAACCAATGAAAACATTGTTGTTGAATCCTGGGTTAATACAGGGCATGAAAGACTAGAATTCATTAGAGTCCCAGATGGAAAAGCAAGAGATAAAGAAACAAAAAATGTCTGAGAACTTATCTGTAGGAATATCAGACTGAAACTTGCTGAAAGCCAAGAAAGAGTCATGTATGCAAATTCAGGTAGTACACAGCGTCCAAAGGAGGTGGAATCCCTATAGACCTACCAGCAGCGGTATGATTCAAATCAACAAAGTTCACGAATATCCCATTGATTTAAAATGCACCTGGAGGAAACAACATAGTCACAATTGAACCTCCAGAGAGGTTTCAGCTGATATCTCGGCAGCAATATTGCAGGACAGGGAGGAGTGCCAGGACATAATTCACATCCTGAATGGGAAAATGCTGCCATCTAGGGTAGCCTATGACACATGACCGCCATTTCTAATAACGGCAAAACTAGAGAATTCCACAGACCGGCAAATCTTAAAAGAATTCAGCAGTTCAAATCTTATCCTACAAAAATGGTTGAGAAATCTACCCTGAATAAAAAATCAGCAAGGTGAATTGGAAAGAAGAGACCTTTATTGGAAATGCAAGAAGAGCATGAGTAGCACAGAAGAAACAAGAAGAATGCAAGGAGGACATCAAAACCCTAAAGTTGGGAGAGGGAAGCAGGAAATCATTGGTGATTGGAAGCACTATCTTAAGTGATTCAGCATATATGACTCTCTGAAGCGAACCGAGAAATTCATGGCCTGATGTTTTTGCAAAACTAACGGTATGCAGACCAACAAAGATTCAAACAAACAAACAAACAAGCACCAACTGTGTATGGTTGGCTGACATATACCAAAGGAACCATGATTATTCAAAAGAAAATACTCAAGGTAATGTCAAGGATCATTCAGCACGCATCGACCCAGTATAGCGGCTTGCATGTACTCAACACAATTGTATTTGGAAATCAGAGGCGTGCATTCATATTCGTAAATATTGATTCTTAAGAGCATATCGTGACCTAACCCAAATGCCGATTTGGAAGAAAATAGAGTCCTAGTCCGTGATATAGTCTTGCAAGTCTTCCAACAGGATGAATGAATGCCATATTATTCCCTACGTAGAGAAGAAATGGCATAAGCCTATAACAAAAACAATTAGCTCTGCAATAGTGTACTAAGGGCAAAAAAGACAGACAGTAAAGTGCACATTGGGGTTGGTTTCATTTCTAGGAATTTCAGCCCCCATGAACCAAATGGATCCATGTCCTGAGAGTGCGGGTGTTTCAGCAGAAATCAACTGACGGATATGTGTTCCGGGTGTACGGATATTATAGGAACATAAGTTTCCTTTTTTGGGTCTCTGTGTGCTGTGAACTGTTAGAAAGTTTAAAGACGTGTGAAACCATTAACTGAAAATGGACACACTTCCCTCCGTTGGTACTGTGCATACAGATCTCGACCAAAGAAAGAGGGAAGAAGAAAGGCCCATGGGATGCTAGTGGGTAGAATCACATTTACCTTAGGAACCTCTCGTCGGATGCAGCCCCTCCCCCAACACTGACAAGATGCAGCAGCCATTGGTGATGGCAGTTATCTGTTGGATTCCAGGTGGAATATTGTTGTGTACCGCGAGGCTTGTTGTGGCTGGTGGATCCTAGGTAACCGTGCAGAGTTCTGTGGGTGGATCAGTGTGATGGAGGGTCTGCCTCCCTCTGTGGAGCTTGGCTTAAGTCTTTGATCCGGGAAGCTGTGTAAGTTCGAGATACTGTTACTGCCCTATGGCCTGTGTTCACGGGTCAGTTTCAGAAACTTTAAGAGCAAACAGTGGAAGAAATGCCTGTCATCTGCTCACTGGTGATTCTCCGAGGTACTTTCAGAATTGCCCAATCCTTTAGAATTTGACTTTATAGGAGACACGAAGTGAATCTGGCAGAAAAGATATCTGCACGGATTGAGGAGAGATGCGATGTCATTAATGAGATTTGTTTTGCTACAATGAATAATACTGGCATGGAAACAGCTGTAGAGAATACCAAGCTTGGAAGACATTCATGGACATATTGAGCCTCGTTGATACTGTCATTAACATGTGGAATGTGAACGTGCACTTGAGGAAGGTACTTAATTCTCTGCTCCAAGTACGTGTCCAAGATTTCTTCCATCCAAAACATAAGAGAAGATAGAAATGATAGAAGCTCTCATGTTCTTCGAAGATGTCTTGAAATTCCAAACGTTCCACGGGGCATTTACAAACCACT
Organism: Vicugna pacos; assembly: GCF_048564905.1. Taxonomy (NCBI): domain Eukaryota; kingdom Metazoa; phylum Chordata; class Mammalia; order Artiodactyla; family Camelidae; genus Vicugna; species Vicugna pacos. The sequence goes on along the minus strand of NW_027328741.1, from coordinate 73,508,872 downwards.
CAGACGACCAAGCACCAAGCCCTGCTAAGCCTTTTCCCAGGGTTGTTCCTTGCTCTCAAGCACTTGCTTTTCCCTCCCCTTCACTCAGTTATACATTTCAGAGAATCAGCCCTTGAACTGCATTGAAGCCAGTAGGAGCACAGGAAGACCCTCCTAGATTCAGAGTTCTTCCACCTTCACATTCTGTGCACAACAGTGAACTCCTCCATGGTCAACTACTCTGGACTAAAATAGGTTGGTTTGAATTCTTAGCTCACACTGTGAAATGATGACCTTCCCCCAGGTTCAGATCATGCTGGGGTTATATCTACTTTGGTGTGAACGGTGTTTTGTAAGTGAGTGGATTCTTTGCCTGAATTTGAATATTTATTTATCCTCAGTTTTTCAAAACAGTATTTGTAACTATTATAATTCTGTTATTGAAATGAAGTGTAATTGTTGGCATAGATATGTAGTGACACATTATTTGTGGACCATTTTTCCCTTCAGGCATGTACCGGGTGCAAATATGTGGTTGCCATATTTGTCAGGTTTAATTGTATTTCTCAACATAATTGGATGATTAAACATTCTCATCTTTCATAGAAGAGCACATGATTCTCAATAGCCTAGCAAAACTTTTGCAGTGTTCTCGTATCTATAATGTCTCTAAGTGCTATTGAAACCAAGCCTATATAAAAATACATTGTTTGGATTTCTTTGTGCTTTCCTAAATAGTAATGTTGCCCCTTGAATCGCCAACATTGACCAGTATGTGCCATTATTAGGAAAGGGCACCACATGAACAATGGAAACCCATGGTTGTGGTTGTTAATGATTCTAAGAATTATTTCATTTTTTTCTTAGTGTTGGAAGCACCAAGAGAAAAGTGTTGACCTGCCTCCTTCATGACTTTTGGCTGCTAATTTATATTTTCTGTGTAATTTTCTTATTTGGGTATTTCAAGCTGATACCTAAATATGGCAACTCTGTCTTGCAGTTAGATTTAGTATATTTCTAAAATTATCTTTATTTTGATACACTTCCCATAGTATGTAATTCAATTCTGTTAACTATTTGAAAGTCTGCAATGGAGGTATGTACACATTGTCAGACTTGGAATCTTCGAAAACATCCTTCCACAATTGATATAGAGAAAAATAGCTAAACAAGGATCAAGTGTCTGTGAGTTATGTCTAAATTGTGTTAATTTATCTATGCCAAACTGGCAGAGTACCAGTGCAAACTTCGCTCACTCTCTCCCATATATACAGCAAGATAAACTTCCACTCTCCCGGCCCTTGGCTCAGGATCCCTGCTGAATAATGGCCAAACATCTCTTACTTCAAAAGTCAGAAAGAATTCTCACATAACCTGGAAAGAGTAGAAGGCAAAGTAGAGAATGGAAATCAGTACAGGTCCTGACCTTTGGTGAAGGAGCAGTAAAGGGGAAACTGTGTTTTACTGGGATGCACACTCTAAAGTGGACAGGTCATTTAAGATGGAAGACGATGTGCTGAGGGTTAAAAGAGTGCATAGTGGACGTTTGATTGACATAACTGAAAGCAATAATCACAAAATTTCTCTGCAATTGATTCCCAGACCAAGACTCCATCTGCCAATTTTGAGCTAGGAGTGCCTGTGGAATCTGTGTGTTAGGGGTGTGGCTGATGGCACAAATTTATTCCCAGGGGTTTGGAGATTGTTTTGGGCTGTGGTTGGTACTATCTAGAGAACAGATCTGCCTGGGTCCTCTCTTAATATTAAATCTGCTGGCATATGTGTTGTGGATTAGCTTAGTAACCCAGGGCCTTAGTCACAGCCATTTCACATCCACAGTATAATTGCTCATTTTCTCCATAAAGGAGAAATGGTCTCAATCAGAGCCATCTTTATCTGGTTTCTAGAATCCAGGGCAATTTCGTGTTGAAATAAGATTCTATAGCCAAAAGATCTGCAACTTTCATAGGCAGGATTGAAATTTCTTATTGTCCAGTGCAGAGGTTTTTGAAATGCTCCATGCTTGCCTTTGAGTTCCCATGCCTTATTGACAAAAGTTCTTGGAGCAGAGATCTGATGAAAAATAGGAGAATTTGAAGCCTTTCCATCAACCTTGCCTACCACATGCTAATGCAACTATAGTTGTGGTGCTGACCCAGTACTACACTAAGGACCCAATTGTGGCACTGCAGGATTGTTTCAGCAGGTTCTAATGCGTGACATCATTAGATTTGTTTCCACTTTTATTTTTGTTTGCAGAGAACCTGAGGGAACCCACTATAAAATTTTGACTTTTCCGTGGCAACAGTGAGGACGAATGCACTTTCATGAGTGTGTATTGGAACAATTCCCTCTCCACATATCCAGCCTGCAGCCCAGAAACCATTTGGAAACCTCTATTCCAGCAAAAATTAGTAGTCCCAGCACTGTCAGAGCTATGATAAACATTTAACCAAAATGACACTCTGCTAACTTTACTAGAATAGGTTATATTCACCACAACAAAAACCGCAGTAGCAATCATAGATATAACAGGCAACAGACACAGAAGGAATGCATGGCATCATTACATACCAAAAACAATCCTCACAGCATTAAAACTAAATGTGCACAGAAATGATTTCACTTACAAAAGCCGTTCAAGTCTATAATAGATAACTGATAATCCTTAACCCATAGCGATAGAGAGATATAATAAAGTTAAAAGAACTATTCCAAATTTTCAAAAAACAGGAGTCTCCTGAAAGAACATCCAATGTATTAGACCCCCAAAATTTAATAGAACATGACTTGAAAAGGGAGGACATAAAAACATTGAAGGAAATCTTGAGTCTATGAATACAAATGCAGGCTAGTATAAATGGAAAGAGAAACACTTTAGATGAGCCAAATATAATCAGAAAACTCAATGGTGAGAATAGCTAAGCTAAAGACAGTCCAAATCGGACTAGATAATGCACAGGAACAAATAAATGACTTAGAAAACAGGATAACCGCAATCACTCAGTCAGAACACGACATAGAAAAGCTAGTGAAAAGCAATGCAAGCAATGCAAATGAAATCTGGGATAAGAGAAAACATACCAGTGTATGACTCATAGGGATCCCACATGGAAAAGAATAAAGACAAATGGTTTGAAAAGGTATTTGAAGAAATCAGACTGAAATTTTCTTAAACCAAATATAGAACCGGCTATCTCAACACAACAAGCACAGAGCGTCCAAGCATAACGAACCCCAGTAGGCCTACAACAATATATATTCTAATTTAAATGGCAAAAATTGATAATAAGGAAATGATTCTAATTGCACCAAAATAGAAACAAGTGTATTGCAAGAGAACTTTTTAATGTCTTCAGCTGATTTCTCAACAGATAGATTGGTATTTTTTTCTTCCCTCTTTCCTTTTGTGTTGATCTCTATTCCAAGAACTGATGAAAGGCAGATTCCTTCAGTCTAAACAAGATGAATGGGCAGAGATTCTAAAAGTGTTCAAGTTCTTGGAAGAGGTCATCAGAATCAACACATCTCAAGGGGCTTTTTCAGACAATACAAGAGACCATGCACCAAGCCCTGTTTATCCTTTTCCCAGGAGTGGGCCAATGTATTAAGACTTGCTGTTCCTTCACACTCAACCAGCCATGCAGGTATACCCTCAGTCTGCTACTGCAGGAGAATTAGATCCAGGTCCAATTTTACCAATACTGTAGGGAGAACCTGAGCCTGCTACTGCAGGAGACACAGCACTGTGTCCCATTTCACCAATCTTTCAAGGAGACCCTAAGCCTACTCCTGCTGGAGACTGAGAGCCGAATCACATTCCACCAGCTGCATAGGAAGATCATCATGCCTTCACTTGCAATGGATCCAGGAATGTGTCCAATTACACTAGCCTTGTAGGGAGACCTTGAGCCTGTTCCTGCAGGAGAAACAGATCTCTGTCATTTTCCACCATCCCTCCAGGAAGATGCAGGGCCTCCTCCTGCAGGAGACTCAGGAATTGGTCCAATTTCACCAGTCCTGCAGGAAGACTCTGAGCCAATTCCTGCAGGAGACCCAGGACTGGGTCCCATTCCATCAATCATGCACTAAGACCTTGAAGTGGGTCCAATTCCACTAGCCTTGCTGGGTGACCCACAAGCCTGATCCTGCAGGAAAATTAGAGATATGTCATATTCCAGAAGCCCTGCAGGAAGACTGAAAGCCTGCTTCTGCAGGAGACCCAGGAATAGGTCCAAATACGCCAGCCTTGCTGGGAGAGCACAAACCTTATCCTGCAGGTGATACACAGTGAGGTACAATTCCAACAGCCCTGCAGGGATATCCTGAGGCCACTTCGGCAGGAAACACATGACTGGGTCACATTCCAATACCCCAGAAGGGAGACCATGAGCCTGCTACTCCAGGAAACCCAGAACTTAGTCCCATTCCACCAAACCTGCAGTCAAACACTAAGACTGTATCTGCAGAAAACACAGTGCGGGTCACATAACACCAGCCCTGTAGTGAGACTACAAACCTGCTCCTGGGGGAGACCAAGCCATTCACAGAGAATATGAGTCAGCTCCTGCAGAAGAACAAGAGTTGTGTGACATTCTACCAGCTCTGCAGGTAATCCATAGGCTTGCTCCTGCAGGAGACAGACATCCCAGTCCAATTCCATCAGCCTCTCCAGGGAGAACCCCAGCCTCCTCCTGCAGGAGAGCCAGAACTAGATCCCATTCCACCAACCCTGCATGGAAACACTGAGCTTGCTCCTGCAGCATACCCACAGCCAAGTCATATTCAACAAACCCTCCAGGGAGACACTGAGCCTGCAATTGTAAGAGACCCAGGACTGGGACCAATTCCAACAGCTCTCCAGGGAATCCCTCACCTGCTCCCATAGGAGACTAAGAGCCATCAGTTCTGGTGGGGTCCCTGAGCCTGCATCTGCAAAAGAACCACAGGGTGGAGTCACATTCCACCAGCCCTGCAAAGAGAACAGAACCTGCTACTGCAGGAGACACAGGACTATGTCCCATCCCACCAACCTTGCAGGGATACCCTGAGCCTTGGACCAAGGAATGGGACAAATTCTGCTAACCTTCTAGGGAGACCATGAGCTTCTCCTGCAAGAGAACCAGAGATGGGTCATATTACAGTATTCTTCCAGGAAGAACCAAGGCCTGCTCCTGCAGGAGATGCAAGAACAGGCCCAATTCCACCAGCCTGAAGGCAGAGTCCAAATCTGTTCTGGCAGGTGACCTAGAGAAGGGGCCCATTCCACCAGCCCTGCAGGGAGACTCTGAGCCTACTACTACAGGAGACCCAGGAATGGGTCCCACTAAACCAACCCTGAAGGGAGACACAGAATCTACACTTGCAGGAACCACAGAGCCAGGACACATTTCATCAGCCCTGTAGTGACCCCTGAGCTGGGTCCAATTACACTATCCTTGCAAGGAGACTCTGTGCCTACTCCTGAAGCAGAACCAGTGATGGGTCATGTTCCAACAGCCCTGCAGGAAGACCTGGAGCTGCTTCTGCAGAAGACTCAGGACAGGGTCTGATTCCACCATCCCAGCAGTGAGAAAACTAGCCTGCTCCTGCAAGTGACCAAGGTCTGAGTCATATTCAACTAGCCATGCAGGAAGGACATAAGCCTGCTGTTGCAGGAAACTCAGAACCATGTGCCATTCCAGCAACACTGCAAGGAGACTCTGAGCCTGCCCCTGCAGGAAACAGAAACCCAGTCACATTCCACAAGCCCTACAGGGATACCAAAGCCTGTACATGCAGGAGACCCAGGCCTGGGACCAATTCTACCAACCCTGTGGAAAGACCCTGAATCAGCTCTAGCATTAGACTAAGAGCCATGTCACATTCCACCAGCCCTACAGGTAATTTATCAGCCTGCAACCTACACCTTCAAAAGACCCAAGAATTGGACCAATTCCAATGGCACTGCAGGGAGACCATGAGCCATGTCCAATTCCACTAGCCCTTCAGGAAGGCCCCAAGCCTACTCCTGCAGGAGAACCTGAGATTGGTCATGTTGCAACATGAGCCTGCTCCTCCAGGAGACCCAGGACTATGTCCCATCCACCAGCCCTGCAGGGAAACCCTGAGACTGTCCCTTCAGGAGAACCACAACTGGGTCACATTTCACTAGCAATGCAGGGAGACTTAGAGCCTACACCTTCAAGACACCCAAGAATTGGAACAATTCCAGCAGCACTGCAGGGACACCATTAGCCAGGTCCAATTCCACTAGCCCTGCATGTAGACCCCGAGCATGCTCCTGTAAGAGACCCAGCAATGGGTCTCATTCCACAAGTCTTGCAGGGAGAAATTCTGCCTGTTTCTGCAAGAGACCAACAGCTGAGTCACATTTCACCAGCCCTGAAGGGAGACCCCAGTCCTGCACCTGCAAAGGACCTAAGACTGGAACAAAATCGACTAGCCCTGTAGGGGGACCCTGAGCCTGCTTCTGAAAGAGAATCAGAGATGGGTCATATTCCAACAACCCAGCAGGGACAGTCCAAGCCTGCTCCTGCAGGAGTTATAGAGCAGGGTGAAATTGCAAAACCTTGCAGGGACACCCTGAATCTGCTGCTGCAGGAGAAAAATGATGGGGTCTCATTCCACAAGCATTACAAGGATACCCTGAGCCTGGTCTTGCATGAGATCCTGAGCTGGCTCCTTCAGGAGACCCAGGACTGTGTCCCATTCTAACAACCCTGCTGGGGAACCCGAGCCTGCACCTGCAAAACACACAGGACCGTGTCACATCCCACCAGCTTTGCAGACTGTAAGACTAGCCCTACAGGAGACCTAGAACCAGGTTACATTACCAGTCCTGCAGGGAGACCCTGAGCCTGATTTTGTAGCTCCCCCTGCACCTACACACATACTTCTATGAGACCCAGAGCCAATTCAGGCATCACCACCCCTACGGGCTGAGATGTCTCTGCAACCACCAACACTGTCATCTAATTCTAAGAATCAACCCACTCTCAGACCCGAACTTTACTTCCCTTCTCCTGGCATCATTTTTGTTTCTTTTTTCTGTCATTTCCTTGTTTTCTTTCATGTCATTTAGAGTACCATCTATTTTTATGTTTTAAGTTTACCATAATAAAATTTAGATGTTTTTCCATTTTAAATTGTGCAATTCAGGAGCATTAAGTGCATTCACAATGCTGTGTAACCATCGTCACAGTCTAGTTTCAGACTGTTTCTTTCCTCAAAATAAAACCCCGTATCCAAAGCACACATTCTCTTTTCTCCCTCCCCCAACCCCTGACAAGCCCTAATCCTCTTTCTCTCTGTGTGTCTTTCCCTACACTGGATGTTCCCTATCAATGAAATCATACAAAAGATGGCTGTTTGTGTCTGCTCTCATATTTTAACAAGGGATTGGTGTTTTTTTTTTTACTTGAAGTAGCATTTTGGTTATTTCAAAGGGAAATCCAGGTGGATTAAATATGAGATATACGAAATGAATATTTTTAGAAACTATGTGCATAATCTCGAGATAGGCACTGCTATTCTATGTGTGAAACCAGAGCCAGGAGGGAGATGCTTAGCTCTTCCTGTGGCAAAACATAACCTAACAAAATAAAAAAAATAATAATCAAAATCCATGAAAGACAAACCACAACATGGAAATATCATTTTTCATAACCTAAAGTCAGAGAAAGGTTTCACATCCCTGTGGTCCAAAAATATCTTGAAACACTGTGTTCTAAACAGAAACAGAACAAACACATGCAATTCCAACAAGAGGCAATGCAGGTGGCCAGTGTATATTAGAGATGCTCGACCTCTCAAGTGAGAATGCAAGATGTTCACACTTCGGAGACAGCATTGGTCAACATCACACTGGCAGGCCTTTAGCCTGGTGACAACCAGCTCTAGTGACAACATGAGGAGACAGAGGCCACAGTAGATCCCCTGGAGGGAAGAGTGAGCAGACTCTCCTCTCTGGGAGAACAGTATGCAGGATGCATCACAGTTCCACAAGTGCACCACTTTTCGAGCAGTGCTAATGCTTACCGTTGATCATACTAAAATACTTGCACAATTGTTCAAAGATGTCTTTTCAAGGATGTTCATCACAGTCCTGTTTAAACTACTAGGGAAATGGAAGCAACACTAATGTTCATGGAGAGGGGGTGGGATTCATCAGTTCTGGTTCAGATGGAGGAATGATTGTTGTGCAGCTGGAAAAATGAGTGCTAGGTCTTTACCTGATGTCAAGGAAGCCCTCAGTTTGGATGCCTGTTAATCCATCATCTACATCCAAGATGCCATCTCTATGACCACATATGTGTCAAATCATCATAGATGTAAATGAATCTTGTGGTGTGTGAGAGACAGAGGCAGAGAGAATGAGAGAGATAGAGACTGAGAGATGTTCACCAAACCATTAATGACGGTCACTTCTGGGAGTGGGATTTGCAAATCTCTGCACTTTTCCTTTAGGCAACATTTCAAGCGTTTATAATGTATCTATATTGCTTTACTAATTCTAAGGTATTAAAAGCATATGTTACTTGAGATTCATTCATATTTCATCTATAGAATAAAGTTTATTATTTTTATTTTAAAATATATGTTACAAGTACAATCAGCATTTATGAGAGTAAAATGATAAATTCTAAAGAATTAAGAATCAGATAAAGAACAAAACTTTTTGGTGACTCAGACACAGGCCAGCTATTTGGCAGTAAATGGCAGGGTGGGACAGGTTTCTCCAGAAGGTTGTGTATGTTCTGAATCAGCATCCAATAGAGGCAAGGAAAAATTACAAGACATGTACGCAGAAAACTACAACAGCTTGTTAAGAGTAATTAAGAAAGACCTAACCCTATTTTAAAATTTGAAGGAGCCAAAATGGCAGAGTAGACAGACTCACAGCTTGACCTCTCCCACAAATACGCAAAGAATTACATCTACAAAAACATTGAATTGCACAGAAACCTCCTGAACTCTGGTAGAGTGTCTTTTATTTTGAAATACAGGAAGATTCTCACAAAATATGGTAAGGAATAAAAAGAGAAAAGAAAAATTCAGTGCAGAACTGATCCTGCAGGGAAAGAGTAGCATAGGAAGAAAGGCACACTCACACTGGGACACAACCTCTCTAGCTGGGAGATCAGCTAGGAAAGAAGCAGAGCTTCCAAGGTTTGGAGGAGACAGTGGCAACTGCATGGCAGGCAGAACTGGAGAAAACTGACACAGAGGGTCCCTGTGATGACCAGCCCTAGACATGAGCTAGAATGGATGAGCCAGAACTGGCTACTGGAGTCAGTGAAGAGCCCAGGCAGAGGGCTGGGTCACACTGCAGACAGGCAGCCTCAGGAAACTAGAGGGCAGTGTGAGCTCTGGCTGTGTGTGTGTGTGTGGAACAGAACAGACTGAAACTCTCATAAAAAAGCACCGATGTTGGTATAATGGGGGAGGAATGAAACACAGCTGTGCCAAAGTCACTTTCTCCACTTGGCTCCATTGTTGGTGTGTTCTCATGAGAAGAGAAATGGGGCTTGGTGATAGGCAACACTTCTGCACAAAGGCAGAGCTGAATGTTGACTCCATACCCTGTGCCATTGCAACTTCACAGGCAGGAATGAGATTTGTTTACAGCCCCAGGCAGAGAGGGTGGATTTGCTGTATCTGGTCACTTTGTGGATCCACACCTCTGAGACTTACAGGCAGTGAGTGGAGTTCTGACTCAAGAAGGGTGGCCAGTGAGGGTATTTACAACAGGGTGGTGTATGGTTCCATATGTGGGTGCGGGATTAGGGTTTGAGCTGAACCTGTAGTGGACCACAAATTCATGTGTGTGACTGCACACTTGCTAAGGCAGGTCCAAGGGACTGACACTGCTGGATCTGCACTGATGTTTCCTGGGGCTCAGAACCTGAGGGGCACCAGAGTAGGTGGCTGACATTCCCATAGCTAAGGCAGGGATAAAGCCAACATCAACAAATAGTACTTTGTAAGTCTGCATAACAAGTGACAGGCAACACCACAGAGAGAACTCCCCAGTGAACATCTTCTGCCTATTCTTCTTCACAACTGAATTGCTCCAACCCTGCCTACTACATATCACAGCTCAGAAACGGGTCTAAAAGAAATACATAGAGCCAGAGAAATATAAGTAAAATAAAGAAGCCGAGGAACCACTTTCAATTAAAAGAACAAGAGAAATCCCCTGAAAGAACAATCAGTAAAATAGACTTTGATAGTCTACTAGACTTCAAAAAGGAAATGATCAACTCACTGAAAGAAATAAAAGAGACTATCAATAGAGACAGAAAACTTTAAAAAGAAAATTTAAACTATAAAGAAGAGCTAGTTAAAAATAGAAAATTCAACTACAGGCAATCAAAAGAAGACTAGATAATGCAGAGGAATGAATAAATGGCTTAGGAGACAAGATAAAAGAAATAACCCAAAAAGAACAGCAGACAGAAAAGTCAATAAAAACCAATTAAAGCAAGATAATATAAAGTGTGCCAGCCTATGCATAATGGTGAGTCCCAGAAGGAGAAGAAAGTGAAAGGGGGATTGAAAAGTTAGTTAAAGAAATCATGACTGAAAACTTTCCAAACCTTAAGAAGGAAAGAATTATCTAACTACAGGAGGCACACAGGGTCCCAAACAAGGAGAAACCAAACAGACCTACACCAAGACATATTATAGTTAAAATGGTTAAAGTAAAATAAAATATTCTAAAGGCAGTGAGAGAAAAACAAAGTGTTTGTTACAAGGGAGTCCCATAAGCATTCAGCAGATTTCACTACCTAAAATCTTCTGGCCAGAAGGGAGTGGCAAGATGTATTCAAAGTCCTGAATAAGAAAAAGGCTGCAAACTAGGATATTCTATCTAGAAAGACTATCCTTTAGAACAGAAAGAGAGAAAGATTTTCACAGACAAGCAAAAACTAAAAGAATTCAGCAGTACTAAATCTATGCTAAAAAACAATTTGAAAGTTCTAATCTAAATAAAAAATAAACAGGAAGCTATAGAAATTAAGAAACCATAATTGGAAATGCGATAAATACAGTGAGTTGCAAGGGAAAACATGAGGATATAAATAAGTCAGTAAGTCAATAAAGAAAACAAGAAGGCAAACAAGAAAGAGAGAATAGCAAAATCATGAAAGGTGGAAGAGGAGAGCAAGAGAATATATATTTTTTTCTCTTTTTTTTCTTTTTTCTCTTTGTCTTCTTTCTTTTTAGGATGCACTTGAGCCCACATGACTATCAACTAAAACCAAACAGATGAAGTAAGGGGTTACCATACTTGAATGACAAGATAACCACAAATCAGAAGTATATAATAGAGTCATAAAACCCAAAAAGAAACCAAGCTAATAGAAAAGGAATTTATCAAACCACAAAAATAAAAATAATTAAAAGAAAGAAACAAATAATTACCAAAATCAACTGGAAAACAAATTTCAAAATAGCAATAAACCCACATCTATAAAATAGCTACTATAAATGTCAATGGACTAAATGTTCCAATCAAAAGAAAAAGAGTGAAGGAGGAGGAAAGATGGTGGAGTAAAAAAGATGCTCAGAGCTCACCCTCTCCCACAAATTCACCAAGAGTGACATCAACAGACACACCCACCACCCAGAACACCTGCTGAACTTTGACAGAATATTGGCTTCTTCAAAAGATAAAATTTTCCACAAATCTGGTGGGAGAACAGGAGAAAAGGAGAAAAAGGAAAATAGTTCTGGACCATTCCAATGGGGAGGGAGCTGCAAAGGAGGAATAGCATTAATACACTGGGTCTCTCCAACTCCAATGGCCAGTTCAGCAGGATGGAGATGGAACCTCAGAGGCTCAGATCTGTATAGAATAGACTTTGACTGACAGAACTAAGTTAATGGGGCACAAAGGGTCCCAACGATCCCCAGCCCTAGATGCGAACCAGCAGGTGTGGGATGGGACAGCCTGCCTGAGTTGAGCAGAGGACTCGGGCTGACTCTACAGAGGAAACCTTGGGGGACTGCAATGTTCTGTGTGCCATGGCTGGGAGAGTATACAGAACAGCCTGGGTCCCCCATAAAATAAAAAAAAAAGGCAGAAAACACTGCTGGTGTGCCCTGGGGGGAAGGGTAGCCATAGCCTTTGTGTCCGCAGACCCACAGTGCCATTATTGGAGACTTCTTGGGAGAAGAGAGTCAAGGCTCAGCCATAGCCACTATATTTTCTGGTGCATGGTTCCCAGATAGAGGAGGGGTCAAAACCCAAATCCCTACCTAGGGGCTCCACAACCTCATAGGTGGGAATGAGATTTGTTTACAGTCCCAAGAAGAAGGGACCATTACACACCGATGCCTCTCTGAGTTGGCTCTTCTAAGACAAATGCACAAGAAGCAGTGTTCTGGAACAGAGCAGGGGTGAGGGCTAGTGCAGCTGTTTCCTCTGAGTCCACCTACAAAGCATGGACCTAATGCGGCAGGGGAGCTACCTGCCAACTACCTTGCACAAGTGTGGTCCTGGGACCAGGCATCTGGTGGGGGGTGCAGACCACCCATTTACAGATGCTGGGACACAGACCAGGGGCACGACTAGACGGCCTCTGGAACCAGAAAGTGGAGTTTTCACAGCAGGATATGGGCAGGAGTGTGACAACCACAGGAAAAAAAGGAGCTCCTGCTCAATAGCCAGGGCAGATTCAGGCCACCAGAACACCAGCCACACCACCAACAAAGGGGATAACAGGCAAAAGGCATGGAAGGAAGACTTGGCAACCACCCATAGTTAAAAATAACCTTATGACAAAATTATTAAGAGTGTATATTCTTGCAGAAAGGCCAAGATAGTGGAGTAGAAGGATGCTTGTATCTTATCCTCTCCAATAAATTCACCAAGACTGACATTCACTGACACACCCATCCACTCAGGACATCTGCTGAACTTTGATAAAACATTGCCATCTTCAAAAGACAAAATGTGCCACCAATCTGGTAGGAGAAAAGGAAAAAAGAAGGAAGAAAATGCAAAATGGCTTGGGGTTGGTCCTTTGAAGAGGGAGCAGCAAAGGAGGGATAGTGCTGGTTGACTGGGTCTCCCTCTTTCCAACGGAGAGGTCAGCAGGATGGACAGGGAACCTCTGAGGCCCAGATGTGTACAGAACCACCCTTGACTGACAGAATCAAGTTAAATGGGCACAAAGTGTGACAACAACCCCCAAACCTAGAAGTGAATCAGGGATGGGAAGGGACAGGCTGCTGGATCCAGGCAGACTCTGGATGACTGTACATAGGTAACCCTGGGGGACTGCAGTGTGCTGTGGACATCTGCTTGGATTGTATACAGGTCAGAACAGCCTGGGCCTCCTATAAAATAAGAAAAAAAATAAAGCAAAGCAATATTGCTGGCTTGCCTGGGGGAAGGGGTGTTTCGTCCTTTGTTTCTGCTGACTCATGGCAACATAACTGGTGATTTCTCAGAATAAGAGAGATGAGGCTCAGCCACAGCCATCATACCCACCCAGGCAGACATGGGGTTGAAACCTGAATATGTACCTGGCAGTTCTGCAACCTCATAGGTGAGACTGAGACTTGTTTACATCCCCAGACATATAGGAAGTTTCTGTCCTGGTGCCTCTACGAACTCACACCTCTAAGACATATGAACAAGGAGCAAAGTTCTGGCAAAGAGCAGGGACTAGGGCTGGTGTGGCCATTTGCCTCAAGCTCACCCACAGGGTGTGGAACAGATGTGGAGTGGGGAGTTGCACTGAATATGGGAACAACCAACCCAACTATTGTGGAGGACTGCTGCACCTGGACACGGCATTGGGAAGGGGCACAACCTGCCCACCTACCATGCAGGAGTGCAGCACCAAGATGCAGCACTGGGAGGAGATGTGACATGTCTACCTACAGGCACTGGGAGCAGCACAGACCAAGGGTGTGACCAGAGGGTCTCTGGAAACAACGAGATGAGTTCATGAAGCAAGGCAAGGGCAGGAGCTGTGACAACCACAAAACAAAGAGGAGTCCCCATTCAATAGCCAGGGTAGGCTCTGGTTAACAGGTTAATGGCCACATCATTAACCAAAGGGATAACAGACAAAAGGCACAGAAGTAAGACTTGGTAACCACACATATTTAAGAAGGACCTCTTGATAAATTTACTAAGGGCACACAATCTCCACGGGAACATACTCTTTTCTTTTTCTGTTCCATTTTCTTTTACTTTTTAAATGTTACTTCTTAAATAATTTTTATATTTCTATTTTTAATCCCTTTTAAAATTTTCTTTTAAAATACTTTTATTATTATCTTTCAATTTGTCTTATTTCATTTTTATCCTTGTTTTTTTCTTCTGTTGTGATTATACTCTGTTGTCAAATATTTTTTCTTCCTTTAATATTTTAAAAATTCATCCCAACTCAATTGTTATCTTGTTTCAATATGTTCTTCTGTTATTGATTATACTGCTTTTAAAACTAATTTCTTTGTGCTTAGTTTTATTTCTGCATCCATTTTATATAAATAAGTAAACTCTTAAAAGACCACAGTAGATAATTGATACTCCATAAGCCATAGTGCCAGAGAGATATAAGCAAGATAAAAAAGCAGAGCAACCTGTCTCAATTAAAAGAACAAGATAAACCCCCTGAAAGAACAATCAATGAAATAGACATTGATAGTCTACTAGATGATTTCAAAAAAGGAGTGATCAAATTACTGAAGAAACTAAAAGAGATTGTGTATAGAGACAGAGAATATGTCAAATAACGAAATTGAAACTCTAAAGAGGAGCCAGTGAAAATTGGAAAACTCATTTGCTGAGATGAGAGTTGAGGTAAAGGATGTAAAATGTAGGCTGGATAATTGAGAGGAATGAATATGTGACTTAGAAGACAGGACAACAAAACAGCTGAGAGACAACAAATAAAAACCAATGAAAGCAATATAAGGGACCTATGGAATAACATAAAGCATGCCAACCTACTCATAATGGGGGTCTCAGAAGGAGAAGAAAGAACAAAGGAGATTGAAAAGATATTTGAAGGAATCATGACTGAAAACTTCCCAAACCTAAAGAAGGAATCAGATATCCAAGTACAGGAAACACAGAGCGTCCCAAACAAGGAGGACCCAAACAGACCCACACCAAGACATATTACAATCAGGATGACCAGGGTTGAGAATGGGAAATGATTCTAAAGGCAGCAAGAGAAAAACAAAGAATGAGATACAAGGGAACCCCCATAAGACTTTCAGCTGATTTCTCTACAAAAACAGTAAAGGCCAGAAGGGAGAAGCAAGGTATATTCAAAGCCCTGAATGAAAAAATGATGCAGCCTAGGATACTTTATCCAGCAAGGGTATCCTTTAGAATAGAAGGAGAGATAAAGAACTTCACAGACAAGCAAAAACTAAAAGAAGTTAGCAACACTAAACCTATGCTAAAGGAAATATTGAAAGACCTACTCTAAATAGAAAAGAAGCAGGATGCTACAAAAAGGAGAAAACCATAATTGGAAAGGTGATTGCTACAATGAATTACAACAGAATAAACATGAAATCATAAAAGAGGGCATCTAAATCATTAAGGGTGGGAGAGGCGAGCAAGAAAATATACAGGTTTCTCTCTCTCTCTCTTTCTCTCTGTCTCTCTCTCTTTTTTGTTCTTGGTAGGATGGGTTTGAGCTTATATTACTATCTGTTTAAAACAAACAGATATAGTAATGGGTTAATATATGTACAAAGTAGGTCAACCACAAGCCAAAAAGTTACAATAGAGTCACAAAACTAAAAAGACACCAAGATAATAAAAAGGAAAATTATCAAACCACAAAAAGAAAAAGTAAGGAACAAAGAGGAAATACAAAATGAACTGCAAAACAAAGTTCAAAGTGTAATAAACACATTTCT
The DNA here is from genome assembly GCF_048564905.1 of Vicugna pacos. NCBI lineage: Eukaryota > Metazoa > Chordata > Mammalia > Artiodactyla > Camelidae > Vicugna > Vicugna pacos. The sequence goes on along the minus strand of NW_027328741.1, from coordinate 73,492,990 downwards.
ATCAATAATTAATATAAATGTCAGTGGACTAAATGCTTTAATCAAAGGACATAGAGTGCAGAGTGGATAATAAAGCAAGTATCTACAATACGCTGTATAGAAGAGACCCACGTTAGGGAGAAGGACACACATAGATTGAAAGTGAGAGGATTGAAAAAGATATTCCACACAAATGGAAATGACCAGAAAGCAGGAATATCAACAGTGATTTCAAATAAAATAGACTTTAAAACAAAGATTATAAAGAAAGATTAAGAAGGATATTTTATAATGATTACAGGAGTCATAGATGAAGATATTTCACTCATTAACATATATGAACACAACATAGGAGCACCTAAATACATAACAGATAACAAGAAAATACTAACAGATAAAAAGGGAAAATTTGATCGGAACACAATCACAGTAGAAGACTTTAACAATCCATTAACATCACTGGACAGATATTCCATACATAAAATTAATAAGACAACATAGAAATTAAATGATACAATAGAACAATTTGTCTTGGGTAATATTTTCAGAACATTATATTTCCCTAAAATAGAACATACATTCTTCTCAAGTGCACATACCACATTTTCTAGGATAGATCATATACTTTGTCACAAAAGAAGTATTAACAATTTGAAGAAGATAGAAAATATTTGAAGCAACATTTTCTGACCACAATACCATGAAACTAGAAATGAACTACAGAAAAATAAAGGAGAAATAAATGACAGTATGGAGGTTAAACAACATACTACTTTAAAAAAAAATGGGTGGATGATGAAATCAAAGAAGAAATAAAAAACACATTCAGACAAATGATGATGAAAACACAACCATACAGAACCTATGGGATCCAGAAAAGGCAGTGCTTAGAGGGAAGTTTATAGCGAGAGAATCAGGTCTACCTCAAAAACGAGGAACAACTGCAATAAACAATCAAACTTACCACCTAAAAGAATTAGAAAAAGAAGAGCAAAAATAACAAAAGTAAGCAGAAGGAAGGAAATAATAAAGATCAGGGAGGAAATAAATAAAATAGAGATATAAGAAACATTTGAAAAAATCAAGCCAAGAGATGGTTTCTTGAAAGAGTAAACACAATTGACAAAATTATGTTCTATGCTGGAAATTGACACAACAATGCAAACTGACTATAACTCAATAAAATAAAAATTAAAAAAATAAATATATTAACAAAAGAAAAAAGAAAAGGTAGTTTCTACTCACCAGACTGGAGGAGGGGACTGCAACCCATGCGGGGTCACACCCCATGGGAAAGCCTGGGGTCAGGATCGGAGGAGCAGGGTGCTGTGGACATGATCTGTCACAGGGTTTCTGCAGGAGGGGAGTGTGAGGCATGTGAGCAGGCTGAGGACTGGCCATTTGAGTAAGTTCATGGGCTCTGTGGTGGAGGGGCTCCCCCAAGTTTCTGGACTTGACTCTGGGTGAGTTGGGCAGGTGGACAGTGGCTCAGTGTGAGTCCAAGTCCAGTGGAGGAGGTAGTGAGTTAGATCTAGAAGGACTCCTTCTGGGGTGGGAGGGCCCACAAGGGAGGCAGGAGGCCAAGTCCAGGTGACTGAGAACAGGGTGTGTCCTGCACAGGGCTGCAGGGCAGATGAAAGCATCCAGTCTACAGAAGGTGGAAACACGGTCCATACAAGGGCTCAGCTCAGATGTCACCTCCTCAGAGGAGCCTTCTCTGCCTGCACAGTCTACAGGGACAGCCTCCTCCAAGCACATCTCCCCAGCAGACACCTGCTCCATTTCCTGCATAGCATTCAGGACACGGGCCCCTGCTCCGTACCCAGCCATGGTTCCGCTGCCCTGAGGAAAAGCCCTCACAGGAGCCATAAAGCCCTACACGACCTGGGCCCCACCTCTCTGTCTCCTCTGGCACCACTGTCTCCACCTGGCCCTCTTCTCCTCCACTCCTGCACTCCTGACTTCCCCCAGCCTTATGTGCTCTCCAGAGCACAGGTCCCTCCTAACATGCTGTGTGTGCTCACTGTGTCTAATCCACTGCATGCCTCCCACCCAGGTCAGTAACCAGCACACAGTAGGGCTCAGTAAGTAGAGTATGAATGACTCTTACCATGACTGCTGGGAAGGCTTTTGTCTGTGGCCTACAGTGATCACACACCCGTCACACAATCTCTGAGGTCCTACTGTGTTGGGTGGGTTCCAGATACCGGGCACAGCAGGTAGTGAAGCAGTCAGGTCTCCATCCACATGCAGCAGACAGCCTGGTGGGGGACACAGAGAAAATTAAGTAAAATATATACAATGTCCGGAGGTGATATGTTCCATGGAGAAAAATAAGGTCAGGGAGGACATTTGAGCAGATTCCTGGAGGTGTTTAAGAAGCAGGGGGAGAGAGAGCCTGGCTGAAAGAGCAGCCATCCCAAAGGCCCTAAGGGCAAAGTGGGATGTATGTGGAGGGTCTTAGTTATCCGTGTGAGTTCTTAGTCCTGCCTTGAGTATGTATGTTGCTTTCATTTGTAAACCTTGATTTCACCTTTATAGCAAATTAACCTGCATCATCAGTCTGCATAATTTAGTCAACTCTGTTTCAGGTGTTGTGGGCACAATGGCAGGCTAATTACTTGGGTTGGTAAAGAATTACCAGCGTCTGAGAAGGGTTTAGGAAAGTTCAATAGGGACACTGCTATAGGCAACATCAGGCCACACAGGCAAGAGGTGCCTACACGAGAGCCAATGTTGAGTGTGTGGGGTCTGTTATTGGGGGGGTGCTGTGCACACAAGGAGGAGGGGGCTGCATGATCAATTCATGCACAGGTACCTTGTTGGTTGTGAGATCTGTCAGGGGCTTCTCTGAACAAAAGGCTTTACCAATTTAATAAGGGAAGGATGTGAGTTCTCTCTTCCTGGGGCAATGAGGTTTCATAGGGTAAACACACAGCAAGAGAAGATGTTTTATAGCTTGTGGAAATGCAGGTGTGCAAAGGGTCCTGCAGTGGGGAGTGGGAGGTAAGGGGCCACTGGGCTCTAGGCACACAGAGAGCCCATGGGTGAGGGTGTATGACTCTGAAGAGTGCCTGCTGGCTTCACACCAGGGACTTTATGTGGAAAGAGGAGAATCTAGGTTATCGGCACGTGTCTACTCAGTGACCTCCCTAAGCCTAACTCTGTCAGGCACCAGGTGGCTATGAAATGAACATGAAGGTCCCCACCCTGAGGACCCCAATGAATGAACATCTTGATATCCTCAAGCCCCTTCCCCTGCACCACCGCCCCACCACATCTGGGTCTCAGGCTTTGACCCTGACATCAGTGGCATCTTCGTTCCCTACATCCAGCTCCTCTGGACATCTCTGTGATGAGCTGTTCCATGTCAGCAAGCCCCAAACTGAGCTCTGCCTTTACCCCATGTTTGCTTCCTTCCTGTGAAGCCCCTCGTGAAGGAGCCACCACTAGCAGGATCCTACAGCTCTGAGGCTCTGCCTTCCCCACCCCTCCGATGTCTCCCAGCCCATGATCCCCTATGGAGGTCCCTATTATCCTCTCCCTCCCACTTCATTCTTGGGAAGCACACCAAATCCCTCTTCACAATCTCCCACAAGACAGGTCCAGGTCCACTTGGGGACACTGAGGTGACACAGGCGGATGTTGCTGGGAATGAAGAGCAGGATACTTTAGCAGAGGAGAGGAAAGGGCTCTAAATCCACCAGAACACACGCTAAAGTGGTGGCAAGACACCCATAAAGGGTGAGGCAGGCATCACACTGCAGCCCCGCCCTCTGCTCCCCCAGGGTGCCCTGTGTTTCCTGCTTTGGCCTAGGGGCCTCCCCCCTCACTCTCTGTTAGAGGGGTGCCCATCCATTCATTCACACCCTCATTAACCATGTACATGGGTCCTGCTCAATGCCAGGCCTCAGCTAGATGACAGCTCATCCTTGGGGACACAGCTCAGATCTTACCTCCTCCATGAAGCAGTTCTGGATTCCCACCCACCCCTGAAGCTCCTCTGGCCTCAATTGAGACCACTAGGGCTGTGACCACACTCTGATTACATCCCAAGTCTGTGATCTCTGTGAAAGCCCTGGGCCCAATGTAGAAAGAGACTCAGAAAAATGGGGCCAAAACGGGCTAAGAAAAATGTTACTAGTTCTCTATTACAGAGAAGGGCACTGAGCAGAGAGAGGGCAGTGTCCAACCAAAGCCACAGAGGAGGGTCTCAGTGAGCCCTCCCATGGCCCTGTTACTAGTTCTCTGTTACAGATGAGGACACTGAGCCACAGAGAGGGAGCAGAGCCCTGCTATAGCCTTGGCCCCACGACCTGTGTCCTTTATGACTAGCTCCATGCTGCCAGCAGGGGTGTGGGCCTGGAATGGACGTTGAAAGCAGCCTGACCCCCAGGCCCCCTTCATACACAAAGTCAGTCTCAGGAACACCCCTCAAGACCTACCCTATACCCCTGGGATTGGGACCTGATTGCTGTTCCTGGAAGCTGTCTGGGTTTCCCTGTGAATTGCCCCAGGAGGTGCTTGGGACAGCCACAGGGCCCCTGAGGCTTCCTGTCCCCAGCTGAGCAGCTCTGGTCCCCTTGACTGTCCCTGGCCCAGGCCTGATTACACAACGTTTTGGCCGGGTAGCCAGCTGTGGAGATGAGGAAATGGGGGCAATATGCAGATACACGCAGAGGTTCAGGTATTCACTCAACAATCACTGATTCAGGCTTTGCAGTGTGGCTGGCCTGGGCCCAGGCCTGGGTGTCCAGTAGTGAATACAGTCAACCCCTTGAGCCTTCTGGGAAAGCAGTCCTCAGAGAAACGGGCCCTCAGTGCAACCACCCTGCTCCCCATGAACAATCACACTGAGATGAGGCTGCGGCCATGGGTCCCAGTGGAGGATGAAGGGAGGAGGAAAACCCAGAATGGGCACTTACCATGAGCCTGGACACTGGAACCAGATGACCTGGGCTCTGTAATCTGGGGTGGTCACCTCAGCTGTTCTCTCTGCGCCTCAGTTACTTCTGCAGAAATGGGTGATAATGCCTGTCCCTGCCCCACAGATTTTCATGAGGAGTCAGTAAGCTTCTCTAAGGTGTGTAGGACAGTGCCTGGCTATGGGTCAGGATCCTGCTCACCTCACAAGAGTCTGTCCCACTTTAAAGATGATAAAGTCAAATCTAAGGGGGTTATGAGACCAGCCTGGGCTAGCCCCCTTCTCATGGTCTGCTGTCCATGTCTCCTGCTTTTACATCATACCTCTGCCCCCATATCCACCCAGCAAAGTAGGTGCTGAGAATCTGAGCAAATCAGAGTATGAATGGAGGCACACCCTCTCCCCATCTTGGGCACCTGGTGTGGTGGGCAGGTTGGGGATATCGGGCTCCTCCAGACTGTCCAGGAGGCCCAGCATGTCGGTCACCTCATTTCCACTCAACACGGAGTAGGTGTGTGGCCAAGGGCCAGAGGGCGCTGGAGTAACCCAGGGTGGGTGGATGCTAGGTAGGTGTGGGAGGCACAGAGTGGCCCCTGGAAGACAGTGTCCAGGCAGCCAAGGTGCAATGAATGAGGGTCCCCAAAAGGGGCAGAGGACAGAGTCCAGCCTGGACACCACCCCCTGCTGGACCCTGATCTGGGGTGAGAATTGGGACAAGCCAGTGCCCCTCTGGGACTCTACATCCAGCAAAGAGGTGAGGAAAAGTTAAGGAGACCGTGCTCCCTGTGTGAGGGCGCTGCTTCCAGGATCCTGGAGGTTCCATAGACCCTTGTGAAGTGGCTGCTGTTTGCAGCCCCATGTGGGCAGAAGAACTGAGGCAGGGAGGACAGAGTGACTCAGGACAGAGCTAGGATTCATCCAGGAGTGTGTGCTGAGCCTCTTGCTAAGAGCAGCCTCTGGGCATCATGGACTCAGGAAGTGTCTTGTCGTCCCTCTTAAGGCTCCTGGCATGTTAGGCAGGAAAGGTCCCAGTGCCCATACCTGGGCCTCTCTGGGTGATTCTGACATGTGGGATCATGATGGTCCTGAGAAAGGAGAGAGAATGTGGGCTGGGCGTCAGGTCTGCATCAGACCCTAATGATGCCCCTAATGTTGTGTGACTTGGAAACTCCCTGACCTCTCTGTGCCTGGCTTTCCAGCCCTGACTCAGAGGACTGCTGTGATTGGCACACAGTAGGACCTCAATCAGAGGAAAAAGCCAGCCCTTCCCCAGGAACCTCTCCTCTTACATTCCCAAAGCTAAGCCCATGTTCCACACATCACCAGAGCTGAAACTTGACAAACAGGGCAAGTGAAATCCAGCAACTCCTCCCTCCTGCCTGAGGCCCTTCCCTCCTCAGTGACAGTGGCTCTGAGCAGGTCTCTGCATCCCAGAAGTCTGAACTGAGCCTTGTGACCTGGAGGATTCCCTGTTCCACACAACTTTGTTTCCAGGTCCTTCCAACAAGACACAAGATCACCTGGTCAGTGTCTTAGCTACAAGGTCCTCCCTTTGCAAATTGCCCCATCACACCCGGGCTAGATGATGTGAGTTCCAGAGCACATGACCATCCAAATGATGACTTCAGGGAAACATCCCTGCCCACACTGCACTCTTCAGAGCCCACCTTCTAAACTAAGGGGTAGTGACCCACGGTTGTGCACACTTTTATCAGAACACAGCCCTCACCCACCCACCATTGGAAACACGTGAGAAGCAGAGATTCCCAAGTGCCTGGACCCCTGTCATCCAGAAAGCAGAGGGTAGGATAACAGACAGAAGGGGAGAAAGTACTTTCAGACTATATATCTGATAAGGGGTTAACACCCAAAACATATAAAAAACTCTTACAATTCAACAGCAAAAAACAAGCAATCTGATTTAAAAAGTGGGCAGAGGAACTGAATAGACATTTTTCCAAAGAAGGCACACAGATGTCTATCAGGTACATGAAAAGGTGCTCAACATCACTCACCATCAGGGAAATGCAAATCAAAACCACAATGAGATACCCCTTCTCACCTGTCAGGGTGGGTGTCATCAAAATACAAGAGATAACAAGTGATGGTGGTGGTGTGAAGTAAAGGGAAACTTGTGCAATGTTGGTGGGAATGTAAATTGGTGCTATCACTCGGGAAAAGAGTAAGAAGGCTCCCCCAAAATTTAAAATTAGAACTTCCATATGATCCAGCAAGTCCACTGCAGGAAATATATCCAAAGGAAATGAAATCACTATGTCAATGAGACAACTGCACCCTCATGTTCACTGTATCATTATTTACAATAACCAAGATATGTAAACAACCTAAGTGTCCATCAGCAGATGAATGGGTACAGAAAACGTGATGCATATATATGTATATAAAATGGAATCTTATTCAGACATTAAAAAAGTGAAATACTGCCATTTGTGACAACTTGGGTGGACCTTCAGGGTATTATGCTAAGTGAAATAAATAAGACAGAAAGACAAATACCTATGATCTCATTTATATGTGGAATCTACAAAATAAACCGAAACACATAGAAACAGAGATCAGGTTGGTGGTTGCCAGAGGTGAGTCAGGGGGTGATTGAAATTCGGGAAGATAATCAAAATGTACAAACTTCCAGTTAGAAGATAAACAAGTCCTGGGGACATAATGTACTGCAAGGTGACTGTAGTTAACAGCACTGCGTTGTGCATTTGTTAGTTAAGAGAGTACCTCTTAAAATTTCTCATCACAAGGAAAATAGTGTGTCAATATGGGTGATGACAGACGTCAAGTAAAGTTAATGAACTGATCATTTCACAATATGCACATGTAACAAGTCATTATGCTGCACACCTAAAGCCAACAAAGTTATGTGAAAATTGTATCTCAGGAATACTTATGTCAGGAAGCGGGGGTGCAAGCCTGGACTACCTACTGCAGGAGCTGCCTTTGCCCTCCAACAGCAGAGGGTGGTAGTTGTGACAGAGACTGTAGGTCCCTCAAAGCCTAGAATGTTTACTGTCTGGACCTTCACAGGGAACGAGTGCAGACCCTGCCCTGGAAGACAGTGGTCATGGCAGCAACAAAGGCCTGCCTGTATGCAGGCTCAGCCCAGACAGCTCCTGTGCTCTGCTGTCACCGCATTTACTTCCCTCCACACCCTCAGAGGGAGAGGCTTCAAAGTTCTCATTTTACACGTGAGAAAACTGAGGATGATTTGCTCTGAATTATTGACAAAGTGGTGGGGGAAGCTTTGAATTCCAGTGTTCTGATTTCAAAGCCACATCTCAGTCCTGATTTTTAGAAGTTGGAGGTCCAGGCACTGGGGATCCTCCACCTTCCTCACTTGTAGTCGTACTCCAGGGCTGCCACTCCCAAGGCATCTGGGTGAACACATTTAATCCGCTTACTCTGCACCAGCTGAGCCCTTGGCTGCCAGTCTGTGGTCACTGCCTGAAACCAGCTGAGGTTTTACAAGTGAACCATCACCCCCTGCCAGCCCACCTGCCCTGCCATGTGGAGAAGACCCCTCCTAGCCTGGACATTCTAAACCCTTAGCTCGCACATTTGCACAACTGCATCAAAAGGACCCTACTCCCTGTGTGGAGATATCGACAAGGGGAAGGGAGGGGAGTTTGGGGTGGCCGCTTACTGTGAAGGTGACACATGACAGGGACATGTTCATGTCCATAATGGCACTCAATTTGAAGCTTAGAACATGGTCACAGCGAGGGGTAAAAGCTGAGAGGCTACAAGGCTGCCTAGAAAGGGGCTTGACTATTGAATTGTAAATGTGTAATTTAATTTAAAAATTAGCCCCCTGGGTGATAAGAATTTGCCCCTAAGGCCAGAATTGGCCACCTGACCCCTGGGAACCCCTCAATTCCAGGATGTAATCATCTGAGCATGGAGGGGGCTTAAATTGGAGTGCTGTCCTCTCAGTCATGGTGCACCTGCCCACGTGTGCACCCATGATCTGCAGTGCTCACACATCAAGGAGGTCCAGGTCATAAGGAAGGGATGACAGACTGTGAGGTCACACGTGTGCCCCTGCAGGGGTGAATGTTGTATAGAGAAGAGCCCCCCACTCTCACCTCCAGGAGGGGTGATGGAGGGAACAGGACTCCTGAGCCCCGAGGCTTAGCAAGCATCCTGGCTGAGGGTGGGGAGGCTGTCCACTCCGAAGTCATAGGTCAGATGGTAGATTGGGGTCCCACCCCCACATCTCACCAGTGAGAACGTCTAGCCTGTTTTCTCTGTAAACTGGAACCCAGTCACCCTCACCCTCAGAACTGGGGCAGCCTGTGTAAATTACTACACAAAGCCCTGGGCTGTTTCAGGTGCCCGGGGGTGTCCAGCCCCCCCTAGGCCTGGCAGGTGGGAGAGGAGAGTTGTGGGTTAGCAGGTGTGACAGCAGAGCTGAGACTTGGCTGAGTGCATGCACTCTAATATCCAGAAACTGGGAGCTACCAGTAGCAAATCTGTTCACTGAGGCCATGTGTACTCTCCCTTGTCATTTACAATCCCCTGTTTGAACAGAGGCCTCTGGAGTCTATTTGCCACATTGTTGCCTGTCACCTCACTGTTGCAGTTTCAGGGTCTCCATTTAGCCAGCTTGAAGGAATAGTCAAACTTTTTCTTAAAACCAGTGACAGAAAACCAAAGTGGCTTTAAGAAGCAAACAGGGCAGGAGAGAATGACTTACCTAACTGAGACGTCCACAGGGAGATAGCTTCAGGCAGGTCTGTACCTGGTGCTCAGTGACATCAACAAAAGTCATCCTTCCCCACCTCTGGGCTCTGCCACTGGTGTCGTCTTCACATGGCTCTGCCTTTATAAAGCAAGATAGTCACCAACTGCCACAGGCTGATATCACCACCCCTCAACTCCCAACTGAAATAGAACTTCTCTGCTCCCAGGATTCCAGCAACTAGGCCTGACCTCCGTGGAGCCTGATTGGGCTGGTGCCCAGCCTTGAGCCAATCACAGTGGCCAGGGAGGATGGAAAATGCTGATCGGCCAGATCAAGGCCATGTGACCATCCTCTTCAGGAAACCTGTGAGCTGTTCACCTGTTTCCAGCTTGGGAGAGTGTGATGTCTCCCAGAGGATTCTGCTTCTAGCACAACCTGCTGGTGGCACAATGAGCTGGAATGAGCCTGTCTGCTTGGTGACAAGTGACAGGTCACTTAGTGGTTCCTTGCTCCGGGGAGGGAGGCATGTCCACACAGTATTGGGGCTTCAGAGCCAGAATGTAGTACAAAAGCCTCCTGGTCTCCCAAAAGGTGGGAAAGTGAGCAGTGACACTGGAAAGGCACTCCTCTCTGTGGCCCTTGGCTTTCTCCTTGTTACAGTGGAGAGTGCAGTGCTGCCCCTGACAGCCCACTTCCCTGCTTGGAGGCCTTTGCAACAGGTGGAGAGTGCTTGGAAAAGCCCATTTATTCTGAGGAACTGTTATTTCTCCTGGTGGGATTATTATTTTCATGTCACTTGTGAGGTGGGCCCTGAGGGGTCCCTGATCTGGGGGCACAGACACCCACAGAAACTTGGCCCAGTATTGCTGTTCATTCAACAATGTCTTACCAAGCACCTACTGTGTGCCAGATTCCCAGGGTAGAGCAGTGATGTTGACAGCACAGGTCCCTGCCTCACCTCATCTCTGCATCCCAGGTGGGGTCACCAGAGTGGGAGTTCAGGAAGCAGAGGATGTGGCCGAAGCCTTGTGGGAACCCCTGGGTTTTTCTCTGTGCTGAGGACCCAAGCAGCACACCGGTTGTGGGACTCAGTACCCGCAGGACCCAGCATTGATGGGTAAAGGAGAGGGGCATTTCTACAAGCCCATCCTCACTAACCCCAGGCTCTGGAGGGCAGCTCCAGTCTGCTCAAACCCAGGGGGCATCTTCCGACATTCTGATCACCCTCTGGTATTACTCCCCGCTCAGATGCAATTTTCCCTGTGGTAGCTACACTCAGAATATGTGTTTGTTTCTCTCCCATGTGGTTAAGTGGACTTCAGATGCATGATAGCGATGGAGTGGCTAAGCCTCTGGGCAGATTGCTGGGTGACCCGTGGAACTTGCTGCACATGGTGAGCTCCCTTCTGTCAACCAATGGGCCAGGCCCCACCACTGTTCTGTCTGTTCTACCTCACTTAATCTGCACAGACACTCTGTGCGGGACATCCTGTTATCCCCCATCTCTGCTAACCGTGGGTGGACAAAGCTTGGGTTTGAGAAAGTTGCCCAGGTCACATGGTTGACAAGTGCAGAGCTGGGGATTTGCACCCTGGTCCCAGGAGTCTGGATCATGGAAAGGGCTGGGTGGGGCAGCTTATTGCAAAGGGAAGTCCTGCCCAAGCCCCTCCCATGGGAGCCCACCCAACAGCACATCTCGGAGAGTCAGCATTTCCTGGACCAGATGGACAGAACCTCAAAACTTCTTTGCAGATAGTTTCCATGTTCTTTTGCAAGCACAGAAAGGCCGCAGACCAGGGAAGGATAAGGCCAAGAGTGTTTTCACTGGGGAGAGTGAAGGACAAGTGTGAAGACACACAGCAAGCACTCCCAGCAGCCCTCTCAGCAGAGCCTGCCACTGGGTGAGCAGCTACCGTGACTACCTACCATAACCCTGTGAGGTTCATGCCTGTACAACTCTGCCTGTGAGAAGAGCAAAGTGAAGCTCAGAGAGGTGTGGGGACATTCCAAAAAGAAACAGATAAGGTGGGATCATCACCACCATGCTGTGCAGGTGTCACACTGTCACACTGCTCATGCATGGCCTGCTGGGAGTAGTGAAGGCCTGATAGGAGCACAGGAACACTGTGGTGAAGGTGACGTTTCTACCTGGGACAGCTGGTACCGGGGACTCTAGCTGGTTCTTCATTGTGCCTGCTTTGAGTGTCAGCATGTTGCAGCCTCATGTAGGGGAAGGGCTGTCTCCTTTCCACACCGGTGCAAAAGGAAGAGCATGTACACACTGGCATCACCATAGACCACCGGCAGGATCAGGATCTGGAGCTCAGAGCAGAAACTGCCAACACCTCAGGAACTGGTGCAAGAGGAGGACCTGAGTGCCCCCTGAAACATTTCTAGTTTTAAAAACATACTTCATTAGGGGGAAGTGATAAACAGTTGATCCCTTCAAAATATTCTGTTATCCAAGGAACAATAGCACCTCAGCATTGTAAGAGGTTTAACTCAGTCATCAATAACCATCACTATAGGTATGAGAAAACAGAGTGTTAGGAGTTACAAAAGGGTCTCAAGATCATGCAGGTCTGAACTGAGAACCATCCAAAGCATGTGCTGCATGATAGCCTCTCTAAGCTACCTGAGGCTTGGTCTGCTCCTGACACAGGGAAGATGGTTCTGAGAAAACCACACTCCTCAGGGGACCCCAGGGAGTTGACAGAGTTGAGTTTGGGTTCCTGGTCATCTTCTAAGTCTGGAATTTTGAGATTCTTCTGCACCTGTCCTTCCTCCAGAACAGAATCTGATTCAGGCGGGATTCCAAGGACTGAGGCATGTGCCAGGCAAGAGAGCAGGCATGGCTGGATGAGAGCATCACCAGTGCCATTAAAAAAGAGGCCAGGGCACTGAGATTTCCAGTGATTTAGCATCACGGCTGGGAGGGGTCATGTGTTCTACTTGAGTTCCGAGTATTCTGCACCGCCCTCGAGGACCTGCAGGGGGCGCACGAAGCCAGCGTGCCTTAGGTGGCGGTGCGCATGCGCAGTCCGCGTCAGCAGCCAGCGTCTTCCCTGGGGGCGGAGCTTGCTTTCCTCAGGGCTGAGAGGGCGGCGCCAAGGAGGCTCCGGGACAGCGCTGCCTGCCTGTCTGCCAGAGGATGCTCCCCGCTCTCTGAAGTTATGCCGGTTTCCCACGGCCTGAGCCCGCTTCCTGCCGGGGTGTGTGTGGACCTGACCGAGCTGGGGCCCCGGCAAACAGGGCAGGAGGGGACGGGTGCGCTGGCGGGCCCGCTTCGACTATTCTCCTCGCTCGCCGGGAGCGGGTGAGTGTCTGTGTCCATCGGGGCCGCTGGGGTGTCCGCGCCCCTGGTCCTCACCGCCCGGGTCCCCCCTTCCCCCGTGTGAACGGAGGTGTGTACACCAAGGGTCAGGTGCGGGGACGCGGGTGTAATGGGAAAGGGGCTGAGAAAGTACTGAGAGTTAAAGAGAAGTGTGTAAAATTACATTATGTTAATTTTTATATTTTAAGTGTGTCAAAGTCAGAGTTTATCATGCTTTTACTTTCTTGTCTTTAAAGGAATGCAATCATTTAGTTTATACTTAAAATATGCTTCTCAGCTTATCTCATTTTCAAGTCAAAATACTGCCACGGTTGACATTTTCTCATAATACAGTGACAATCTTAAACATGTGTGAATATAAACTCATTGAAAAAATCTTGCAGTATTCCATGGTGAGTTGTCTTGTTAAAAATAATATCCAGGCCATTGCTAAATTATTACAAAAATATAAAATTTTTGAAGCACTTTTAGAAGTTCCACACACAGTGGTATTTTTAAAACACCAACCAGTGCATAGTGCTTAAGATCATTTAAGATGAAATATATTCAAACCTAAAACTTTAGAATACTCAAAAGGCAGGGTAATGGCTGCTTTTTCATTGCAAATACATTTTTTTCTTCATAAGTGCAAAATACGAAGGTATTCAGCTAAATTTTGTATATCTTAATTCAAAAGGTGAAATTAGAATATAATCTCCTTATTTTTTATTTAAGGCTATTTCCCATAAAAATTGGTATTTTTATCTGTAGGACCTTAATTGTCTATTCATTTGTTTTTTTCTTTTCGTTTATTTTCTTTAACAGAGAGTGCATTCTTGTGTCTTGTTAGAGTTTTTAATTCTCCTAACTTATTCCAAGACTTGCTGACACTGATAGTAAATAATGGGAAAGGCCTTATAGTAACTGCATCTTGTCATGTAGTCAGGATTTTTTTTTTTTTTGATAACTTTTTTTTACAATTTCCACTTGGTTCACAATATTATCCCATTATGACAACTCAATAAAAAATTGTAATCTGTTTACACCAAGACACTTATGTCAGCACAGTGCTTTTGCTGATATAATTTTACATTAGATTATAATATAATATTTTATTTGATTTACATATAGACTAATACCTATTTTATATATTTACACACATATATGAATATCTGCTAAATGCCATTAATTTGCATGGCGTGGTAGCTGATAATATGTGATCTTTCTGACCATTGGCTATTCTTATGTGTCTCTAACGTACTACTTAGAACAGATACTAGAACATCACACCTCTCATTATACAGTATTTTAAAGGTTATATTTTATTTTATTTATTTTTAAACATTTTTTATTGAGTAATAGTCATTTTACAATGTTATGACAAATTCCAGTGTAGAGCACAATTTTTCAGTTATACATGAACGTACATATATTCATTGTCACTTTTTTTTTTTGCTGTGAGTTACCACAAGATCTTGCATATATTTAAGATTCCACACATGAGTGATCTCACATGGTATTTCTCTTTCTCTTTCTGTACTGCTCCACCATGAATAACATTCTTCAGGAGCATCCATATCTCTGCAAATGGCGTTATGTAGTCAGTTTTTGTGGCTGAATAGTATCCCATCATATAAATATCCCACATCTTTATCCAGTCATCTGCTGATGGACATTTTAGGCTGTTTCCATGCCTTAGCTGTTGTAAATAGTGTAGAAAAATCAGCTGAAAACCTTATGGGGGTTCCCTTGTAACTCACTCTTTGTTTTTCTCTTGCTACCTTTAGGATCATTTCTTTATCCTTGAATCTGGCTATCTTGATTAGGATATGCCTTGGTGTGGGTCTGTTTCGGTTCTTCCTGCTTGGGACCCTCTGAGCCTCCTGTGCTTGGATATGATTCCTTCTTTAGGTTTGGGAAATTTTCAGTCATGAGTCCTTCCCATACCTTTTCAATCCGCTTTGTTCTTTTTCCCCTTCTGGAACTCCTATTATGCATACATTGGCACAGTTTATATTACCCCATAGGTCCTGTATATTGTTTTGTTTTTCATTTGTTTTTCTCTCAGCTGTTCTGATTGGGTGCTTTCTGTTGTCCTGTCTTCTAGGTCACTTATTTATTCTTCTGTATTTTCTTGTCTGCTTTGCACAGCCTTTAGGTCAGCTCTCATCTCAGCCAATGAGTTTACTAATCCTACCTAGTTCTTCTTTATAGTTTCTATTTCATTTTTGATACATTTTATATACCTAAACACTATTTCTTTTAGTTCCTTCAGTACTTTGATCACTCTTTTTTGAAATCTTGATTTAATAGACCATCAATGTCTATTTCTTTGTTCATGCTTTCAGGGGATTTCTCTTGATCTTTTCATTGGGAGTGGTTTCTCTGCTTCTTCACATTGCTCATATCTCTCTGGCACCGTGGCTTAAGGAGTAGCAGTTACCTACTTATCCTGGAGATGGTGTGCCCTTAATGATTTTATCGAGAGGTCTTTGTGTCTTTGCCCTGCTTCATGAACTCAGCTTGCTGTTTCATAGGCCTTCTGTTGGCACCCTCATCTGTGCTGCTCTCAGTGGCTGTTGGCCAGCAGATTGTGCCCCCTCCTAACACTAGGTCAGGAGCTGAACTCTTATCCAGTGGGTGGGCAGGTCACTCCCCCTCCTGATGCCACAGTCAGATGCTGTGCTTAGGGGGAAGCAGGTGGGCAGATCACACCCTGTCCCAGCACTGTGGTCAGGTGCTGTGTTCCTGCCAGGAAGGTGGGTGGCTGCCCACCTGCCCTCTCCTGGTGCTGGTCGCTCCGCTGCTCTGTGCAGCTGCCTGCTCTGCCTCGGGTAGGCGGTCTGTAGGTGGGCTCAGGGAAGACCACGGAACAGCCCCGCCTACACTCTGTGCCAAATCTGAGCTCCTTGTTTCCCTTGGCGGCACAAGTTCTCTGAGGTGTCAGGGTAGAAAAATCCTCTCTGCCTCAGGCTATAAACAAGTCTCAGTCCTGCCTAAAAGGTTGCGGGGCCCCCACGTGCAGATTCAGGTCTCAGCCCTGCCCCCGCCCTGGCAATATGCACAGGAGGAGATGGTAGCTGTGGCTGAGCCCTGCCTCTCTTCTTGCGAGATGTGCCAGTAATGGCACAGGTCTGAGGAGACAAAGGCTTCAGCACCCCTCCCCCTAGGGCACATGCCTGCTTATAGTTTTGTTTACCTTCTGAGTTAAAATTTACCTGACAATGAAATGTATAAATTAGGCTTTTGAGGTTCATCCTTGTATCAGTAGTTGATTCTTTTTTATTGTTGAATTGTATTCCATTGTTTGAATATACTATCATTTGTTTTATCCATTCTCCTACTGATAAATACTTAGGCTTTGGATATCTTTTTTTGCAAGCAAACATTTTTTTTTAAAAAATGCAAATATAATATACATGCTTACATGTGAACATATCTTAAGTATACAGCTCAGTGATTTTTCACAAAGTAAACACATCTATGTAACCTTCATCCAGTCAAGAAACAGAACATTGCTGTTCCACTTTGGGTTTCTTCCCAGATACTATGGCACCCCTTTGATGGATTCACCATCCTAAATTCAGCCACCATGGATTGGTTTTTTTGCTTTTGAAATTTTTAGTCCCGTACATTCCACTCAACATTATGTAAGATTCATCCACTAGTGTTTTCTGTAAACTAGTATATTTATTTTTATTGCTTTAAAGTATACAACTTGTATGCATGTGCCACCACTTATGGTTATGTATTTATTGTTGACAGGTGTTTGGGTCATTTTCTATTTGGGGCTATAACAAATAGTGATTATGAGAATTTTCTGGATGTCCTTTTGTGCTCTGATGTAGAAGCTTCTGAAGGGTACACAGGGAGTGTGTGTTTGTATGTATGTATATGTGTGTGTGTGTAGATATATACACACACACACATATACATATATAACTTTCATTCAAAAAGCCTACTTTCAAATTATTTGTAAGAATTTATATTCCCACTGGCCATGTGTAAGAGTCCCCATTGCATGTTACCCTCACCAATGCTTCATATCACTTAACAACTAACTATTCTAGTGGATGTCTAATGGTGTTCCAAGTGTGGTTTTAGTACGTATTTTTATTATTACTAACGAGCTCAGCCACTTTTCATAGCTTATTTGGATTTTTCTTTTTGTGTGTGAAGCACCTGTTCAATTTTTTTGCACATTTCAATATTGAGGTTTTGCCTTTTTCTCCACTGGTTTTTGTTCTCTATATGCCCTAGATACAAGTCTTTTGGTGGATATAGATATAGCAAATATATTTTCGCACCATGTGGCTTTTCACTTTCTTAATGGTATCTCTTGATAAAAATAATTCTTAATTTTACTGAAGTCCAACTTAAAACTCTTCTTTTATGTTTAGTGCTGTGTCCTGTTTAAGAACTCTTTGCCGCTTCAAAGTCATTAAAATATCTCCTACACTATTTTCTAGATGCTTTATTTTGGTGGGGGATTACGTTATTTATTTTAATGGAGGTACTGGGAGTTGAACCCAAGACCTTATGCATGCTAAGCACACATTCCACCTGAGCTTTACCCTCCCCCAGATGCTTTGCTTTTTGTTTCAAATTTATTAGATTTATAATCTATCTAAAATTACTGTTCATGTATGGTACAGGGTTTAATTCAATACTGTTCCATTGGTCTATATGTCTAACTTTAGGTAGTTATCACATAGATTTAATATTGTTTTATAATAAGTTCTTTAACATTGTTCTTTAATATCAGCTTGGCTATTGTTGGCTCTTCAAGCTTCTCTATGTATTTAGAATCAGCTTGTCAAGTTCTACAAAGAAACAGTAACAACAATTAAGTTTTGGGGATTTTGATGTGCACATATAAATCTTTGAATCAGTTGAAGGGGAACTGACATCTTTAAAATGTTGAACCCTCCAATCCATAAATTTGGATTACCTCCCCTATACTTATTTTTATCACTGCTGTTACAAATTATCACAAATTTTGCAGCTTAAAACAACACAAACTTATTATTTTATGATTCTGTAGGTCAAGTCAGGAACAGGTATCACTTGGCTAAAAATCAAGATGTCAGCAGGGCTGTATGCCCTTCTGTAAGTCAAAGGAAGAATATATTTCCTTGTCTTTTCCGGCTTCTAGTGTTCACCCACATTTCTTTACCCATGACCCTTCCTCTATCTTCAAAGCTAACAGCTTTACAGCTTTCTAATCCTTCTTCCAAAGTCATATCTTTCTGACCACATCTGGGAAAGATTTTCAATTTTTAAGGACTCCTGTTGTTAGACTAGGCCCATGTAGATAATCCAGGCTAATCTCGCTGTCTCAGAGTCCTTAACCTGATACATCTGCAAAATACCCTTTGCCATGTAAAATAACATATTCACAGATTTCAGGATTAGAACATGGATATAGGTAGGGGTCAGTGTGGTGCACTATTCTGTTTATCAAACTGTTTAACATTTGATACTTTCTGACAAACGTATAAGATAGAAGATCCTGGTCATGTTTAGAATGCTTCCTCTGCAAAATATTGGGCACTGAGTTTATTTGAAAGGACTGAAAATAATATTACCACAGGAATGGTTTCCTAATTCTACTGACATTTACTTACTTTATACTTAAATACCCAAAATGGTCAGCCAGGAGTGGGATCTTGGCAAATAAAATAAAAGTATAATTCAAGCTTTTATCACTGAATTTATTAGCTAATTCTATTTTAGAAACAGACAGAAAATAAAACAATTTAGAGTAAGCCTGCTTGCTTATATATTAAGTGAAAATAAAGTTTTAAAAGCATGTCTGAATATGGGATAAAGTGAGCATCATAAAATGTAATGTTAATATTTAGTACCTGGAAATCTCAAACTCCCAATTTATAAACAAGTTCATACTGTATAGCACAGGGAACTATATCCAATAAAGTTTTGTAGTAACTTATGGTGAAAAAGAGTATGAAAATGAATATATGTATGTTCATGTATGACTGAAGCATTGTGCTGCACACCAGAAATTGACACAAAATTGAAAACTGACTACATATGTGTATATATATATATATATATATATATATATATATATATATATATATATATATATTTGAAAGGACTGAAAGGACTATATATACCAAGAAAAAAATTAGATTGCTAACCAATAAAAAATCTGTCAGTAATATAATGCTAGAAACCCTGAGACACAAAAGAAAATTTCAGGCATACATCTGTTTATAGAGTCATAGAAAAAATAGTGCCTATGCAAGTCCCTGATAAGCATGAGAAAATAGGAAAGGCAATATAAAAGTTCAAAATGCTTTGCTATGTAAGAGCTGCAACATGACTCAGACACAAACTTCAGTGGTCAAAATATCTATATAATTAATGATAACTTAAAGTAATTGAGGGCATCATTTTAAATGAGATAAAAATAGCTGCTCAATTTTCATATTACTAACCAAGTCATTTCTGTTTATAGTAGGTTTATATTATTTTTATATGTATTTATATTTTATAAAGACATATCAACTTAGATCCTGGCAGATAACTGACAGTGGAGCAACTGATTGATTTAAATGGGCATCACAGGCTTATCAGATTTCATATGCTTTAAATATACATTAGATATTAGCTGTCAGGAAGAGTTCAATTTTCATTTATTCTAACATAGCTGTGCCACAGGCAGGTTACTCTGTATTCACAATGGAGGATCATGATAGATATGAAGATATCAAGCCTTATTGATCTTCATAGGGGTGCTTTTATAAGAAAAGGAGAATAAAATAAAAAAAAATCTAAAATACTACTTTTTTTATAGTGTTCTAACAGTTATATCTTTTATTTTTTAACTGAGTTATAGTCCATTTACAATGTTGTGTCAATTTCTGGTGTACAGCACAATTTTTCAGTCCTTTATGAATATACGTATATTTGTTTTCATATTTTTTCACCATGAGCTACTACAAATTCTTGAATATATTTCCCTGTGCTATACAGTATAAGCTTGTTTATCTATTCTATATATACCTGTCAGTATTTACAAATCTTGAACTTCCAGTCTGTCCCTACTCACACCCCTCCCCCCTGTAAAATACTATTAAATCAACATATATTTTTGAAGAATTATGAAAAATGGGAAACTATAAGTTGTTTCTTTAAATTGGAGCAAAGAGAACTACTTTAACTGGAAAAATACTTAAAATCTGGAAAGTTTTATGATTTCATGTTCACCCCTGACAGCTTTTCTTTCCTCCTTTCTCCTTCAATCTTTATTGGACCTTCTAAAGAATTAAATTACAAAAAAGAAAAAAAGAAAGAAAGAAAGAAAATTAAGAAACAGCTCTGCATCTAAAATAACCTCCTAACTGGAAAGATGGTATACTTTGTGAAAAATTTACAGCTGCCAACTTATGATCTATGTCTCTGTCCACACTGCCTTACTTGTTAGGGAGGGTCTTAAAAAAAAAGTAAAGAAAAATAGCAAATTATAATGGCTTTTACATTTTAAATGCTTTTCTATGTGTCTACAATCTGCTCTATCATGAGTTATTAAGATAAACATTATCAGCTATACTCTACTTTCCTATCATGCACATTGTGACTCTAAGAAGCACGCACGCTCTAACTTACCATCTGCTGGTGGTGTACAGGTTAATGCAGTTCTTTTGACAATATATGGTTTTGTAGTCTAGTTGTCTAACTACTACATAATGGAAAAGATGTAGAACTACTGATACCACTGCCCTCAGTCTCTGTCATTTACCTTAAACATACCTGGAAAAGTAGATTCAAAAACTCATTGGCAAGAACATTTTTCACACTCCAGATCTGATATTCTTCTAGAGTTAAGATGGCCATTCTGAAAGAGAAACAATATTTAAGAATATCTTAAATCTTCATTTTCTTATATTATTTGAATTAAATTTGTTTTATTAAACTTGCAATGGTCATTTGTCTGAAAGAAAACTAATGATTTAATGTAGATGCTGTGTATTCATCCGAAAGTAGGCCAGCAAGAATAAGTTCAAAAGTAACCAAACTCTGAAGTAGTCACTCATAACGTGGGCAATTTATCACCAAAAATCTTCCTCCAGTAAGACCTGGGAAATAACTCACAGTATCTTCTGGTTCAAGGTGAAGTTTACTAACAGAACCCACAAAAGGTTCTGGGTAGAGAAAAAGGACTATTTACTAACTTTGAAAGCATTTTTCCAAACTCTTTGGATTATGCCCTTTGACCCTAACAATTTTCTAAGATCTTTAAAACATCTGGCAATATTATTAGACTTCTTAAGAGATTTAAAAGAACTAAATATATATAATAAATGAGTATCTATATTAACATTTCCTCAAAATAAAATGTAACATTACTTTCACAAGTTGAGTAAAGCAGTATTTTTTTTTTTGGTGTCAAAGTGTACCAAAAATTACATTTATATACAGTAGACAATATTTCTTGGCAGGCAAAAATATAACCAAATGCTTCTTACTTCATGTTTTGAACAATCACCTTAACAATCCTAGATGAATAATAATGTTCTTAGCGTTTATTACTTAATTATATTTTTATTATCTAATGATTTATTATTTAAAGATATTTAATAATATTTACTATTAATGATATTTATGTATTCATTCAATATATATTACCATTTATTACAAGAAAAGATTTTAAAGCACTGTGATGGTAATTAATGGCTTTCATGATGCAACTTCCATTGAAGTATATTAACACCAATGTAATGGTACAAAATAATGGGTAATATTGTCACCGTCTAGTCACCAGTGAATATGGGTAATAGGTTTGGTTGAAAGGTCCAAAATCTATTCTAAATTTTTACCATTTCATTATTATGGTTACACGGAGATGGAGCAGCTAAATGATCTTTTATTTTAATGTTCAAAAGTACAGCCATAAGAAGAAACTCGGTCTTATATAAAAATAGACAGCAATGATAACCTCCATACTTATCAAACACCCAGAAGAAAGGCGATGGAAATTGTATCTCTACATAAGGTATTTCCTAATAGAAACTTTCCTGTGTTTCTGTTTTCATATATACCAAATAGAAATGGCTACCTTAGTTTTGGGCAGAAAAGTAAATGAAGACGGTTATCTGAATTGCCAAACAAAGATCAAGCCCTGAAAAATTCATTTCTATTATTTATTTCTATTGAGTGTCAGTTAATAAGACTATGATGATTTCTTCTGGATTTGTGATTGAAAAAATGTTACTTATTTTTCTAAGCCTGTGTAAGGCCACTATGGTCTACATCCTACCATTTGCAACTTGGTACATGTCAACATTTGAATAGAAAGGGTCAAATTAACTCATATGTGTCTCACATATATGGATTATCTTCAGTTTCACAGGGATACATAGACATTAAGGCAAACCTATTATAATATCTTTAATAAATGTTTTGAAACTAAAAAAATTCAAGGCTTTATTCTTTGTAAAGTACATGCTTGTTTCTGCTATTATACACTTATTCTGGCTGCTATTAAAGAACTTAGGACAGACCCTCACCAATATTATTGAAAAAAAAATTTAAAAACTATATACACCACCCAGATTGAGATGAAAAATAATTTCCATCATCCCAGATATCCTATGCTCCTTCTCAGTTAACTCACCCATCTCCAAAATCACTATTGTAACACTTATTAACATTAGTTCTGTCTCTGTTCTAGAACTTCATATAAATTAAATTGTACAATGTGTTCTTTTATTGTGGCTTCTTTTGCTCAATATAAGTTTTGTCTTACCATAATGTATTAAACTGGGAGAAGTAAAGATTATAAACTACAGATGGCAAGGGCTGTCTCTACTTAATTTTTACAAAATGCCTAGCTTATAAAATATAATGTTTTTATGTAAATAACACTTAATGGAGTTGTTTAAAGGTCGAATGGGCTTTCCTTAGGGACAACTTGGAGTTATTGTAACCACAGGTCCAAATAAGCATTTAGCAGGGATGATGCAGAAGAGATTCAAGTATGTATATGTAACGTATGTATACCAATTCAGAATATAATGTATTTTTAGAAAAGAATAAATTAGTCTCTGCTAGACTCACCTTTGTGGTGTCATGTGCATTCTATGTGTCTCTACAATGTTGGATAGATCCACAAGTAATTCCTTTAAAACCAGAAACCCAAATCAGTAGTTAGGAAAGAGAAGGTATCATTTTTATTAGACAGTAGCTGAAGTATAAAATATTTTTTCGGTCAAGTTTTGTTTTTTTTTAATTCCAGAAATAGATTGCTTGTTTACCTTAAAAATTTATGACAATTTTCCAGTGGTTTCATTTTTTTTTTACATAATACATTCAGTTTATTAAATTTTCTAAGGTAAATTCTCTTCCCAATTTTGCATCTTTGGCTATGAATATTTTGAGTAGCATAATATAGAACCTAGAAGTAGTAAGAAATCTTTTCCTCAACCTCTTTTAAAAAATTCTTCACTCTATGTTCCTGTTGGAAGTTTACATGCAAGAAGATGTATACAATCAGACTTTACCAGGGTATCATCGGTGCAGTTGTCCTTCCAGACCTCTGTGCAACCACGTGTCTCTCAGTTCAACCCTACAGAGAACTCCATCACCATCAACATCAAATACCTTGAAGCAAACTAAAGAAAAGAAACTCTTATGGAGGAAAATTACTTTTATATTCTGAAGTATAATACATTTTATTACAACCTGCCCTAGTGAAATTACTTAGTTCCTCAAACAACTACATTCTGGATTAAGTTCTTATTTGGAGGAGATTGTGTCATTAAAGTCCTTTGAACTTGTAGGAATTCCTGTACACTTCACAAGTCTCTCTACTTATATAATTAGCCAGCTTAGAGAACTCTATCCTTCATCTAAATCTAAAGTTAAATTTCTTGCAAACTGAAAAAGAAGGGCCAAGTTACTATACAATATCTCACAGATTTTGAGAAGGTAATTCAAGCTTTTAAATTAATTTCTAATATTTATAACTGATCACTTCAGAGTTGATTCTTACAATGCTGAAAATATTCCATCTACATTAAGAATCAACAAAAAGCTGGTACACTCAGCTCCCCGTATCCATTGGTTCTGCATTCACAGGTATAAACAATAGATCAAAAGTATATATGTATATGTATATATATATATATAAATTTTCCCAGAAAGTTCTCAAAAGCAAAACTTGAATTTGCTATGCACTGACAACTATTCACATATCATTTACATTGTATTTACAAATAATTACATTGTATTAGGTACTAAAAGTAATCTAGAGATGATTTAAAGTATACAAGAGGATGTGCATAGATTATATGCAAATACTATGCCATTTTACATAAGGACATGAGCATCCATGGACTTGGTATCTGAGGGGGTCTCAGAACCAATCCTCAGCAGATAATGAGAGATGACTGTATAAAGATTTTGCCTCTCCAATGTAATTAATGTGCACCCAATATTTTTGCCTAAGAACAATTTCAATTCTTCAATGAAGTTTATATACAACAAGCTAAAAATCCAAAATATCAGCACTTTGCTAATTAACATCAATATCAGCAAAATTGCTAGTTAGTCTATTTGGTTAACTTCCACTAGTCCACTGGCAAAAAAATAAATTAAAAAAAAAATATAAGACAACAACCTCAATTGAGAAACAAAGACTTCAGCCTCTTTAATACCAGAACTTTAATGTGAACAAATAATCTATCACAAAGCCAGGTTAGAGTAATGGTATATTATCAGGGAAGATAAAAGAAATCTAAATTTTTAAGATTAAATAATTATCTACTTCACACACCCATGTAATAATTATGCTATTAAGTTAACTGAGTGCATCACAGTACAACATTACTAAAGAATATTGAACTATTAAGTATCATACCCAAAATATGCAGTATTTGTGAAGCTGTATTTTAGAAAGATGCAGAGATAATGACCCTAGTGAATATGTAAGAATTAGGTTCCAATTAAATGTAAACTGCTGCATTTTCCTAAACAAATATGGTTAAGATTTAGGAATGTAATATGCTTATAAATTATGCCATAATATTTTAGATAGGTTTAAAAGATAAATTTAGTATTTAATAAAATTGTTTTATCATAAATTTAATTTTGCTAATAAAATATCAATATACACAGTGATAGAAAATAAGTTGAAATTCAAGTTAAGCAAGACAAATTTTCTATATAGACTACCAGAAAATATTTTCTATATGCTTAACATTTTCAAACACATCATGACTGATGTAGTTCATTTATCATGAATTGCACATTTATCTGGAAAATCAACCATTATTAATAACAAAGATCTTAAATTACTCCACAGTAAAAAAGAATAGATGATTGAACCTTTACACTGACGTCAGTAAAACCTTAGCAAGAGATTGCTATTTGCAAAAGGGATGAAAATTCAAGCCTTAATCAGATGATTTTTTACATGAATGGATGCTAATTTTTTTCTCTGTATAGCTTCCAAATTTTGTGATGTTTAACACACTTACATTTCTGTCTTTCAGCCAGAAGTCCTCTGCAACAAGCTGATAGCCCACAGGATATCTCCTTAAAATCTATGTGGCTGTCATGATTTTCACCAAAAGCATTAAATAAACCTGTAAAATAGGAACACAGAAAGAATAAATCACAGCCAACAAACTTTCTGTTAATAATGACATGCCTATGAAAGGAGGCATGACTCGCATAAACTGATTTAGTTTTTAAAAGTTATCAGTAGTTTCCACTGTCTTAGGAAATTTTTCCCCCACCCCCTGGCATAATTATAACCAACATTTAACTTCCTAGAAGAAAATACTATCATTTAGTGTTTGGTTTTGTCTGCATACCTGTCTCTATCTTATATTAATTCCAAAAGTCAAAAGTGATTGTAGAATGTAAAAAATAAAAATGTATTTTAAAAATTTAACTGGAAAAATGTCAGAGACCACAATTATCCTAATTTGGAAAGACTAAGAAGAAAAAGGAAAAAAGAAGAAGAAAAGTTGAACTCTATCAAAGATATACTGTGTTGTTATTAATGAGATTCATACAGCTCCTTCATGAAGCAAAGAAAACTAACACACTATATTATAAGAGACAGAAATTCTGTACTGCAGTCTTCATTGTACCACTTAATCTGTATAACTAAATATATTAAATTTCAGAAATAAAGGGCAATTTATAATCTAATCCTGTGGTTTTTAAACTTTTCCTAAAAAATAAATGGAATCATTTTATTTTCAAATGAAATGATTTCTCAATCTCTAATTATAAAAAGGTAAAAACATAACTGCACTGCTGAAGTGGAAACCCTGTCTGTTCTAGCTCCCCTAACAAATAAATATTTCTAAAACACACTAGAAACCTGAAGAATACAGACTGTCTATTTCAAGGATCTAATTCTGTGCCCTCAAAGAGCAGAAAATTGAAGCTAAGAAGTAGTTAAATGACTTGCTAAAAGTAAGAAATTTTTTTTAAAAAGGTCTGAATCAGAAGAAGAACCCAAGCTTTCAGATTTCAAATACAGTTTTTGTGATTATCACCCACAACTGCTCCTTGTAAACCTCATTTAAAATATATATATATATATATAGTAGTGAAAAGTTTAGAGCTAAGTGGGGACCTTAGAGATGGTCTAGTGGTTTCTTAATTTTTTAAGGGTGGGGGAAGTATACAGCAGTGGAACCTTCTTCTATATAAAAGAAATACAATAGACACTCCTCAGCTGAGGAAGAGGTGGGGTCATGTGTGGAAGCTAGAGCTTTGCCTATTCAGTGTCCACCACCCTGACCCTGCACCAGATGCTGAGGCACCACACTGGAGCACACTTTCATAATGATTGTCTTGGTCAAACTGATTTTATATATGAGAATATTCAAGTGCAGAAAGGTAAACCGACTTACACAAGGCTCCAAAGGTGGAACAAGGCTCAGGTGTTTAGCAAAGAACATTTGTAGAAAATAGAAGGATTCCCACCTTCACTCAGAGATGGACGAATTGGTGGTGAAGCCAATGGGCCAAATGTCTCTAAATCAAATCATCCAGTTCGGGATTGAGCCCTCAGCAACCAATAGCATTTCTCCAGATGAATGATGTCTGATTCTTCCACTGACAATCAAATCAAACAAGATTATAAAATCTCACTCTTCTCTTCTGGACAATTAATTAGTTCATCCTGATAATGTAACTTCTAAATACACATTTTAATTTCCCAGTTAAACTGTTAAAAAACTACCTAAAACAAAAACTCTGAAAGTCAAATATATTGTATCTAAAGTGGCATGAAAATTAAATTCAAATTAATGTAAAAGAGGCTTTAGAATGGGAAAAAATTTGCAATTTCCCATTAAGCAGGCTGTTTAATTCCAACATGTAAAATAATAAACTAAGATACTTATTTTTTGCTTCCCACACTTTTATCTGTATACCCTTTGGTGATTTTAATCTCTATCTTGGATTTGAAAATTCTTGATCATAGTCTCTCCTGGCTACACAGGTAACACACTAATAGCAGAAACTATGTTTGATTTATCCTGTCACTATGGTAACCACTTACACATTTAATACTTATTAAATAAATGTACAAAGGGGATAGACCTAAGCTTCTCCTTCTTGGCCCTAAAATTCTTACTACCCCTCCTATAAAGGCAGGAGCCTCCTCTGTAGGACAGAGAGTAAATGTATCTCATGAGAAGGATTCCCCAACAAGGGCTGTCTTTCAGCGTGCTTTTAGATGTTTTTATGGGACATTTCAATAAAAGGATCAAGGACCTAAGCTTCCCAGTATGGTGGGCGTTGTGATGGGCATGGGAGGATGCTCACTTGGGAGGATGAGATGTTAAAGACACTAACAGTGAAAAGGACAGGGCAAGATGAAGGGCGATTGGGAAACAGGACCACAGAGATGTGACATCTACTTCCCACTGTCATCTAAGTGATACCTACTTGAAAGAAACATTTCTACAGTTAAATTCTATAATGGGGGTTATTTAAATGCAGCACACATATACTCAATGAGTAGATCACATAATTTTTAGAGATTCAGAGTGCAGTAGCATTTTCAGAGTACTTTTTACATCAATAACTAGTATTTATAAATTCCTGTGTACTAAATAAGTATGTGGAATTATTTCCATTTTGCTTTTAGACTTACTACAGCTTAACGTATTCACTGCACTGATACAGAGTAATTTTTCTAATGAATAAAAATGATAATGTACAACCTTGTTAAAGATTCTTTAATTTCACCATCACCAGATTTATGAACATTTAGGCCTATGTGTCAGGCCCCGTTTCTTACCAGCTTTTTCACCAACACCTTACATTGAGGTTATATTGCATTACCCAGAGGTCAGGAAATGTTCTTTCACACATCCACATCTTTATTAGGTCCTGTGTCCTCTGAGGAGAAACATTCTCCCCACTTTCACATCCCTTCATTTTACAGCCTAACCACTAATCCTTCTCTAAACACCTTCTAATGCTTTCCAACCTCACCAGCTACCCTAGGATTTTAACTTCTCTCTTCTGCAACTGTCCTCCACTGTATATAGTATCCAATATTCAAGTGAAGTATGAGTCCTCATTTACAGGTCTGTGGCCTCTCTAGATTACAAAGTATTTGGATTCAGTAACCTTGTCCTTTTATCACTTTTGCTGCTAGAGTTCCTTTCATAGGACCTGATACATAGTAACCACACAATAAATACTTCCTGAATGAATAAATGAATGAATGAATGAATAGCCAAGGCAATCTTCACAGCCAAGGCTTCCCCAACCCAGCTCAGTATTCTTTCTGTTATATCAAAGAGACTCTGCCCCATGAAACAATAGACCCTGCACATTTTAACAAATGTATACAATTATTAGGAACTATTATTAGAACAGAGACTAGCACTACTGTTCTCATAGTTATGTCACATAAGTAGTGTATTAAAGCTCATTCTGATTTCTTGTTTATACAAATCAGCTATGTCTCTCACCAGTTTAAATGTTAGTAATTTAGAAAACAAAAGTTATTGATTTATCCACTCATCAGAAATCATTACAACAGATCTATTTACATACCTCTTCTGTCAGTTTATATACCAACTGGAAAAGAAGGGGTGTACAGTCAACTCTGAGAGTATAATTGCCTGCAAAATAAATAAGAGAGAATTTTAATACCTCCAAATGGACTACAAACCTGTATTTAATTCTAACTTTATTTTCTAATTATAAACAATATATAACAGATTTCAAATTCAAGGCATCATTCCTGGAGAATTAAAAATAGGGTGGACCTTACAGATTATCATATTCAGTGAAGTATGTCAGACAGAGAAAGGCAAATATCACATTCTATCACTTATATGTGGAATGTAAACAAACAAAAAAATGATACAAATGAACTTATTTACAAACCAGAAATAGACTCATGACATAGAAAAGAAACTATGGTTACCCAAGGGGAAAGGGGGAAGGGAAGAGATATGTTAGGAGTTCAGGATTAACAGATATACACTATTATATATGAAACAGATAACCAACAAGGATCTACTGTATAGTACAGGGAATTATATTCAGTATCTTATAATAACCTATAATGGAAAAGAATCTAAAAACAATGTATATGTATATGTATATGTATATGTATATGTATATAACTGAGTAACTTTGCTGTACACGTGAAACTAATATTACAAATCAAATGTACTTCAGTAAAAAGAAATAAATAAAATTTTAGAATAGACAGATAGGTAGGGAGATAAATAGACAGGCAGACAGTCTGGCTAAAACTAAAACACAAGGTGGAAATAACTCTTCAGGAGCCAGAGAGGCTGCAGCACACACTCAGGATAGGAGACTGCAGAGGCGGACTCTGCTGCTAAGGCTGCAGCTCCTGCAGTAAAAGTAAGGGTCATTGCTCATTACGGCAGCAGTACCTAGGGGTCTTTGGCAAAGGAAGTGGTAAGGCCATAATGTTCATGTTTTTATTCATTTATTCAATTCAATATGAAGACTTTAGACTAGAGCATGTCAGTAACTAACATGTGTCCTGTGACACTTACCTAGAAATAACCATAATACGATGAAAGCCTACAGATGCACATGCCACATGTCAGGGTCAAAAGGAAGTTTGTAGTGGGTGCTTATTTCAGAGTTGTTCCAATACATACAGGAACTATTTCTGTATGAAATATTTTAGCCCAACTTTTAAAAATAGCTCCACAGGAAGAATGTCAAAAGTACTAAAGTTTTAAGTAGTAATCCAAGATAGGCAAATGGTAAATATACTAAAGAAATTAGGATCAATAGCTTAGTTATGAATCATATTGATTCATTTGAATCATAATAATGTTCTCTCTGGTAAAATGGAGAAATGGAGTTATTATTGAGGCATCTCATAGAAAGAGGATAATCCTAGTTTATGAGTTGGAGTTGATAGACTTAAATACTGGTATACTATTTAATGACAATCTGAAATAAAATTTACCTTCTGTGTATGAGTCTGCATTGATATATGCAACCTCTCTCTCCTGGAGTGTTTTCACATTCTCCTGTAGTTGAAGCAAAGCAGTCACTTAACTCACAGCATTTACAATTTTGGAAATACAAGCAAAACAAATTAATTCAGTAAAAGAGTGGTTTGCAGATACCATTATAAATCAAACACCTATGCTTTTGACCATAATTTTAAGAAAATGCTATTAACTGGTTGATAATATTAATGCAATTAAAACAAGAAAGAAAAATATTAGTGATGCTGTAGCCACTGTTAATAGCAACAGCAGGGAGACCCAGAGGAAAACTGCCCCTGATCCCCTGCACCATAATATGAAGGGGGAAGGCTCGGAGATGCTCAGCCTCACCCTGGATCTACTGGAAGAGGACTGCTCAAAGTAAGGCCTGGAAATCTGTATTTTTAAAAGGTGTCTCTGGAAATCCTTACAGACATTAAAGTATGAGATCCCTTGATGTTGGGGATCCAAGTAACTTTACCATATTAAAAGTGAGGAAGTTGGAAATTTGATTTATCAAGAATTTTTTGAAAGAGAAGATATTGATGAAAAAGAAAAATATAGGAGGGGAGGATAGAGAAAAAAACTAGAGGGAGAGAAGAGTGGCTATTAGGACAAAGACAAGACATTTCTCACACATACATGCACACACGCACACACATTCTAGAAAAATACAGCAGAAGAAGACTAATGCCATCACACAACATGGGAATATGCAGAGAGAACTCTTTTCTTCTCTCTGTTTCTCTCTCTCTCTCTAGCTTGCTACCTTATAAAAGCAGTTACAGTAAAAACATTTAAAGCTGTGAGTGGTCATCCCACAAATGAGAATTCTCACCTCTGCGCTTGACCACATGGGATAGATGACAGCTGATTCTGCGGCAGAGTATCCATTATGACAGAGCTACAGTAGAAATAAAAAAGATTCCTTAATTATATGTAAAGGTAAATGTGCTGCTGAATATGATCAAGAAGCTAGTAGAAAATGGGAAACAATATTCAAATTGTCTTTTAACTCACATGAATTTAAATTAATGCAAGGCATATTATCTTGTATCTTGGATTTATTTTATCTGTATTTTAAGCTGCTTAAATTATAAAAAGACACATGTATTTCTATATACATGTGTTCACAAGAAATTACATATTTCTAAAAGTAAATGACCTTAATGAATAAGCTCTGATTCATCTAAATAAGTGTATTATGAAATGCATGTTCATAACAACAACATAATAATAAGACTTTGCCATATAAATGGAATCAAATGTGATACAAGTAAATGTGATTTTATTCCCATACTTATTTGATTCATATTATTATTTTAAAGTATGCAGAAATGAGCCAGAAGGAAAGCATTTTAAAAACCATTCACAATAATAAGAAAGATATGACATTCTTTAAATCAATTCTATAAAATTTGGACTCATAAATGAACAAAACAGAGGATAGTCACAGGAAAGTGCTTTTTGGTGCGCCTGCCTTTAAAAAAATACACAAGCCTACCTTGAACATGTAAGAACTTAGAGTTACTGGACAGAGCATAAGGGAAGAAGATGAAAGAAGGGGGTCTATGAGAGACACTTTAAAATAAAGCATTAAGAGCCAGTGACAAATGAAAATTAATCATAATTGAATTAAAAATAAATCCTTGAAATTTTAGAGTAATTCAATTTACAAAATCATTGTATTACACTTCCCAACCAGGCACTTTTGTAAATGGTAAAATATACCTATGGTTACAATTTAGTGTTGAATCCATAAAGGAGAGACTATAATCAGAGTATAGTCATCTAAAAAGAGAATGTTGTTTTCCTGGATAGAAGAAATCCAAGGAAACTGTAAAAACTTGAAAATTAATGCCAAGGATCTAAATCAGATTTTCAATAGGATAATTCACTTGTCAGAAGTAGTTTCCTAGGTTTGACTATTTTCTGACCTTACAGATTTTACTTACTTATCACAAAAGCAATATAAATAGAAACTAAAATATTTTAAAAATAATGAAAAAATTGGTTTGTGCTTACTATTTAAGAGGTTGTTCTGTTTTGCCAAACTGATATAAAAGCAAAAACAAACTCTATTTCTTAAATTTTCTAGTTTTTATCCAATTTAAAACAGTATCAGGTAATGGAACACATCTGTGATTACCCTGAGATACATGTTGACCAAGAAGATATGTTTACTGTCTTAGTTACCTCAGCCCATTTGTGGAACCCAGAAGTCCAAATTTTTCTGCATCCCAGCTGGCAAAAATGGCAGTTCTTCTCAGTCTTCAGCTTGAAATCATTTTTAACATACATGGTTAGGTACATCTGCCTAAAAACAAAGGAAAATTCACTGAAGTCACTTTCTGTCATCACTTGCCATGGAAACATTATTTACCTCTACTAATCAGTTTTCCAAAATTCTGGACAACTTCTTATAAATCAGCAGTTCCACTGGTTAGGTCAATACCTCCAAATACCCAGAAGTCCTGATGATCTCCCAGAATAACACATCTGTCTGGAAAGGAAGGCATTCAAAAGAATGACAACTTAGAATGTATTATAAAGAGCAGTAATTTATGTTTTTAAATTAAACTTCCTCCTGCTTGAGTTTCCTCCATAGAAAACCATCAAGGTACTGTCTCCTTTTAGAATTTACCTTTTTTTCCCCACATTTAATTATATCACATCAACCAGGAAAAAAATATTAAGAGTTGATTAAGATTTACCTTCTCTTACTCCTGTAATCTTTGTAAAAACAAAATGTTTTAAGACATTTTAAAAAATTCACCAACTCACCAAGTTTCACAGATCCTCAGGTAGTTCTGATTACATCATAAATGCTTGTGACTTTCTTGAAGTTATGAACATGCATTTTAACCTTCCTAGAATTTCACAAAGGGAACAAATTACTTCACATAGAGCATTATGTCTAACAGGTTCCTTCCAATGTTTTATTATAAGTCTCAGAAGTACAGAAAACTGTTTAATAAGATGATAAATTCCCATATGCCCACCACCTAAATTCAATCATTGTTAATACTGTTGAACTATTTGCAAGCGAGTTGTGCAAATCATGACAGTTGTCTCCTATGTATTTAAGAATGCACCTTACGGTGAAATCAAATAAAAAAATCAGTATTTTATATTTTTCCTCCCTCATAGCTCTATTGTTGGTATTTATTTAAACTCCAAAATTATTACTCAACATGAAAAAGAATCTTGTTCTTAGCAATTTTTTTTAAAAAAAAAAATGTGTATTTGTCCATTTAGAGCTCAAATCAATTAAGGGATATAAGCCCCAGGTGCTTTTTTTGGTATTTTGACCAGGGAAGATTTCTGTTTCTGACTTTTCTCTTAAACTGTTACTGAAGCTACATGCTCTGTTTTCCTTGTGTCTGTATGTATCTGTTTATAAATCACATTTTTCATTGTGTACCTCTAGAGGGTATTAATACATGAGATAATAAAGTCTCCTATGTTAAAGGAACTCTGTTCTAATTGAGTTAAATAAACACTTTTTAAAAATTCTTATAAAATAAAACTGAACTTCTAATACCTTAAGAGTTCTGAAATTTTAAAACAAGCTTCTTACAGAACTTATAAAATACTTG